>NC_140593.1:105068882-105785031 GCF_964204655.1 Triturus cristatus | reverse complement strand
TTACTAGCCTCAGCATCAGTGTACATTCTGTATAGTATAACTCACTGGGAGTAACTGTGTCTTCTGTTTTCTCTTCCCGTTTATTGTTTTTCTCTCCTGCAGCACTGCCCGTTCCTTTTCTGCATCTTCGCTGTGAGCGAGTTCCTCTTCCCTGGTGGGTTTCCCTGACGCCCTTCTTCCTGGTCCCGGATCTTCCTTGGAGTACTATTCATCTACTAGCAGTTAGACTTCCTGTAGATGTTTATACTCTAGGGGAGATCAGAGATCCTGTTCATCGCTCCCGTGGATGTTGGCAACATTGGGCCTGAGCAAGTAAGATTGGCACGAGAGTGACAACTCCATTGTCTCACAAGCGGCAAGAAGTTAGGGTCAGCGCCTTCAGTCAGGGTGGAAGGTTATGGGCGCACAGGAGTACACCCAGACGATGCCTCAAGAATTTTGTTTTTACTGATTTGGGGTAGCCCTGATTGAAGTATATTTTGGGGTGCAAGCATTTTATAATTATTCAGAGTCATTCAGGCGTGAGCCCTGGCTGAGAAGGTGGCTTTGTCCTCCACGAGTGAGAGTAGTTTTCAAGATTTCTGAACCCATTTCTTAAATGTTGTATGGTGAATCTGTGTGTTCCAGAGATCAGAGAGCCCGGTGGTTGACAAAGATTGCTGAAGATAGCTTCCTGCAGTAGATATGTACCTCTGCTGAAGTTCTTGCCATAAGAGTTGGTTTAAGGTGTTTAGGGTGGTGGATATTATCTTGTTCCAGCAGATGATGTATATGCCGTGCCTGGCCAAGGATTCTGTCCAATAGTTTGGTGTCTCTTCCACGCATTGATTCGCTGCCGTAGGTTATTGTAGGGAGAATTTTGGCCTGTGCTACCTTCAGGAGAGGGCCCAGTCAGTTTTGATGTTACATTTTTCAGTGTTATTGCTAATGCCAAACCTTTCTTTCGAATTTCTTCTTTCTGTCGAGCGAAGGATCCTTCTTTGTCTATGCTGACGCCTTGATACTTGTAGTGTGTGCTGGTTCTATTTGTGTGCCGCCCAAGTGTCAATCTGGGATCCACTGGACTGGCTGCACATTGTACTTCGTTTTAGTGCACTATAAAGAGAGCCAGCTTCCTACACCCATCATAAGGTAGAGCAGAGGGTGAATACACCTGCTGCAAAGAACGTGCACCATGCAGATAACGTCCTGACCATGCCAAGAACCTCAGCATTGTATTCGACTTCTCCCTCTCCATGAATCGACAGGTCAACGCCGTAACCTCCAGCTGCTTCAACACCCTCCGCATCCTCCGTAAGTCCTTCAAATGGATCCCCCCGAGGCAAAGAAGACAGTCACCCACGCACTCATCACCAGCAGGCTGGACTACGGAAACGCCCTCTACGCCAGCATCAACAAGTCCCTACTCCGCAAGCTCCAGACAATACAGAAAACCACCGCCAGACTCGTCCTAGGGATCCCTCGACGCAAACACATCAGCCAACACTTACGCAAGCTCCACTGGCTCCCCGTCGAGAAAAGAGTCACCTTCAAGATACTCACCTACGCCTACAAATGCCTACACAACACGGGACTCCAATACCTCAACGACAGAATCACCCTCCACGTGCCCAAATGCAACCTCTGCTCCACCAACCTCCTTCTTGCCGAAACCCCGCGCATCCGCAGAGCCTGACCAGGTGGAAGATCCTTCTCCTACATCGCAGCCAAGACCTGGAACGAGCTCCCCACCGACATCAGTCATGCCCCCTCCCTGAACACCTTCAGAAAGGCTCTGAAGACCTGGCTCTTCGAGTGATACGAAACTGCTGACCCCACCCCCTGAGCGCCTTGAGACGCTCGTGGGTGAGTAGTGCGCTTATAATTCTCCTGATTGATTGATTGATTGATTGATGATGCTGCTTTGCAAGAAGCTACTTACCTAGTTTGGATCTCAGTAAAATGATTAAAATAGCATTAATAATCCTAATAAAATACTAACATAGATATTAAATCGCTATTAAGTAGATTGAATGAAGTTTAAATGTAGTTTAAATTAATTAACATGGTTTTGTTCTATTGAATGGAATGTATGAAAATGATATGCTAACCAGTCCTTCTGATTCTGATTCTGGCACTAAGAGATGTCCAAAAGAGAGGTGCAGACTTAACTAATGTGGAGAAAAGACAGTTTTGAGTTTTTCCAAAGGTCTGGAGTGACGCCATAACTCAAGAAGGAGATAGTTCCAGTCCAGCACAACTAGAAAGGAGAACGATCTGCCTCCATTCATGACCATCTAAATTATACAATGGAACAGGAGTTTGGTTGGCACAGAGTATGGTGTTCTGGACCAAACGTAAGGAGTGCTGTAGAAAGAGAGAACCTTTTTTATGCCGTGCACAACAACAAATGGATAGTGCCTTGCAAATAGAGGGTTTCGGACGAAAAACCCAGCAGACAGCAAAAAGGTGAGAAGAAATGGCATAGCGATGCAGCCATCTCAGATGAGGGGCCTAGCATGGTTCTGAATGATTTGAAGGGCTTTGAATGCAAAAAGGCAAGAAGCCCAAGAAAAAGGGCATTTGCTTAATCTAGTGAGAAGATAGTTGAGTGTACAACAGCATCTTGGTAGTGAGAGGGCAGAAGAGGAATGATTTTCTGCTGCTTATGGATGTAGTAAAGGCAAGAGGCTGAAACATAGTTATTATATGCTGGAAAATGAATCCAAGATTTCTTTGCTGACTCTGCTAATATGGGCGATTGACTTACTTCCACCAGCCACCAAAGAGAACAACATATGGTATGAGTTCCTTTAAAAATAAGAACCCTTGATTTGTCACTATAAGGTTTTAATGAATTTGTCTTCATTCAGAAATCAACTGCAAGCATGCACGTACAAACATATTCTTCGGCAGAGTCCTGATTGCCACTGAGGGAAATCATGTTTGTGTATCAATATTCTCAGATAGGATAGAGGTAAGCCTTACCAGGAGAATACCTTAAATTCCAGGTTGTACTAGTTAATTTATAAGCACTGGCTGGGAACCAGTGCCAAATATGGCACTAAGGTTTAGTGATATTAAGGCTGCTCTAGCTCCATGATCAAGAGTCAGCCACAAATCATCTGACTCAATGCTACTTCAATCTCCTAGAGTTGTCAAAAGCCAACCGTCACAATGTCAATTGGTAAAATACGTTTTATGAAAAATGTTTTGGAGTTGACTTATTTTTCTAGGATATTTGAGAAAGGTGCAACAACGTATGCCCGAAGGTGCTTGTAAAATTTGAGCCAGCTGAAGATTTTTAGGCCATTTTTCCCTTCCCTTCAGACTCTACTTACTTTTTTTTCTTCAACGTTCTCTTGCTAGTTCTGCCTATCTAATGTCCACCTCTCCCCTCCTGTATCTATCCGCCCAACCTCTTACCATCTTTGGGTGGTTGTGCTTTCTTCTATCCTCCTCTCACCATTACTTCTCTCTCCACTCTGCTAATGTTCCCTTGCTGGATCTGTCTCGGTTATATCCACACATCTTATCCATTCACTCCCCATCAACGCTCATCTCTACCCCAGCCTCATAACTTCCTTCCTTGCTCTGCTTTATTTACATCTATCTATCCTCTCCCATTCTCCCAGAGCATCTTATCTTTCCTTATTGATTCTGGTCCTCTTAAATCCACCTCCCCCTCAATGCTCTACTCTTTTTCTCATCTTTCCCTTAGACTCTAACCTTACCTTCTGTATTCTGTCCCTCTTACATCCATCTCTACTATGCCCCTAGGATTGTCCTATTTCCTACTGGTTCTTTCTCTTATATCCACAGGAGAGCTACTGGAAGAACATAAGCTCCCCTTGATAGCGACACCAGCACTCAATGCCTAGATCAGCACACAAATTAGTGGTACAAAAGGGATAGAAAAGCCTAACCTTGTGTGGGGACATTGATGCAGCCTCCAGAGATATGCCTAGCAGATATATTGTGGACACCTTTTCTAGCTTAAGGCAACCTTACCTTGATTTTAATTTGTGCCTCAGAACAAGGCCATGTTTCTGAGATTCAGGTTTTTTTTAATCTCCCTTTTAAGGCTTTTGATGGTTCATGGAAACTAAAAGGCTGCACGGACAGGTCATGTAGGAAATGCAAGTTAGCCGAAGAGTTCAATCAACATAGAATGTGCCTATGCCCAACCCTACTAGACATGCAAAGAAAATATTTAATGTTTAATACTGATGTCATAAGAACAATACCAGAGGATGTATTATTGTGCTTTAAAGGTGGTTTTGTAAAAGTGGTGGATAACCTTGTGAAGTTCGTGAGGCAGACGGAGAGGCGCTGGGAGAAAAAGACTTCACTTTTTTTAAATGCGTCGATTTTTAATGGTGCTTTTAATCAGTATTTAGTGAAGTCTTTTCTGTAACGTAATTATTATATATAGTTTTTATGTAAACTTTAAACAATAAAGTATTCTCTCTTCTCAATGCTTTACACTTCACTTCATCTCTCTGCATACCCACTGATTCTGCCCCTTTTACATGCACCTCTCACTAGTCCCTCTCTCTCCACCCTTCACTTCATTCTCTGCTGGTTTAGCCTCTCTGAGCAGCTCACATCCATGTGCTACCCTTCACATCTCATCTCTCACTCCAGCTTTGTAACTTTTTTGCTCATTTGTCCTCTTTAAGTCCACCTCTTCCCTTTAAATCCACCTCCCCTCTTTCACCTCTAGCCTTTCACCTTGTCTCGCTGTATCTGAATCTCTTACATCCATCTCCCTCTTCCATGCCCTAAACTTCACCTCATCCTTCCCCGACTCTGATTTTTCTCACTGATTGTGCTCCTCTTTCACCCCATTTTCTCCTCCCTGTTGCACACTTAATGTCTCATCTCTCCCCAACCTCTAATCTATTCTCAATGGTTCTGCCACTGTAACAGCTACTTCTACCCTGCCTCCCTACACAGCATCGTACCTGCTATTGGTGATTCTGCCCTCTTACATCCACCTCTCACCCTCCCCTTTACCCGCCACTTAAGTTCTCCTCATAATTCTGCTTCTTTTATATCTGCTGCACCCATTCATGCACTATCTCGCACCTTTTACCTTTCGATCTAACAGCCTCAACTTTTTTTCCGTTGGTTCTGCACTCCTTAGGTCCACCTCTACCCTCCATGTTCTACTCATCATGTTTCATCTCTCTCCCACCTCTAACCTCCTCTTGCTGAATCTGACTGTATAACATTTACCTCTTGTGAGAAGCTGGCCTGGTATATGATGTTAGTAAGTGGGCACCTTGCACCAGTCCAGACAACACTTATGGTGATTTAAGAGGTCTTAGACAACCTTAGAAAGCTCTCTAAGTGGTAGCTGTGGAGAGCAGCCTTCAGGTTTAGTCAAGAAGGAGTGTAAAGTAGCTTGTTTTACCAGAATGCAATCTTACAGTATAGATTAAGTGAACAAAAACACACCAAGTGTTTATAAAAAGATGTATTTATTAAATAATACTCTCTAGTACGGAGATAAACACAATGCACACAATACTTTAGCAAAGAAACACAGTAAATAGAGCGCAATACACAGCAGACCCCGGGGGGGACCAAACCATATACTAAGAAAGTGGTATAAACACCACGACTTGGGTCAAGACAATGTCGAGAGGATGTACAACTGCTGGGGACCCAATGAACTACCCATGGTGAGTAGATAGGGACCCCACAGAGAGCGTGTGCAGTTTGGGAACACAACCGCGTGCTCTGTACAACTCTACGTGTAAGTTGAGGTTCGATTTTTAAAGATTATGGACCCTTCCCACTGGACCCTGAAGAGACCTAGTGGAAGACAGAAGGCTGGAAACCCAGCCCACCCATGGATACCCTAGTACCCACACCTGGAGGCGACTCAGTACAAAGGGTCCATCATCCAAGAGTAAAAGCTGTGAAATAAAATACAGAAACACACATGCTGGAATAGCTAGCACTCTTTGGGAATGCATGATTAAGTAAAGCATGGGAAATATAAACAGGAACAAAATCACTGCCATGGATTACCCTAACATCAGGTCCACTGGAATTATGCGGCAGGAGAGGGCTACATTATGTGGCAGGGTGAGTAAATTATGTGGCAAGAAAAGGCAAATTATGCAGCATAATATGGCACATTTTGAAATAATATTACTTCATTTTTTTTGTCATTTTAAACTTGGTAACACTGTTTGGGCATTGGTTGCACTCCATCAGTACCAATTTAACACCCAAATTTAGCAGTGGGAACAGAAAGTTGACTATTCCAGTTTTTCAAAGGGCCTTCCCACATGCCGCAAGACGTTTCGCTGCATTTTTAGTAACTCTTGAACCGTTTTAGATAGAAGGCAATTTTGTTGTTAAAATCTGTAGATTATGCAGCAGATGATGGATTATGTGGCAAATGCATGATTATGCAGAAATCTCCGCCACCACACAATCGCATAATTCTAGTGGCCCTGCTTCACATGCAGCATCAGACTGGCACAGAAAATAGACCCCTGTACCACAATAAAAGGGATCCCCATTAGTGAGTTAGTTAGCTAGAAAAGTGTCCCATGTTTGCAAACTAGGGCAGTTTTCAACTTGTGAAGACATGCTGTATAAGTTTTTTGTAAGGTTTGGAAGCCTGCACTGATTTGAGTTTGCTGCAGGCAATGTTGCTTTAATATTATGAAAATCAACAGTAAAAACCGGCTCACCTGACCATAGAGCAGGTCAACAACTAGCCCAAAAAACGGCCTACATGCCGACCTGACAGCAGGGCTTTAAGTGGGATGAAAAAAACTGGGGGGTCTTTCAAAAACATATAAACTATATAAATCTGTGCATAGCATAGCGTGCAGCCCGACTGGTATTTTTCTGCTTCATTCATTGCCTCCAGAAAAATAATACAACACGTAACATTACACCTAGAACAAGCCAGGACTTTTGGCTTTGTCGGTGGTTATTAGTTGCATTCGATGAATAGGCAACATCTACAGCTTCCTTGTATGTAATATTGAAAACGCTCCAGTTCTGACATGATAAGACTGTGAAAGAACTATAACAAGCCTCATTGAAGTTACATTAAAGATTAAAGACAGCGAAGGGTGGTACTGCTGCAGAGTTAAGATTTCTTTTTCACTCTGAGGGTGAGAGTACAAATGGAGAGCGGGCAAACTCATCACCTGCTTTTTAGAACTTTCATCCATTGTGCAGACCCTGGATCGATGTTTTTGCAGGCAAAGTTAAGGACATGAATATAGGGACCCTTTTCAATGTCCATTTTAATTTACTTAAGACTACTACTACTTACTATTTAAGACTTGAGTGACCCAGCACACTTTAAACCCTGCACCATCCACTTTTACATGCTGATTCTGCTCCTCTGTGTGCACCTCTTGTCTCACTGCTGTACTCACACCTATCTGCTCCCCCCAACTTTATTCCGTGTGTCTTACATTTTATTCGCCTCTCTGCTCCCTTTCCACTTCTCCTAGGTGAGCAGCTTCCATTGTGATGTGCCTCCATTCTCTCTTTTGCTCTGCGCCCAGCAGGATATTCTGCTTCTCATTGATACAGGGTCAGGGCACCCTTCACGTGCAAGGACACTTTAATTAACTGTCTAATTGCTGTCATCAACATGTAGATGCAGCCATTAGGGCCAGCAGTGGAGATTGATAAAAAAAAGAAAAAATGTAAACTCTTAGAGGGCCCCCCTATGCCTCGAAACTCTTTAAAGGTGTGAGGCCCCACAGCTGCGAGCAGGCGCGGGACCCTGGGCAGCTGTCCACGCTGCCCATGCCTAGCGCCGACCCTGAGCGCTGTAGTACGTTAATCTGTTTTTGTTACTACAGCCAGTGTAAAATGCAACATGTGCATGAGTGTGCAAGAGCCCGTGCTTACTTTGTAAACAAATTAAGTGCCAGCGCCCAAAGTATTTCTCAGGAGTCATTGCAGCCAGTGGCGTAGCAGAGGGGCGACACAAGTTTTGAGGGTCGCGGCCTTCGCCTACCACCCGCTCGTACCTGCAGCCGTCGTGGCAGACACGCAGGAATCGTCAGTTCCCCTCACCTGCGCCCATCGTGGGAATCTGCCAGCAACGTCCCCCCCATCCCCTGCTCTTACATGCAGGCTGCTGCGGGCGACAAATGTCAGGGCTGCCTTGGGCGGCCAAAGGTCTAGCTACAACACTGATTGAAGCTGGCACCGCCCACAGCTTCTACCACTGCCAGTGACTGCAGCATCTATGTGCTAGATTCATCAGTTTTAAAAAAGCATATTACATCGTTAAACGCTTCACTGATAAATTCTGGTAGAAAAATAGACCCACAGTGCCCCCAATTGGTGGATAAATGCGTGTTGTTTAATAGAAATAGGTGCTGGTGCCGAGCATCGAAAAATACTGGCACAAATTAAGCACTGCGTGTGTCTGTTTCTAAGCAACTAGAGTGTGTAACCAATGTCATTCTGTACCTATGTCTTTCCTTTTTATCCTGTAATTTACCACACAAGGTAACTATTTTCACTACTATACATACGGTTAAATTGAAAGTAAAAAACGCTTAACATGAAAACCAGGGTAACTACCAATCTGATTGTTACAGGTTTAAGGCGTCGAATGACCCATACGTTTGCCTTACACTCGAGTCTCGTTGACAACTAGAATGCCTCACTCAAAAAGAGACAGTTACAAATGCCTACCATATTAGATATCAGTATAGGTGGAAAGGATACGTATATACATTATTCAGAACATTAATGAGACAGAACAATGAATCAAATTCAGTTCCAGGCATGTAGGTAATTCGGTAATAAAAAAGTTTATTTTTGAAGAACTGTCGCTACTTGTCTTATAGTTCCCATAATGGCTTGATAGCAGCAACAAGAACAATTCAAGTAGTATACATACAGTTGGACACTTTCCATAACAACTCTTTATGAGAAACACTTCATAAAACAAACTTTATTTCATTAGCGTAATTGTTGAAAGTTTC
Source organism: Triturus cristatus (assembly GCF_964204655.1). Taxonomy (NCBI): domain Eukaryota; kingdom Metazoa; phylum Chordata; class Amphibia; order Caudata; family Salamandridae; genus Triturus; species Triturus cristatus. Next base: position 105,776,059 of record NC_140593.1, on the reverse strand, counting down.
GTATGTTTATTAAAGAAATGCAGGTTATACATGTATTCCGGGAAACCAGTATATAAAGGAACATGAAGTACAATGAAAAAACTAAGTATTAAGACTCATGTCAACATCATAAGACAAAAAACTAAATTATGCAGGTAACCGGATTAAACAAGATATTGTTAAAGGAGAGAAAGGAGTAAAATAGAGAGAATATAGAAACCGAAAACAGAAGAGAGTATAGGAGAGGAAGAAGTGTAGATCTTGTAAAGTTTTGAGAGGAAATTCCAAGAAATCATGAAAATAATACCTTATATGATAAACAAGAGCAATATTAGTAATGAAGAAATACAATATCAGCAACCCATAGTCCACAATCTAAAATAAAATATGTAATTAGGAACAAACATGGACCAATATTTGGTTAATCGTTGCCAAAGTTCTTCTCGTTTTGCTGACAACGATGAAGAATGTAAATTATAACAATCCAAACGGTGGTTGTGACAAACCAGGTTCCATCACTGTTGAAAGTAATAGTGTCTACAGATTTCCAATTAGTGGTAATTACCTGGGATGCAACAGCAATCAGTAGGTCAACAAATTTACGAAGTAGTTATTCTGAGGCCAGATACTACTTAAACCACCTAAAAATAAAAGGTAAATGGAAAAAGTACAATGAACTTCAGTAATATGTCCAATACTGGGCAATAACTTTTCCCAGAACAATCACAACTTAGGACATAGAAATAGGACATGAAGGTAAGTACAAGGATTTAAGTTGCACTGCCAGCATGCATCACTTTCAAGCAGTTTGAGTTTAAACAAGTTTTCTGCTGTATAGTATAGTCTGTTGTAGAAATAATATAACATTTAGGTGAGGTTGGCAGGACGTGCTGTAGAGTGAATTTTCTCCCATATTTTCTGCCATAGTGGGGTAGGTCAACTAGAGTGTAAATCCGATTCCCATAACATCTCAAATGTAGATTTTGGCCTTTCTAATGGAGGGGTTATCAATGTTCTGTATATTAGTAAAGCCTTGTAGTTATGAAGTAGTTGCCTATGTGGGGATCGTAGAGAATTGCTCTGACTGGGAGGGATAGGGAGAGACGCCAGTATAGGCGCCAACAGAGATCCTAAGATCTGATATTGATGAAGACATTTGGAAGAAAGATTAAAGAGAAGAGAGAGTTGTAAATGGGATAAAGGAGTTAGTATGCTGAATTAATTGGGAACCAGTGACTATGGGCCCGATTCACAGAACTAACTTAAGACAAAATCCTAAACTTACTACCAGTTTGGTATTCACAGAAGACACTTACTCATTTTGGTATTCACAGAAGGCACTTACTCATTTTGGTATTCACAGAAGTTAGGAGTCCTAACTTTAGGACTCCTAAATGCCTTCTGTGAATACCGAAAGTCTTAAAATTAGGATTTTTCTCAGTTTAGGAGCAGTAAAGTTAGGACTCCTAAACTGAGAAAAATCCTAACTTTACGAATTTAGGTATTCACAGAAGGCATTTAGGAGTCCTAATATTAGGACTCCTAACTTCTGTGAATACCGAAATGAGTAAGTGCCTTCTGTGAATACCAAAATGGTAGTAAGTTTAGGATTTTGTCTTAAATTAGTTCTGTGAATCGGGCCCCATGCCTTTATTTAAACAAGCCATCCAAAATAACGGTTTGCCATTTGCAAGTATTTTGTTATTAAACCAAATAGGGCTTTGAAGAAATTTGTCAGATGGGGGAGGTGAGGTACCAAGTAATACTTGAGAAGAGTACAAGAGTGGGAAACAACTGCAGGAGCCCAGTATTTAGCAATTTGTGTCATGAGTAAAATATGAGCTTGAGAGAAGGGAGAAATAAGAGCTAATTCCTTCTGAAATCATATTTTCAGTGGAGGGTCTGAGGATTCGAAGAAGCAACCTTGACATTTTTTAATACTAAAGGATTTATAATAGTAGGAGATATAGGGTACATTGACCCCTCCAACTGATTTTGGTAATTGTAAGTGATTTAGAGAAATAGGAGGAGGTTTCCCTTTCCATAGGAATTTAGATAAGATTCTATCTATAGCTATAAAGTAGTTTGCCGGTATTTTAATAGGTAGCATCATGAGATAGAAATTATTAATTGGAAGTGGCATCATTTTGATAGTATTGAAGCAACCCCACCATAACAATAATAGAAGGGATCAACCATGCACCAATTTTGAAATATTCCCCAATAGTGCATCCATGTTAGAATGCAGAGTATCTCTAAGATTTTGAGATATAAGATATCAAGACTTTTGATTTTGCCAGAGTTCCAGGAGAGGCCCATGTCAGCAATAGGTGCCTTGAAAAAGAACTTATTCAAAGGCATTACTTCAGATTTTTCTATATTAAGTTTATACTCTGATACCTCTGAACATGCATTAAGTACTTCAGAGAAGAAAGGGAGCGATGTTTCCAGTTTAGAGATATAAAGAGGAGTGTCATAAGCATAAGCCGTGAATTTAATATGGACCTTATTTAGCTAAAAGCCAGAAAAGGGAAAATAGTGTTTCAGTCTATATAAAAAAGGTTCGAGTGCGACAATAATAAGCATGGGAGAAAGAGGGCATCTTTGCTGAGTGCCCCTGTGTAGAGGGAAGTAAGAGGATTGAATACTGGTAATCAAAACAGATTAGCACTGGGAGGAATAAAGTAAGGAAATCAATTACAGAAATCTAGGACCGAACCTGTGCCATCGAAGAGCGTACATTAAACAGTCCCAATTAACTCAATCAACTCCCTTTTCTAGAGCCACAGCTGCCAGGAAATGTTTAAGTTTAGCTGCTTCACTGAGGATGTTTAAAAAGACACCAAAATTATCCATTATATTCTTATATTTAACAAGATGGAGGGACAGAGCTTTAGCAAACATTTTACAATATGTATTTACCAGTGAAACAGGACGGTAATTCATGCATTGAGAGGGATCCTTGTCTTTCTTAGGAATGAGACATGTCATAGCCTCCGTGAAAGAGCCAGATGGTTTATTTAATGCGACAAAATGAGTAATAAGCTTAAATAGTTAACGCAAAAGTAATTTGGAGAACTGAAGGTAGAATTCAACTGAAAACTTGTCTGGTCCTGGGGGTTTTCCGATTGGAAGTCGTTTAACCGGATGAAACAGTTTTTCCAATCATAGTGGGTCTTCTAGAGAAGTCAGATCAATTTGTGAGGACTTGAGCATGAAAGGATAAGAAAAGAATGAGGAGAGAGATTCCTCAGGAGGTTTGGCTTCGGGGGTATATAATTATTAGTAATAATCAAAAAAAGAGCTGGCCATGTCCGAAGTGCGGAACAGTTGAATACCAGATGAGTTGGTGATAGAGACAGTAAAAGATTTTTCTTTTCTACTTTTAAGGTAATTAGTTAACATAGGCCCAGTTTTATTTCATACTCCATAATATCTGGTATCAATCTTAAGAAAAGTATCACATTCCTTTTTCGTAGTAGATTTATTAAATTGAATCTTGGCTGCCACCAATGCATCGAGGTCTGTTTTATTAGTTTTAGACGTATAATATTTGTGTTTCAATCTCTTAATTTTGCGTAGAATGGAAGCCGAATCTTTTTCCATAGCTTTTTGCTTGCCGGAAACATAGAAAATAATAAAGCCTCGCGATGAGACTTTAAAAGCATCCCAAACATATTGGAAAGAAGATTCTCCTATATAGTTAAACTTGAAATATTCATCTACACACACGTCATAAGAAGTACAAAAGTCCTTTTCGGAAAGTAAGTGATTGTTAAACCTCCAACGGGATCTAGGTAGAGGATTACAGAGAACATCTAAATCAGCAGACACGGGGGCATGATCTGATATTAGAATTGAGCCTATCTTTGAATTAACTAAGTGTTTGGTGAGATTTTGGGAAAGGAAAACATAATCTATCCTAGTCTGTGTTTTATGAGAGGCAGAATAGAAAGAAAACTCTTGAAGGGAAGGATGAGCCAATCTCCTGGTATCCGAGAGGGTATTATATTTAATAGCGTGGTTAAATGTTTTATGGGTTCTGTGAGGTAGAAATTTCATAGATGAAAGACGATCTAGAAAAGGGTCCATAATTTGGTTACAATCTCCCCCTAAGATGAAGTTCTCAGTAAAGTGTTGAGTAGTCAGTTGCAAGATAAGCTTCAATCAATCAATTAATCAATCATAGCATTTGTAAAGCGCACTACATACCCGTGAGGGTCTCAAGGCGCTAGGAGGGGGAATGCTGCTACTGTTTGAAGAGCCAGGTCTTGAGGAGTCTTCTGAAGGTCAGAAGGTCTTGGGTCTGCCGTAGGCAGATGGGGAGGGTGTTCCATGTCTTGGCGGTGAGATGGGAGAATGATCTGCCACCGCCGGTCACTCTTCGGATGCTGGGGAGAGTGGCGAGGGCGCAGTCTGCGGAGTGGAGCTGGTGGGTGGGGGTGTAGAAGCTGAGTCGGCTGTTGAGGTACGCTGGTCCGGTGTTGTGGAGTGCCTTGTGTGCGTGGGTGAGGAGCTTGAAGGTTATCCTCTTGTTGACAGGGAGCCAGTGCAGGTCTCTCAGGTGGGGTGTGATGTGGCTGCGGCGAGGGATGTCGAGGATCAGGCGTGCAGAGCCATTATGGATGCGTTGGAGCTGTTTCAGGAGTTTGGCCAAGGCACCTGCGTAGAGGGCATTTCTGTAGTCCAGTCTGCTGCTGACGAGGGCCTGGGTGACCGTCCTTCTTGTTTCGGTGGGGATCCACTTGTAGATCCTGCGGAGCATGCGGAGGGTGTTGAAGCAGGAGGAGGAGACGGCGTTGACCTGCTTCGTCATGGAGAGGGAGGAGTCGAGGATGACCCCTAGGTTGCGTGCGTGGTTGGTGGGTGTTGGGGCTGTTCCTAGTGCAGTTGGCCACCAGGAGTCGTCCCAGGCCGAAGGGGTGGATCCGAGGATGAGGACCTCCGTCTTGTCCTAGTTCAGCTTCAGTCGGTTGTTCCTCATCCAGTTGGCGACCGCCTTCATTCCTTCATGGAGGTTGGTTTTGGTGGTGTGGGGGTCCTTGGTGAGGGAGAGGATCAGCTGGGTGTCATCGCCTTATGAGATGATATTGAGGTTGTGCAGTTGGGCGACGTGGACGAGCAGTGCCATGTAGATGTTGAACAGCATTGGGCTGAGGGATGAGCCCTAGGGTACGCCACAGATGATCTCGGTGGCTTCGGAGCGGAAGGGGGGGAGGCGGATGCTCTGTGTTCTGCCGGAGAGGAAGGAGGTGGTCCAGTCCAGGGCCTTCTCTTGGATTCCGGCATCGTAGAGGCATGTTCGTAGTGTGCAGTGGCAGACCGTGTCGAAGGCGGCTGACAGGTCCAGGAGGATGAGGGCCGCGGTTTCTCCGTTGTCTAGCAGGGTCCTGATGTCATCGGAGGCGGCGATGAGGGCAGTTTCGGTGCTGTGGTTGCTGCGGAACCCAGACTGGGACGGGTCTAGGATGCTGTTCTCCTCGAGGAAGTTGGTGACTTGTTTGTTGACGGCCTTCTCGATGACCTTCACCGGAAACAGGAGCAGGGAGATGGGTCGAAAGTTCTTGAGGTCCTTGGGGTCCGCCTTGGGTTTCTTGAGTGTAAGGCGTTGATCTCTGCGTGCTTCCAGCTCTCTGGGAAGGTCGCTGTCTCGAAGGAGATGTTGATGTTTTTTCGGAGATGGGGTGCGATGGTGGTGTTGGCTTTGTTGAAGATGTGGTGTGGGCATGGGTCTGACGGGGATCCGGAGTGGACGGTGTTCATGATGTTGATGGTGTCATTGTTGTTGATGTTGGTCCAGGAGAGCAGGCGGTTGGTGAGAAATGTGGTTGTGGGGGCGGGGGTCTCCGTGGTTGCCGGGGCGGTCGCGGCGTTGAAGCTGTCTTGGATGTCTGCGATCTTGTGGTGGAAGAAGATGGCCAGCGAGTCGCATAGGTCTTGCGAAGGTGGGATGTCGTTGGTGTTGGAGCTGGGGTTGGAGAATTCCTTCACGATGTTGAAGAGCTCTTTGCTGTTGTGTGCGTTGTTGTCTAGGCGGTCTTTGAAGTAGGCCCTTTTGGCGGATCTGATGAGGTGTTGGTGTCTGCGGGTGGCGTTCTTGTGGGCTGCGTAGCTTTCCGGTGTTCGTTCACGGATCCAGTTCTTTTCCAGCTTTCGGCAGGTTTGCTTGGAGGCCTGGAGGTCTTTGGTGAACCAGCTGGCTTTCTTGCTGGTGTGGCTGTTGGAGGGCTTCTTGAGTGGGGTGAGGGTGTTGGCACAGTCGTTGATCCACTGTCTGAGGTTGCGAGCAGCGGCGTCGGGGTCGGTCGGGTCTGCGGGTGGGCTCCGGGCGAGGGCGGTGGCTAGCTGGTCTTCGGTGACTTTGCTCCAGCAGCGGCACGGCATCTGTTGGGTGCGGTGGTGCGTGGTGGGTTTCCGGAAGGTGAAGTGGATGCAACTGTGGTCGGTCCAGTGGAGCTCGGTGGTGTGGTTGAAGGAGACGTGGGAGCTTGCAGAGAAGATGGGGTCAAGCTTGTGACCGGCAGAGTGGGTGGGTGTTGTGACGAGTTGTCTGAGTCCGAGGTTGGCGAGGTTGTCGATCAAGGTGGTGGAGTTGGTGTCATTGTTGTTCTCGAGGTGGAAGTTCAGGTCCCCGAGGAGGATGTAGTCCGTGGAGGCAAGAGCGTGTGTGCTGACGAAGTCGACGATGGAGTCGCTGAACTGTGGTTGTGGTCCGGGGGGTCTGTAGACGAGGATTCCTCCTCCTACTCCATTGGTGCGGTCCTTGCGGGTGATCTTATAGCCTTCCGGGATGGCTATGGTGATTTCGGGTGCCGAGGAGGGGTTCAGCCAGGTCTCCGTCAGGAAGGCGATGTCTGGGATGTTGGAGTCGAGTAGGTCCCAGAGTTCAACTGCGTGTATGCATGTGGAGCGGGTGTTGAGGAGGATGCATCTGAGGTAGTTGGGTTCTTTGGTAGGTGGGTTGGCGGACCGGATGCTGGTGATGCTGCAATTCTGGCAGGAGAAGGGTCCTTGGGTGCGCTTCGGAGCAGCCAGGCAGCAGGTGCGTGATCGCCCAGCGTTGAGTGCGTGGAGGGTGCTGGAGTCGTAGCGGAGACGGGCGTCGTGGCGTTCGCGGGGGCCAGGGATTCTGGCGCTAGGTGCGGTCCAGGCGCGGACGGGCTGGCAATGTCCGAAGTGCGGAACAGTTGAATACCAGATGAGATGTGATAGAGACAGTAAAGGATTTTTCTTTTCTACTTTTAAGGTAATTAGCTAACATAGTCCCAGTTTTATTTCATACTCCATAATATCTGGTATCAATCTTAAGAAAAGTATCACATTCCTTTTTCGTGGTAGATTTATTAAATTGAATCTTGGCTGCCACCAACGCATCGAGGTCTGTTTTATTAGTTTTAGACGTACAATACTTGTGTTCCAATCTCTTAATTTTGCGTAGAATGGAAGCCGATTCTTTTTCCATATCTTTTTGCTTGCCGGAAACAAAGAAAATAATAAAACCTCTCAATGAGACTTTAAAAGCATCCCAAACAAATTGGAAAGAAGATTCTCCTATATAGTTAAACTTGGAATATTCATCGACATACACGTCATAAGAAGTAAGAAAGTCCTTTTCGGAAAGTAAGTGATTGTTAAACCTCCAACTGGATCTAGGTAGAGGATTACAGAGAACATCTAAATCAGTGGACATGGGGGCATGATCTGATATTAGAATTGAGCCTATCTTTGAATTAACTAAGTGTTTGGTGAGGTTTTGGGAAAGGAAAACATAATCTATCCTAGTCTGTGTTTTATGAGGGGCAGAATAGAAAGAAAACTCTTGAAGGGAAGGATGAGCCAATCTCCAGGTATACCCTCCCCCTCCACCTACGACAAACCGAAGACCTGCTGACCTTCATGAGACTTCTCAAGACCTGGCTCTTCGACCAATAGCAGCAGAACCCCCCCCCCCCCCCCACCCAGCACCTTGAAACCCTCACGGGTATGTAGGGCGCTTGACAAATTATTTGATTGATTGATTGATTGATTGATATTTAATAGCGTGATTAAATGTTTTTTGGGTTCTGTGAGGTAGAAATTCCATAGATGAAAGGCGATCTGTAAAAAGGTCCATAATTTGGTTACAATCTCTCCCTAAGATGAAATTCTCAGTAAAGTGTTGAGTAGTCAGTTGCGGGATAAGCTTCCAAAATATAGGATCAGGATTAATGGGAACGTAGACATTGAGAATCATGAAAAGAATCCTATCAATATTGAGTTTGACCAAATCCCAGCAACTTTCCTTATCAGGATTCCTGGGAAACAAGGGAAATATTTAAACATTATGGCAAAGAATGGCTACCCCATTTTTGTGTTGTGTGGCTGAGGCAAAAAAGATTGGCCAGCCATTTTTCTTTTTAGCTTGTTAATGTCGGCTTCAGTGAGATGTGTTTCTTGAAGTAATGTGAGCTGGCAGCGTGAGCTAGATAGATGAGAGAGAATGAGCTGTTGTTTAATGGGGTTTCTCAAACCTTTAATGTTCCAGGCTGTGACTCTATGGGGTATACGAGAAGAAGTCCTAGATGAATATTAGGGGTAAATATAGACTTGAGCATACTATGCACAGAAAGTTCCTGTAAAGAAAACAAGAGGAAGATAAAGGAAATAGAGAGCAGAGTGAGAGAAAAGGAAAGAATGAAAGTAAAGGGGAGGGCAAAGTCATAGAAAAAAGAAAGGCAACACTGGAAAGAGAAACCTTAGTTGCAAAAATGACATTGCATGAAGAAATATACATCCCGAGGCATGAGGAGAGAGCAGAGCACCTAAAGAAGATGGAACCAGACTCGGTTCCGGCAGATAAAGGAGAGGACGTAGCACACATAAAAAGTGAGGAATGCCAACACTTACATTGGAGAAAGGGCAAGGACGTACAGAGACTATATGATACATTATACAGAAAAGGAAATACAAGATGATAAGAAGCATAACAATAAAATTACCATCTAAGATGGAAGGTGGCTCGCTTTGGGAACAGCTTGTACAATGAAAGGGCGGAACTCACTGAACAAAACACATTCGCCCAGGGAAATACACTGGGTCTGAAGGACAAAGGGACAGAAATAAGTTATACAGAATGCATAATACAGACATGAAGAATAATTAAATGCGTATAAACATTATGAACGTGAAGAGAAATAACAAATAAGCATTTATAGCAATGAAGTCTTAGCAGCAACGACAATTTCCATGTCTTCAAAACAATGTTGTTGAAGAAAGTCCTGTACTTTAGCTGGATCCTCAAAAGTGTAAGACTTTTCTCTATAGCTAATGTTAAAGAAACATGGATGGACTAGGCCATAGCTGATGTTCATGGACTTTAGCTGTGGGCGAAGATCCAGGAAGTGTTTTCTTCTTGTGGTCGTTGCATTGGAGACATCCTGGGCAAAATAAACCTTGTTACCGGACCATTGGAGTGGGCCTGTTTATTTGGCTGCAGAGAGTATGTGCATTAAGTCAGTGTGTTGCAAAAAAAGAATAATGATGCCTCTAGGTCTCTGGTGTGAATATGTAGCAGATAATTTAGGGGTTGAGTCAGTGGGCTCGTTGAATGTTGAGAAGGCTGTGATCAGGTAGATGAACAATCGAAGAATAATCTTTTGCAAAAAGGAGATCATGTTGGGCCCCTCAGAATTCTCTGGGATTCAATAAAGTTGTGGATTGTTCCTATGGTTTCTGTTTTCCAAGTCTTCTGTGTTCTTTTTGAGCAGTTTTATTTCTTTTGTCAAACGAGAGACCTCAGGGATTGAGTCCTCCACAGCAATGATTCTTTGCTCAATGCTCTGCTGCTCGTGAGAGGACCATTTCTCCTCAATGCATATTCAGGAGCATTGGTTTCCACAACAAAGGGGTTCAAGGCTCTAATATACTGTCTTAGAAGTAGAGTCAGAGTCTTTCTTTGATCTCTTGGCTTGTGCAGAAGGCTTTTTAGACACAGCTCCATGTGCTGAAGTATTGTACACCGAAGTCTCTAGTGCCTTCCATGTGACAGAGAGGTTCTTAGGCACAAGGTCCCACTGACTGATTTTGGGTCAGGAAACATGCTTTGAAGAGGAGGAAAGGGATGTAGATATTTCCTTCTGCTTCAGAGTCCTGCTCATAAAGGAGAAATGTATCTGTAGTGCCTTGAATGGAAGCTTCTAGTGAGTACAAGTATGGAGGCTAATGTGCCGTTATTTCCTTGAGAGGATACAATGTAGAATTGCAATGCACGTTGTACGATTGGGTCCAAATGACTTAAATGCAGATGTCTGGGTTTCCATGTGAGGAGAAAATGCAGAAGAAGTGGCTTGAGGAACAGTCAGTATATGCATACTGAGATGAATGCCAGCCTATGAGAAACTTGCAAGTGCCACTATTAACCTAAGTCAGGTAGTCACAGGGTATCCCCTTGAAGGTTAAGGCATTGCATGGAGAAGTCCAAAATAGACAGCTATCGGAAAAAAGTACCGCCAACCCGAAGGTGGGTTTATCTGTCCCCAGTATTGGGCCTAACAATATTACTGTGGGCGAGATGAAGAACAATGGGGGCAATCATACTGCTGCGATCTGGAAAACCGGCTAGGTACTAGCACATTGTGTGAAACAACCAGCCACTAGTATGTGAAGTAGTAAACATGAGGTGCCAACAGGTGCTCACTATCCAGTAGCGTGACCCCGGGAGGAGTCGTGAGTCTATCACTTGCTGAGGTCAGAGGCAAAACTCACCTCCTAGAATCTTATTGACGTGCAACAATATACATGCACGGACTAGACAGACCTGTTGTGAATACATCCCTGGAAATCAGAGAACTCATGATTTTATTTTATGTATTAGCATGTACACTTTATATTTAACTTTATGTTTTGGGTTGACCAGTGTAAAACTATAAAGGACATCGTCCCACTCTTTGACCAGGAAGCTAGTATCCCCTTAAGTCTGTGCTATGAGGTATTTTCATTCAATATTTATAGGAAGTGACTACAGTATATTAGATTCTTGATTATTACTGATAGTAGCATAATACTGTGCACAGTGCATGGATTTGTCCTTGCATGTGTTTTGTCACATATCACGTGTGCTAAGAGTGCAGTGGCATGCCGGGCAGTGTCACTTGTATGCCCACATCGCAATACGTTCAAGTGTATTTGCTTAGGGAAGGTGATATAAAAGTATTTCTAGGTCTCAATAGGCTAATAGTTTGTTCTGTCATCTCAGGTAGGACTCACCTGAGTATAATATTAATTACTTTAAGTTTTCTTTTCCTTTTTTTCACATCACAACACTTAGGTATAATGGCCATTATGAGATAGTTAGAGATCCTTTGCCCTGAAGAATTGCCCAGACCCGTTAGGGCTATCCATTGAGGGCAGAAACATGCTGGCCAAGCTCCCAAGATGGTGTGAATCATTGTTCCCAATAACCATCCTACTTGTTTTTAATCCTACCTGTGGTGCCCACTTAATGAAGGTATTTTACTGGGGAGCTGTAAGGTATTTTTAACCCACTGATCTGGATCCCGTTCTTATTCAGTACTTTTTTTTATCTAAGAACTCCCTCCTGCTCCGAGTCCTAAGGAGGTTAATTCCACCGTGGTGGCACTCTCCTACCAGGGTGGGGAGAGGTTGCCGATGATGAGCATGACACAATTATGTACATGAGGCTTCCTCTTTCATAAGGATGACCTTTTCCTTCCTTCGCACTTATACAGGAATTCTATGAACATCCAAAATGGGCTTCCATCTGTTCACACTGAGGTAGCAATTCTGCATTCTGCATTCTACCTACACCTGCTGCACTTGCACTTTTTAGTGATACCTGTATGTTCTTAGGAGGACGTGTGGCAGTTTGTCCTCCTCTTCTACCATGTGTGTTAAGAGAAGTCCAAAATAGCCAAACACTGTGAAAAAAATGGCTCTTTGAAAATGTGGAGCGAGTAAGCAGTGCTGACCCCCAGCCCACCCAACTAAGAAATGCACATATAATATAAAGTAGTAAAAATACCATTGACAAACAGCACTGCTTGAACTTGTGAATGAAATAGTCAAATGAGTGAACTAGAGACCAAAACAAGCTGAGGCAGAAGAATAATGCATAGGTATACTTAGGAACAATTTTTAAAGTTCGTCAACTGACAATCATTTTCCAATGTCTCAAAATAATCTCTTTGATTTTGCGTCTCTGTTTGACAAAAATCTGTTTAACTGTTGTGAATTTCTTATCTTTGATTTTGAGTAAATATGCTGTGCTTGTAGTAGAACTCTTTGTCTAGCTCTATTGAGAGTAGCTGTTGGGTATTGACTCTGTTTGAATTTCTTGATCATCTTTTGCTCCTGGGTAACAAATTCTTCTGGTTCTGTGATAGCTTACTAAGGGGTTAAATTGCAGGATAGCATGGAGTTACATAGAGGGTGATGACACTGGTAACATAATCTCCTCATTACAACTCAAACAAGCTCTTGCAAAAGCATCTAACAAGTGTAGTATAGACAATGAATCTTAACTTGATTGTCCACACCGTTGACGGAGTTTCAGCCCTAATGTTAACTCGATATGCAGTACTTTACCACTCATAAATTTCAGGTATAGCAGTATGGAAGTGGGGGTCCTTATCACTTAACGCCGCCACAAAATGCTGGAGGCGGGCGTCCCTGACCTCTCGCTTCAACGTTAGGCTAAGTAAGGACACCGTCTGAGATAGCCCTGCTCACCCCCTTAGTAGCTTGGTACGAGCAGCCAGGCTTATCTCCAAGGCACGAGTGTTCAGTATGTGCAATCCACCACAAATAGACTCCACACGTGTTTTGAGAAAATGAGTATAATCTTTATATAAGAAATTATACGATACGACCACACAATACAAAATCAACATACAAGAATGGGTAGCATTCTTTCCGGTGGTTTGGTAGGTTCTAATCCCAACCACTGCTCCTAACCAACAGTTAAGCTCACTTCTAACTGTTTCCAAAGGGTTAGGCCAGTCGTATTGCTAAAATCACACACATTGTAAAAGGAAACAATACTGCAATGCGTAACGATATTCTCTTATACTGTGCAAAAGAGAAATAATGCCACACATAGCGCCCCAGTCATGTACTTTGCAATTGAAAGAATAATTCAGTGCGTATCACCACCAGCATGCTCTGTACCAGGAAGAAACAAAGCAATGCATCACGCTACAATCAGACACTGTGCACTGAAGAAATAATGCAATGCGCCAAGTTACAATCAGGTAACCTGAAGGGGAAAAATAACGCAATGCGTAGCGCATCAAGTATGTAGTTCGTCAGGCACAAATGAGGTCAGGCGTCATACGACACTTCGATAGTTCGTTAGCAGCAATAATGCAACGTGTAATACGACAGTTTTACGTGCGCCGTTAACAGTGCCCCCATTATGGATTAAATGATGACACAAAGTACTGCTTCTCACTCCGGCCCCAGCCATGCCCCTCCTTGGGTCAGCAAGGGCCGGGATCCGAGCCGAAGCAACGACTCACGCAGCTGACTGAGCCGGGAGGCCGAGATAGTGTCCCTCCGGGACCGCACCCCACCCCAGGTGTTGATCCACGTTACCTGGGGAGCGCGACCCCACTCTCCTCCCCGACGTCAGCGACTTGGGCCTTGATCCAGGACTCCGTCACGGGGTGCGGCGGACTCGGGCCGGCGGCTCAGCTCTTCTGCGGCTGCATGTCCGTGGCGCTGCAGGTGACTCTGGGGGCCCAATGACTTGGCCCTTCTTCCGGTGGTTTCAGTCCACACCGAAATCCGTCCTCAGCACTGTGGAGACTTTTCTTCCAACTCGGTGCACCCCCTTACTCAGGCACTCCTCACCAGCACCTCAGGTTGCACTACGACAAGCACACTGCGCGTCCAAGACTCGCCTCTTCTCTGGTGCTCACAACGATCCGGCGCTCTTCATCAACGCTCCGCTTGCACCTCCACACGCATCCTGCACGTTCGAGTCTCTCCTTTCCTCACAGTGCACACAATGTCTAGGCGCTCCTCACCAATGCCCTGGCTGCACCACGACACGCACCAAGCGCGTCCGAGACTCACTTCTTCTTTTGGTGCCTACGAGGCCCAGGCACTTTTCACCAACACCTGGGCTGCACCCTGGCACATTCCCAGTGCGTCCGAGACTCACTTCTTCCTCTGGTGCGCACAAGGCCCAGGCTCTCTTCACCAGCACCCGGGCTGCACCACGACACACTCCCAGCGCGTCTGAGTCTCGCTTCTTCCTTTGGTGCACACAAGGCCCAGGTGCTCTTCACCAACACCCGGGCTGCACCACAACACGCACACAACGCGTCCGAGCCTCACCTCATCTCCCCGTGCACACCCCAACCAGGCGCCCCTCACCAACGCCTTGACCTGCACTTCGACATGCACACCACGCGTCCGAGACTTAGTTTACTCCTGCGTGCCCACGATCACACGGCACAACTTCTGAGGGTCTTAAGCTGCAAAAGCACGCGCACACCGAGTTGCTTTGGACTTCTACAGAAACTTTTATGATCCTGTATTTCCAAACAGGGAGCTAGCTCACCTCGGGCCCTTGGGGGCGTTACAAGACACAGCACAAAGCACAGTCTTCTTCAAGCAGGGGGACCCAGCGCCTCCAGGCACAGTCCCAACAGCCTCTCCCTTAGTTAGAAGAGCAAACTGCAGACCAGCCCGAGATCACAAAACAAAGATTGGTCTACCCACCACACTCTCTTCAGTTGCTCCTTCTTTAGCAGAGGTTCCTCTTGATCACAGATTGGGTCCACGCCTTAACAGTCTTAATCCATATCTGTTTCATTCCCCCTTTCCAGGGGTTTCAACTCTCCTAGTTATACCCCTTAATGTCTTTGAAGTTCGTATGTGCTCAGGGGTCCCAGACCCCTCCCTAAATCAGTTCCGGATGTCTCTCTCCCAGTGTCACCTCTCTCCCTTTGATACTGGGGGTCTGGATCCTTAATCACTCAGCAGGAGATGGGTCAATTGGTTCATAGCACCAGCCCAGGCCTTTTCACCTCATGGGCTTCTCCTCCCCCTACTCTCCAGATGCAGGGCAGCCTGGTGCCATCTCAACCCCTCCCTGGGTCAAGACCTCTACCAGCTCCTCTCACCTTTCAGTTCCAGACAGACAATCCACATTTCAGAGACACACAGAAATACTCAGAGCACAAACCTCAGCCACTTTCTAAAATATTGGTTTATGAACATGCAGTGACAAAACCACTGTTACAGAAAGATGTGTTATAAGACTGTGAGTTCATACATACTAAACTTCACCTCTCCATTATAAACTGACAGGAAACTAGGCTAACAAACACAACACACAACCTCCCTCATTCTGTCCTATGGGCAGAATGGCCTTTCAGCAGTGAAAAAGGAAATGGAGAGTTTTCCACTGTCAGAACATAACACACACCTCAGTATATGTTCTGCTTTTTACCTACACTGCACCCTGCCCAGGGGTTACCTGGGATCCACCACTGCGGTGCCCAATGAGTATGTAAAAGGGAAAGTCAGGCCTGGCAAGTGGTTACACTTGTCAGGGCAACATGCTAACTTAGCATTCTGCGCGCAGGCCCTACACTGAAGGCCCGAGTTCCCTTCTTGCGCGCCCTTGCATTACTAGTCCTTGCACACACAGTGCACATCACTTGGGACTTTTACTAGTAAGGCAGACATACCAATCATGGCCAACCAATTACCATTACATTTTACATAGGAAACACGTACTTTGACACTGATCAGCAGTGGCAATGTACCCAAAGCATCTAAAAGCAAGGGTAGTAGAGGCAAAAAGTCAGGGGTAATCAGGCCAAAATATGCCAGGTCTAACACGCGTCCCCTCCAGCCGAAAAGTCGGGGGAACTACCCACCCTCATGGGAGTTCTCATCACTAAGGCGGAAAAGTCTGGACAGACTGTCAGCATTGGCGTGTTCTGTTCCTGGACGGTGTTCCACTGTGAAGTCCATCCCTTGTAGGGAGATGGAACACCTCAACAGCTTTGGGTTCTCACCCCTCATCTGCATCAACCATCTGAGGGGCCTGTGGTCGGTCTGAACTAAGAAGTGGGTCCCAAACAAGTAGGGCCTCAGCTTCTTCAGCACCCATACCACAGCAAAATCTTCCCTTTTAATTACACTCCACCTCTGTTCCCTGGGAAGTAGCTTCTGCTAATGAAAGCTACCGGTTGGTCCAAGCCCTCGTTGTTCAATTGTGAGAGCACTGCTCCCACCCCATGCTCTGAAGCATCTGTCTGCACTATAAACTTGCTGGAGAAATCTGGTGACCGTAACACGGGTGCGGTGCACATGGCAGTCTTCAAGACATTAAAGGTGGTCTAGCAGTCATCGGTCCAGACCACCTTCTTGGGGTGTTTCTTGGACATTAGTTCTGTCAAGGGGGCAACAAGGGTGCCATATCTCTTCACGAACCGTCTATAATACCCAGTGAGTCCTAGAAAGGCCCTCACTCCTGTCTGGGTCTTGGGGGGTTCCCAAGCCAGGATGGTATCAATCTTTGCCTGTAGGGGTGCCACCTGGCCGCTTCCCACCAGGTGTCCCAATACCCCACGGGACCCTGCCCTATCTGGCACTTACTTGCCTTGATAGTTAGGCCCGCCCTCTGCAAGGCCTTCAATACTTCACAAATGTTCCTCTCAACTGGAGCTGAACACTACAATGTCATCCAGGTAAGCGACGCTGAATTCCTCCAGCCCACTCAGCACCTGGTTAACCAGTCTCTGGAAGGTGGCAGGGGCGTTCTTCAACCCAAAGGGCATAACCCTGAACTGGTAGTGCCCCTCTGGCATTGAGAACGCCGACCTTTCTTTGGCCCCCTCGGTCAAGGCAATCTGCCAGTACCCCGATGTCAAATCAAATGTGCTGAGGTACCGGGCAGCCCCCAGCCGATCCACAAGCTCATCAGCTCTGGGGATGGGGTGCGCGTCAGTCTTAGTGACCGCATTGAGCCCACAGTAATCCACACAGAACCCAAGTTTGGGAGTGGCACCCGGCGCAGCAGCTTTTGGCACGAGAACCACTGGGCTGGCCCAGGGGCTGCTGGATGGCTCAATCACCCCTAGCGCCAGCATCTTAGCAACCTCCCAAAGTGGGTGTCAGGGCAAGTCCAGGTAATAATATTATTCCAGAAAGAATTTTCAATACGCCAGATTCTTTGTGTTAGAAGTTTTTATATCGTTCTTTTCACTCATAAGAGAACATCTGAGTGAGTGTGCGAGAAAATAAAAGACAGCCAACACGTGTTTCGCCCCATAGAGTGGCCATCCGGCCTTGGGGCTTCTTCAGGGCGTTTGTAAAGCTTGTAAAGAATAGGGTCGTCGGGTAGGTCCCCCAGTTCAGCCACTTGTTCCCTCGTAGGCTCCAGGGCATCCCCCTCAAAAGGGTGCCTCCTCCTGGACCGTGGGAACTGTGGGGGCTGGTTTCCCACGCCCCTGCCTCTTCTCTTACTGGCAGGTACCTGGGCCACTGTTTCAGGCTCCAGCATCTCTTGAATACCTTTACTGGCTACCATAGACCGAGTGGTCAGACAAGCCCACTCAGGTGGACCCAACATCTCCAAATGCGCCTGGCACTCCACCTCCTTCCAGGGGGAACTCTCCAGGTCATTCCTGAGCAGAGAGTCTACAGGCATTGACGGACTTACCACCACCTTCAAGGAACCTGAGACCCCTTCCCATTCAAAAGGAACCAGCGCCACCTTGCAGAGGCGCACTGAATTGTCTGCTGACATCACAGGGTGAAGCACATCGGAGATTACTTGCTCTTCAGACACCCACTGACAACTGACGGATGTCAAACTGGCTCCGGTGTCCCTCAGAGCCTCCACCCTCCATCCATTGATGGTCACCCACTGCCTGTATTTTTTAGTATTCTCAGGCAGAGGGATTTCCTGGACCATCTCTCGCTCTCCCAAGGAGACCAGGGTAATAATTGCTTGCTCCTCCCCATTCCAAGGACTCAGTTCCCTTCCGAACGCTACACTCACTAAACCAGGTGTTGGAGCACCAGTGGGTGCAAATGACTTTTTGGGGCATTTAGGGGAGATATGACCCACTTCCTTACAGAGGTAACATGTAGGCGGACCTCGGGGCTCCTTCTTGCCCTTGAAGGCCCAGGCCCTCTTGGCGTTGGGAGACTGGGACCCTTTCTTAGGGGAACTACCTTGGGGCCCTTTAGGGGACTCCTTGTGGTTACCCTTGTCCTCCCCCACCTTTGGCGGGGGACCCTGCACACTCTTGGCAGTGGCACAACCAATCCCCTTGTGGACTCGGGTACTAGTCCAGTGGTCCGCCTCCTCAGCAAGCTTACTGGGATCAGTCAGCTTACTATCCAATAGATGCTGGCGCAGCTCTGGAAAACACAGACTACTCAAGTGCTCCCAACTGATTAAATTGCGTAAGCCCTTAAAATCATTGATCTTGCTGCCCAGCATCCAACCATCCAGTGCCCGTGTGTACTCATTCACACATCCTACCCAAGTACGGGATTCTAATTTCTCGGAGGCCCTGAACTTCTGCCGATATTGTTCAGGAGTGAGCCCATATGGAGGCATAAAGCCTCCCTCATGTTGGCATAGGCCAGGGTTCCCGCCCTCTCAAAGGGTGTTAGAACGTCCCTCCCTGAAGCCTAAAAGTGTTTCTATAGGCCCGCCCCCCAATGCTTTTTAGGTACCTCATTTATCCTTAGTGCGATCTCATATGCCGTGGACCACGCATAAATGTCATCACCCCTCTGGTAATCTCGCACTAAATCCTTGGGAATGTACACCTTCTCTCCTGGCACTGGTGGTACGCTGCCACCAATCACACTGGACTCTGTTTGTCTAACCTTAATGTCCAGTTCCCTCATGCATAACTCATGAGCAAAGAGAAGCCGTTTCTCTTCCAATACGAGAGCGTTCCTGCTCTCCTCTGCTTGAGTTTTAAGTTTTAACACCTCCAACTCATGCAGCCTGACCCTTTGGTTTTCCTCCAACTCCTCTGGTGAAAAACTCCTCCCTGAATGGCTACTACCAGCCCCTGTGGCTGGTCCCTCCACTGGCAAATCATGTGGACCAAACCCATTACCTGGGTCATCCTCATCCACCTCACCAACACCTGTCTCCTGAGCCTCTTTGGCTTTCCACTAGGCCCTCAAGGCCACATGCAGCTCCTCATTCTTGGCGCTACTCTTCATGGGACATCCCAAAGCCCTGCAGAATTTCCTTAACTGATTAACCTTGTAGGTAAACAGTGCCTCAATGTCAAACTTGAATTCTGCAATCTCAGCCTTACCGGCTATCTGGCTCTCCTCCTGAGATATGATGTGTGGTTTAAAGGTTACTCAACAGTAGAACCCCTAAATCAAAAACAATATGTTGTTGAGTCGTGGTCTGCAATCATTTTATGATGAACACCAATTACTGTGAGTGATTTTGCACATACGCGTTTACTTTCTATTAGGGTCAAATCCCACCGCTGCCACCAAATGTTGGAAGTAGCGGTCCTTATCACTGAACGCCGCCACCAAATGCTGGAGGCGAGCGCCCTCGACCCCTCGCTTCAACGTTAGGCTAAGTAAGGACACCGTCTGAGATAGCCCTGCTCACCCCCTTAGTAGCTTGGCACGAGCAGCCAGGCTTATCTCCAAGGCACGAGTGTTCAGTATGTGCAACCACGCTCACAGTAACCCCATGATGTCACCACAAATAGACTCCACATGAGTTTTGATAAAATGAGTATAATCTTTATATAAGAAATTATACGATACAACCACACGATACAAAATCAACATACAAGAATGGGTAGTATTCTTTCCGGTGGGTTGGTAGGTTCTAACCCCAACCACCGCTCCTAACCAACAGTTAAGCTCAGTTCTAACCGTTTCCAAAAGGTTAGGCCAGTCGTATTGCTAGAATCACACACATTGCAAAAGGAAACAAATACTGCAATGCTTAACGATATTCTCTTATACTGTGCAAAAGAGAAATAATGCCAAAACGTAGCGCCCCAGTCATGTACTTTGCCATTGAAAGAATAATGCGTATCACCACCAGCATGCGCTGTACCAGGAAGAAACAAAGTAATGCGTCACGCTACAATCAGACACTGTGCACTGAAGAAATAATGCAGTGTGCCACGTTACAATCAGGTAACCTGCAAGGGAAAAATAACACAGTGCGTAGCGCACCAAGTATGTAGTTTGTCAGGCACAAATGATGTCAGGCAGCATACGACAGTTCGATAGTTCGTTAGCAGCAATAATCCAAAGTGTAATACGACAGTTTTATGTGCTCTGTTAACAGTGCCTCTGTTATGGATCAAATGATGACACAAAAGTACTGCTTCCCACTCCGGCCCCAGCACTGCCCCTCCTTGGGTCAGCATGTGCCGGGATCCGAGCTGAAGCAACGGCTCACGCAGCTGACTGAACAGGGAGGCCGAGAGAGTGTCCCTCCGGGAATGCACCCCACCCCAGGTGTTGATCCACATTACCTGGGGGGCACGACCACACTCTCCTCTCCGACATCAGTGACTTGGGCCTTGATCCAGGACTCCGTCACGGGGTGCGGCGGACTCGGGCGGGCAGGCTCATCTCTTCCGTGGCTGCCGGTTCGGGCCGCTGCAGGTGACTCTGAGTACCCAATGACTTGGGTCTTCTTCCGGCGGTCTTAGTCCACATCGAGATCCGCCCTCAGCACTGTGGAGACTTTTCTTCCAACTTGGTGCACCCTCTTACTCAGGTACTCCACGCCTCAGGTTGCACTTCGACACACACACACCGCGTCCGAGACTCGCGTCTTCTCTGGTGCTCAAGACGATCTGCCGCTCTTCACCAACGCTCCGCTTGCACCTCCACACGCACCCTGCGTGTTCGAGTCTCCTTTCCTCACGATGCACATGATGTCCAGGCGTTCCTCACCAATGCCCTGGCTGCCCCACGACACGCACCCAGCGCGTTCGAGACTCACTTCTTCTTTTGGTGCCTACGAGGCCCAGGCGCTCTTCACCAACACCTGGGCTGCACCCCGACATGCTCTCAGCGTGTCCGAGACTCACCTTCTTTCCTGGTGCACACGATGTCCAGGCGCTCCTCACCAACGCCCTGGCTGCACCACGACACGCACCCAGCGAGTTCGAGACTCACTTCTTCTTTTGGTGCCTACGAGGCCCAGGCGCTCTTCACCAACACCTGGGCTGCACCCCAACACGCTCCCAGCGTGTCCGAGACTCACTTCTTCCTCTGGTGCACATGGGGCCCAGGCGCTCTTCACCAGCACCTGGGCTGCATCATGACACACTCCCCGCGCGTTTGAGCCTCGCTTCTTCCTTTGGTGCACACAAGGCCCTCCCGCTCTTCACCAACACCCGGGCTGCACCACGACACGCACACAGTGCGTCCAAGCCTCACCTCGTCTCCCCAAGCACACCCCGACCAGGCGCTCCTCACCAACGCCTTGACCTGCACTTCGACACACACACCGCGCGTCCAAGACTTAGTTTACTCCTGCGTGCCCACTATCACACGGCACAACTTCTGAGGGTCTCAAGCTGCAAAAGCACTCGCACACCGCGTTGCTTGGTACTTCTCCGGAAACTTTTATGATCCTGTATTTCCAAACAGGGAGCCAGCTCACCTCGGGCCCTTTGGGGGGTTACAAGACACAGCACAAAGCACAGTCTTCTTCAAGCAGAGAGACCCAGCGCCTCCAAGCACAGTCCCAACAGCCTCTCCCTTAGTTAGAACAGCAAACTGCAGACCAGCCCCAGATCACGAAGCAAGGATTGGTCTATCCACCACAGTCTCTACAGTTGCTCCTTCTTTATGGGTCCAAGCCTTTACAGTCTCAATCCATATCTGTTTCATTCCACCTTTCCAGGGGTTTCAACTCTCCTAGTTATACCCCTTAATGTCTTTGAAGTTCGTATGTGCTCAAGGGTCCCTGACCCCTCCCTAAATCAGTTCTGGATGTCTCTCTCCCAGTGTCACCTCTCTCCCTTTGATACTGGGGGTCTGGATCCTTAATCACTCAGCAGGAGATGGATCAATTGGTTCATAGCACCAGCCCAGACCTTTTCACCTCCCCGGGCTTCTCCTCCCCCTACTCTCCAGATGCAGGGCAGCCTGGTGCCATCTCAACCCCTCCCTGGGTTAAGAGCTCTCCCAGCTCCTCTTACATTTCAGTTCCAGACAGACAATCCGCATTTCAGAGACACACAGAAATGCTCAGAGCACAAACCTCAGCCACTTTCTACAAGAGTTGTTTATGAACATGCAGTGACAAAATCACCTTTACAGAAATATGTGTCAAAAACTGTGAAAAGTTCATACATACTAAACTTCACCTCTCCATTATAAACTGACAGGAAACTAGGCTAACAAACACAACACCCAGCCTCTCCCATTCTGTCCTAGGGGCAGAATGGCGTTTCAGCAGTGAAAAACGAAATGGAGAGTTTTTAACTGACAGAATATAACACATACCTCAGTATATGTTCTGCCTTTTACCTACACTGCACCCTGCCCAGGGGTTACCTGGGATCCACCACCGGGGTGACCAATGTGTATGTAAAAGGAAAATTCAGACCTGACAAGTGGTTACACTTGTCAGGACAACATGCTAACTTAGCATTCTGCGCGCAGGCCCTACACTGAAGGCCCGAGTTCCCTTCTTGCGCGCCCTTGCATTACTAGCCCTTGCACACACAGTGCACATCACTCGGGACTTTTACTAGTAAGGCAGACATACTAATCATAGCCAACCAATCACCATTACATTTTACATAGGAAACACTTGTACTTTGATACTAATTAGCAGTGGCAAAGTACCCAAAGCATCTAAAAGCAAGGGTGGCAGACGCAAAAAGTCAGGGGTAATCACGCCAAGATATGCCATATCTAACAGTACTTATATAGTCCATCTTATTTGTCCAGAAATCTAACACTTAAGAGCCAAACACCCATTTTCATAAAGATGACCCGTAAATCCTTAAAGGTTTGAAAGCCCGTTGATTCTCTGCTCTATTAGACAAGAAATTTCGTTTTCTATAATAGACTTGTAGGATAGGCATAATTCGTTTTGCTCCCCTACTAATGTTTGTCTTTGATTGGGATATTGCCTAATATTTGTTAGTACAAATATCATATTTCTTCATTTTTTCACTGTGTGAGCACATTAGCAGCAAGCAATTTTACACAATTGTCAAAGCATTCTGCTACAAATGAAAAACTAACTACTTAAGATTTATGAAAGTCTCTGAATGGTACTGCATGTTTTTGATTAGTATTTGTGGTATTTGTTGCTTAGTTAAAGCAAAGGTAACTTGATTTATTTAAACTCCATGTTAAATTACTTTTCTTATGTATTCACACATAAATTTCTTACATCAGGTGGTTTACATGATATATTCTGTTCTTTTCAGAACTTATTTCAGAGTGTGTATGCAACAGTATTTGCCACAGGCAGATAGGGTCCTCCCAGAGGTACCCATCAGAGCAGTGTGCTTGCACCCTTTTTTCAGTATATACCAACAACCTTGAAAAGGAACTAGTCCAGACCCAGTGCAACCCTCCTAAAATAGGCAATAGGAGAATGCCATTATTGGTATATGCGGATGATGCCGCTCTGCGTTCACGAACTACTAATGGGTTAGAGTGTTTGGTCTATATTTTTGTGACTTTTGTGGGTTCTTTACATTTTAAAATAATCTTTAATTAATCAAGTGTTCTAATTCTTAGTCCCAGGAACATAAAACATAAGTCCATCAAGACCCTCCATCACACATTAGCATATTCTTCATTTTCCTTATTTGGTGTGAGTTCGATCGCAGGCAAAACAGTTTTCTGCTGTGCATATTTAGGATCACTGTTGGAAATGGCCCCTTTTGCAGGGTTATCCCCAAAGTTCTGCTTCTTCCTCCTATTGTTTCCTGACCTACTGTTGATGTTTTTAGGACTCTGGGAACTTTACCACTGCTGATCAGTGCTAAAGTGCATATGCTCTCTGTGTAAATTGTATTCTGGATTAGTATTTTCATGATTAGCATATTTGATTTACAGGTAATCCCCTAGTAAAGTGCACTGAGTGTGCCCAGGGCCTGTACATCAAATGCTCTAGTGGGCTTGCAGCTCTGGTTGTGCCACCCACACAAGCAGCCCTTCAAAGGTAACTCAACCCTACCACTGCAGTGTCTGTGTGCAGTCTAGCACTGCCATGTCGACTTGGCAAGTGCACCCACTTGCCAGGCCCTAACCTTCCCTTTTCTTACATGTGAGTCACCCCTAAGGTAGGCCCAAGGTACCCCTGTTGGCAGAGTGCAGTGTATGTGAAAGGTAGGGCATGCTCTGATGTTTGTGGCATGTCCTGATAGTGAAATATTGGCAATTTCGTTTTTCACTATTGAAAGGCTATCTGGCCCATAGGAGAGCATGGGAGTTCATTTATAACATCTTACAAATATAACTTCCCATTGGGACCAGATGGGAAAATACAGTTTAGTATGCCTGAACTCAGAATCTAAAGATGCATCTTTTAGTAAAGGTGATTTTTTCATTCTGTGTTTGAAAATACCACTTTTAGAAAGTAGGAATTTTCTGTGTGCCTCTGCTAGGATGTGTATTGACTGTCTAGCTTTAGAGTGACAGGAACTGGGGATGTGCAGTGGCTCCAAAGAGTCTAGATGAGTTAGGGCTGGGCTGAATAGACTTGGGCAACATTCAGAGTAGTGGGAGAAGGTTTCACTAGCACCTGAATAGGCCCAGTCTGCATTTAGAGTAGTGGGAGGAGATTTCCTTGCACCTGAATGGGCCTGGTCTGCTGTAGACACTGCTGTCTCCGCCTCCTGCTGGGAAGCTGCGCCAGAGAGGACCAAACTGGTTTGGATTAAGCACAGACACTCTATGCCTGAGAGGACAAAGGAATTTGGAGTATAAATATTTGGGCCCAGACCCCAGAATTTTAGACCTCTTTTGGACCAAGAAGACTGCCAAGAAGAAGAGCTGGAGAAGCTGTGAGGAGGAACTACCACTTTGCTGAGTGCTTTGCTGTGTTGGCCTGCAGTGGCTGCTTCTGTCTTGGACAGTGAAAGGACTGGACTGAACTTTCTGCAACTTCTTTTTTGAGTTTCTCCAAGGGCTTGAGGTAGAGCTTGCCCCCTGTTCAAGATGTCTCAGGAACAGCAAATACTTCAAGTTCTTCTGCCATCAGCACTGGGGACTGTGTGTTTTGTGCTGCAACAGAAAAAAAAGCAACTCGACGCCGTCTACGATGCCACTGCCGACTCCGTGTCCTGAAGGCACCGCAGAGGGCACATCCGCACTTTGCACCGCAACCCTGGTCTCACCGACAAAGCCACCTGACGCTGCCACTGTTTGCACTGCAACCTGTCGGCCCTGCACTCCGCACTGCCGCGCTTCATGCCGTCGCCGGGGTATCCCCAACGATGCCGTGGTTCGAGGGCACCGCTCGTAAGTTACACGACTCACAGTCCTCATCCCGCACCGCAGCCTAGGCCCACCGACGCCGGTGCCATCGACTCCAGTTCATCAGCCGGCGACAGCGCCTCCGCAGCGACAACATAGCTGCTTGCACCGTGAGCTACCGCACTGCGACGAGCACTGCATCACTTCGCACCACAGCCCTTGTCTCACCGATGGCCCTGGACGACCGTCACCGAGCCCCTGCCTGCACTGTGACCTGAGGGCTCCGCACGCCGCACCGCTGCACTTTGCACCGCAGCCTTGATGCCTGCCGGCGCTCCCGGCTTCGACCACGAGGAGTTCGAACTGCAACACGTGTGACTTCAAGGGCCCGACGACTCCTGCACCGACCTCCAGAACCGACGCGTGCGGACGCCGGACCTTTGGGGGCTCATCGAGAGGTTGCTGATTTCCTACATTCCTAAAGGTACTGTTTTGCCGGTCTTCCCGACACCGTAGCTGGCCCGCGATGCCGCTGTAAGCCAGAACTGTTTGGATTTGTTGTTCAAGACGCAGTAATAGCCCCAGGTGGAGCTATCGACTGCAAGGAACTGTATTTCAAGTCTATTTTAATTACTGAAGATTTCTGAAAACTGTATGGCGGGTTTTTATAGTTTTTGGATATATAAAAATATTAGATATTTTTCTAAACTGGTGTAGCGTCCTTTTGTAGTGTCTTCACTGTATTACTGTTGGTTATGTGCAAATGATTATAACACTGCCTCTAAGATAGGCCTGACTGCTCGTGCCAAGCTACCAAGGGGGTAAGCAGGGGTTATTTTAGGAGTGTAACTCCCTTATCCTGACTAGAAGGAAGGGTGCCTATTTGAACAAAGGTACCTACCTCTGCCAACTACAGACCCTCATTTCTAACATTGGTTGTCAGCGGTAAGGATAGGAATTGTGTTTGCACTTGACTTACAGTGATTGATGTGCACTACTATCATATCGCAGACCACTACGTACCACATACTGGGTTTTTCCTCTTTGATCTATTTTTGTCTTTCCCTATTTTTGAACTTGAACTTCCTACTGCAGCATGTCTCAGTCAAGAGCATCGTCAGTTACATTTGTAGAATTGTTTTTTGAGGAGGATAGGTTGGAAACCTACACAGTAAAGAAACTGAAAGCAGTTTGCAAAAACCTCAAAGTCCCGTTGAGAGGTCTCACCAAAAAGGAGGAGCAACGAAAGGCGGTGAGGGCCTAGGTTGCAGCTAGGAATGCCAGTGGGCATCCTGAGGATCCAGGTGTGGAGCCCACGGAGCCAATTCAAAGGGAAGATGTGCTGAGGGCTCAAGAGCTGTTAGGATAGGAGGTACTCTCTGGGTCAGGCAGCAGTAGTCCCTCTCCAGGTCTATATCCAGAGGAGCTGGAGAACAGGAGGAGAGCCAGTAGGCTTGAGTTGGAGCAGGTGAAAAGACAAATGGGAAATGATTTTAGCTTATGAGCTTAAAGTAAGAGAGCTGGAGCTGGACTGCGAAGCCAGGAGGGCTTGGTCCAGCCCAGATGGTGGCAGCAAAAGTGTTAGGTCAAGTACTGAGGGTGAGGTACACACACACACACAGATTTGGTGCCCTGCTTCAAGGAGGGGGTTGACATACATCAGCGGGTTAAGGATTGTGAGGTTACTTCAGTTGTGCGCAGTGTCCCTGAGGTGGATTGGGGAAGTGGCACAGGAGATCATATTCCTGGAAATGGGAGGGGCACTCTACTCCCAGAGTGTCTGAGGAACTTGGGGGGGGGCCTCTTTCATCATAGTCCCACAGGTTCTAGTGTCTGGCAGCACCGCTCCAGTAGAGAGGGTGCATGAGTCCAGAGAGAAGGGTGAGAGGGGTATGCAGTCCCCAGTAGAAGGATCAGTGAGTCATGGGTTGTCAGCCCTGAGGTCAGAGCACCCCAGGACTGACCCCGGTGAGGCCACTTCTGGCCTGGGGGCCTTCACGTTCTGTCAGGTGGACAGGAGGTTGGAGACCTGTGCCAGGCAGACTCTTGCACAACTCATGAGGAGTGTGTTTCTCTTGGGGGGGTTGGTGTACTCCCCTGGAAGTCCTGGGTTGCCAGGCACAGGTCTAGCCTAAGGGCACAGACCCTTGGTTGGAAGGACCCTTGGGTGTCCCCCCTGACCTGGAGAAAGGGGCGACTGCTAACAGTGCCCCTACCGGTTTGTCTTATGGGGTGCCGCTCCAGGTGGGAGGGTATAGAGCCCCAGGAAGGAGGACCGGGTATGGGAGAGATCACCCCAGTCCTGTGTCCAGCCTCAGGGTACAGACCCTAGGCTGGTTGACCAGTTGCAAGATTGCACCCCTGAACTGGTGGGAGAATTGTGCAGAACACCTGCCACAGGTGCCTTGACAATTCTGGAATGAAAGGGGACTTCTCCTGGTGGGGGGATGCAGAGCCACGGGAAGGGGGACAGGGTGCAGGAGAGCTCACCCCAGTCTCCTGTCCAGCCGTAGGTTACAGACCCTGGGCTTGTGGTCTAGTGTAAGGATGTCATACCTGACTTGGCAGGAGGGAGAGTGGAGAAAGGGTACCAGGCACCTGGGGCTATTGCCCCCCACTCTCTGATGCCACAGACGTTAAAGAGGCCTGGCTCCTATCACTGACAGCTGTCAGTGGCCACTGTGGCTTGCTGTCCTGGTAGACAGAGTTGCCTCTGGGAGGGGGACTGGACTTGGCCACACCACTGTGTTGTCCATGTGGGTACTGTCTGCTGGGACACATCTGTGAGCAAAGTAAGTTTAGGCGCTGCACAGATGGGATCCACAGGTGAGGAGAAGGGTTCCCCATGGGTCAGCTTAGTGGGCCTTGAGAGTATGGATAGAGGGATCCTACTAGGTTCAGGAAGGCGTAAGACGGGAATAAACCCCTGCTGTTGCGGGCCAGGTTCCATGTTCTATCGCCCCAAGCAGGGAAGCCCAGCGAGGTATGGATTGGTCTACCTTGGCTTTAGGCTGGAAGAGGGTCGTGTTGGAAATGGCCCTTTTTGTAGGGTTATCCACAAACTTTTTGCTTCTTCCTCCTATTTTTTCCTGACCTGCTGTTGTTGGTTTTAGGACTCTGGGCACTTTACCACTGCTGATCAGTGCTAAAGTGCATATGCTTTCTGTGTAAATTGTATTGTGGATTGGTGTTTCCATGATGGGCATATTTGATTTAGTGGTAAGCCCCTAGTAAAGTGTGCTGAGTGTGCCAAGGGCCTGTAAATCAAATGCTGCTAGTGGGCTTGCAACACTGGTTGTGCCACCCACACAAGCAGCCCTTCAAAGGGAACTCAGACCTGCCACTGCAGTGCCTGTGTGCAGTCTAGTACTGCCATGTCGACTTGGCAAGTGCACCCACTGGCCAGGCCCTAACCTTCCCTTTTCTTACATGTGAGTCACCCCTAAGGTAGGCCCAAGGTACTCCTGTTGGCAGGGTGCAGTGTATGTGAAAAGTAGCACATGCTCTGATGTTTGTGGCATGTCCTGATTGTGAAATACTGGCAATTTCATTTTTCACTATTGAAAGGCTATCTGGCCCATAGGAAAGCATGGGAGTTAATTTATAACATCTTATAAATATAACTTCCCATTGGGACCAGATGGGAAAATACAGTTTAGTATGCCTGAACTCAGAATCTAAAGATGCGTCTTTTAGTAAAGGTGATTTTTACATTCATTTGAAAATACCACTTTTAGAAAGTAGGTATTTTCTGTGTGCCTCTGCTAGGATGTGTATTGACTGTCTGGCTTTGGAGTTACAGGAACTGGGGATGTGCAGTAGCTCCAAAGAGTCTGGATGAGTTAGGGCTGGGTTGAATACACCTGGGCAGCATTCAGAATAGTGGAAGGAGGTTTCACTAGCACCTGAATAGGCCCGCTCTGCATTTAGAGTAGTGGGAGGAGAGTTCCTTGCACCTGAATGGTCCTGGTCTGCTGTAGACAATGCTGTCTCTGCCTCCTGCTTGGAAGCTGCGCCAGAGAGGACCAAACTGGTTTGGACTAAGCACAGACACTCTATGCCTGAGAGGACAAAGGAATTTGGAGTATAAATATTCTATTATATTCTAGATATTCTCAAGAACGTGTGATAATCATCGCAAAATTAGCTTAATGCAACTTTGCACATCGCAGTCTATAGCGGGAAAATAACACAGTGGTAACGTGGCATTCTCAAGCCGGCAGTACCATGCGATAGGCTCATGATTACGCGTCAAATGTCTGCGATAAAGTCAACGCGATGCCACAATAATGCGAAACACGAACGCCAAAAAAGCTGCGATGAGGCCAATCGTGAAACAAAAAGCAGCGAAAACAAGCTTGGCCTTGGTCTGCCGTTTGTTCTTTTCGTGTAGAAAACCAGCAACAGGCCTGCAATTCCCACGCATCATGCGGGAAAATGCACTATAAAAGCAACAACAAAAAAGGGGAGAAAAAAAGAAACTGTGTAGCACCATGGATGCACCTGGACCGAGTGCAGAGGCCACCGTGAACCCCACAAGCCCCACAGACCACCAGCAAGGAACCTCGTGGTCGGGGAAGGACAAGGAGAAGAGGAAGAGGCAGAAGGGGTGCAGTATGCAGGATAACCAGATCAGCGTCACGGAGGTGATAGAACACTACCATCCTCTGAACGTCAATATGACAAACATGAATGCAGTCGGAGGGTCGAGGAGGTCTATGGAGGAGGACAAGAGGCGCTGGCATGATGTGAAAAGCCAAACCAAGCACAAACCCGCTGCCAACAGGAAGGCAGCAACGGCAACTGGAGGTGGGAGTCCTGCGCCACAGGAGGAGCAGGAGTAAATGGATGCCACAGTCATCAGGGTAGAGACGGGGCAAGGAGTTGAGACTCCGGACACAGCTCGATAGGACCCGACACAACATCAACAGGGTGAGTAATGACCAGGGACTGGGGAGATGGGGGGAGATGGGCACAATGGCACACATGCACAATGACGTTTAGCACACCCACAATGACCCTGGATCATGTCCCTGATCCCCGTGGCACACTGCAGCACACACACATCAACAACAGCACATCCGACGACAATGTGGTACAAAGTGCAACACCGACACTGCAGAACAGAGGACACAACTGGGTCCGCTCATGCGCAGAAATAGGCCAATCACATCTAACATGGCAGGAAACTGTGAGATGGGAATGCACATGTACAACCACACATCCGTCATGTGGTCCAAATGTCCACTGTCCCGCATCAAATATACAGCACCTCCCAAACAGTCACAATGTACATTGTAATACAGTCTGCATGTAAACTAGAACAATGCACCAACATACATGTCAACACAATGTCAACATGCATCTCCCCTTCACATTGCAGAGGGACAAACCACACCTCCAGCAGAGAAGACTAGACTACTCATTAGTGATGCTGGAGAGGACCACCACACCTTCGACACCGACGCCCTATAACAGCCCATGGACATCTCAGGCAACCCACCCCCAGGAGCAGGGCAGCCAAGCCACATAGAGGAGACCACAGCCCCTGCACAGTCCACACAGCAGGAAGCACCCGCCACCACAGCTGGCCCCCAACACTTCACCTAGGCATACATCGCATTCCAATGCCAGGTGTCAGAATGCCAAAAGAAGGTGGCAGAACAGGTGCGGTGGGGTCAGAGCTCATGGAAGCCGAAGTAGATCACATACGTGTTCAAGTCCCATCAGGGACCACCTACACCCCACAAAGGAGACCCACACCGCGACAGAGACACATGCATTTGCACATTTCCTGCAATGAACCACGCCCAGAGCCCCGGAGTCATCATTCACACCCCCACACTGGACCTCTGTACGACGGCCCAGTCCCCTCTTCTTATGTATTGAGTGGGTGCGGACAAAGCTACATGTCCAAGGTCTTACCCGCTGCAAGTGGTGACATGGTTGCGTCCGCTGTACAAAGCACAATGTAATGTTGTAGGCCCTGGGGTCCTCATGCATACATCATGACCACACAGACACACACAGATAGTTCGTGGAACTGGCTACGGGCATGTGTGCCTGGCCCCTTTATTGGCAGGGTCACATGTACAGTGACGCCTGTGCTGGATGGGTGTGCTGTGAGTGTAAGCCAGCCCGCATGGAGTGGTTGGTGCTGACAACAACTTGAACATTGAACACCACTCAAACGGAAACAGAAAACACCAGCATTACAGAGACAACTGCGGATCATCATGGTGGTAGCCGGAGCAAGTACAGGGGTCACCCAATCTGCAAACAGAAGTGTACGTGAGTTGCAGTACACTGTGGTTGGGGCACTAGAGCTGAGCATGCTCATGTGAAGAAAATGTCTAGGATTGAGTCCCTTCAGGGTATTTCTGATGCAACTGCAGTGGTGTGTCTCACACATGCATCATCTTCCTCATCATTGTCCCAGGTCTCCCACTCTGCCTGAGGTGACATTGCTGCGTGAGCTCACCATAGCACACAACTCATTCAGAATTGGTCCATGAGTCGTGGTGCACTGAGTTAGTAGCACCTGGAGTGCTGAGCAGCATAACAGGCAGATGATGGCATCCACAACAGGTGTGAGCAACTCCGTTAGTCTGCCAGTACGGCTGTTTAGACTCTGGCAATTGGCGTTTGGAGGTGGTTCTGGCAGTGGAGGTGTGTGCCTCCTGCGGTGATACGACGTCCAGGCCGGTCAGAACTCGATTTGATGTCTGAGCCCTGGTGGACCACAGTTGATGCCGGAGGCAGCGGACAGCGCAAGGCCACAGACACATGATGTTGATGACCCCCAAGGTCATCGTCTCAGAGGCCATCCAATAACTCACCGGACAGGGTCCCTGACTTGAGCTGCACAGAGTGAGTGCCCTGGATGCACTGCAGCCGGCACAGGCACACCGCCATGGGACGGTGACTTGCGGTGCAGTGAGATAGGGTCCTCATCGATGTCCAAGGTGAATGTGGCGGAGGGTTGCGGAGGACAGTGGAAGGTGTCCACCAGGGCATGATGCTGAGGGTAGAAGCCATCCTGAAGCGGCAAATAGAGGAGTGGAATGCTACAGCCTCATTTTTGCCAAAAAATCAGTATCACCGACATGATGATGAAGACAACCCCAGTCTATAGACTCAGTCGCCACCAAAGTTCAACCAGAAAGTGTCCATGGCTGTCGGGGAACAGACTTAGTGGCAATGGAGTGGAAGGGGTATGCAGTCTGTGATGAGGCCAGTACGATGATATAAAAGCTGCCATAAATAAATCAAGACTGAGTTTCCAATGTGTGACCTACTCGACCGCAGTGTAGGCCAGAGGCAGCGGTCAGCAGGGGCCCACAGCCACGTGTCGTTGGCTCACGATGCACAGAGTTAGTGACACCAGAGTAGTTGTTGGCAGTGTTCGATCACCTCCGTAATGAGGATCCTTTTCTCCTCCGGACTGCACCACGTCATCCTCTTACTCCTCTCCATGCGTTCAATGATATGAACTCTGCCATACACAAATCAAGACTCAGTTCCAACTGTGTGACCTACTCGACCGCAGTGTAGGCTGAAGGCAGTAGTCAGCAAGGGACCACAGACAGGTGTAGTTCGAATGCTATGCACAGAGTTGGTGGCACCACATCGAAAGGAGTACAGTGATATCAAGTCAGCCCTAAAGTGTATACTCTGCCATTGCATGATCAAGACTCAGTTCCAAATGTGTTGCGGAGGCCGTGATGGTCTGAGGAGGCTGCCAAGGTCGCGGGCCTCGGGCTTGGAGCTTGCCCCGGCACGTGGTGAGCCCTCTTTGACACACACCGGTGTCAGCAGGTGAGCAGTGAGGCCTGGCTGCGCAGGGGTAGGCATGACAGGTTCGGGGACCAGGAGCCCGGGGTGCAGCAGGTGCACAGGATCGCAGTCCACACTGCTCACGGCGATGGCGTCGGCCTCGTGGCGGGGTGGGAGGCGCCACCCTGGCAGACACGTTGGGCATTCTGGAAGAGAACCACACCCAGAGCTACGTGCTTTTTTTTCACACCCCTACGCTGGCCTGGCGTACGCAGGGGCAGCCCACTATGCACACGCTTACAGGGGGGGACGTCACAGGCTCCATTTCCGTGATCTTCCCCATTGGCTGGGGTGACATGGTTGCGTCCACTGTCCACTACACTCCAAACACCAGCAGGGCATGTAGACATGGATATGTCTGTGGTCTGCATACTGCAGTCTGTTCAGCACATCTCCGCCACACTTGGCATTGTGTACATTCTCATCCATGGGTCACTTGACTCCTTCGCATATGCCTGGTTCCCACCTCTCCCCACATTCCGCTATTGTGTGGCTGAGGTGCCATACCGTTGATGGCTCATGTACATGGTTCACCAAGGTTGCTGTCGTGTCTGGTGGGTGGGCATGTTGTTTGGCTTGTTGTATGTGATTTTGTGACGTGTGCATTGCCAGAGTTGTGGGTTGCATGATTGTGGAGTTGAGGTGTGTGGTGTGTTCATTTGGTACTTGCCAACGAGCAGTGCATTCCCATGGGTGCCATTCTGGAAGCGCGGGTTGATGTTGGACTGTGGGAAGATGAGGAAATTATGCACACTGCCTGGGTAGTTGGCGACGACATTGGTGAGGAGTCCCCGGTGGTCCACTATTGCCTGCACATTGATGGAATGCGTGTGCTTTCTGTTGCGGTACTTGTGTGCAGTGTCGGCAGGGGGCACAAGTAGGACATGTGTGCAGTCGATTGCCCCTGACACGTGCGGTATTCCAGCTATGGCGTATGGTCCTTGCTTGGTCTCCAGCTGTTCCTGCGCATTGTGGGGGATGTATAGGTAATGGGGTACTAAGCTGATGATGGCATCCAGGACAGGTGTGAGAAACTTGGATGGGGCTGGCTGTGGGACTCTTCCAACTCTGGCGGTTGTTTGTTGGGAGGTACCAGAGGCCAGCATGTGCAGCACAGCCAGCAGCTTTGTCTGCAGAGGGATGTTGGTTGTCCGCTGTGTTGGTACCGTCAGCCTGTGGGCAATGATGTTCAGGATGCGTAGGATGGTTGTCCTTTTGGGCCTGTAGTGGGCATTGATATTGTCTGGTGTTGGGTCTGTGAGGCTGGTGCATTTCCTGAATATCTGTTGTCTTGGTCTGCGCTGCCTCTGTGGCGGTCCAGGAGGTGGTGGCGGTGGATGTTGTGGCCCTCTCGGGGCTCAGAGCTGCATGATCAGTGGCTCCAAGGCATCTGTTGGTCTTCAGGTACGGCTATGGTCTGGGCTCCCTTTTCTGTTGACGGTTGTCGTCCGACTTTTCACCAGGTCAGAGCCGGTGTTAATTTCCTGCTGCTAACGCACCATATTGCATGTTTTGTGATCTTATCGCCAATCTGGCTGGTCGTTAAGAATGTTGAGGTGTGGTGTTGTTGCGGCTTTTTGCTCGGGAACGCCTACTCTGCATCTCATTAGCGATAGTTGCCAGGGTCATCCATGGCGATGTTTTTTGAGGGTGCTATCGCCGGAATACTGGTGATATCGACTGTTTGCACCAGCTTGTGAATGGGCCGATACATTTATCGCGACTTTGGCTGCGATAAAGTACCGATAACTCGGCGATAGGTCCTTGAGAATATGGACCAAGAAGACTGCCAAGAAGAGGAGCTGGAGAATCTGTGAGGAGGAACTACCACTTTGGTGAGTGCTTTGCTGTGTTGGCCTGCAGTGGCTGCTTCTGTCTAAGGCAATGAAAGGACTGGACTGAACTTTCTGCAACTTCTTTATTGAGTTTCTCCAAGGGCTTGAGGTAGAGCTTTCCCCCTCTTCAAGAAGTCTCAGGAACAGCAAAGACTTTAAGTTCTTCTGCCATCAGCACTGGGCACTGTGTGTTTTGTGCTGCACCAGAAGAAAAAGCAAACCAACGCCATCTACGATGTCACTGCCGACTCCGTGTCCTGAAGGCACAGCAGGGGGTAACGCCACACTTTGCACCGCAGCCCTGGTCTCACTGACGTCTCCACCTGACGCTGCCACTGAGCTGCTGCTTGCACCGTGACCTGTGGGCACCACACTCCGCTCCGCCTCACTTCACGCCATCGCCCTCGTATCCTTAACGACACTGCTCCACGCCGACATCGACGCCGCTGCTTGCACTGTGGTTCGAGGGCACCGCTCATAAGTTACACGACACACAGTCCTCATCCCGCACCGCAGCCTTGGCCCACCAACACCGGAGCCATCGACTCCAGTTTGTCAGCCGACAACAGCGCTTCAGCAACGCCGCTGCTTGCACCGTGACCTGCCAGCACCGTGAAGAGCACCGCATCACTTTGCACCGCAGCCTTGGTCTCGCCTATGCCGCTGGTTAACCGTCACCGAGCCGCTGACTGCACTGCAACCTGAGGGCACCGCACGCTGCACCGCTGCACTTCGCACAGCAGCACTGACGCCTGTCGACGCCGGTGCTCCCGACTTCAATCGTGAGGAGTTTGATCTGCAACGGGTGTGACTTCGAGGGTCCGATGGCCCCTGCACTAACCTCCGGAACCGACGCCTGCTGACGCTGGCCCCTTCAGGGCTCATTGAGAGGTCGCAAACGCCCTACATTCCTAAAGGTACTGTTTTGCGGGTCTTACTGTTGGTTATGTGCAAATGCTTTACACACTGCCTCTGAGATAAGCCTGACTGCTCATGCCAAGCTACCAACGGGGTGAGCAGGGGTTATTTTAGGAGTGTAACTCCCATATCCTGACTAGAAGGAAGGGTCCCTATTTGGACAAAGGTACCTACCTCTGCCAACTAGAGACCCTCATTTCTAACAATCACCCATATGGACAAGGTAAACTGTGTCATTGTTAACTTTGATAAGAACAATGGGAGGGGTGCATCTTCCATCAATGGAAACTCGATCAACAAAAGATGGGACATGCCAAGTGATAATAATAATAATACTAAAATTTTGGATAACAGTAATTAAATTAGTATTATACAAATATAATACTCTTGTAGGAGTGGAAAATAATTAATATACTTACAAGAGTACTAAGTAAACACAACGTATGAGTGACGTTTGTCCAACATTGTGTTACACATTTGGATAGATGCTCAGTGGAAGCTGCAAATTAAACAAAGGTAATACTACAAGTATTACCATGAAAATAAAAAGGTGAAAGGACTTGGTACTCAGACATGAATGCCGATGAACATTGAACTAGTATAAACACTTCAGAGAAAAATGGACATTGTAGAACCAATTGTTTACAGAATTTTATAAATGTCCAAGTGGGACGGATGGCTAGACAAAGAAAAAACAAAAAAAACCCTTACCTGCCGCATCGCCGCATCGCCAAATTGCACTCCTCTCCACTGCAGGCGCAAGAACCCAGACGTAACTGGGGCCAATCCTGATGCTGCTTCCATGCATGAGAGCAGTGTCAGGATTGGCCTGAACGCCCTTGATCTGCACTCCTATTTAGACTGGGAACCCGTGCCTGCTCTCTCCAAACCAGCAGGTCTGCTCGGGCTGGCGAGAGCTTCAATTCACATGATGGTTTGACCATCTTGAGACGTGCAACCACTTCCTCTAGTGCCTGTCATCCCCTGACTCAGTCCCCATGCCTTGGCTTCGAGAGCACAAATAAAACGATAATAAACAAGTGTTTTTTATTGTTTTATTTTCCCTTTTTGCCATGAGGCCCTTAATGTAGGATTTGGTTGAAACAATATGAACAGAGAGTTTTTTAGGTCTCGCCTGAGCTAGTGCATGCGTTGCTCGGAGAGACATTTTCTATACAGGTTTCCAAAGTGGTACCTAACGCTGCTTAACGCTTGCGTTCACGCGAGCGTGCACGCGCGCAGCCGCCAATCACTGCTGCGCGCGCACCACTCGCGTGCTTACCACACAGCGCGTCCCGTCCTCGCGATCGCGATCACTTTCGCTTTGATCGCGATTACTTTCGCTTTCAGGGCCGTGCGGTCGTTACTTTTACGGCCGCGCGGC
Organism: Triturus cristatus; assembly: GCF_964204655.1. Lineage (NCBI taxonomy): Eukaryota > Metazoa > Chordata > Amphibia > Caudata > Salamandridae > Triturus > Triturus cristatus. The sequence goes on along the minus strand of NC_140593.1, from coordinate 105,738,670 downwards.
CAATGCTTGTTTTTACTGACTTCCGATTTAGCTTCTATTTAATCCGGGAGCGGTTTCATGCCCTGAATAACCATCACTCTCTCGCTTTTCATCATCTAAAATAACTTTTTAGATTCTTCCTATAGCACCTCTCGCTTATACAGGTACTGTTCTCTGTTTCTGATGCCAATATATTCTATATGTGTTAATTAGCTGTATATTTCAACCTTTACACCTCTGCTTGCAGGATGATGTAAAAGTACAAAGCAAACTGTCGATCAAATGTGTGCTATATACAAGCAAAGTAATGAAAAATTAATTACATTTTTTTTTAAATCGGCCCTCTCTGAATATGCAACAATAGATCGGGTAACAAGATAGCCAACTTTTCAGGTACCGTGAACCCCCTAACCCCAACCCTGACCGAGACACAAAGCAGAACATTTGAAAACATAAACACATAGAACTAAGATGTTAATGTTTTGTTGTAGTTGTCCCGCGACAGGCGTCTTTATAACGTGTTTTGATTGTAATTGTATTATCAGCCGCAATCAAGTAGTGAGCAAGGTAGGACTCATAATTTTTAGAAGGAGAAATGGTAGTGAGATCCTCTCCCACTGGATGGCATTGTGGTTTATTTTGCTATGACAAAGGACTGCAATTCTTTTAATTGTGAAAAATGTATGAACATCATAGTGACTGTGATCAAGTCCTTATAGTGAGAAGTATATTTTAACTGCAATTTTAACTGCAATTTGTGTACCCATTGTGACACTTTTGTTTTTATTGTATTGCATGAATTCCTGCTGAATGGTTTATTCTTTTACCGTAGATGTATTTTTAGAGTACTAATAAAATGTTTGTCTTTTAACTAAGTAGCAATTCTGGGTGGACATTTACATTTTTATTGGACTTGGGATAATTGTGTCCTGCTGTATTTACTTGCAAGTGCGACACCGCCTTCTTTGAGCTAGGCCTTGACTGCTCAACTCCTTTGGATACCAACCTCCCATCTCAGTCCATGTTCCCAGCATCCTAGTCTAAAGGGAACAACACATAAAATATCTCCTTTGATGTTGTGTGGTGGTCCCATCAACTGCACGGTTGTGAGAAGAACCGACATCTTGCACTCAGTATAGTCTCAGCACAAGTACATACCAGATTCGTGGATATTCTATGGGCCCAATTCACAGAACTAACTTAAGACAAAATCCTAAACTTACTACCATTTTGGTATTCACAGAAGGCACTTACTCATTTTGGTATTCACAGAAGGCACTTACTCATTTCGGTATTCACAGAAGTTAGGAGTCCTAACTTTAGGACTCCTAAATGCCTTCTGTGAATACCGAAAGTCTTAAAATTAGGATTTTTCTCAGTTTAGTAGTAGTATAGTTAGGACTCCTAACTTTAGGACTCCTAAATGCCTGCTGTGAATACCGAAAGTCTTAAAATTAGGATTTTTCTCAATTTAGTAGTAGTATAGTTAAGACTCCTAACTTTAGGACTCCTAAATGCCTTCTGTGAATACCAAAAGCCTCAAAATTAGGATTTTTCTCAGTTTAGTAGTAGTATAGTTAGGACTCCTAACTTTAGGACTCCTAAATGCCTTCTGTGAATACCGAAAGCCTAAAAATTTGGATTTTTCTCAGTTTAGGAGTCCTAAAGTTAAGACTCCTAACTTTACTGCTCCTAAACTGAGAAAAAATCCTAACTTTAAGAATTTCGGTATTCACAGAAGGCATTTAGGAGTCCTAAAGCTAGGACTCCTAACTTCTGTGAATACCGAAATGAGTAAGTGCCTTCTGTGAATACCAAAATGAGTAAGTGCCTTCTGTGAATACCAAAATGGTAGTAAGTTTAGGATTTTGTCTTAAGTTAGTTCTGTGAATCGGGCCCAACATGTTTAGTGCTGTAACCCACCTACAGATTGAATGGCCCAGGCAACATCTGGCAATGTGCAAGATAAAATGTATTATGTTAAACCTTCAGTTAGGTATAAACTGTAATTCAGAAAGTGATATATCCTAAAGAATTAAGAACTAAACACATCAAGGGCATCCTACAATTGTGGACTATCTTTACGAGCAGCAGTGTAATATCAACAGCATGGAGAGGTCATTGCTACAGTATGTTCATCTTGCCTATTGGTATAAGTTATATCTGCAGAACTGTGACATCTTAAAGTTTCAATAATTCGTTTAAACATGTGCTTTTTGCATTTGGGTGTGCTATATATGTGATGCACTAATGCAGTTTAGCAATAAGATTCAACGCAATATGGATGCCCTATATTCATCTGCAGGTACAGCATTACAATATCCGACAGAATTAAGGCCTAACTCCTTTGCCACATATGAAAGAAAATTAACCAAGAACTTTCTTGGTTTCATTCATTGAGGATTCCTCCTTAAAGGATCCCTGTGCGATCTCTATATCTCCTGATCTAGATTGTTTTCTGGACGTTTTTTTAAGACTGTATCCCGCAACAAAGAGATTATTAACGACTTCATATTGGCTGCTTTCTCCGCCCTGGGCACATTCAGGAATCTAAGATTGTTCCTCCATGAGTGGTTCTCCACCCTCTCGAGATCTTCCCTCAAACCTTCGTTTTGCTTAGTCAGCATGCTTAGCCCTGTGGCATTTTTTATGACATCTTGTCTTATCAAGCCTACCTCCTCCTCAAATTGCTCTGGTACGCGAAACCACTTCATCTAGTTTCTGAGCCAAAACGGAGCAGGAGGCTTGAATGCCCACCTGGTTAGCCTCCGAGACCTCAGATCTGTTTTTCATCTCGTCTTTTAAACCCAGTGATTCCTTTTCTCACTCCCTAGCTGTTACACTTCCATTTCCCTCTTGAGGGTCCCTGAGGGGCTGCTTCCCGGCAAGAGCAGGCTCTTCTTGTGAGGAACCCTCAACGAATAAAACCAAGAAATATTCTGGTTAATTTTCTTTCATACGCAGTAAAGGAGGCATTTCTGAGTGCAGCTTTAAGGGACGGCTCCTGCTTGATCAGAGGGTTTCCTTTATAATTACATTGGGTGTGCAAAGCGACAGACCAGTGGCAGTGGGAGCTAGGTAGGAGAATGGAGGAATTGAGAAACTTGGGAGAAAAAGTACAACAAAAATTTCCAGCAATGCTTCACATTATGAGGAACAATCAGATGTTTAATTATCGTGTTGTGGAAGATGTGGATGCATTGATTGACAAACAAGCATTGGCATAGCCAATAGGTCTCGCCTTTGGGGCCTTATAAGTGTTTAACCATGCAACAGTTAATGTTGTTGCACCAAGGATATTGTGCTGCATAACTAGATACTTATAAGGTCCCAAAAGCGAGACCTATTGGCTATGCCAATGCTTGTTAAAGTTAGCACACTCATTCTTGCTGTTTTGGCCACGCCCTTTCTCCTAGCAATCGGGCTATGTTTAGGCCATTTGTTTAATCTGCTGCTCTCTTATGGCGTTTTTAGGTCTCGCTGAGTCAGCGCGCATGCGCTGCTCGGTGAGCCTTTAGTAAGTGAGGGCTTCAAAAAATGCTACCGCCCGCTACAGCTTGCAGTGCATGTGCGCGGGCGCGCGCAAGCTGTGGCCGATGGTAGAATTTTTCCCCCCAGCTTTTTAGCCAGCTTGCTAGAACGCGCAACAAGCACGCGTGCATGCACGCGCATCCCTTGCGTGTTTTAGCGCCTCATCGCGATCACTTTCGCTTTCACAGCGATCGTGATCGCGATGACTTTCGTGGCCAATGCTTGTTATACATTTGTAAAAGGGAGGGCGCTAGGCTTTCACGTTCAGCTCTCTCTGCTGCCAGCCCTCTCCCAAAATCTGAGGAAATTAGATACTGTACATCAGAAAACAATACGCTACACATTGAACATTCTATCCATTACAGTTACTTAGGGCAGCTGTTCTGTAGGCTCGCTGTGGATAATTAAAAGACAAGTTTCTGGGCTCTACGTGGTCTTAAGTTGGGGGCTTAAAACGGTTGTAGAACTAACATTGTTCTCATATTATATTTTGAAAACGTTTTATTTTTTATTTGTAGAAAAGTGAATCAGAAAGCCAAATGTAGCGCTTATATTTACTGAAAAAAGAATAAAGCGTAATACGTTGTTGCATCAAAATTAAGAGATTTACTTAGTTATAGTATAGATAATATTTTACAAAAACGTCCAGCCTGTAATTTATATTACTTTTGTTATTGCAAATTGTAACAAAACGGGATTGAGCATTTAAAAATGAAAGCTGTTCAAAAAATTCCGATTTTTGGATTACCACGCGTCTTCGTGAAAAAACTAAAAAGTGGAATACATTAAAATCGTATTAAACTGATATATAGTCAGTGAACACTTCCAAGGGTTCAGATGTATCCCTGACCTGCCCCTCCCCCCCCCCCCCCCACACACACACACTCACCCATGTCGATTACCGCTGCGTCACCATAGCTTGCCCCGGTATTTCTTTGGTTGAGGCGCAATGACGCATTTATTGAGTTAATTTGTAAGTAGGCCACACTTTTAACTAAAATCCAGAGGGCAGCAATATTCTGTGCGGATGTGTGATGTTAGAGACAGTGGCGGCTGGTGACATTTGAAAGTGGTGGGCGTAAAAGTATTGGCATACTGCACCGCAGCGAGCGAGCGTAGCGAGCGAGCTCGAACAACCTAAGGGGGGTTCGGGGGGATAACCCCCCCCCCGAGAAAATTTTGAAAAACGAGTGGACAAATGGTGCATTTTCAAGCAAATTTGAGAAAGCAGGAAGGTTAATAAAGCAATTGTGAAAGTGCAGTTATTACATTAATAAAGAGATGTCAAATAACATAGGTAGCTGCTTATTCAAGCTTTCTTTCACCCCATAGTCCAGCAGGGTCTTGATACAAGACAGATAAGAGAAAAAGCAGTGTGGTCCTCGACCAGGAAGACACTCATATTTCGGTGGTAAGAAGTAAAAAGATTTGTCAAATTGAAAACCTGAACTGCAATACGCAATCCAACAATTATTTTCAAGTACATCTCATCTATGTTCAACAAGCCATGTTTTACCCATGATTGGAATTGTGAATCACCAAATAAACTGAGCCACTGCAATCAAAATCAACCAAAACTGTGGCTCAATATGTAGGCAGAAACAGTATAAAACAGAAACACAGTCTAAATAAATAACTATGAAAGTGACACACAAATATTGACCATGCAACTCAAACTCAGAAATTCCAGATCCAATTCACTGCCAAAGCAGGCCTCCCATGTGTCATTTCATGTGTGTTAAGTGCAGTCTACAATGCATGACTTGCCAAAGCAAAGTAACATTCTCTCATATTTAAAAATTCCTGTAGCAGACAAAATTTTAAGTTACCCCAAAGCGGGACAAGATTTTACATTCCAACATTCAATGGTCTGTTTCAGTGTCTGATTATAGTAGAGATAACTGTGTACGTATGCTCATACCTATATCTGTCTTACTTCCTATGTCCCTCTTTTTCTCTCTCTAGCTCAACATACCCGTTATGCCCCTCTCTCTTTCTGCCACACTCTCTCATTCTGGCTCTGCTTAGCTCCATCTCTCTCTGTTCCTCTCTTTGTAAAAAGTGCAAAATAAAGTGACAAAGGTAAAGCAAAGCCATTGTGATCAGGAAGTCAAGCTTTGGCCCCACACAGAAGGTAATAGAAAGTAGAGTAGCCAGCAACTCACTCCCCCTTGCACAACCGCCATATTAACAAATAAATAAATGTTCCCTGTTTCCTGACATTGGGAAGCGCCATCTGAAAGGCTGCCCGCTTTGACAGCAGCACCTCCGCACATATTAATTCTCCTTATTTATTGGACGTGTGCAGAGCTGCAGCCGGGCTTGTGCGCCCATGGGTGGCGTGGCCAGACGGTGTACTCTTCAGGGTTCAATGGGGACGGGGTTCAATGGCGTCCTATGCCGCTCGTTGCAGAGAGGCCTTCCTGGGAGAGCCAGGCCCAAGGTGCGACAGCCCAGCTTCAGGCACACACACACACAAGCACAGCACTGCGCGCTCACGCACAGCACATTGCACCAAGGGCACTTAAAAGCAACAGAAGAGTCCAGCACAATCACACATGACACTGTGACTGCACCAAGGACAAATAAGCACTTGCAGGGTGAGTGGCACGTTGGCATACACTCGTATATCATACTGCACAAACAGGTACGCATAGGTATATTGACACAATCGCAGACAGAGGTTATGTTCTGGATAATGCCGCTGCAGCAGTTTCTCACCAAGATTGTGTTTGCCCTTCTTCCTGTACATAAACAAGCATGGCGCGTACTGTACTTTGACAGAGGAATAGGTAATGAAATATGCCATAGTGAAGCCTGCAACAGGAGCACTATTGAATTATACAGTCAAACTGAGCTGCAAAGCAAACAGTGCCCACTCACTTGCCAAATGCTACTGCATGCTGAGCTGAGGCAGACAACCAAAGCGACACGTCAGGGGGATGGCCGAAAAGCTGAGGAAAGAGCTGGAGATAATGGCTTTTCAAAGCTAACATTTGCTTCATAGCTAAGAAATGTCAAAACGAATAAAGCACGGAATCAACTACTGTAGAAAACAAATTGATTTTGACCTCTTCCCTTTTCCCATCTTTGATGATGCATTGTTTCCCAAACTGAAAGAGATCTGTAAACTTAAATGCAACTTACTGGGAAATGGAAACACACATTACGTCTGTGTTTGACATGAACAGTGTGTTTTCATGAACTACATGCTTCCTTTGGTGTGTCAAGTGGAACGTCCAATCACAAACGTAACAAAAACTAGAATGTATCTTCATGATGCTCTAGTTTCAGGACTCGCAAACTCTCTCCAGTTTTTTTCATGCTCTCGTCATCGCTTTTATTATCTCCTTCCCTCCTCTTTCCTTCCTACTCCCCAACACCTTCTGCACTTTCTTCTGGAATGATCCACAACACACAAACGGCTCGAACTGGCCAGCCTCTGAACAGCGCCTAGAAGCCCAGTCACTTGTCAAGACTGCGCCATGCAAAAAAAATGTCAAATATAAACTTTCACTATATTGACAAGACCAAGCCAGGCTATCGTTCATCTAAGCAGGAAAATTCAGACACCAGCGCAAACACAGCACGTGGAATATCCCATGGTGATTTTTATAGTGGTAGTGGCGCATGGGGTATCTGAGCGGGGAGGGCCTGTGAAGGGCGCACAGCTGTCCCTCGAGCCCCCCCGAGTAATCACGGAGTCACTTTATAATTATAGACAGGCGCGGCCGGCATGAGAGGGGGGTACACGCGGGGGGAGGGGGGTACGCGCTGGGAGGGGGGAGGGGGTAATTTAATGAATTAAAGAACTTACCAGGCAGGCATCTCCTGATTCTCCTCCGCTCCGGTCCCGACGGTCGCATCACGTCTCTGCAACGTGGTGGAAGTAACTTCTCCCCGCTCTTTTCATTTGCCAATCAGGAGACTGGGGGGCCGGGCGGCTGAACCTTCTTTAATTTCCTGGAATTTAATTGGGCATGGGGCAACTTTGCGTAAAACGCATCACCGCCCGAGCAGGAGCCTATCTACAAACGCCTGCTCTACACAGGGCATGCGCAGCAAACCTAATGGTTTGTGAATGTGAGCGAGGGGCTTTGCTCCTCGCTCACATGCGCAGACCATCTTATTAACTCCTGCTCGTCTCTGCCTGCGTGCGCTGTGCGTGACATGCGCACAGCGCACTTTCACTGGCATTGAAGCGCACAGGCGGCCCGGAAATGTAAACAGACGAATTGTAAGCTGAGCCTGTCAATTCGTCTGTTTACATTCCATCCTGTAGCCTGTAGTGTTCACTGGCCGATTCTTTTGTGGGGCGCTGCCCCAACGCCCCTAATGGACCAGCCGCCACTGGTTAGAGAGTTATTTGATGCCAACTTCACATCTCACGCTAATGGCGATTGTAGAATTGCTTTTCCTGTGTGACTTCCGGATATTATAAGAGCACTGGCAGAGACCTGTCGAGGCACAGACGGCTGTGCTGGGTAGACAGCTTTGCTTTCCCAGAGAGGTGTGCCTCGACTGGACATGCGCGTCCAAGCGCACTCAGCGCGCTATATGTATGGCCTATTAGACCCGACCTGCGGAGCTGTACGGGGCAAAAAATGGTGGGTTGGTTCAGAGGGCGAAAGAAGTCGCGTGGCTATGGCTAGACTAGAGAACATGAGAGTTCTCTTGTGGTGGAGAAGGGCGGCTCAGCCTATAGGAAGGAAAGTGGAGACTGAACAGGCTCCCGATAGCGGAGGGCAGGCACAGTGGTGGTGTAGGCAACACGCAGGGTCTGCATTTATACCAAAGGCTAAAATGGATGGGCCTTGTTTGCCTTACCACGTACCCTCTTCTTCTTTCAGTCATGTTTCTGTAGGATGCTTGACTGACATAAATGTACGCCCTCGCATGTATAAATAAATGTACGCCCTCACATGTATACATGTACGCCCTCACATATATGAATGTACGCCCTCACATATATGAATGTACGCCCTCACGTATATAAATGTACGCCCTCACGTATATAAACGTATGGCACATATACATAGAGCACAGAGAGATGTTTCTATTTCTACACAGATACCCCAAACTCTGGTCTGCGCTCGAGGACGGGTGATGGCGGGGCAAGGGTCATGACGGGTCCTGGGACAGGACCTTGCCAGGCCCCGTGGATGTTCCTGTCATGCGCAGTTTTGCCTTGAAGAACCCTCCGTTGCCCTCGGCGTGACTCTGGAGTCAGTATCCATTGTTGCACGTATCTTTGGAATCAACATTCCAATGCGCGCGAGCTCCTCTTGCCTCATGTAAAACACAAATGTCCGAATTTCCTGTATAACATTCCCCATGGCTTGAGTCATGCCGGCCCCGTTGTGTTTATTTAAATCCAGATTTTGTTTCTCACCTTTATCAACATGTATGAATTCTGTGCTTTTTATATTGAAATTGGAACTATTAATATTAACAGTAGTTGCAGCACAAATTGGCAACAATAGTATTAATAATTGCTGTAATAAAAGTAATACTAATGCTGCCACTACTACTAACAATACTAGCAGTAGAAATAACATTTATACATAGAGCGTGTAGTACGACAATGACAGCAACTTAATATTAGTTACAACAATGATAATTTAAATAACCCGCCCCCCCCCCCCCCGCATCCTTTAGGTGCTTAGCACTATGACTAATACTCCAGTTGAGGATGTCCAAGTGCCTGCAGGTCACGTCTTATGCATTGTCTTCTATAATATTCACATGTGTTGAAACTGAAGTTAGTTGTCTAACAGTGACTTCACTCTAAAAAAAATTATAAAATGCGTGCTCAGAAATATGAAGCAAACACACAGAGGAGACAGACCCCCAATGTGTGGGGGGTGTGCATCCTTTGGAGCTGGCCTGGTGGCGGGTGAGGCCTCCCGGCAATGGTTGCCGGTGGTATTCCAATTGGGGTGTGGGTTGGGACTCAGTAAAAGTGTGCTTCTCCAGGAGCTACAGGTATGAGGGCGGTGTGGGCCGGAGGTGGCTGCGGGGCAGACCTAGCGATGGGTTCAGATGTGCAGGCTGAGGGACAAGAGACCACTTGGTCCGGCTGACCCTCAAGCACCTCCTAGCCAGGGCACGCCACACCTGCATATTCATGCTTTCTCTCGAAGGGGCGCCATGGCTGCCTGCATCCCTTCTACCTCAGCCTCCTAGTGTGCTGGTTTGGCAGGAGAGGCCTCCAACGGCTGGAGTCACCAACAAAGTTTGAGAAGGGCTTTTGGGCACTGATGGCCTGGTTCTGTGTCCTCTCATTCTGTGACCTGTTTTTTCGCTAGCAAGGTGAGATTGTGGCAGGCAGGCCTGCCGTTCAGGGCAGAGATTTTGTGATAGTTTATTCTGTTTCTAGTATGGCAAACCCCAGGCCAGACAGGTGGCAGACGCAGATTTCAAAGTTCATTCATTCAATTTTAACACCATGAATATTAAATGCTTTATTTAATTGCCTGTAATGCAAGCGATAGGTGGGACGTGATTTGGTGATGGTGGATTTGATATTTATCATTTGCATGATTTTTTGCCACGCAATGGTTGTTTCAGAGGGATTCCTGGTGGTGCATCGCTGCACTTGAACTTTCTCCTCCATCGGCATCACCGCTGCATCTCCATTTATGCTTTCAGGCAGCTGAGATTTTGTTGTATTTCGATCTGTTGATAGTTGTGACCTGCTTAAACTTGGTAAGTTATCGGTAGGTCCTCAGGTCTAGCCATGTTTAGTTAGCCCATTTCTGAAATCATAGGGTCAAAACTAGTGAAGAGGAAAGCCACTGGAAGGACATCGCTCAGGTAATGGAGGGACTCAGTTCCACTGAGGAACTGCTAGTGCTGCTGCAGCCCGCTCCAGGGAACCGAGGTATCACTCTGTGGAAATATGGATTTTTCTGATCAGTTATGTCCCCTATCTTGGACCCCAACGGTTCTATGTGCATGTTACAAGTACATGTATGTTCCCTCCAGTTCCAGTTATGAAGACGCAAATACATGTGCGTCCACCGTTAACATGTCCTCTTTCAGATCCGCCATGAATGGGCCGGATATTCCATTCCTAAGTACAAAAGGCCACCGCCTTTATATGGTTCACTTATGCCATTTTACAGTCCAGGCAAGTAGGCCCTGATTCTGTCATCAAGCTTTTCTTGCTTTCTGTCTCTGAAGCTCCAGTTCGAGCCTGCATCTGTGACCATGAACTTTGTCTCATTCCCTGCGCGGCTCACGATGCCTGACATCAGCTTGCTGTCTGCCAAGAACTGTATTTCACCTTCGAAATTATCTGCTCCGATCCCTGCCCAATGCATTCCTGTCTAGTAGTTTAAGTAAACATTCTGCCAGCTACCGAGCAAAGGCCCGGTTTCTCTGTCTTCATGCAAGTAATTCATAGCCCTGTTACTATGGAAGATTCCGCCCTCGCATCTAGTGTAGACACTTAGACGCTTGTACACGCACTAACAGTCAGTATAGTCAGTATAGAATAAGATTCTACTCTAAGAGACCTCTCTTTTGGATAACATAGTTCTTTAAACATAGGATGTTAGATATGATTTGGGATTAGGTTGACTTGACCCTCCAGACTTCTGTCGCCACATGTAGAGCTAAATGTCAAGTCCCCTTCACCCCCTAGTTGCACGTCAATCACACGTCATGCTGCTGCGCGCGCATCTTTGCCAAGTATTCCTGCTGACATTGCGAAATTATTTCATAGGTCCACCCATATGTGACATCATAACCAATGACGTTTTCCTTGTTACACCCAATTACGCCTCCTTCAGCTACGCATGTGAAATGTTATCTTTGCTATCAATTGTTACGCCTCTTGCATTGGCCTCACTGTAATGCCTATTGTATAAAAGTAATTGATTGTCAATAACGTATGTACTTCACTTCCTGAACCTTCGTGGTAATGGAACCTGGAGCAACCGATTATAATCGACCATTGGAATAAAGCCCATTCCGAACCTCTAATACCACGGATTCTGCCTCTTATTTACTGAGCTATTTTATTATGTTTCTGTATCAAATTAAGTCCCGGTAATTAAATTATTTACCACATAAATGGCGCCCGAATAGGGACACTTTCTCATCTCACGTGCCGGCGGTGCGTTGCAGGCCCGGTCTCCTGCCACAGCTGGACGGACAATAACGCGTACCAGCAGGATTTCCTGTATCTCCCTCCGGTCAAGCGGGGGCGACTGAGGCTGCGATCAACACCCAGACGAGGCGGTGAGAAGTGCGAAGTATCCCGACCAGAGCCTAGCTGAGAGAGCAAGATCCGAGGTATACAGACGCCCACCAGTTTCCGAAGTCCCAAGTCGAGTCCGGTTTCCGAGGTGTTCGAGTCGAGTCCAGTCCGGTTCAAGTTCAGTTCAGTTTCCGAGGCCTTCCGTTCCGAGCTACCCGGTGAGTACCATTACTGGGGAGGCGTTCTGGCGTGCACATAAGTTGTGCCGGTCCAGACGGGTTTGGGTACACAAATCCGGTCTGCACTGTTTCAGCAGTGTATCTGTACTGTTCAGCAGTATATCTAGTATATCAAGTATATAAATTCAGAATAATTCAGTTCAAGTCGAGTATTATGTTTAGTGATTAAGTTTTCCTTAGATCGTCATCATCATTGTTGCTCAGTTAAATGTTAAATGTTAAATGTTTTTAGTACGTTCTGCATATTGTGGTATGAATGACTGTTCATTATTGTGATTACTGTATTAAGTTTGTTCAAAATCAAGTATCAGATCAGTTCTCAATATGCCGCTCTTTTCGAAATTAAGACAGATCACAACTAGAAAAGGGGTACTCGAAGAAGCTGTTCCTATTCCTCCTAGGGACACTCCAGGGTACTTCATGTATCATAAACATGGCCTAGATGCTATATTATTTCTTGATTTATGGGTAGACTACACTAAGGAATTACCAGAAAGTCAGAGGTGGCCCGCAACTGGGACCTGGGATGCAGATTGCATCGTGAAAGTAGAGGAAGAATTATGGAAAAAGAAAGCTAGACAATCACAGAAAGACGCCATTGAGTTATGGCGTAAAGAATCGTATAGACGTACAGAAAAAGCACGTAGACAGGAAGAGAAGAGTAAAGAGAATTCAAATGAAGTCCGAGAAAATCTATTAATTGAAGAAGGTACACGAGTGAAATCAGAACAAGTAGACAGACAAAGACATGCCCTTATGAAGGGTATGTATCCCCTTCTGGCCGAAGGATTACCTAAGGCTACTCCAGAGATACCAAAAGACTTGCCACCCCCATTATTTCCAATAAAGATACATCCCAAGGGGCATCCTAGAACCGCAGAAGATGTTTTTCTTTCCTCATATTTAGATGACGCAGCTCCCGAGTATGCTAACCCCGCCCCACATAGACCGTTGGCCGGGGAGGTTCAACGCCAAGATCCTGTATCTGTATCTCTACAACAACAAATCCTGACACAAGTTCCGGCAAGCACATCTGTTTCCTCATCTGTTCCTACAGCTACTTCTATAGCTATGTCCACACCTATAGTTGCTGTATCGCGTTCAACGAATCCTTTCACGCCCGATACCCCAGACGGGGCTACGGGAGGGGCTACCAACATTTTTTCTACGCCACCCAGAATAAATAAACTTACTTTTCAAGAGTCAGCACATTCACGTACCCCCAAACTCATAAATGCCCGTACGCTTAAGGAACTTCTTATAGATTGTAGATATGACCCTGTGCCCGGAAAAGAGGACGAAATGACCCTGGCATCATTACGTATCAGACGAGCCGCGGTGTATTTAGGGAAGTTACCAGGAATGACTATGCATCTAGATAATATATACCATTTTGTCCAAACAGGGCGAGATTCTGAATGTATTAACAGAGCTATGGAATACCAGAAAGTGGAAATACAGGGGGAACTGTTACGTTTCCTCATAAATTGTGTGATCAGAAATCAAGACCGACCGGGGGTAGACCCGGAAGCAATGCAAATTCTTACCAGATGGAGCCAGAATAGATCATGAACAAAGACGCATTAAAGACACGAAAATGAAAATGCTAGTCTCCCAGACAGTTCCAGCTGAAGGACATAAAAAGGGTACGACACATTCCGGTGATTCAGCAGGACCTGTAAAAGGGACATGCAACTATTGTAAACAGCCAGGTCATTATGTACACGATTGTCCAGTCCTGAAGCGTAATATCGCCACAGGTATTACAAAAGAAAGACCACGGCCACTTAGACAGGATCAGAATGAACAAGGAGCACCGCAGCATGCACAGTCCATGCCAGCTCCACAACAGTCTATACAGTTTGTGCCGGCCGCACCTGCGCTGCCTGTTGCTGCCACGCAAACCACGACACGACAGCTGTACCAGACCGCACAGTATGACTATCCTGATTACCAACGATATGCATGAAACAGCCTAGAGAAGGAAGTTGACTTACCCCTTATCGAGGTCCCTGTAGACCAAGAAGGACCTTATGTACATAGTGAATTATTAGGTCAAGACAGAAAATTTTTACTCGATACAGGGGCAAGTCGAACAACCATAAAACGTAGTGAAGTTCCAGGGGCACCCCTCTCAGGCTCACAGAATATTTCCCTTGGTTTTTCAGGAAAACCTATTGTTAATGAAGTATCACAGCCTCTTCCACTTACGATAGGACCTTTGACCCGAACTACAGATTTATTGCTTACTAAATCATGTCCAGAAAACTTGTTAGGAATAAAAACACTGAAAGCTCTAGGAGCTATAATATGTTGTTCTCCGGAAGGAGTACGATTGTTTTTACGTGATTTTAAAGGTCATTATGTGTCTAGAGACATGGATCCCCGATTGCAGACTTTACCTACACATCTATGGGCACAAGGCCCTACTGATGATGGTTGCATGAATATTACACCATATCGAGTCACACTAAAGGCAGGAGTGGTACTACCACGAATGCGACAATACAAGTTACCACCAGATGCTGTAGTGGCTTTACTGCAAATCATTGACGAGCTCATTGCCCAAGGAGTGGTTGTAGAAACAGACTCCAATGTATGTAATTCACCGATAATTCCGATTCTTAAACGAACAGATCCGAAGGCCCCGCCAGTATATCGATTGGTTATTGATTTGCGCGAATTGAACAAATGCATTGTGCCACAATTCCCTGTGGTCCCAGATATCTCGTCATTACTGACAGCTATTGATTCCGAAGCAACATTCTTTACTGTAATTGATCTCAAAAATGCCTTTTTCAGCGTCCCAATAGATCCGGAAAGCCAATATTTGTTCGGATTTAGTTTAAATGGACGTAGCTTCAAATTCTCACGCGCACCTCAAGGATTTACAGAAAGCCCCAGCATCTATAGCCAAGCACTGAAACGAGAACTCGACAGTATCCACATGCCAGTTAACACTGCCTTGCTTCAATATGTCGATGATCTGCTGATCACCGCGAGAAGCGAACCCGAATGTGAGAAAGCATCACTGACAGTTTTACGATTTCTAGCCGAAAAGGGGCACAAGGTGTCCCCTTCTAAGCTGCAATTCTGTGTCCAGCGAGTTGTTTATCTTGGACACTCGCTGTCCAAGGAGGGAAGGCAGCTTACACCAGATCGCATTCAGTTAATAGCTAACATGCCAATACCCAAGACACAAAAGGAGGTGCGGGCTTTTATAGGCCTCACTTCATATTGTAGGCAGTGGATCCCTCAGTATGCATTTCTAGCAAAATCACTCATTCAGTTGACAACACAGGAGGCAGCCACATCGACTGTTCTCCCTTGGACTCAGGAACATACACAAGCTTTTGAAAGCTTAAAGAAAGCTCTATGCCAAGCACCTGTTTTAGCAACACCATGTTACAGAAAACATTTTACACTCTTTGTTACAGAACGAGAAGGTACTGCTTTGTCAGTACTCACACAGGAACAAGCAGGATCACACAAACCGTGTGCTTATTTTTCTAGTACATTAGATCCCGTAGCTCAGGCTCTGCCTGCGTGCCTGAAATCAGTGGCAGCGACAGCTTTAGCAATCAGACAAAGCGATGCCATAGTGTTAGGACATCCATTGACAGTACAAGTACCACATGCAGTGGAGGTTCTTGTGAATCAAACGCAAACACAACACTTGACTATAGCACGACTTACAGGGTATGAACTAACATTGTTTCAGCCACATATAGAAATCAGACGTTGTAACACATTGAATCCTGCCACACTTTTACCTGTAAATGGAACAGACCCACTAGCTCATGACTGTATTGATGTTATTACAATCACGACGAAACCCAGACAAGACTTGACAGATGTCCCATTGTCAGACCCAGACCTGACGTTGTATGTAGATGGTTCATGTATGAGAACAAGTACAGGAGAGTTAGTGGCCGCTTATGCAGTCACAACAGACACCGAAATTATTGAAACCAAGTGTATAAATACCTTGTCCGCTCAAGCAGCAGAGCTCGTCGCTCTGACACAAGCCTGTATTCAAGCCACAAATAAAAAAGTCAACATATACACTGATTCACGTTATGCATTCGGAGTTGTACATGACTTCGGCGTGCTGTGGCGAGAGAGAGGTTATTTAACTTCTCACGGTGCCCACATTCAGCACGGACCCCTCATTCATGCTTTATTAGATGCAATACATCTACCCACTGCAATATCAATTATGAAATGTAAAGCTCATACGAAAGTTACTGATATCATTTCTCAAGGCAATGATTTAGCTGACAGAACAGCTAAACAGACTGCTCAAACTCAAACATCCGACATGACAAAGACAATAGTCCCGACGCCAACACATTGTATGACGGTTAAAGATCCTACTCTTGACGTAATTGACATACAGACACATGCTACACCAGAGGAAATAAAGAAATGGACTGAATTAGGAGGGATCCAAACGGATCAAGGATGGATGATGAAGGAAAAGTCTGTGTGGTTCCTTCCTGATTCAATGGTCCAGGTTATAATTAACACTGTACATAGTCCAGCACATCTAGGAGAAAAAGCTATGCTAGATAGCATTCAACACATTTGGTTCAATAAACATTTACGAGCAGCAGCCAAACAAAAAGTTTGTACCTGTATGATCTGTTGTCAGTTCAACCCAGGAAAAAGCGTTTCCGTAGAACAGGGTGGATTTCAGCCTCCTGATCACCCTTTTGAAGTCCTCCAGATGGATTATATCCAGATGGAACGATGTCGAGGATTCAAATATGTTCTCGTAGTTGTTTGTGCTCTTTCCCGTTGGACAGAGGCATACCCGGTTTCAGATTACACGGCCCCGACTACTGCCAAACAGTTGGTTCGAGAATTCTTCCCACGATACGGTTTACCACGTGTTGTTCACTCAGATAACGGCCAGCCGTTCTCATCCGAACTCATGAAACACGTTTCACTTTTGTTAGGCTATCAGTGGAAATTCCACTGTGTCCGACACCCCGAAGCAGCAGGTCTCGTAGAAAGACATAATCAGACCCTGAAAATTAGATTGTCCAAAATATGCAGGGAGAAAGGTGTCGACTGGGTAGTAGCATTACCAGTTGCACTCTTTTACATGAGAATGGTAGCACACTCTCGAACAGGGCTATCCCCGTATGAAGTGATCTTCGGCAGACCACCAAATATGTGGGGGACGCCTATACCACGCAAAATAACTGATATTGACTGTAATATGCTGACAGATTATTTGGCTTCCTTGATGTCTGCACTACAATCTTGTCGTTCACAGGTAGCTGCAGCTTTTCCTGACAACACTGAAGTGAAACCCCATGACGTAATTCCGGGGGATCTCGTTTTAGTGAGGAACTTTGATCGAAAGACTCAGCTGGATCCTAGGTGGAGGTCGCCTCAGCTCGTGTTATTAACGACAAGGACAGCCGTGAAGATCGAGGGCAGAAAAGGCTGGATTCACTCAAGTCATATCAAGAAATTTCATGGACTACAATCAGATGTGAATACCACACCTCGTGTGTCTTCACCCATTGACTCAAAACTTCCTTTTGTTGAAAGGAGTAATTCCGAACATTATAAACTAAAGCTCAGGTCCAATCAGTCAAGCAATTTGATTGTTTAAGTCCTCTCCAAGGTGAAGCGGTTGAATTGTCTCTGACATGTATCCCTTGGACCTGAATAGAGAAAGCACCCGAAAAATGTTGAAACGACAGGCGTATTGTAAATCACTGCGTAGTCATTGCATAGAGACGTTATTAATTTTGTTTTTCTTAAGTCTTTTTATAATTACTGCAAGTATATTGTTGCACATATATTATCCTATTTCTAGACATGTTTACGATGTTACTGCTGAACATTCTTTTAGTGAATTACCTCCGCTTGAGTTGTCTTATAGATTTGCGCTGCGCAATAACACTTTTATTAGTATGTTACATCATTCCCATCAGGTTAGCAATGCTACAAATTGTTGGATATGTGGCCGACTCCCTCCCTATCAGAATTATAAAAGAATTCTACCTCTCTTTCCATACCCGTTCACACACAACGGCTCCTGTGGAGCATGGTTTAGCTTAATCAATTCCCTAGATTCGAATTCTGCAGTTTATCAAGACAACTGGGTATGGGGAAATCTGAACTTAGTTTTACTTAAAGTCTGCCACCCCAACAAGGAGGGACTTCCCAAAAGAACAGGAACTGATCTAGAAAACGAAGTATATGGATTAGGTAATTTTACGCTTAATCTCTTGATCTTGAATGTCGAATCCGAAGTCACTCCAAGTTTGCCCGCTATGTCAATATTTCCAGTAAAAGGTGAATTATGTGTAAGAAAGAATGGTTCCATACATATGGGCCATAGTAGATGCACCACTGTAGTAGAATTTAGTGATCAAGGCAAGTCTACATTTAGAGCTTCCCGCCATTCCTATTTCATATGTGGTCAGACGGCATATGTACGTTTGCCTCTAGATTGGGATGGTACCTGCTACATTGGATTTCTTTTGCCACCTGTTTTTCTAGCTCCTCCTGATTATCACAGAAATACTCATTTAGTACACAATAGAGAAAGGAGAGATCTCCCAATAGTCGATTACACTGAAACAGCATGGGAAAAATACACAGATTTCAATAAAGGTCTCTTTCCCTATATAGGTACAGTTACTAATAGTAAGCTGATACGTAGATTAACCAGAACCCTTGAAGCAGTAGTGAACGAAACTATTTCCGCCTTAGGCAATTTAACAGAAGAGCAGTCTGCTATACGGATTGTTGTGCTTCAAAATCGTCTTGTCCTTGACGTCATCCTGGCCGATAGGGGCGGAGCTTGTAGGGTCATCGGATCAAGCTGTTGCATTTTCATACCAGAAAATTCGCCATCTGTATATAAAGCTATAACCCGCCTTCATAAGATTGTAAGCCAGATACACCAGAATCCAGGCACCTGGACTTGGTCCGGTTGGTTTTGGAGCGTGTTATCAGCCTGGGGATGGAGAGTTCTATCCTTCCTAGGTATTGGCCTTCTCATACTATTCAGTTGCTGCTTATGCCTGCAATGTGGACCAGCGATTTGTGGTCTGTGTGCCACATCGTGCATTCCACATCAAGATTTTCGTTCAAAATCCCAGAAGAAGAAAGAAGAGCAAATGATGCTATATGAACAGATCAATGGATTGATGAAGATTGATGTCTCTTGACGGGCAAGTAGGGGACAAGGAGGGAATGTGGAAATATGGATTTTTCTGATCAGTTATGTCCCCTATCTTGGACCCCAACGGTTCTATGTGCATGTTACAAGTACATGTATGTTCCCTCCAGTTCCAGTTATGAAGACGCAAATACATGTGCGTCCACCGTTAACATGTCCTCTTTCAGATCCGCCATGAATGGGCCGGATATTCCATTCCTAAGTACAAAAGGCCACCGCCTTTATATGGTTCACTTATGCCATTTTACAGTCCAGGCAAGTAGGCCCTGATTCTGTCATCAAGCTTTTCTTGCTTTCTGTCTCTGAAGCTCCAGTCCGAGCCTGCATCTGTGACCATGAACTTTGTCTCATTCCCTGCGCGGCTCACGATGCCTGACATCAGCTTGCTGTCTGCCAAGAACTGTATTTCACCTTCGAAATTATCTGCTCCGATCCCTGCCCAATGCATTCCTGTCTAGTAGTTTAAGTAAACATTCTGCCAGCTACCGAGCAAAGGCCCGGTTTCTCTGTCTTCATGCAAGTAATTCATAGCCCTGTTACTATGGAAGATTCCGCCCTCGCATCTAGTGTAGACACTTAGACGCTTGTACACGCACTAACAGTCAGTATAGTCAGTATAGAATAAGATTCTACTCTAAGAGACCTCTCTTTTGGATAACATAGTTCTTTAAACATAGGATGTTAGATATGATTTGGGATTAGGTTGACTTGACCCTCCAGACTTCTGTCGCCACATGTAGAGCTAAATGTCAAGTCCCCTTCACCCCCTAGTTGCACGTCAATCACACGTCATGCTGCTGCGCGCGCATCTTTGCCAAGTATTCCTGCTGACATTGCGAAATTATTTCATAGGTCCACCCATATGTGACATCATAACCAATGACGTTTTCCTTGTTACACCCAATTACGCCTCCTTCAGCTACGCATGTGAAATGTTATCTTTGCTATCAATTGTTACGCCTCTTGCATTGGCCTCACTGTAATGCCTATTGTATAAAAGTAATTGATTGTCAATAACGTATGTACTTCACTTCCTGAACCTTCGTGGTAATGGAACCTGGAGCAACCGATTATAATCGACCATTGGAATAAAGCCCATTCCGAACCTCTAATACCACGGATTCTGCCTCTTATTTACTGAGCTATTTTATTATGTTTCTGTATCAAATTAAGTCCCGGTAATTAAATTATTTACACTGACACTACACTGACCCCCGTCGATGTCTTTACATCGACGGAGCGGCACGGAGGCATACGGAAGTGAGGCAAGATCCTGAAAACTTGACTATTACCAGGCGTCCTCCCCTCCAGTGCGTGCTCATGAAGCCTGAACATTACAACTAATCAAAATACCAATTTGGTCCTATTTTCCGATTGGGGTCAGTGTACCCTAGGGCGCAGCTTTCATTCAAGTCTGCTAATAGAGACGAATAGGCATACAAATCTAGAGATTCTCTCTAGTGTTCAAGGGATTATTATTTTTTGGTCCTGATGAGTATAGCAGTGGGGACTGCTCACGAAACATGTCGACCCAGTAGGTAACCACTAATTTGTGAGATTTCCTACTCTTTCCCCCTTTTAACGGTCCCAGCTAGAGAACAGAATAAAATTGTTTTTTCTACTAGCCAGGGTCTTTTTAATTTTTATTTTCATGTATCCCTAATCACTCACATCCCTTGCACTACACATAAGCCTTATTATCACAACAACAGTGCTCCCGCGTAGCCGTTGGTAGTAGCACGCCCCGCCCCGTAGAGGGACGGGAAGACCCCCATGATGAAGCATGACACTATGGGACTCATAGTGTGTGAGGGGTATTTTAAAAACACTTAGTGCTTTCCGTGGCATTCCACGGATCACTTTAAATTCACTGTACTAATCATTGTAAAAATCAAAAAAACATAAATTAAGTAATTAATTAACTATTTAGTATCACTTTTTTACACTTTTTGATAGGATAGAATCACTTTTGTTTACTAAATATCAAGATATCTATGCAGAAACAAATCAACGCAGTCTCTTCTGCTTGCCTCCACACCCTTCGCATGCTCTGCAAGATCTTCAGGTGGCTCCCAGTCAACACCAGAAGACCATCACGCACAGAATCATGCTCTATGTAGGATCACTGTACGCCTCCGAAGAGACTCCAAACAATACAAAACTCAAGAGGCAAGACTCATACTCAACCCCCCAGAAAAACCCACATTACACCCCATACAAGAAACGTCACTGGCTCCTGATTCAGAAGAGATGACAGTTCAAGGAGCTGACCCACGCCAACAAGGCCTTGCACGACGAAGCACCAGTATACATCAACGAACGCCTAACCTTTCACCAACCACCCAAACACATCCGTTTAGCCTCCCTCTCCATCGCAGACACTCCACAGATCTGTCGAGCCAACAGCGGAGGGCGCACCATCTCATACTTGCCAGCCAAGGCTTAGAACATGCTCTCGCTGCACCTCAGGACCAAACCGTCACTCCAGAAATTCAGAAGAGAGCTTAAGACTTGGTTGTTTGGTTAATCACTTCGACGCAGCGAAGAGCTCCAGCGCCTCGAGACCCTCACGGTGATTTGCTGCGCTCTGTAAATGACTGATTGATTGATTGAATGTTGTTAACGGAGAATAAAAATAGTAGCCACATAACCTGCTTAGTTTATAAAACCTGATGTTAGATATAAAAGCCAATAAAAGGTCTAAGATCATAAGGAGGCCTTCTTACTCTGTAGTTATTAACATACATTTACACATACATAATTTGCCCCAGGTGGAATACTGTATTCGTAGTTGCTATGCATGCAGTTTCTCGAGGAAATCACTGACGAAAATAGACTCTCAGGGGCTGTATAATTGATAGCAGCTCCGGCACAGATTTTTCCGCATCTGAGGCGTCTAAAGTTGGCACATATAACTCTGAATTTCTCCATCAGAAAGGATGAGCGGTGAAGAGAATGCCTGTCTCTGTTCCCCCGCATATGTAAAGCTCAAGCCTTAACTCAGAGAAATGATGAGTTATATACATGAATTTTAGACCCCCTCAGCTGCAAAAAAACAGTTACTCATCCTGTGAGCTGTGCACCCCTTCATGAAAGGGCCTCAGGTATATTCCCGAGTCCCATAAAAGTCAGAAAATTGCTCATAATTAAGCAATTGAGCAACAATAGCAAATCACCTACTTCTGGATGGGTCCATTTGTGAATTGGGTTCTAAGAGCCTCGTTTAGAGGTAAGAGGTATCGGATGTCCCACTCATGTGCGTAGCTTCGGGGTGGGGGTAGGTTGGGGTGTTGCATCCTCCGAAAAAATGAATTCTGTAGTAAATAGTTGGGTACATGTGTGTTCAGTCGGGCATGGTGAAGTGTCTGTCGGATTTCACCCTGGATTTTTACATGCCGACACTGACAAAAACACACACTCCCCCTCTCGTCTCTGCCTGAAAACTAGGTAAGTTTTAAAACTATTGTATTTTAAGTACCCCTAACAATCTGCACTCTTTTCCCTTTCCACTGCACCCTCTCCTCGTGTCCAGCTTATCATAATGTATGTTAATAAGATATGCCAGCATGACTGTTTGGAAATCCATACCTGCCAACTCCCATGGTGCCACCGTGTGAGACATGATATTGGCTGCCATCACACGGACACACGTGAGGCGCCACTGGAAATAGTGGTTTTCCAAAGCTTTGAACTGCCAACGTCCATTAAAGGGTGTGAAAACACCCCAGGACATTGGCACCAGCAACACTCAGCAAACTTTTTTGGGGGGAAGGAGGAGGCTTGGGGCACAAGCCCTTCCTCTCTTAGGCCACGCCCCTCCTCACACGGCGAGAGTTTTTTTCAGGTTGGCAGATATGGGAAATCTGAAGGTTACACACTCTCCCCCTGACCCCCTTTCCCCCAATCTTACTGACCAAACTACTCCCCTGGTGCCACTCTCCAGCGTATGATGCCTCTGCATCTTTTAGACACGACTCAGAATGCTACCACCTCTGTGTCCCTTTGTCCTCTCTCACAACATTCCACATTCATGGTGTTTCTTGTTCAAAGTCCACTATCTATGTTCTTTTTTCAGAACTTGTTCAAATATAAAGCGCCCATATGCGTTTTCAATTAACTGAACGCTATATAAAACTGTCAAATAAATAAATATCCTGAACATATTCCTGAGCTTTAAAAAGTAAAACTTCAGCAGGTTAGAGCCTTTTTAAGCATTTAACACAGATTACACAGCAGCACCTCTATGGAGACATGTCCAAAGTCGCTGTAGTGTTTCCCCCGATCAGAGTATCTACTCTGGTGGCCCTCTCGCGCGCTTGGGTGTATGGCCGGCAGTGGTGTTAAGTGCCTGCGCTGCTTACAAATGATTCCCGGAAGACAATAAACACGTGGCCTCCGCCATTAGGACGGCATGAGCTGAGTGAGGGCTGCGGTGCGCGCGCAAGGGCTGGCTTCATTCTTCTCACCTGTGAAGCGCCTCTTTCTGGGCCCGCAGGTTGGGCACGAGGAGGGGGCTGGGCTCTGTTCCTCGGAGGCCCGCGTGGATACAGCATTGCGTCACAGTGTCCCCAACCGAGCACAAATGGTTCAGAGCAGGATGACAGCGACAAAGTGCGTTGCCAGAGGACACCAACGCACTTACCAAAAATAAACACTTAGCGCTGCTGCGCTGCTGTCTGGCCCAACAGAGAATGGCACTAAAGTGACAGCGGGGAAAGGTCTTTCCATCCACAGGCACACTCCATTTGTTTGAAGTTGGTAACAGGAGAAAAAGTTTTAAAAGTTTAAGGGGCATATCAAGCTGGCGATAGAAAATTAGCGCCGCTTTTGCGGCCGTTTTCGGCCAAAAAGCGGCGATAATTTTATCGCGCTAATTAGCAAGGTCACGCTAACGCGTGAAACCTTGCATTAGCGCACAAAATCTTAACGCCCAGCTTTGCATCTTTAATGAGATGCAAAGTGGGCGTTGCTGACCTAACATGACAGGAGAAATGTCGCTAAGCGACATTTCTCCTATCATCAAGCCCCACGCTATGAAGCAAAGCGTCAGGAAAAGTAGCGATAACCCCTGTCATCGCTACTTTCCTTACGCCTTCTTCAGGACTGACTTAGCCATGATATCCTATGGAAGGTGGATATCATGGCTAAGTTTGTGAGGCCCTATCAGCAAGCTAACGCCACATTTCGTGAGATTATCGCTGGGTTTCCAGCGATAATCTCACGTTAGGCAGTTAGCACTAGGATTTTTATCGCTTTTGAGATAAGCGTTGCTAATAGCACGCTATCATAATCTCAGCGATAAAAATCCACGTTAGCCGGCGATAATTATCCTAGCGCTAAGTGCGCTTAGCGATAATTATCGCCGGTTGTTGCTGATATGCCCCTAAATGTTTCTGCAAAATATGGACGCTCCTCAAGAAATGCTCAAGTGCATTGAAGCACGATACAGCTCGGGTGGACCCGGAAATGGAGTAGGGGCCTGTAATGGCGCAGCGTCGCAGGAGGGGCAATTAATGGAGACGACAAACAAGGTGGTGTGCACATCGGTGGTCTTCTTACTAACCACGCCCGTTTTCTCACGTTTTACTTAGGGTCCGACACAAGCCTCGGACCAAACCAACACATTCATGCCCTTGGGGTAACGTTCTCAATCCTCACCCGTGGGCGTCCCACACGGTGTTGCCTGATACATTGCAACACTACATTCCTCGTTTACCATAGGTTTGAAAACGGCAATAAGATGACAAAACACAATGCAACAAAACCACATTAGGAACAGAGGGGCTGATCTACAAGCCAATTGCGCTGCCAGTTTTGTGACGCACCAGCAGCACATTTTTTTGCTCTATATTTACAAGGACAGGAAAACCCACTCTGCGTGGCTTTTCTTGTGCTTGTAAATACGGCCCCTTTACACACAGCACTTTGCGTGAAAGGCGCGTTCCATGGGTGTTGAGGTGGGTGTTCCCACGCAACACGGGAACCAGACACATTTCCAGATGTACAAGAAAACGTAAATCTGGAAATGCGTCTGAATGCTACGCCTCCCCATAGGGAGGCGCAATGAGGAGAAATGTATTAATTTCTCCTCGTTTCTTTCCTCTTTCTATGCGTGCTGCATTTTGCAGGACACATAGAACGAGGAAATGACCTCTGATTGTTTATGTACAGGAAGGTGTCCCTTCCTGTACATAAACAATCCTTTAAATCATGGCAGCAGTTTGTGCACCAGAGCAGGTGGAAGCACATCCCTGTACTTCCAAACTAACGCCGCGCGGCAAAATGACTTGCTGCACCGCGCTTCGTTAGTTTATTGTAAATCTGCCCCAGAGTGCTCAGCAAGTTCACTACTGACTGTTCACAGGACAAGGGCTCTGGATGCCTAGCAGTTCAATCAGTTAGAAATTTGGCGTAACGTTGGGATGGCTTCGGCTTGGGGATTCATCCACCACACTACTTCACCGGGGAGTCCTACAAGAGTCTTGCCTTTGGCCTCAGCTCTTCAATCTCTCTATTCCATCTTTCTATTGCCCTTTCTCACTTTCCCACTGAAGATTAAGGTGGTCGATGCTTTTGTTGAAGCAAGATTAGACTCTGGTACCTCGATCTGCCTTGACTTACCCCAATATTCACTCAAGAGGCCACGCAAAAAATTAGAAAGTAGCAGTTAGGGTCATATTAAACCTCTAACAATTCGACCGTGTCAATGAACATTTCAAGTAGTTTGACTGGCTCCTAATGTGAAAAAAGATTTCATTTAAAGATGAATGTCTCAGGGCACTGCCCCCATTATTAATCAGAACATTTGAAAAATACTCACCGCTGATGATCTTGCGTTCCTCCTCCCAAAACCTTTTTGAAACACCCCCCTTACATACTCATAATGCGGTGACGGATCATTTAAGCACCAAGGAGCTAATCTCTGGAACCAAATAACACTTGAAATCAGAGCTCAGCCCACACTTATACCCCTTTGCAAAGCATTAAAAACCTAGCGTTACACAATTTAAATCCATATATATCATCATTCTGTAACACAGGTGGTAAAGCGCCAAGAGACTCTTCTGAGCATATGCACACTTCATAAATAAACCCACAAATGAGAAAACTCAGATTATTATACAAATAATGGACAATGATACAGTCTTAAAAAATGCCTCCATCATAATAATGCAAGATGAGTCATACTAGACAGAACATTTGCCTCACAGTAAGAGTAGAGAAGGCACACACAGAATGAGATTAAAAGGACAATAAATGAAATTGTGCCGCAGTTTAACCTTATATGGATCTGAACAGAGGTGGGTGTTCAGAGTAGGTACCCACACACAGGGTCTTAACAATGATATTGAAGGTGTCAATTCTAATTTTAATCCTGCTTGTTATTTAAAGGAAATTATTTACAGCTGCTATTTCCCCACAAATCACCTCTGGGATGGACGGACAATTGTCACCATTATGAGTGACCCATGATTGTTATTGGTATCAGTTTTTAGTAATAATATTATTAAGTTATATTGTAAATCAAATATCAACTGTTGAACCACTTGTTGCAGGATACAACCCAGATATGCCCTATCACTTGTTGATGTATCCGCTGCTATTGCACCATAAACAGATTTACACACCATTGCATTTGTAACAAGATTAATCACACACACATTACAAGTATATATTGCTGGGTATTACGATGGAACGGTACACCCAACATGGCCTGCGCATTGCCTAAAAAAAAACCAAGCATTTGCAATGCAATAGGTCTCGCATTTTAGAAACTTTGACCTATTGGCATTGTAAATAACAATGCCTTTTATTGTTGCAGGTTTTTTAAATACATATATAAAAGGCATTGTCATTTACAATGCCAATGGGTCAAAATCTCGTGATTGCGAAACCTATTGCATTGCAAATGCTTGTTTCAACTAGGGAGACTTGCTTGAGCTCTGGGCTCTGACATCATATTCCATGCCTTCAGGCTGACTACAGAAAGTATCCACCCTCCTACTCCCGCCATTTCAAAGTTTTAAAATTGGGAATGACACTGTGATGCCGATCTTGGTGCCTCAGCTGGGTTTAACTAGTGAGCAGAGGGGTCCTATGGTTCTTTCTCAGACTATAAATCACATTGTGGCATAAAAAGAGAGCCTTACAGAGGCATCTCTTGCGAAATGGAAGTCGCCGGAGTGTACGTAAATGATTTTAGACTGATATTCTCCTGCTCAGGTGCAGCACTGATGTTGTTGCTACGTTCTGGAGTGCCTGCAGCTTTTGAGTAGTCTGTTTTGGTAGACCCAAGAGTAAGGAGTTGTTGTTGTCTAATCGCGATAATCAGTGCCCTAATAACAGTTAACTTGGAAGAGCACGGAAGCAAGGGTAGAGTTTTCTATGTGATTCTCAGTAGTCGCATACAAGTGGCTGCTAACGTGTACATGTGGAATGAAAAAAAAGGTGGAATCAAACACCAATCCTATGCATGCAATTAAATACAATACACGGATTGTCTGACGCCTATGTATACAGATCCCCAAGATGGTTTATTAATGGCAGACAGAAGAACGTGGGGATCTGTAGATACAGCATGTGACTTAGGAGTGGTGTCTGGTGTGTGCAACAAAGTTGTTAATATTAGCATTGGAAGGAAGCATTCAGTTCTCTCAGCCTTGCAGTTGTGATGGGCATAGGAGGTGCCACAGCTTTATTCTCCCGCCACCCGCAGTTGTAGACCGCTCCAGGACGTTGGTTGATGCTGTGAGGCATGAGATGCGAATGCAGCTTGCACAAATATGTCTTCGACTTTGGAGATCCTGAGTAAAAGAGCACACACGTAGTCAAGTGGAAGTAGCATCACAGCACCCCACCAGAATGCTAGAAGGCTGCACATGCTTTTGCAGGCCAGAGAAGAGGTGGTCGGAGGCAAAGGGAACGAGCCTTTGGGGACCCCGCTTCCAACGCATTAGTCCCTTTAGGCTTCTGGAGCTTTTCCATTGCTTACCACTCGCAGGTAGACATTGGGAGAAGTTTGGAAGCCCCCCATCCTTATCAGTGAAGGTCCTTGCATTGGTCTGGGCAGCGGCAGCAACACGTCATACCGCAGTCTTTGGGAAACTCACCCCACATCAGTATCTGAAGCAGCTTGGCCTTGAAATCTTGAGACAAAAAAGGCAGTTTCTCGGCACATAGGTCAAGCTAAACCTGACCCTTCAAGCCACAGCAACAGCATGCCTTGGACCTTGAGTCGCTCTCTGGAATGGTGCTCAGAACTCCATTGAAGTCACAAGGTAAATGTCTTCCTTCTTCACGGGGCCAGTTAATATTACCAAATACCGGGAGTTCGTATGAGACCAACCAGCCACTTCGAATCAGCAGCGCCCGAAACTTAGGAGGGATCCAAACAAGGCCTTTTGCTTCAGGTACCGTTCAGTACCATGGTAACAAATCCCTATTGGCCACAAACAGTCTACTTCCATGGTGATGGCGAGCATAAATTAATACCAGGGACCAATTGAATATTGTTAGTAACTTGGATATGCGGCGTGAGAAGCTTGGGGCAGAAGAGGGACAGTGTAAGGATCCTGATGAACTGTAAGCAACTCAGTGCACAAGGACAGACAGAGAAGCTAAGAGCATATGAGTGTACAGAATGAGAAGCTTGGGGTACACAGTGCGAAGGGATCGGGTACACGTTCATATCCATATTATGTTAGGAACTAGGGGTGCACGGAGATTGAGGTGCATGGGCATGCATTGTTAGATTAGATACAAAGACAGATAGTATGAGGCGCTTGGGGGTGATGTCCATATTGGGTAGGAAGAAGCACAGGATATAAGGAGTGTGCAAGGAACTTGGGGTGCATGGGCAGGGATCTTGGAGATATAGTTCCTCCTACATGGGGTCTTGAGCCACAAGGGCATCTGAGGATCGTAGACAACACACATAGGTGCCGATCACGATCCGGCAAAAAATTCCCCCGTGCGACTCGTATCGGGTCTTTTTACCGTACGAATCGTACAAGTGCCGTACGAACTGGCAATCACGATTTGCATGGTAAAAAGTCCATACGAACCGCACTGGGAATCATTCCCCACACGTCCTCGGGTCGGAAAATGTGTCCGACACGTCCTCGGACGATTTACCTTACAAACGTGAAAATCCAAGTCCGACCGAGGAATCACGATCCATCCCGTGCGTCCGAGCGTACAACCGTATGGAAAAAACACCGTCCGCACCGAACACCTATAGCAACCATGGAGACATGTGCCCGCATACGCGCCCAACACTCCCCCCAGCCCCCGTACGTCCGACACGTACCCCCCGTATATGTATACCCCCACCCGTCTAGGTACACCCCAGTACGTTCCAGTCGTACCCCCACCCCAGTACGTGTCGTACCACCGTCAATGTACACCCCCCCACCCCTGTACGTGTCGTACCACCGTCTATGTACACCCCAGTACGTTCCAGTCGCACCCCCACCCCAGTACGTGTCGTACCCCCCGTGTACCTACACCCCAGTACGTTCGAGCCCCACCCCCACCCCAGTACGTGTCATAGCCCCGTCTACCCACACCCCAGTACGTTCCAGTCGTACCCCCACCCCAGTACGTGTCGTACCCCCGTGTACCTACACCCCAGTACGTTCGAGCCACACCCCCACCCCAGTACGTGTCATAGCCCCGTCTACCCACACCCCAGTACGTTCCAGTCGTACCCCCACCCCAGTACGTGTCGTACCCCCCGTGTACCTACACCCCAGTACGTTCGAGCCACACCCCCACCCCAGTACGTGTCATAGCCCCGTCTACCCACACCCCACTACGTTCCAGTCGTACCCCCACCCCAGTACGTGTCGTACCCCCCGTGTACCTACACCCCAGTACGTTCGAGCCACACCCCCACCCCAGTACGTGTCATAGCCCCGTCTACCCACACCCCAGTACGTTCCAGTCGTACCCCCACCACAGTACGTGTCGTACCACCGTGTACCTACACCCCAGTACGTTCCAGTCGTACCCCCACCCCAGTACGTGTCGTACCACCGTCAATGTACACCCCCCCACCCCTGTACGTGTCGTACCACCGTCAATGTACACCCCCCCACCCCTGTACGTGTCGTACCACCGTCTATGTACACCCCAGTACGTTCCAGTCGTACCCCCACCCCAGTACGTGTCGTACCACCGTGAACCTACACCCCAGTACGTTCGAGCCCCACCCCCACCCCAGTACGTGTCATACCCCCCGTGTACCTACACCCCAGTACGTTCCAGTCGTACCCCCACCCCAGTACGTGTCGTACCACCGTCAATGTACACCCCCCCACCCCTGTACGTGTCGTACCACCGTCTATGTACACCCCAGTACGTTCCAGTCGTACCCCCACCCCAGTACGTGTCGTACCACCGTGAACCTACACCCCAGTACGTTCGAGCCCCACCCCCACCCCAGTACGTGTCATACCCCCGTGTACCTACACCCCAG
Organism: Triturus cristatus; assembly: GCF_964204655.1. Lineage (NCBI taxonomy): Eukaryota > Metazoa > Chordata > Amphibia > Caudata > Salamandridae > Triturus > Triturus cristatus. Next base: position 105,708,026 of record NC_140593.1, on the reverse strand, counting down.
TACGTTCCAGTCGTACCCCCACCCCAGTACGTGTCGTACCACCGTCAATGTACACCCCCCCACCCCTGTACGTGTCGTACCACCGTCAATGTACACCCCCCCACCCCTGTACGTGTCGTACCACCGTCTATGTACACCCCAGTACGTTCCAGTTGTACCCCCACCCCAGTACGTGTCGTACCAACGTCAATGTACACCCCCCCACCCCTGTACGTGTCGTACCACCGTCCATGTACACCCCAGTAGTTCCTGGCGCACCCCCAACACAACCTCCTAAGTACGGAGCGCACCCCATGCCCCAACATCACAACCGCATGTACGAGTCGTACAAAGCCACACACAAGGACATAATCGTACAACCAAATGGCCCATGTACACACCGTACACACGCTCAAAACGCACGTACACAACAAGGACAAAACAAAACAACACAAGAATACACCATTCGAAAGGCACACAGCCACTAAACATGGCCAACAACCACTAAAATAACACAATCACTGACCTGCAACTGTCAAAAACAAACAGAGGCCCAATACACCACCACTCCTTATAACACACCCACCCAAAATTCAAACACTGCCACACCCACCCATGGACCAATAAAAAGGGCCCACACACACAAACCATGAGCCTTTGCAACAGACTCACTGCTGCCAGACACCACAGAACCAGACTACAAGCTACACCACACCTTACACTTGCACACCTTCACACGACCACCCTCACAAACACCCTCTCATCACATTCACACACACACACAACCATCCACACCCCCCCCCCAACATCCACACACCCCCCACACCCACACCATCCCCACCCACACCCCTCACCATGCCCACTACCAAGAATCCAAAGTTCAGTCACCGAGAGTTGGAGGTCCTTGTTGATCAAATCCTCAGAGTTGAGCCACAGATCTTTGGAACATTGGTCAGAAGCACCAGCCAGGCAGCCAAAACAGCCATGTGGCAGACCATCGTCGATGCTGTGAATGCCGTTGCGGACACCAGGAGGACCAAGCAGGATTGCCAGAACAGGTGGTACGATCTGCGGAGGAGGGTCAGAGCCAAGAGGCAGGAGGAACACGACCAGGCCAACGCAACCGGAGGAGGGCCCTCCCGCAGAGCCGTACAGTACCATCCCTGGGAGGAGAGGGTGATGGCCATACTGCCGGTGGAGGCAGTTGAAGGAGTAGAAGGACTCCGAGACCCGGGTGAGTACACAAACAACGCACCTCACATGGGGGGAACTGCAACCACAACCCAAATTACTAACAGGCACGCAACCACCACAAGCCATTGCATGACTCAACCACACTCCATGAGCAGGCACATGCCACTGCTGCCACCATGCCCCATGCACCCAGCTGGACAATGTCAAGTCACAGGCCACAGAAGACAACAACACATGACACGGTAACCCGGATGGCGGGAGGCTGGGCACCAAAAATCACATAGTGCGACTCCAAAGCAGACAACAATGCCCTCTGCCCATATGGCCTAGGTCACAGCCAGACAAACACTGTGTCCCAACACAGGAATGACTTGCCAGCAAATGGCGGACGCCTTGCATCAACACATGGGGGTGAAGGCACTGTTTTGCACATGACAGCAGCTAATGAACAGCCAACATTGTGAAAGAGTGGCAGCACACACCAACACAGCAGCAGCGCACAGACACACATCACACCAAATGGGTGCCTGGAGATCAGAAACAAACTCACATCAACAGGCCAAGGGCCACTCAAAGATCTGCTAACAGTGTGTGCCCAGGAAGCTGGGCCAAGGTGACAGAGGGTGACACACGGAGGGAGGGAGAGGGGGACACAGAGGGAGGGAGAGGGGGACTGAGAGGGAGGGAGACGGACAGAGGGAGGAGGCTGACACACGGAGGGAGGGAGGAGGCTGACACACAGAGGGAGGGAGAGGGGGACAGAGAGGGAGGGAGAGGGGGACAGAGAGGGAGGGAGACACAGGAAGACGGACAGAGGGAGGAGGCTGACACACAGAGGGAGGGAGAGGGGGACAGAGAGGGAGGGTGACACAGGAAGACGGACAGAGGGAGGAGGCTGACACACAGAGGGAGGGAGAGGGGGACAGAGAGGGAGGGAGAGGGGGACAGAGAGGGAGGGAGAGGGGGACAGAGAGGGAGGGAGAGGGGGACAGAGAAGGAGGGAGACACAGGGAGAGCAAATCAGTCCTTTGGTGTGTGGGAATGTCTGCTCGTCAGCAGGTGGACTGCGTGCATGTAGACAAGGGTGGCCAGTGCCAGAACCCCCCCTCTTCATCATGGCAAAACGCAGGGCCATGTCACAACCTGTACACGAGCACAAGGACAGCCACCTGCATCATATAAGTGTGTGGATCCACTCCATGTGCACATGTACAGTGCTACAAGGAAGGCGCAAATGCATGGCTCGCCACACCTGCACACACCACTGCTGACTGCAGTCACACTTGACGCAGCAAGTAAGACTGTGCCACACATAGTTAAAGGGGCCAAATTGGTGCCCAAGGGACACACCCATGCACAAGTGCACTGTGAGTGGAATGCAAGACCGATCCTAATTCCAAGAGGAAATGTGCCAACTTTGAAACGGATGAAACATGGATGTTGCATGGACCAAAATTAACATTTTCTCTCTCACACACAGGTCAACGTCGTGCTGCACCCCCTAACACTGGGGGGGAACACTCACAGGACCCGGATCTGCAGGAGACTGATCCCACCGGCAGCGACCACTCTCACCACTCTGCGGACGACCCCGACCGACCTGGCCCCTCTAGTGTCCAACCACCTGCAGCACCTGCGTCAGGTACAACCGTGCCAACCACCACCCCCACTCCTGCCACATCCCAGGAGACACCCAGGATCCCTGACCCAACACCACAATGCAGCCAGGCTCGCCAGGAGGGACACGGTGTCCCGGGCACCCAGGAGGAGGCAGGCGACAACGCCAATGCCACCCCTCAGGGGTCCAGGAGACCCGATGTGCCCACAAGTGCAGGCCAGGCGCAAGTGGGCAGGGGTGGTGGGAGTGGAGGACGGCGGAGGCGCGAGCCTGACCAGTTGGCTGGGGATCCGGTATTTTCCCATGTCCGTAACATCCTGGACTCATACCGGCAGGACACCACGGGCATGGCCCAGGTTGTGTCCGTCCTCGAGGGGATCAAGGTCCAGCAGGCCCAGCAACATGCGGAGCTAATAGCCTGTCTACAGGTACACCAACGGAGGATGGAGGACAGACAGGCTGAGCAAGTGACGGCGTCCCAGGGGATTCACGCTACACTCCGTCGGATGGCCGACACCATGGCCGACCCTCCCTGTGCCAGAAGGCGGAGAACATCACCACCCACAGGGAGGGATCAGGAGGAGGAGGAGGAAACATCCGACGGAGCATCCCAGGCGTCGTCATGGCCTGCTGCTGAGGTTCCCCGCAGGAAGCCGGGTCGTCCACGGAAAGGACCGTGAGGGTGGCTGCTACATCACCATCTCCCAGGACACCTGGCCTGGCACCTGGCCCACTGGAGCAACAGCATCACAGCATCAAGAGACATTCTCTGCCACATGGCCCTGCTGGTCACTGGCTGACCAATGTTGACAAAGACTGTGGCATGGACTCTGAGGATTTCCAATGGCAAGGACACCAACTCCCCAACTGAATTTTGGATTCCCTAATCCCGGAAAGCCCCTCACTTTGTCCCCCCCCCCCAATAATAAATCACACTATTAAGAGTAGATGCCTGCTGGTAGCATTATTACCTAAGATGTGTCTTGTACAGTCTAAACATGCCTGAGTCATCTGTTCACTTCAACCATCCACACCCTTGGGCCTGAGTCTGGCACAGGACACATGGGTCACAGTTTATTAGGCAAGACAGACATGGAGCACCATACACACCCGTGATGGTCAGAACCAGCTGAGGGGGTGGCCGAACAACCGTGCTGACAGACACATTGAGTACAGCAACAGTCATGCGCAGAGGTCAGGGATCCTGGCCAGTGTCCTGGGGGGCACCCAGGTATGTGTAGACAGGTGGCAGAACCATGTCCTGCAAGCTTGAGTCCGGTGGATGCAGAGAATGGGGTCATGGACAACGTTGGATGCATGGGGATGGCACATGTCACAATACCCACACAGTCATGGACATCATGCCCAATACACAGTCTCAGCACACACACACAGCTTGCATCTTGCCACTCGACACATTGACACATAGCCACAATCAGGGAATACCATGCCAGACATGCAGGATGCACCGTGCCAACACACCAGCATTGACTGAGAAGAGGCACCTTGGAGGCATAGGGACACCTTTATTAGTCATGTTTTTGGGATTGCAGAGGCAACTTGAAGTACACATGAACACATCATGTGGAGTAACATGTGGGTCCAACACTGGCACCCCCCTTCTGCAGCACAAATGCGTGATAGCCATGGAACTGGCACACAAGCGTCGGCTAACAGCTAAACACCCACAGCTGCTCACGGAGAGCCTGCCATACACCATAGATCCGCTGATGTGGAAGTCCCACGCCATGTCAAGACAATGTTAACCGTATGTGTCCGAGGGCAGTGTCACACACATTGATGCCATCATCACAATCCACTATCCCATCACTGATGACTGACAACCAGGCAGCCCATCTATTCAGGTGTACCCAGCTGCATGTCGTGTCCCATGGGGATGCCACATGTCTGCAGAGGAACCAAACCCCGACCGGGGCAGTGTGCACACATCGTGAAAAACTGCCACACCCAATACACCCCAGATGCATCCCTTACCCCATGGAGACTTCCAAACGTGTCCGTGCCTGTAACGCTGAGTCAGCCCACGATGTCATGTCCATGAGGAATAGCAGTGCCACAACAATGCAACCAGCAAACGGCATGCGCAGGTACCTGGGGAAGAGAGACACACAAGAAGTCAGCCACAAAAAGCACAGCCACTTGCATGTGCATTTACTCGACACGTGTATGGATGACAACATGCTAGGTCACAATTATGACTGGGGAAATACTACCATCACTGCCACCATCACTCCAGTGACACACCCACACACACCTCTGACCCACGTGCCATACATGCAGGTGGAGACACACATCACAACGCATGCCACACGGGGACCAATGCGTGCACACTCAGACCCTGGTACTCACCACTAAGCAAAGAAGTCGCGTATGAGCCGAGTCCGGATGTCCTCTTGCGGCTCCACATCCTCCACATCACTAGCCCCATTGCCAAGCCCTTCGTCCTCCACGGGTGGATGGTCCTCGTCATGTTGATTCAGGATGAGTGGCACAGCTCTTTCAACTGCCATGTTGTGCAGCATGCAGCAGACCATGAAGATCTTGCAGACCTTCGCCGGGGCATAAGGGAGTGCACCGCCGGTCTTGTGGAGGCACCGGAATCGGCTCTTCAGCATGCCAAACGTCCTCTCTATCACTCGCCTTGTCCGGCCATGGGCGGTGTTATAGCGGAGCTGGGCCGGCGTGATGGGGTTGCGGAGAGGTGTCAGCAGCCAAGGCATGTTGGGATAGCCAGCGTCCCCTACATGGGAAGCACATGGACATCGTTAGAACTGGTGAAGCGGTCGTGCTGGTCGGCTATACAGAATTCAGGACAGACAGACTGTACCCACCAACAACACATGCCCGTTCGTTGCGCAGCTGCATCATCATATCAGGCATCCCGCTACGCCTCATGATGTAGGCATCGTGTGCTGATCCTGGGAAACGAGCACAGACATGTGAAATCACCATATTGGACAGACACTCCACAAGGGCATTGATGGAGTGGTAGTGCTTCCGATTGCGGTACGCCACCTCCCGTGCGTGTGGTGGTACCAAACCTACATGTGTCCCATCTATGGACCCAATGACATGGGGCATCCCTCCCAGGGCATAGAATCCACGCTTGACCTCAGTCATCTGTTCAGGGGTTGGGAACTTGATGAAGTCATCCAGGTGAATCAACATGGCCTCCAAGAAATCATGCAGCACACCGCTGAACATGCTCTGGGACATGCCACCAACATGAGCTATGGTATTTTGGAAGGTACCCGTGGCAAGAAAATGTAGGGCAGCCATTACCTTCAGCTGGGGTGTCAGTGCCGTAGGATACCTGTGCTGCGGTTGCAGGTGTGGTGCCAGTCTCGCCGTCAACTCCAGAATCAACGGTTGGGTGAAGCGGTAGAGCCGGATCCTGTCATTCTCCTGCATGGTAGCCAAGTCTGGAATTCTTCGGGCAAGAGGAGGCGCTCTGCAGTAATTTGGAAGTGACAAGGAAGAGTGAGTGCACTACGAGAACAACTCATGTCTACTGAGCACATGTAAATCTGGCAATACACACATGCTACATAGGGAGTCAGGCATGTGCTACATGCCCAGGACACGTATGGATGCAAGGTGACACTCCTTCCAAGACCCAGCTACACACGGTGATTGAGAACCTCCCCATGCCACGCCATGGAAATAGCTGTGTCCCAGTGCAAGTGCACAGCCCGACGCAAGACAGGAGTGACATACGCCCACACATCAGCAGAAGTAGGATGCCGATTGCAGAGACTGGTAGCGGAACACTGGAGCCACAGGTCACATGACATTACACTAGTCCAGCCCACACACCTTGCCATGAAGGTGCACATGTCATGACTCACCACACATTCCTTGTGAGGATGCTGACATGGCCTTGTCACGCTACTCCGTGTCCCATGCATACATGTGCACCTCACATCCGATAACACATGTGGCATGGTGTGCGGAACAGTGTGCAATGACAATCTACACACAGCCACATGTTGGTTGCTGCAACGGCTGCAGCTTTTGAGGGTGCTACAACATCAACCTGATGTAAATCCCGGACACATATATGACATAGTCACATTGTGCACTGTGGGTAGTGACAAGTCATGTGTCATGACCCCTGTACCGGGCATCATGGGACACTTCCGTGTGTTGGTGTCCGTGCCATGCCAGTGACGCTCACCCCAAGTGCGCAGTCCCACATGCACACATGTCAAAGGAGTCAAGGGCATGCCTGGCACACATTGCACCCTCACACAGTACACATGTACACATCTCATCATACATCTGGTGCCTTCTCCACTCAGGAGGCATGTTCCACATCACAGCCTGTGACACCTGTGCCCCACACATGTAGTAATGCACAGACGATGCCTTGATGTCCATTCCTGGACAAGTATGTCCATCCATGGACAAGTATGTCCGCCCTATTCCTACCTGTGTGTCGCCTATCACCACAGTGATGTGTAAAAACCGCCGTACTGCTGCTGAGAGGGCCTGTGCATGTTCCCAAATCACTGTGGGAGTGCTGCCGTATGTGTACCCATCGTGATGGCGAGCGTACAGGCATTTGTACGGTCCGTAGCACTACGAGTACGCATACGCGTGCAGACCCATAGTGATAGGGCCGTACACACGCATGTACGCTCACTATCACTATGGGTCTGCACGCGTATGCGTACCCGTAGTGGTACGGACCGTACACTCGCATGTACGCTCACTATCACTACGAGTACGCATACGCGTGCAGACCCATAGTGATAGTGAGCGTACATGCGTGTGTACGGTCCGTACCACTACGGGTACGCATACGCGTGCAGACCCATAGTGATAGTGAGCGTAGATGCGTGTGTACGGTCCGTACCACTACGGGTACGCATACGCGTGCAGACCCATAGTGATAGTGAGCGTAGATGCGTGTGTACGGCCCTATCACTATGGGTCTGCACGCGTATGCGTACCCGTAGTGGTACGGACCGTACACTCGCATGTACGCTCACTATCACTATGGGTCTGCACGCGTATGCGTACCCGTAGTGGTACGGACCGTACACTCGCATGTACGCTCACTATCACTACGAGTACGCATACGCGTGCAGACCCATAGTGATAGTGAGCGTACATGCGTGTGTACGGTCCGTACCACTACGGGTACGCATACGCGTGCAGACCCATAGTGATAGAGAGCGTACATGCGTGTGTACGGTCCGTAACACTACGGGTACGCATACGCGTGCAGACCCATAGTGATAGTGAACGTAGGCATGCATGTACGGGCCGTTGCCATGCATTTGGGGTGCCCTAGGGCCCCGAAATGCACCGTACCTGTGTGTGATGCTCCAAATTACATAGGGGACAAGTATTAAGGCCTACATGCATGCTGGTTGTCATGGAGACCAAGTTCAAATTTCGAAATTGTTCTGGAAGGTGCACAGCAGAAGTCAGTTGGAATTCTTCTACTTTGTTGCAATGTGTTTGTGGGGCTGACATCATGCAGGAGAATGAAACCGATAGAGAACCCACAGACTGCTAGGTTTGAAGGGATTGGTGGAAACATAGGATGCAAATGTGAGTGACCAATCACTCTGTACTCCTGTGCATGAGACTGGGCAGAAGGGCACATATAAGGCAGCCAGGTCCCATGAGGGAGCACTTGCCTGCACATCTTTGCATTCGTCGACCCAGCTGCTGCTACTGATTCCCTGGAACCATGTCAAGGGCTGTGGAGAGGACACAGCCATTCACCCTGGAGGAGAACATGGCTCTGCTGGATGTGATCCTCCCACAGTACTCCATGCTGTATGGGCGACCAGGGTATCAGGTGAGTGCATAGGCCACTGCCACAGACTGTCCCTATGTTGTGACTGTGACTTCTGCCATTGCGTCCAGGTGTAACACACATGCCATGTACTGTCGGGGGGGTCCCAGGGGGGGGGTGCCAGATGTCTCCCAGCAGTGCCCTGAGACAGGAGGGGTGGGGGCCTATCACTCACAGCAGTGCCCTGAGCCAGGAGGGGTGTGTGCAGAGTCCTCCCAGCAGTGCCCTGAGACAGGAGGGGTGGGGGACTATCACTCACAGCAGTGCCCTGAGACAGGCGGGGTGGGGGCCTATCACTCACAGCAGTGCCCTGAGACAGGAGGGGTGGGGGACTATCACTCACAGCAGTGCCCTGAGACAGGAGGGGTGGGGGCCTATCACTCACAGCAGTGCCCTGAGACAGGAGGGGTGGGGGCCTATCACTCACCGCAGTGCCCTGAGACAGGAGGGGTGGGTGTGATGCACAGTGTGAGCCTTGATCATTGATTGTGACATTGCCATCATTCCACCTGTGTACCCACTGTGGCACGTAATGCTTTTTCCCTCACTAGGGGATGATGTCCCTATGACAAAGGTGCAATGCGTTGGCTGCATGACATGCCTTGTTGTAACCAGCTAATTTGTACCCATATGTCTCTCTGTGACATGTGGCTGGTGTAGTGATGTGGTGTCACTTGTTCCTCCTCACAGGTAGGCGCCACTGCCAAGGAGCAGATCTGGCTGACCGCCGTCAGTGCCGTGAGGGGTGTGGATGGTCGGAGGCGGAGCCTGCCCCAGGTGAGGAAACGCTGGCAGGATATCCGGTGCTGGACGCGGAGGATTGCACGGCTCCTGCTGGGGGACTCACCTGAGAGCCACAAGAACCGCGGCCGCCGCCGTCTGAGCCACCTCCACAGGCGTGTGCTGCCGGTGGTCTTTCCAGACCTGGAGAGGCGCTTACAGGCGATGCATCAGCCGGAAGGGGGTAGGTACATGTGTGTTTGTTGTGTGTCACCGGCATTTGTAAGGGCACAGTAGCATGAATTCACTGGCAGGGTTTAAAGGTGCTGTGCAGATCCTGTTTGCCCCAGTATAGCGCTGCGCCCCTGCCACCCTTCCCCTCCTTGCAATGTGTTCCCTGGTCTGTGTGTAGTCACTCCTTCACAAGGTAATGTAGGCTGGCGCTTTGTCCAGGAGAACAATGACTGTAGCATCATGTGTGGGGGTGGTGTGTAACAGGTTGTGGGACCTTGCCTGTGCACTGTCAAGTTCACTGCATGTGGGTTCCATGTCAGTTGGCACTGATGCTGACTCCAGACATGGGAGTTGGTCTCTCATGTGTCATGCCTTACAGCGCGCATGTCCTATGTAGTGGCCTGTGACATGATGTGCATGAGTGTGCGATACACATAGTGCAGGGATGGTGACGTGTGTTGCAGTCATTACCATTCAGTAGCATGTAGTTGCGTGCCCACTACTGTCCCCTGGGGCACCTTTTCCTCAGTGGTGTATGTGTCATCATTAACGTGGCCAATCTCAGTGTCTACAGCGTAGGTTGTGCTCTGTGCCATTGTCCCCTGTCACCATGTATATAGACGTGCTATTTTGTACAGGTGTCCACTGTGCAGCCTGACCTGATTGTCCTTCTTCATACTCACAGTTGCCAGTGCCTGTGTGTCTTGTTATACTCATCTGAGGATGGGCACTGGTACCTCATTATTTGTACAGGCGCACCTTGGCTGTTTGGCGTACACTCTTGCTTTTTGCCTGCCCCTGTGTGTATCACCCAGACTATGAGATGTTGGTGCCACCTGTGTCTCAACAATTTGCCTCGTGTAGGGTCTTGTTGGGGCGGGCAATGCCTATGTGTCAAATCCTGATTTCTACTTGCTGGGTCTGGGCAGTGTGTGATGTGTCTGGACACACACGCAATGTGCAGTGACCGAGTCATGTTGGGCATGTTTTCAGCATTACCTATGCAGCATGTGTCTCAAGTTCATGGATATGGTCCCTGGTCATCGGTATTTTCGCCAACGCTGTGTGGTGCAGATGCAGTGCTGGATTGTCCCCAGGGCCTGGGTGCTATGTCAGACTCCGTTTCCTGTGTTTAGCTATTGTCTCATGCTCTCCATGGTATTTCAGTGGCATGGTGGCTCAACCAACTGTGTGTTTCATGCCCTACATCGGTACCTTGTTCAGTAGATGTTAGGGATCTTCCTTTTCAGGCTATGCAATGTTACCTATGTAGATTGGACTCATGTGACAGATGTGTACAGGTGTCTGATTAATTTCTGTCTCTCCACCCTGCCCACAGCATCGTCGGGGGACACAGAGGGAGACATGGACACAGACCAGGCGGAGGGACCGAGCACCAGTGCCAGCCGTGACATCGGGTCTGGCACATCGAGTGGGACAGAGGCGGAGGAGAGTGTGGCCGAGGACCTGTCGACTGGCACATCAGACTACAAAGCTGACAGGTCCGAGGAGGATGTCTCCGAGTGGGCGGAGGCTGCACCAGCAGCTGACAGCGGAACAACACCTCGCACCGCCCCCTCAGTTTCCATCAGCCGCCTCCCACTTGCTCGTGTCCCTTCCCAGCGTGCCCGGTCACAGCATGTCTCCTTCCTGCCAGGCACCGCACCCCCTGCCCCTGTCTCCACTGCTGCCGCCAATGCAGAGTCTGTGGACATCCAGCGGCAACTGCAGGTTGGTCAGGCTGCGATCCTTAATGTCCTCCATGCCCACGGCAAAACCCTCACCAACATCGAGGCTTTCTTGGAGGGCATTCATTCATCGCAGGCTGACCAACGCAACTTGCTGAGGTCCATCGACTCCACACTGACTGCAGCAGTGGGTCTCCTGCAGCGCGACCTCCCCCCACCTACCCCTGCCCCATCCACACTTCCCACTCCCATGCCTGTCCCACGTACACCCAGACGTCGGCATGCACCCACATCAACGGACACGGGCACCACACCAGCAGGGAAGGTCCACCGCACTCCTCCTGACACGCACACACAGGGTGAGGTAGGCACACCCACTGGGTCGGGGGGCAAACGTGTGACACGCAGCCATAGTGGGAGTCCGCATTCCACCCAGTCCACTCCCTCCAAATCCCCTCCCCTCAGCTCTCCTGGCCACATCTCCCCCAAGGACTCCTTCATGGCCGCTCTGTCCCTGAGCCCCACAGTTACACCACCACGCAAGCGGTCAAGGAGGTCCCCGGTCAGGGTGGTTGAGTCTCCCCCCCTGTCTCCACCCTCCCCCGGTGTCGCTGCGACCCATCCCTCTGACCCCCCCCCCTCCTTGGGGCATGAGGTCCCTTCGGGTGCAGGGGACTCCCTGGAGGACCTTGCAAAGGTGTGTAGTGCCATCCTGGCCTCCGCCTTTGGCACTGACCCACCCCCTGTGGTGGAGTCCTCCATCCCTGCACCCACAACGCCGCCCCTTTGCCCTGATGTCCCTGCGGTGCCTGTTGCTTCCCCCCCCCCGATGCCCTCACCAGTGTGGAAGACGATGCCATTTGACTGTGCAGGCAAGGTAGGGGACACACATCCCACTGTGTCCCCCATCCAGCTGAGAATCATTGACTGCCCTATGGGCTTTGGGAAGATTGAACTGCCTGCGATCCACGGACATTGTGCTCATGCTGATTAAAGCTTAATTTTGTTTTCATTATCACACTACTGCTATGCTGGTATTGGTGTTGGTGGGGCTGCTACATGGTTTTTGGTGGTGTGTAAGGGTTTGGGTGTGTGGGATATGTAGTAGTGTACTGCTCATTGGTGGGACCCTGTGATCTGTGTGCCATCACAAGGTGTTGGCTAACTTTCTTTGTTCATGTAAGCAGTTACTGCATGGTGCACTTGTCCCAGGGTGTATTCCTTCCTCTGTGTACCCAGCTTTCTTCCCTGCAGGGTGTTCCCAATGTTTAGCGCAGAGCTGTGTCTACATGAGCTGTGTGTGTGACGGAGCCCTTCTACTTTGGCCATGCATGCAGGGCCATGTCTCCACCTGCAACAATCGTGGCATCCTTGGTGATCACTGTACTTGTGTGTGGAGTCTGTTGACATGAGTTCATGGGGACATGTTCCCTTGTAGCCAGTATGCATGTGGATAATTCTGGCCTCACACACATGTGTTACACCCCTCCTGTCTCAGGGCACTGGTGGGAGGACTCCACACCCACCCCTCCTGTCTCAGGGCACTGCTGGGAGGACTCTGCACACACCCCTCCTGTTTCAGGGCACTGCTGGGAGGACTCCACACCCACCCCTCCTGTCTCAGGGCACTGCTGGGAGGACTCCACACCCACCCCTCCTGTCTCAGGGCACTGCTGGGAGGACTCTGCACACACCCCTCCTGTCTCAGGGCACTGCTGGGAGGACTCCACACCCACCCCTCCTGTCTCAGGGCACTGCTGGGAGGACTCCACACCAACCCCTCCTGTCTCAGGGCACTGCTGGGAGGACTCCACACCCACCCCTCCTGTCTCAGGGCACTGCTGGGAGGACTCCACACCCACCCCTCCTGTCTCAGGGCACTGCTGGGAGGACTCTGCACACACCCCTCCTGTCTCAGGGCACTGCTGGGAGGACTCCACACCCACCCCTCCTGTCTCAGGGCACAGCTGGGAGGACTCCACACCCACCCCTCCTGTCTCAGGGCACTGCTGGGTGGACTCTGCACACACACCTCCGATTTCAGGATATGTACGCTTGGCACATACACGGTGGGGGTACGCTCAATTCATTCGAGGTGAGGGTACGAGTCTACTTACACTGGTGTGGTGGGGGTACGCTCCATGCATACGCGGGTGAGGGTACGGGTCGAACTTACACTGTTGGGGTGGGGGTACGCTCCGTACGTCCGCGGGTGGGGGTACGGGTCGTACTTACACTGTTGGGCTGGGGGGTACGCTCCTTGCATTCGCGGGTGGGGGTACGGGTCGTACTTACACTGTTGGGGTGGGGGTACGGTCCGTGAGTCCGCGGGTGGGGGTAGGAGTCGTACTTACACTGTTGGGCTGGGGGTACGCTCCATGCATACGCGGGTGGGGGTACGGGTCGTACTTACACTGTTGGGCTGGGGGGTACGCTCCTTGCATACGCGGGTGAGGGTTCGAGTCGTACTTGCACTGTTGGGCTGGGGGGTACGCTCCTTGCATACGCGGGTGAGGGTTCGAGTCGTACTTGCACTGTTGGCATGGGGGGTACGCTCCATGCATACGCGGGTGGGGGTACGGGTCGTACTTACACTGTTGGGCTGGGGGGTACGCTCCATGCATACGCGGGTGGGGGTACGGGTCGTACTTACACTGTTGGGCTGGGGGGTACGCTCCATGCATACGCGGGTGGGGGTACGGGTCGTACTTACACTGTTGGGCTGGGGGTACGCTCCTTGCATACGCGGGTGAGGGTTCGAGTCGTACTTACACTGTTGGCATGGGGGGTACGCTCCATGCATACGCGGGTGGGGGTGCGGGTCGTACTTAGACTGTTGGGCTGGGGGGTACGCTCCATGCATACGCGGGTGGGGGTACGGGTCGTACTTACACTGTTGGGCTGGGGGGTACGCTCCATGCATACGCGGGTGGGGGTACGGGTCGTACTTACACTGTTGGGCTGGGGGATACGCTCCTTGCATACGCGGGTGAGGGTTCGAGTCGTACTTACACTGTTGGCATGGGGGGTACGCTCCATGCATACGCGGGTGGGGGTGCGGGTCGTACTTACACTGTTGGGCTGGGGGGTACGCTCCATGCATACGCGGGTGGGGGTACGGGTCGTACTTACACTGTTGGGCTGGGGGGTACGCTCCATGCATACGCGGGTGGGGGTACGGGTCGTACTTACACTGTTGGGCTGGGGGTACGCTCCTTGCATACGCGGGTGAGGGTTCGAGTCGTACTTACACTGTTGGGCTGGGGGGTACGCTCCTTGCATACGGGGTGGGGGTAAGGTCCGTACATATCCGTCCCCACGCTATGTGATGTTTGTGCGGCCCGTACCCAGGCCTTTGCCACGTGGGTGCGATCCGTCCCGCCATTGTTGGGGTGACGTGTGTGGGCGTGGTCCGACTCGTACCCACGCTCTTCAGGCGTGGGTACGGGACGTACCTGTCTGGTTGTGTTGCCGGTTCGCGTGGTGACGGACTTCCGTTGTGGCGGTCGCTGGCTTATCAGGACACGCCCCCACCCCCTCGTGGTGACCAGGGCATGGGAGTCAGGTATGTCCAGGCCATGTGTGGTGTGTGACTTATGTGGTTGTTTTGTGGCCTGCCCTGGTCGTGCCACCCCCACCCCACCCCACTTTCCCCCCTCCCTTAGTTATTCTGACCTTCTGCGGCGTCTGCGTCGTAACCTGTAGAGGAGGTGGACTGCTATGAGGGCAGGGATGACTCGTAGGTTCGGGTCCATGTCTGTCCGTCGCGTACTGGTACTCCTTGCTCGCGTCGTCCTGCTGCGTACGGGTCCTCCTTGATCGCGTCGTCCTGTCGCGTACGGGTCCTCCTTGGTGGCGTCGTCCTGTGTGTCCGTCACGTACTGGTCCTCCTTGTTCGCGTCGTCGTCTGTCCGTCGCGTACTGGTGGTCCTTGTTTGCGTCGTCCTGATTTCCCGGCAGTTTTTGGCTGCCGCAAAATATTCACCGTGCGGGGTGACGTCGGTGCGAATCGTGATTCCTGGGTCGTGAATGGCTGGCTGCGAGCGTCCCGACGTCAGGTCGGCGCTTTCCCGGATCGCATTGGTAGGTGTTTTTTTGTTCGGTCGGGCTTTTTTACGATTCGTACGGTAATGGTGTACCCGTGCGAATCGTAATTCCTTGTTTGTGAAAATTGACGACCGGGTACGCGTCGGGCGGAGATTGTGCTCCGTCCGACGGTTCGTACCCGGTTTTTGCAGGATCGTGATCGGCACCATAGTCTATTAGGAGAGTGTTTACATTTTTATTGCCGTTTTATATGGTGGGGTATTGGAGCGCTTTACATGAGCCCCAGTTGCATTACAGATGGACGCATTCATTTCTGGTAGGCACAGGTAGATTAAGTGATTTGCCCAGAATTACAGGTTGTTGACCCGACGCCGATACTGGAACCTCAAAGACGTCGGCAGCTCTTGCCGTTACACCACGTCCTCGCGTGCAGACAGGGAGAGAATGAGCGCACCTGTGCCTACTGTGCGAGTAGTTTCGGTACATTAACGGTGGGAGGAGTTTGGGTACCTATTCATAAAAGGGAGAGAAGTTCAGAGTGCCTGTGCAAACTCCTAGGAGTTTGGGGCATATGAACAGCGTGGATTGATACGTGCAGCGCAGCGTGCACAACATTACACGTGTACTCTTAGGTTTCCATTTGCACACTGACGTGCAGTGCAGCATGTGGCCCAACATGTTGGTCATAGCATACTAAATATGCTTGAATCAATATCCGTATCAAGTTATTAGAGTTCTCGGGGGCCTGTGTTCTTTATCGATCAGCAGATTTTGCTCAGAGGATCCCTTCTATCTCTGTAATGAACGAGCCCAGGCTGCTGCAGTTATAGGCTTTGGTGCTGTTAGTCACAAGTCTCTAATCCTGCAGTAATTAGGATTTCCTGAGCATGCCCGTTTCCAGGAAAGGCTGCACTCCTAGCGGTAGAAAATAGCACATACGATAAAGGTATTTCCTGATAAAGATGAGATGTAGTAGCCCAAATGTCCATTAAAACAAAATTATAAATTGCAGAGGACTTCCTTTAAAAGGTGATGGAACTCCAAGGTTACTAAGACATTTTTTTTTAAAAAGCGCGGCCACGCAGCCGCTAAAGTGAAAGCGACCGGAAACATGCTCCAGAACAGATGGCACCATGCGCGCCCCTGCTCGCTCCCGCAAGGTGGAGGCCGTGGGACATGCACGAGTTTCTGGAGTGATTGCAAGAGGCCCTCTCCTAGAGCAGCGCATGCGTGCTGCGCTAGGCTCGACCTAAAAACCAGCATCATATTTTTTTTTTTTTTTTTTTCGGTCATAGACCATAAAAGATAATCATTCGTAAAAACATGCAATGTTAAAAAATAAATATTATAATACATTAAAAAAAAGGAAAGGTACATTACAATGAAGATTACATTTGCTCATAAACAGTTCATTAAGACAATAAAAAGCTAGTAGGTTAAAATGATTATAAACGCAATGTTGGCCTAAAATTTGATGGTTATTTAGGTAAACTTAAGAATTAGACAGAAGGGAACATCTCCTACGCCATACTGCATGCCAATAGTGTGATACCGAAAAGACTATGGGTAGTGATGTATCCGTCTTCAAAATTCTGTAGGCTGCCTTACAGTGAGTGGTACCCAGATTCCTACACAGTTGAAGGAGCCAACGTTTTCTGATTAATTTATATGTGGGGCAAAAAAATAAAACATGTAAATCGGTTTCACTTGAGGCTCCACAGGTTGGGCAATCAGAAGGGTTATCCACCAACCATTTCCCTGAAAAAGCTCTCAGGGGCAGTGTTCCGTATCTGAATTGCATATACAACTTTCTAGAGACATTTGGCTCAATCAAATCTAGGACAGGTTCTATTTTGAACTCCTCCTTTATGTCGAAAAAGGACGTGGTCAATACGCCTAGCTTTTTGTTGGTTAGCATCATATCTTTGTTTTTTGCCCAGAATGTGTTAACCAGTTCTGCTCTAGAAAGATTTAGGGCAGTTATCTCAGGGCAATACCACAGAGTAGAGAATCCCAATCTAATAAGTTCCTTTTTAATGTATACTAGCCACGATATATTGGCTAGACCAGGAAGGGCCATTAGTGATTTTAAATCGTTTTGATAATTCTCTAACTCTGGTGTTGCCCACAGCCTGCGCCAATATACTAGTGGCCTTAGAGCAATTTCGTCTTGAATGGATCTGACGCCCAGGTCCATTCTAAGTGGGTTGAGTGGTGTACTGGGCGGTAGGGTCAATAAAGACCTTAAAAACGAATTCTCAGATCTGCCAATGTCTCCGGTTGGGCAATGCCCCCAAAGTTCAACCCCATAGAAGGCTGCACCCCGTGCTTGCGCTTTATAGATCTCAATAATGGGTGCTATGGGTTTGGAAGTAGATGCTCTATGCATTTTGAGGATCCCACCACAGGTCTGAGTGAGTCGCAATTTGGCTTTTGCTAGCTGAGAACCCCATTCCATCCTATCTGAAAGTGTGACTACAAGATATTCGAACACTGTTACCCTGTCCAATATAGAACCATTAAGAGAAGGATTAGGGCCGTTTTTTTTAAGAGGGTTACATACCATGAATTTTGTTTTCAATGTATTAACCTCAAGCCCTCTAAGGGAACAGAATTCAGAAAAACTATCAAGGGCACGCTGAATCCCCATAGGAGATTTTGAGACTAACAAAGTGTCGTCAGCAAACATTAGGGCCACCACCTTCTCGTTGTTAAGTTTAGGGGCGTCAATATCCTTGACACCCCTCAGGTGGACCACCAATGCGTTAGTATAAAGGGAGAATAAGGTTGGGGCCAGCACACATCCCTGTCTGACTCCACGGTTAACAGGGAACTTTGGTGTCAAATTTCCTCTCTTACCGCACCTTACTTGGGCAAAATTGTCTTTATGAAGCCGTTTTATAATCCCGAGTAGACAGGCAGGCATCCCCATCTCAGCCAAAACCGCCCAAAGAGTCTGTCGAGGTACTAAGTCAAAAGCTGCCTTGAGGTCAACGAAGATAAGGTAGAGACTGCCACCCTCTACCCTCACGGTTTTCCAATAGAGAAGTTGTAAACGAAAAGGTTGGTCAACCGTGGGTGTCTTTTCTCTAAAGCCAGCCTGGTATGGGGTCAGTATTGATTTTTCTTCCATCCAGGATTGGACCCGGTCTAAGATGACGCGTGCAAAGAGCTTCTGACTAACGTCGATTAAACTTATCGGGCGGTAATTATTTGGCATGAGTGGGGAGCCCTTCTTGAAAACCGGGACTATTTCAGCACCTGCCCAGGTGTTGGGAATATGTGCACCATGGAGTACAGCATTAAAAAGGAAACAAAGATAGGGGATCCAAACCGCAGGTTGGTGCTTGTATGGGTCCCCGGGAATTTTGTCCAGGCCCGGCGTCTTTCCTACTGGGAGCCTATTTACAGCCTTCTCTACTTCCTGTAGGGTTATGGTATCGGTGGATTCGTCACTGGGATCAGAAAAAGGTAAGGGCTCGGTGGCCAAGGCAAGAGGAGTGTATAGACTCTGGTAGTGTTCGATCCATTGGCTCGGTGCGATGTTAGGGTCATCAGCCACTAGGCCCTCCCTTGTATCTGATTGCCCAAAATTCCCTCATATCTTTATTAATAAGTGCTCTTTTGATATTGTCCCATTTGTTGTTTTCCCAATTCTGCTTGGCCACTTTTACAGTCTGTTTATATTCGGTTCTCCTCAAAGCCACCTTAGTCCTATCACCGGATTTTAATGAGCACAGGAGGGCTAGTTTAGCCCCCCTACATTCAGTATTAAACCAGGAGAGGGCCTTCAGGGTTTTTTTTGTCTTAGATACAATTGGGTTCAGAAAATCGCCCAATGTAGTAACCAAATCTGTGTGAATTTGGAGTAGTTGATTTTCCCAGTTATCACTGGCCTGGGCTGAAATGTAACATACTTGTACAAGGGCTTTATATGTAGCCAGATAAACAGAACTAATTTTTTCCGGGGATTTAAGGATTAGTGGCCACTTCAATCATCTTCTGTCTCCAGATAAGAGTAGGGGTCTGTAGTTGTTCCCACTATTTTGTGTAGGGATATACTCCATCACTAGGGTTAGGTCGAGGATCAAAGCATTGTGATCACTATCGTGGCGAGGGTGGATCACAAAATCCTTAATCCTAGACCATGCTTTGGCCTCTACCAGAATATAATCGATACATGAAGTCTGTCCAGGTCGATTAAAAGTGTGGGACCCCTCTAGATCGGACAGGGTACGCCCATTGCAGGCTCTCAGTGAATTGGCGAGTGTTAAGGAGTTTATTTGCTAGGCCAGAGGTGTCCATGCCTTAATAGGTGGAATTTGGAGAGCCGGTATAGACCACTGTTCATCTTCCTCTCTGGTAATGGAGTCGGTGAGCCCCGGTAAGGGCTCAAACTGGCAGTTGAAATCACCGGCAATAATCAGTATACCCTTGTCTACTACTGTTTGGATAAAATTATCAAAAATTTCTAATGTGGGTGATTCCCTACCTGACTTGGTGGGACGAGAGTAAACATTAACCAGAATAAGACTAGACCCTGAGGGGAATGCAAGTATTATGCATTGCAAATCAATGTTAGATGTAGGGATTTCAGAAATTACACATCCCAAATGTGACCCTATCAAAATAGACAGCCCCCCAAGTGGTCTTCCCCTAGGACCTACAAGGGCTAGGCTGTTAACTGTAAGGAAGCCCTTTTTTATAAAATCTTCTTTTGCCCAAGTCTCCTGTAGCAAACAGATATCGTGCTGGTTAATAAAAAAATTCCAGTCTGGACAAGGAAGTTTATTTACTATACCAGCAACATTCCAAGATAATATTTTTAGGTGATTATTTGGAAGAGTATTCTTACTTTCTGGTTGCGACACCGGAGACGAGGGAGAGGAAGAATGGAAAGCCACCTCAATAGATGTAACATTACGAGACTGGGAATCAATGGGGGCAAGAATGTTTTGGGAAACGGTGTGTGAAGAGGAAGAAATCGGACTAACTATGATGTCCCTGTGTACAAGATTTACCTGTGTTGGAATGATTCCTGCCACCTGGGCACCCATAAAGCCAGGGCCCGGATTAGTCAAGATGTTACTATCAGTAGACAGGGAACGCAATGGAACCCTTTTATCTGATGTTAAATCGGACGGGTCATCCAGTCAATCGACGTCCTCTAACGGGGCAAATCGATTATACACAGGGATTCTGAACGATGGATTATTCTGGTTAAATCTCTGTGGAAGATTTTGGGGTAACCCGATATCTGTCGTAGTGAGGCCAACTCGGTGAGGAACAGGGGCCCAAGTTAATTGAGGGTAAAAGAATTCGAGGGGGGACGCATTAATTAAGTCTTGATAGCCTAAAGATAAAGTGGGTTGAGCAAAAATGTTTTGATTAATCTGCGGGTGCTTAAAATTAATAACAACACAATCCCCCCTCAGACTCTTTTTCGTCAGTCCTAGCCATGCAACCCTTCTCACCATCAGAATATCATTGGCCATCTCATATGGGAATTGCTTATGTCTTGCCAACCAGAATAGAACTTTATTTCGTAGGTCTAGGTGGTTTTCCTTAATGCCTTCCTTAAGTTCCGGAACACCGGTCAATACGGTCACATAGGGGGACGCCGCTGGGGGAAGATTAATTATGGGCACATTTTTAATAGTAAACTCGTTATTGTTATCCAGGGAGTTATTACGAATCAAGGTGGATGTGGCTATAGTCTCACTACTATTAGTGCTCCGTGCTTGGGGGATAGAGTTATTTTGGCTTAGATCCTGTACATGAACAGCATGAGAAGAAGGCCTTCTAATCCCATTATTTACTGGGGATTGCTCTATAATAGTACAGACTTTGGTTGCCTTATCACACCCAATTTCACGGTGAGCAGACACTAGACCTGGTGTTGGAATCTGACCTATAGACAGCCCATCATTATGATCATTGGATGTACTAGCCATAGGTTTTTGGAGAGGTTCAGTATATATTTTCATAAAACTTTGGACTAATTTTAAAATAGGAGCCACTTCCTCTTTTATAATAGACCTACACTGGTCAACAATATCGGTCACCACAACATGTAGCCAAGATGGATATGGTGTATCCTGTGAGGAAGTTGGTGGTGGGATAATAACAGGACTTTTGGTACTAGTGAGCATGGTTCCCTTTGGCGGGCTCCCCTTAGTCTTCCTACACTTTTTACCACCCCTTGTAGCTTTCCTCTTTCCCCTACTTTTGGTGGGTATGGGAATAGAGCCCTCACTATCCATAAGTGTTACTGTAAAGTTTTGGGTAGTTACAGCCGGATAAGGACAGTTCGGGCTAGTATGTAGCTCTGAAGAGTCTAAGTCAATTTGGTGGTCCGATGACCCCATAGGTGGAAGGTCAGGGGTTAAAGAAAGACGACGCTCAGTCAGTGCAATTTCTGTGGAGACTACACCAATAGCTTTCTGAAGCATTAGGTCTATTGCAGTTGGGAGTTTACCCTCATGTGCTTTTAATTTGGATTGTTGGTGTTTGGTAGCACATGCACGAGCTCCTTGGACACGTTTAGGAAGAGCAGGTTTAGACATTACGCAACGGTATTCAGATAGTCAGATATGAGCCCGCAGGGACACTAATACAGCCTACGGTAGTAGCCAAACAGTACCTTTGGTCCCCCGTAGAATATTCGGGATGTGGCCCAGCCCAGCTGTTCCAGTCACTGACGGCCACAGACGGCCCGCCCTCTGCCCGGGCTCAGCCCGGCGCCGCCAGCGTGCGTCCCGCGACGCGGAGAGAGCCTGGCCTTTTGAAGGGCCTCCGGACGCGCTGGTGGGCGGAAGTGGGCAGGATTCGCAAAGCCTCACGGGAGCTGCAGTCTCCCCCGACTGCGGCCGATGCTGTAGTTTGGCGGCAGGAGAGACTGACAGCATTGCCACCCCGTATCTAATGCGCTGCGTTGGACCCAGGAACTGCTCGTGAGGTCAAGCCCCGTCCGCTGTGCTGCTGGTAGGTAAAACGGTGTCCCCCGCTCCACCGAGGGAGCCTGGCCTTTTGAAGCGCCTCTGGGCGCGCTGGTGGGCGGAGGTGGGCAGGATTCGCAAAGCCTCACGGGAGCTGTAGTCTCCCCCGACTGCGGCCGATGCTGTAGTTTGGCGGCAGGGGAGACTGACAGCATTGCCACCCCGTATCTAATGCGCTGCGTTGGACCCAGGAACTGCTCGTGAAGTCAAGCCCCGTCCGCTGTGCTGCTGGTAGGTAAAACGGTGTCCCCCGCTCCACCGAGGGAGCCTGGCCTTTTGAAGCGCCTCTGGGCGCGCTGGTGGGCGGAAGTGGGCAGGATTCGCAAAGCCTCATGGGAGCTGTAGTCTCCCCGACTGCGGCCGATGCTGTAGTTTGGCGGCAGGGGAGACTGACAGCGTTGCCACCCCATATCTAATGCGCTGCGTTGGACCCAGGAACTGCTTGTGAGGTCAAGCCCCGTCCGCTGTGCTGCTGGTAGGTAAAACGGTGTCCCCCGCTCCACCGAGGGAGCCTGGCCTTTTGAAGCGCCTCCGGGCGTGCTGGAGGGCGGAAGTGGGCAGGATTCGCAAAGCCTCACGGGAGCTGTAGTCTCCCCCGACTGCGGCCGATGCTGTAGTTTGGTGGCAGGGGAGACTGACAGCGTTGCCACCCCGTATCTAATGCGCTGCGTTGGACCCAGGAACTGCTCGTGAGGTCAAGCCCCGTCCGCTGTGCTGCTGGTAGGTAAAACGGTGTCCCCCGCTCCACCGAGGGAGCCTGGCCTTTTGAAGCGCCTCCGGGCGCGCTGGTGGGCGGAAGTGGGCAGGATTCGCAAAGCCTCACGGGAGCTGTAGTCTCCCCCGACTGCGGCCGATGCTGTAGTTTGGCGGCAGGGGAGACTGACAGCGTTGTCACCCCGTATCTAATGCGCTGCGTTGGACCCAGGAACTGCTTGTGAGGTCAAGCCCCGTCCGCTGTGCTGCTGGTAGGTAAAACTGTGTCCCCCGCTCCACCGAGGGAGCCTGGCCTTTTGAAGCGCCTCTGGGCGCGCTGGTGGGCGGAAGTGGGCAGGATTCGCTAAGCCTCACGGGAGCTGTAGTCTCCCCCGACTGCGGCCGATGCTGTAGTTTGGCGGCAGGGGAGACTGACAGCGTTGCCACCCCGTATCTAATGCGCTGCGTTGGACCCAGGAACTGCTCGTGAGGTCAAGCCCCGTCCGCTGTGCTGCTGGTAGGTAAAACGGTGTCCCCCGTTTTTATGCAGCACTCAAGAGAAAAGCACAAGTCACACACGCGTAATCACAAGATGATCGCAGGCAGGATGACACAATATGGCACTGGGGCACTACTTTAGCCTTGACTTCTACAAATGGTGGTGGATCCCTCTGGGTGGGCACTGCTTGCCAGATTGGCTCAAAGAAAGCTTCTGGTGCCCACCACAGAGGTAGGGATTAACATACAGAAATGAAGGGTTGTTTTAGAATCCGTCCGAATGGAGTGAGGTGGAAACATCACATTCAACCGTGGTGGCAAATTATTAGGATTGATTCGGATAATCTCCTTTACTATTGGTGGGGCTTCCTGGCAGTGTGCTTTTATGGCACAATAGTATGCATTTGCTGTGATCACATGTGTTGGGTCACTCAATTTATGATATTGTGACACCCTCTCAGGGGCAATACATCAGGAATGTATGATGTTGGATCATTTGATGATTTTTCCTCTCTATTTCATTTGACCACTGTGTGATACCAAGAAGAAATGCATAACACAAACCTTTATTTTTGGTGTTTTTCCGTAGCTATTTGACTGACCTTTGACAGAGAATAGACGTAGGGAATCTTAAGGACCAATTAAGTGGCCAAATTGAAGGAACACCATCCTGATGGATGTCTAAAACACATATGGGGCTATATGTATGAGTAGAAACATGTTAATTACTTAAACACAAATAA
Source organism: Triturus cristatus (assembly GCF_964204655.1). Lineage (NCBI taxonomy): Eukaryota > Metazoa > Chordata > Amphibia > Caudata > Salamandridae > Triturus > Triturus cristatus. The sequence goes on along the minus strand of NC_140593.1, from coordinate 105,683,781 downwards.
TTATTCAGATATTTTTATATTAAATATTATTGCAAATTAATTGCATACATTTACTTTAAATAAAGAACAAAATAGAAAAAATACTACAGCACAATTACATTTATTTTGAGTTAAAACTTTAATTAATGGAAATATATTAAATTAAAATTATTTTCCTGAAGTTTGAATTAAAAAATACATTCCCACCTGATGACAAAAATATTTTTATAGTCATTAATAATTATTAAAATTGATGTGTATAATTTAAATTGATGTCATTATATTTAGTAAAATTGAATGTTACATTATGTTTTAAATTTAAAGTAGGGTATTGAATATTTTATAATTACTAAATAAATATGTACTATTTTTGAATATTTTTAACCTTAAATTATATATATTGTTCAACTATTTTAAATAATCTAATTTAACTTACCATTATCTCTTATTGTGTTTTAATTTAAGTCCCTAACTCTATTATTTTCTATATGAGGGTATTGTAGTACCAGTAGTTTGCCTGTGCAGTGCTAGACCTACTACAAAGTGTAAGTTCTACAAAAGTGTAAGTTAAATGTGTAAATTACTACAAAACTGTAAGTTACTACAAAAGTGTAAATTACTACAGAAGTGCTATTTGTGAATAGCATTTTGTAGTAAGTTTTTAATACTATTGTAGTACTACAAAGGGTACTACAAAGTGAAGTGTGTGAATCAGCCCTGTGTGTTATAGGGGCTGCTCTAGATATTCAAACTTCCAGGAAATTGTCAATTCGAGACTTTGGTCTCCTTTTGGGAGTTTGCATAAAACAATTGGATTAGAACCTAAATCACGTGATCAGATACAGATTCTGGAGTTTTTAAGAGATGCATGTTTGTTAGATTTAGCTCCAGGACCTTTATTGGCTCCATGGACTGCGATCAGAGCCTTTAGGGAACCGGTAGCTGGCAACTCTAAAATTGTTCCTTCGGCTTCAAAGTTTTTGAAACACTTCAGCCTAAGTAAACCAGTAATCCCGACTCCTAGTGCTTTAGATGGGCAGGTACTGTCCGGTACTGAGTATCTGCACTTCTTTAATATGGAACGGGAGAGTACCTGCGCTTCTCAGCACTGCTGCAATACATTTGATGGGAGAGTACCGTAAATTCTCAGGAACAAACAGGTACTGTCAAGAGTGAGTACTTGCACTTCTATATTTCCATTGAAAGCACTGCCGGCTCCAGTGGCAAATGAAATGGGACCTGTCAGTGGTCCGGAAACTCTTACCAGGAGTTCCTTTTGAGTCACCGGAAACAGCAAATATTTCATAGGTCTCATCTCAAGCGGCTTTATTTGGTGGCAATAATCGCCAGAAGGTTAGGAGAACAGTACAGACTTTGGTTGCCTTATCACACCCAATTTCACAGTGAGCAGACACTAGACCTGGTGTTGGAATCTGACCTATAGACAGCCCATCATTATGATCATTGGATGTACTAGCCATAGGTTTTTGGAGAGGTTCAGTATATATTTTCATAAAACTTTGGACTAATTTTAAAATAGGAGCCACTTCCTCTTTTATAATAGACCTGCACTGGTCAACAATATCGGTCACCACAACATGTAGCCAAGATGGATATGGTGTATCCTGTGAGGAAGTTGGTGGTGGGATAATAACAGGACTTTTGGTACTAGTGAGCATGGTTCCCTTTGGCGGGCTCCCCTTAGTCTTCCTACACTTTTTACCACCCCTTGTAGCTTTCCTCTTTCCCCTACTTTTGGTGGGTATGGGAATAGAGCCCTCACTATCCATAAGTGTTACTGTAAAGTTTTGGGTAGTTACAGCCGGATAAGGACAGTTCGGGCTAGTATGTAGTTCTGAAGAGTCTAAGTCAATTTGGTGGTCCGATGACGCCATAGGTGGAAGGTCAGGGGTTAAAGAAAGACGACGCTCAGTCAGTGCAATTTCTGTGGAGACTACACCAATAGCTTTCTGAAGCATTAGGTCTATTGCAGTTGGGAGTTTACCCTCATGTGCTTTTAATTTGGATTGTTGATGTTTGGTAGCACATGCACGAGCCCCTTGGACACGTTTAGGAAGAGCAGGTTTAGACATTACGCAACGGTATTCAGATAGTCAGATATGAGCCCGCAGGGACACTAATACAGCCTACGGTAGTAGCCAAACAGTACCTTTGGTCCCCCGTAGAATATTCGGGATGTGGCCCAGCCCAGCCTCTTCCAGTCGCTGACGGCCACAGACGGCCCGCCCTCTGCCCGGGCTCAGCCCGGCGCCGCCCGCGCGCGTCCCGCGACGCGGAGAGAGCCTGGCCTTTTGAAGCGCCTCTGGGCGCGCTGGTGGGCGGAAGTGGGCAGGATTCGCAAAGCCTCACGGGAGCTGTAGTCTCCCCCGACTGCGGCCGATGCTGTAGTTTGGCGGCAGGAGAGACTGACAGCATTGCCACCCCGTATCTAATGCGCTGCGTTGGACCCAGGAACTGCTCGTGAGGTCAAGCCCCGTCCGCTGTGCTGCTGGTAGGTAAAACGGTGTCCCCCGCTCCACCGAGGGAGCCTGGCCTTTTGAAGCGCCTCTGGGCGCGCTGGTGGGCGGAAGTGGGCAGGATTCGCAAAGCCTCACAGGAGCTGTAGTCTCCCCCGACTGCGGCCGATGCTGTAGTTTGGCGGCAGGGGAGACTGACAGCATTGCCACCCCGTATCTAATGCGCTGCGTTGGACCCAGGAACTGCTCGTGAAGTCAAGCCCTGTCCGCTGTGCTGCTGGTAGGTAAAACGGTGTCCCCCGCTCCACCGAGGGAGCCTGGCCTTTTGAAGCGCCTCTGGGCGCGCTGGTGGGCGGAAGTGGGCAGGATTCGCAAAGCCTCACGGGAGCTGTAGTCTCCCCCGACTGCGGACGATGCTGTAGTTTGGCGGCAGGGGAGACTGACAGCGTTACCACCCCATATCTAATGCACTGCGTTGGATCCAGGAACTGCTCGTGAGGTCAAGCCCCGTCCGCTGTGCTGCTGGTAGGTAAAACGGTGTCCCCCGCTCCACCGAGGGAGCCTGGCCTTTTGAAGCGCCTCCGGGCGCGCTGGTGGGCGGAAGTGGGCAGGATTCGCAAAGCCTCACGGGAGCTGTAGTCTCCCCCGACTGCGGCCGATGCTGTAGTTTGGCGGCAGGGGAGACTGACAGCGTTGCCACCCCGTATCTAATGCGCTGCGTTGGACCCAGGAACTGCTCGTGAGGTCAAGCCCCGTCCGCTGTGCTGCTGGTAGGTAAAACGGTGTCCCCCGCTCCACCGAGGGAGCCTGGCCTTTTGAAGCGCCTCTGGGCGCGCTGGTGGGCGGAAGTGGGCAGGATTCGCAAAGCCTCACGGGAGCTGTAGTCTCCCCCGACTGCGGCCGATGCTGTAGTTTGGCGGCAGGGGAGACTGACAGCGTTGCCACCCCGTATCTAATGCGCTGCGTTGGACCCAGGAACTGCTCGTGAGGTCAAGCCCCGTCCGCTGTGCTGCTGGTAGGTAAAACGGTGTCCCCCGCTCCACCGAGGGAGCCTGGCCTTTTGAAGCGCCTCCGGGCGCGCTGGTGGGCGGAAGTGAGCAGGATTCGCAAAGCCTCACGGGAGCTGTAGTCTCCCCCGACTGCGGCCGATGCTGTAGTTTGGTGGCAGGGGAGACTGACAGCGTTGTCACCCCGTATCTAATGCGCTGCGTTGGACCCAGGAACTGCTCGTGAGGTCAAGCCCCGTCCGCTGTGCTGCTGGTAGGTAAAACGGTGTCCCCCGCTCCACCGAGGGAGCCTGGCCTTTTGAAGCGCCTCTGGGCGCGCTGGTGGGCGGAAGTGGGCAGGATTCGCAAAGCCTCACGGGAGCTGTAGTCTCCCCCGACTGCGGCCGATGCTGTAGTTTGGCGGCAGGGGAGACTGACAGCGTTGCCACCCCATATCTAATGCACTGCGTTGGACCCAGGAACTGCTCGTGAGGTCAAGCCCCGTCCACTGTGCTGCTGGTAGGTAAAACGGTGTCCCCCGCTCCACCGAGGGAGCCTGGCCTTTTGAAGCGCCTCCGGGCGCGCTGGTGGGCGGAAGTGGGCAGGATTCGCAAAGCCTCACGGGAGCTGTAGTCTCCCCCGACTGCGGCCGATGCTGTAGTTTGGCGGCAGGGGAGACTGACAGCGTTGCCACCCCGTATCTAATGTGCTGCGTTGGACCCAGGAACTGCTCGTGAGGTCAAGCCCCGTCCGCTGTGCTGCTGGTAGGGAAAACGGTGTCCCCCGCTCCACCGAGGGAGCCTGGCCTTTTGAAGCGCCTCCGGGCGCGCTGGTGGGCAGAAGTGAGCAGGATTCGCAAAGCCTCACGGGAGCTGTAGTCTCCCCCGACTGCGGCCGATGCTGTAGTTTGGTGGCAGGGGAGACTGACAGCGTTGTCACCCCGTATCTAATGCGCTGCGTTGGACCCAGGAACTGCTCGTGAGGTCAAGCCCCGTCCGCTGTGCTGCTGGTAGGTAAAACGTTGTCCCCCGCTCCACCGAGGGAGCCTGGCCTTTTGAAGCGCCTCTGGGCACGCTGGTGGGCGGAAGTGGGCAGGATTCGCAAAGCCTCACGGGAGCTGTAGTCTCCCCCGACTGCGGCCGATGCTGTAGTTTGGCGGCAGGGGAGACTGACAGCGTTGCCACCCCGTATCTAATGCGCTGCGTTGGACCCAGGAACTGCTCGTGAGGTCAAGCCCCGTCCGCTGTGCTGCTGGTAGGTAAAACGGTGTCCCCCGTTCTTATGCAGCACTCAAGAGAAAAGCACAAGTCACACACGCGTAATCACAAGATGATCGCAGGCAGGATGACACAATATGGCACTGGGGCACTACGTTAACCTTGACTTCTACAAGTGGTGGGGGATCCCTCTGGGTGGGCACTGCTTGCCAGATTGGCTCAAAGAAAGCTTCTGGTGCCCACCACAGAGGTAGGGATTAACATACAGAAATGAAGGGTTGTTTTAGAATCCGTCCGAATGGAGTGAGGTGGAAACATCACATTCAACCGTAGGTGGCAAATTATTAGGATTGATTCGGACAATCTCCTTTACTATTGGTGGGGCTTCCTGGCAGTGTGTTTTTATGGCACAATAGTATGCCTTTGCTGTGATCACATTTGTTGGGTCACTCAATTAATGATATTGTGACACCATCTCAGGGGCAATACATCAGGAATGTATGATGTTGGATCATTTGATGATTTTTCCTCTCTATTGCATTTGACCACTGTGTGATACCAAGAAGAAATGCATAACACAAACCTTTATTTTTGGTGTTTTTCCGTAGCTATTTGACTGACCTTTGACAGAGAATAGACGTAGGGAATCTTATGGACCAATTAAGTGGCCAAATTGAAGGAACACCATCCTGATGGATGTCTAAGACACATATGGGGCTATTTATATGAGTAGAAACATGTTAATTACTTAAACACAAAAGCTCTGCATTGTACAAGACTTTTGTGTATCCTTGTTTATTGATGTGACTGGGGGACACCAATAAAACTGAATAGTCTCCCTGGACACATGTAGTATATTATTGAGGGTCCCAGCTTAGTAAGGTACCCCAAGAAGAAGGGGTCTCCTTAAATCACAAAAAAACAACCACCCAAATAGCTCCAGGTGGAGCCCACCATACGCACCTTTTGGGATTTGTTGGGAGGAGGGGCCCGATAATGAAGCATGCCACCTCAGTGGGCGACCTCCTTCATCCCTTTTAAGAAAACTCCCACAGCCAATTTTGTGGGAAGTATTTACTTCTTGACTGAGGATTTTTTTTACATAGACACCTCATATTATCCCTACTAAAGATGTGGTACTTTATATGTTTGTTGTCAGGAGGGTGGGTGTACCCTGATCTGTTTACCTTGTTTTTGCTCAGTTCTTCTTGTGGGTTAGCTTAACAACCAGCCATGAAGAAAATACACCAGTTTAACTGCGCATATAAGATGATGATCACTTGATATATAGTGGACCGGGGCATGGCGCATTCTTCCAGTGGCAGCTTTCGGACAAGAGTGTGTCCTCCTAAACCACTAATTCTCCCAAACTGGTCACCTGCCACTCGCCGATTTTGGCCAAACACCATTCAAGTTTGTACAAATAAGCACAGGAAAGCACTTTAAAATAACTCTTTTTGTGGAGTGCAATATCAGACATTAAGCAGAATTAAGGTGAAGAGCCATACAATTATTACATTTGAAAATACATCAATTAACGACCAAACAGTCATGAAAAAAACTACAAGTCTAACTGCACAGATGCACTAACGCTTGTTTGCTATAGCAGCAGGCTCTTTGCAAAGGCTCGGTGCAGCAGGTCCCAGGCTGCAAAGAAGGAAAAATGTAAAGAAATATTTTGACTTGCAAATAAATATTCAAATATTTTTATATTAAATATTATTGCAAATTAATTGAATACATTTACTTTAAATAAAGATCAAAATAGAAAAAATACTACAGCACAATTACATTAATTTTGAGTAAAAACTTAATTAATGGAAATATATTAAATTAAAATTATTTTCCTGAAGTTTGAATTAAAAAATACAATCCCACCTGATGACAAAAATATTTTTATAGTCATTAATAATTATTCAAATTGATGTGTATAATTTAAATTAATGTCATTATATTTATAAAATTGAATGTTACATTATGTTTTAAATTTAAAATAGGGTATTGAATATTTTATAATTACTAAATAAATATGTACTATTTTTGAATATTTTTAACCTTAAATTATATATATTGTTCAACTATTTTAAATAATCTAATTTAACTTACCATTATTTCTTATTGTGTTTTAATTTAAGTCCCTAACTCTATTATTTTCTATATGAGGGTATTGTAGTACCAGTAGTTTGCCTGTGCAGTGCTAGACCTACTACAACGTGTAAGTTACTACAAAAGTTTAAGTTAAATGTGTAAATTACTACAAAACTGTAAGTTACTACAAAAGTGTAAATTACTACAGAAGTTCTGTTTGTGAATAGCATTTTGTAGTAAGTTTTTAATACTATTGTAGTACTACAAAGGGTACTACAAAGCGAGGTGTGAATCAGCCCTGTGTGTTATAGGGGCTGCTCTAGATATTCAAACTTCCAGGAAATTGTCAATTTGAAACTTTGGTCTCCTTTTGGGAGTTTGTATAAAACAATTGGATTAGAACCTAAATCACGTGATCAGATACAGATTCTGGAGTTTTTAAGAGATGCATGTTTGTTAGATTTAGCTCCAGGAACTTTATTGGCTCCATGGACTGCGATCAGAGCCTTTAGGGAACCGGTAGCTGGCAACTCTAAAATTTTTCCTTCGACTTCAAATCTTTTGAAACGCTTCAGCCTAAGAAAACCAGTAATCCCGACTCCTAGTGCTTTAGATAGGCAGGAACTGTCCGGTACTGAGTATCTGCACTTCTTTAATATGGAACGGGAGAGTACCTGCACTTCTCAGCACTGCTGCAATACATTTGATGGGAGAGTACCGTCAATTCTCAGGAGCAAACAGGTACTGTCAAGAGTGAGTACATGCACTTCTATATTTCCATTGAAAGCACTGCCGGCTCCAGTGGCAAATGAAATGGGACCTGTCAGTGGTCCTGAAACTCTTACAAGGAGTTCCTTTTGAGTCACCGGAAACAGCAAATATTTCATAGGTCTCATCTAAAGCAGCTTTATTTGGTGGCAATAATCACCAGAAGGTTAGGAGAACTGAGGTAACTAGTAATAAACTACCCATATGTGAAATTCCGCCCAGCCCAGGATGTGCTTAGACCACATCTATTAGACCACAATCTTTGAAAATGTTAATTTAGCACAAAAGATAATTTTACCATTTGCTACTGATGACACAGATTATACAATCCTGTTGCAATGGGACATTAGGAGAGCACTGTAGGTACATTTTCAAAGGACAAAGTATTCAGGGAGTCAAATTCTTTGTTGGCATCCCATGGGGTGCTAAATCAAGGCAAAAATGTAGCAACACTAACCCTCAGCAGGTGGATTACACCGGTGATATCCCAGGCATGCCTGTCAGCAGGGTGTGAAATCTTAGATGCGATTCAGGGTCGCTCCACAAAGTCAGTAGCCACTTTATGAGCTAAGATCGCAGGAGCTTCCTTTAAGGAGATTTGTAGGGCGGCCACGTGGACCATACCAAATACACTTGTTTCTCATTACTGTTTAGAACTCACTAAACATTAGTCCGCTAATGTCGCTCCTGGTATGTTCGAAGCTGCAATCAAGTAATTGTATGCCATGCTTCAAAAATGGTGAATGAAAGATAAAGCAAGTGTGTGTTGTCGATGCCGTTTATTCGCTTTCGTATGTCCTTGGTATGTAATGATTAGACACAATTCAAGTTTGCACAATGAAATGTATAAAATAATTTGCATTAACAAATACTTTAAAAATATCTACTTTTAAATAGCACGATATACACCGCTGAGCAGAATCAAGGTGAAAGGCTATACAATCGTTACACATGGATGTAAAATACATTAATTAATAACCAAGCATTCATCAAAACCCCACCAGTCCCTCTGCTTTCATTGAATGAGTCAACATGTTAGTTTTAGAGCTGTGATCTGGAGGAGAATCCACCGGTGGGGTTTCCTGCACCAAAGGAGGCAGAGGTAGTTCCATCGGTGGGGTTTCCTGCACCAAAGGAGGTAGAGATAACTCCAGCTGTGGGGTTTCCTGCACCAAAGGAGGTAGAGATAACTCCAGCTGTGGGGTTTCCTGCACCAAAGGAGGTAGAGGTAATGCCACCAGTGGGGTTTCCTGCACCAAAAGAGCGAGAGGTAATTCCACTGATGGGATTTCCTGCACCAAAGGAGGTAGAGGTAACTCCACCGGTGGGATTTCCTGCACCAAAGAGGTAGAGGTAATTCCACAGGTGGGAGTTCCTGCACCAAAGGAGGTAGAGGTAATTCCACCGGTGGGATTTCCTGCACCAAAGGAGGTAGAGGTAATTCTACTGGTAGGGTTCCTGCACCAAAGGGGGTAGAGGTAACTCCACCGGTGGGATTTCCTGCACCAAAGAGGTAGAGGTAATTCCCCCGGTGGGATTTCCTGCACCAAAGGAGGTAGATGTATTCCCACAGGTGGAGTTTTCTGCACCAAACCAAGTAGAGCTAATTCCACTGGTGGGAGCGCCTCTGATATTTATTTCCCCCTTAAAGCAGAGGATGTTCCATCAGACAGTGGTCCCAAGACTAAGTCATTGCAAATAACAGAATAGTTTGTCTCAAAACAAAACATTCCTTCTTTGGTACAATGCTGTTTTATTTACTTTAGCAAGAATGTTTCACTTTTTTTGTAATTTCTATGCAATGCTGGGATTTTAACAGTGAATATTTGTTCACCCGGTGAGCAGACTGAGTTACCCCGGCCCTGATTGTATCCTCGGGAGGAGAATGAAATGCGGGATTGGCCACATCAGGAATGCAACCTGTGATCACACCGACAAACAAGATGCGGGTGTGAGCTTCAGAGGGCAGCAGTGGGCATTCACCAGGCATGTGAAGAGCGCGTGCCTATCTGTACATCACTTTCAGCGCTGGGAGCCAGCTTTGCTGCTTCTGGGGGATGTGAGTCAGGGGCGTAGCTACCAGTAGCGCAGCAGGTGCAGTGGCACCGGGCCCAGAGGCTCTAGGGACACCCTGAAATTGTATGTCTGTTGTATTTTACTTGCTATCCAGCGGTAAGGGGGGGGGGCGTATTCGTTGCTAGCTCCCGGGTCCAGGGCACCCGCTACTACCTCTAATCACTTGTGAAGTTTATGCGGTACAGCTCCTGCCACATAAGCCCCGCCCCCTCCACGCTGACAGGAGGGCTTCACTATCAGAATGTGAATGCACCCCCCTTTCCCCGTTTTCTCAACAGACTCCTTCACACCGCCGAGTTCCCTGCCAATTCCCACATCAAATTTAACACCATTGCAGCTACTGCTCAGACCTGGGCCGCCTCGGAGAAGGGAAGCAGCAGACAGGCGACCAGCTCTTCGCTTCTATTGGCGGGTTCTTCCAGCGGTTGGAGGGGTCACCGGGCCTGGAGATCTGGGGTCAGCGTTAGGATGCACCCCCCCCGGTGTGACATGTTTGGGGACAGAGCTCCGCCTGCGGCTTGTTCCCGTGTACGCTGGCTCCTTGACAAGGCCTCTGCATTGCACTTACGCAGCGCAGGCAGCAGGAGACGAACCAAGATGGCGTCCATGGAGATAACAGCGTGAGGAATGGGGAAAAGGCGAGAATGAGGGAGGACAGGTGATTAAATGTTGGTAAGCTTGTTGGGCCCGTGTGATGCAAAGGGAAAAGGAGCCAGCACACCTGGAGGCCTTGAAGCACGTGTGAGGAGAGGTGTCAGGAGAAGTGCATGGCGGATTGTGGTGTGCAACCAAGGCTTGCATTGTTTTAGATGCCTTTAGCTCATGACAAACAACGAAAGGCGGGAAAGGGTAGAGAAGCGATGTCAGAGGCAACCTCAACACATGGGATATACAGGAGAAAGAATGACCCCATATAGAACTGCATGTATGCCCAGGCACGCTGATATTGTCCTTATTATGAGTTGTGTTATTTCACCTGAAGTGGAAACTGGATGAAATAAAGTTGAAATTGTAAGTGTGCCAAGGCCTGAAATTATCAGCTCTGAAAACTCTGGACCTCAAAATTAGGGGAATAAGAAAATGTGCCTCTCACAGAAGCTGTAGGGTCTGGGATTGCAGGCAGCAGCATTGCCCGGTCCTGCTCGAACCCTGCGGCAGGCTTGGGGGAGCATAAAATGCTCCATTTAAGAGGTACAAGCACGCCTTAAAACACGGCACTCCCACCCGACACCCCACCCTCACTGGCAGTCCCACATACACTTTCCACCTGTTCGTAGCAGGTGGAAAATCTATGTATTTTGTTGTTGACAAAATGGCGAAAAACTGCAATCTAAAACACCTGGGGCCGTATTCCAGTATGAGCCCCGGGGGGCAATGGGCGCCTGTGTCCACTTTGCGCGCCCCAAGACACTGTGCCTGCCACATGGTGCAGGGAAATGTTAAACTTGAGTGCCCCTGCTGAAGGGGGGCCCGCTACGGGTCCCCAAAGTACATCCCCGCCAGCCTGTGAATGGCAGTTGAACTGCCATACACAGGCTGGCGGGGATGCAGCATCCTAATCTGGCGTACGGTGCCTGCTAGGCACCGCCACCATTTTAGAGACGCTTGGTTGGTCTGCCAGGCAATCGTAACGATTGCCTGAGGCGGACCCGTGGCGGACGAACTTTGCATCTGCCAGTACACCGCCCACCATCGTAATTTGGCGGGCCGACAAGTGCTTCGAGATGGTGGTGAAACCGCCATAGTAATCACCCCTCAATTACTAATCTGAGCTCCACATTCACTTACACCATACTTACCATGCGATGTATCAGTCTGATATAGTGCAATATGTTTGGTATGCAACATCACACATTCGTTATAATCAGGGCCACTGGAAATATGTGTTTGTGAAGCCGCACGTTTTTCTCATGATCATAGATTTGCTGCATTTGCACATAATCCATCATCAACTGCATAAACTGCAGATTTTAACAAAAAAAATAGTTTCTAGCTGAAAGGGTTCAAAAGTTACTAAAACGCAGGGATACGTGTTGCTGTGCAGTGGAAGGCCCTTTGCAAAGTTTGACTGGCGACCTTTCTGTTGCTTAATGGTAGATTTGGGTGTTTATCGGGCACTAATGAAATGCAACCAATGTCCAGTGTTAGCAAGTGTAAAAATGGCAAAATAATGAAATAATACTATCATACAATATGGCACAATATGCCGCATCATTTGCCTTTTCTTGCCGCATAGTTTACTCAAACCTGCCACATATTTTGGCCCTCCCCTGCTGCATAATTCCAGTGGCCCTGGGTATAATGGGGTCATTCTGCATGGTACAATCTGTCCAATATCGAGAACCCAGACACAGAGGGTTGTCTTTTTCCACTGAAGGTGCTCCTGGTGGGACCTGCCTTGGGCACATTCAATGATGTCACAGACAGATACCACTTTTTATGTGGCTCTGGGAAGTCCTGGATGCAGAAATCTTTGCCACCAACATCAATTTGTTACTGTTGGGAGCTGGTTTGCCATACCCTGCGTTGTGGTTCAACAGCTCTCACCAACGTGGGTACTCAAAATGTATGCCAAGGACTAGATGGATTTCCAGTACTCACACTAGAAATGCCCTTTTCTCTCTGTATGTGAGGGTCCTTTCAAGGGTTTTCAGTGGGAGACCTCTATGGGTCTGGAATAACAGTAGTTCACTGTAAATAATGGCCAAACTCCCACCATATTGGGTGACCAGTCCAGAATCATTTGGCACAACACAAAATGATGTCCCTCCACTTAGGGCCCCCTAACACTCCTGTATCTTATAACTATTCATAGGCCTTAGACCGAACGGTGCATCCGGGATTGTGGCCCCCAGCCCCCGCTCCATAGGGGTTGCAGTGGCCTGTGGTGGCCTGCGTTATGCCCCAAGTGGGTTATTTCTTGATGGCAGGGACAGCGGCGTTTCTTCTAATGGGAAAGCGCCATACGCATTTTCAAAATGGAGAAGGGAAGGCCGAGGTGGGAAGACAGGACTTTTTTTTTTCTTGTGAGATAAGCTGTTACCCTCCCATGATCAACCAAGCTCTGTGGCTGCATGGGCTCTAGTAAAACTCCCTTGGGCCACAGTGGGCACATTGGCCCTCTTTCTGTGCCACGGGGAACTTTGGCTTTGCAGTTGGGGCCACAGACGCTTGCGCATACCCTCTGTACTACAGATAGTGCTGGGGCACATGTACAGCAGTCCCTATACTAAAGGGGTATTCCCTCATTTACATGGGGGCGTGGCCCCACACAAACGAGAAACCCTGTCTCTGGATGTCAGAGCAGAGATAAAAAAGCCACCGGGAGTCGCACTGATTGTGTGCCACAAAGATGTGGCATACACTCCCCCCCCGCCCCCGGGCTCAGCTCTCAAGGTGTAAAATGGGGTCCTATACTCCCCCCCCATCCCAGATATCCCTCTGCAGGCAGGTACAGTCACTCACTGTCCCACTTGAAAGTCCAGGCCGGCCACCGCCTGCATTGTGAAAGGCGGACCGGCTAATTCATTCAGTCTTACACTGATGAGCTAACCCCAGGGCTGCACAACCTCATGGCTGCCCTGGGGAGATCACGTAGTCAGTAGCAGGGTGCACTGTTCCTGGTTTAAGGTGTGCCACGCGCAAACAGTGTCAGCACACCCGATTTGTAATACAGCCCCATGATCTCCTCAGAGGAGCTGAAAACAGTGATGTAACAGAAATGTATTGCAAAGGATTTTCCTTTTCCCAGAAAAGTGACTACACATGTGTACACAATTAGAATACAGATTCACTCAGGGTATGCTTTATTTTCTTCCCGCTTTAAGACTCTTAAAAACTTGCAGCATTACATGAAAAATAAATTAATGGAAAAAGTTAACAAAAGAAAAGTTTTATCTTGTCATTGGCTAAATGAAAGAACATTCTATGCATTGTTACATTAATTCATACAACATTCATATGTATGTTGATGGTTTCAAATGATAGAATGATTCCTTCTGCAGGGACCTATGGGTCAGGCTACTGGAATTATGCGATTGTGCCGATGCTGTGTTTTCACATATTTGTTGATTTGCCAAATAATCCATTATCTGCTAAATAATCTGCAGATTAAAAAAAAAAATATTCGAGCTCAAAAGCTACTAAAAAAGCAGCAACATGTGCTGGCGCACAGTGGAAGATCCTTTCCAAAGTTTGATTGGTTACCTTTCTGTTGCTTATTGCTATAGTTTGGTGTTAAACTGGTACCAATAAGGTGCATTCTATGCCCAGACAGTGTTAACAAGTGTAAAGAAGGCAAAATAATTAAATAATACTCACAAAATGTGCAGCATCATGCCACATAATTTACCTTTTCTTGCTGCATTCTTCAGTCAACCCTGACCCATACTTTAGCCTACCCCTGCCGCATAATTCCAGTGGCCCTGCCTACGTGTAACAGGTAAGACACTTTAATTATTCTCAGCATGGTCACCTCAGGATTTCATTCTTATGAGGCTGATAAAATGGGTGTCTCATGGCCGAATAATAGGAACTCTTGTGGCTATATGTAAGGCTCCCATAGAATAGAATAGCCAAAAGAAGCAACATCTCAGACAAAAAGACCTGGACAGACTCAAAGCCAGATGGGAGAACGAGAGTCCCAATACAAATGGATTAAAGGAGGGGTTCTGCATGGTACAATCTGTCCAATATCGAGAACCCAGACACAGAGGGTTGTCTTTTTCCACTGAAGGTGCTTCTGGTGGGACCTGCCTTGGGCACACTCAATGATGTCACAGGCAGTATAAAGATGCCACATTTTAAGTGGCTCTGGGAAGTCCTGGATGTGGAAATCTTTGCCACCAACATCAATTTGTTACTGTCGGTGGCTGGTTTGCCATACCCTGCGTTGTGGTTCGACTGCTCTCACCAACGTGGGTACTCAAAATGTATGCCCAGGACTAGATGTATTTCCAGTACTCACACTAGAAATGCCCTTTTCTCTCTGTATGTGAGGGTCCTTTCAAGGGTTTTCAGTGGGAGACCTCTAGGCATCTGGAATAACAGTAGTTCACTGTAAATAATGGCCAAACTGCCACCATATTGGGTGACCAGTCCAGAATCATTTGGCATAACACAAAATGATGTCCCTCCACTTAGGGGCCCCTAACACTCCTGTATCTTATAGCTATTCATAGGCCTTAGACCGAACGGTGCATCCGGGATTGTGGCCCCCAGCCCCCGCTCCATAGGGGTTGCAGTGGCCTACGTTATGCCCCAAGTGGGTTATTGCTTGATGGCAGGGACAGCGGCATTTCTTCTAATGGGAAAGCGCCATACGCTTTTTCAAAATGGAGAAGGGAAGGCAGAGGTGGGAAGACAGGACTTTTTTTTTTCTTGTGAGATAAGCTGTTACCCTCCCATGATCAACCAGGCTCTGTGGCTGCATGGGCTCTAGTAAAACTCCCTTGGGCCACAGTGGGCACATTGGCCCTCTTTCTGTGCCACGGGGAACTTTGGCTTTGCAGTTGGGGCCACAGACGCTTGCGCATACCCTCTGTACTACAGATAGTGCTGGGGCACATGTACAGCAGTCCCTATACTAAAGGGGTATTCCCTCATTTACATGGGGGCGTGGCCCCACACAAACGAGAAACACTGTCTCTGCACCCAGGCCATATTATGGATGTCAGAGCGGAGATAAAAAAGCCACCGGGAGTCGCACTGATTGTGTGCCACAAAGAAGTGGCATACACTGCACCCCCGTCCCCGGGCTCAGCTCTCAAGGTGTAAATTGGGGTCCTATACTCCCCCCCATCCCAGATATCCCTCTGCAGGCAGGTACAGTCACTCACTGTCCCACTTGAAAGTCCAGGCCGGCCACCGCCTGCATTGTGAAAGGCGGACCGGCTACTTCATTCAGTCTTACACTGCCTGGGGACATCACGTACTCAGTAGCAGGGTGCACTGATCCTGGTTTAAGGTGTGCCACGAGCAAACAGGGTCAGCACACCCGATTTGTTAAACAGCCCCATGGTCTCCTCAGGGGTGAGCATGGGCGTCCGCGGGGGGGGGGGGGGCAAGGAGGGGCGCTTGCCCCCCCCCAGGAGCGCACCTCCTTGCCCCGACTGCGGACGCATATTCTTTTATGGACGCCTTTTGTCCGTATTTTTGGACCTGCAGGGAGCGGAGCTGTTCCCTGCCAGAGGCCTCAACTCCCTGATGGGGCACCTCGGACTCCTCCTCGCAGCCCCTCCCGGCCATTGTCATTCTGTCTGTGGCTGATTATCACATACAGAATGACAATGGCCAGTTTGAGCTGCTAAAGCATACTTCCCACCAGACTCGGTGCTAGAAGGTGGGCCAGGCCCACCCACGGAATACCATGGCCCACCCCAGGCCATTAAGAAATGAAAAATACGTTTTTCACTCTAATGTTTCACGGGGGTATGAAGTCTCGTGGGCTATACCTCATTGTTTATTTAAATATTAATACCATTGACATACGTTAATTTCAGGCCTGAGGAGTGGTAAGAAATTCTGCAGGGATAGTAGCTGCTTAGATAAACAAATGAACATCACAGACATCCATGAACACTTTTACTCACGCTAAAGAGGCTGCAGGCTCCCATCACCAGGTTCCTAGGAGCTGAAAACAGTGATGTAACAGAAATGTATTGCAAAGGATTTTCCTTTTCCCAGAAAAGTGACTACACATGTGTACACAATTAGAATACAGATTCACTCAGGGTATGCTTTATTTTCTTCCCGCTTTAAGGCTCTTAAAAACTTGCAGCATTACATGAAAAATAAATTAATGGAAAAAGTTAACAAAAGAAAAGTGTTATCTTGTCATTGGCTAAATGAAAGAACATTCTATGCATCGTTACATTAATTCATACAACATTCATATGTAGGTTGATGGTTTCAAATGATAGAATGATTCCTTCTGCAGGGACCTATGGGTCAGGCTACTGGAATTATGCGATTGTGCCGATGCTGTGTTTTCACATATTTGCTGATTTGCCAAATAATCCATTATCTGCTAAATAATCTGCAGATTAAAAAAAAAAAATATTCGAGCTCAAAAGCTACTAAAAAAGCAGCAACATGTGCTGGCGCACAGTACAAGATCCTTTCCAAAGGTTGATTGGTTACCTTTCTGTTGCTTATTGCTATAGTTTGGTGTTAAACTGGTACCAATAAGGTGCATTCTATGCCCAGACAGTGTTAACAAGTGTAAAGAAGGCAAAATAATTAAATAATACTCACAAAATGTGCAACATCATTCCACATAATTTACCTTTTCTTGCTGCATTCTTTAGACAACCCTGACCCATAATTTAGCCTTCCCCCGCCGCATAATTCCAGTGGGTCTGCCTACGTGTAACAGGTAAGACACTTTAATTATTCTCAGCATGGTCACCTCAGGATTTCATTCTTATGAGGCTGATAAAATGGGTGTCTCATGGTCGAATAATAGGAACTCTTGTGGCTATATGTAAGGCTCCCATAGAATAGAATAGCCAAAAGAAGCAACATAATTTTAGGGTTCAGGGTTGGTATGGGTTTTGGGGTACCAGGGGGGTAATTTTAGGTTTCAGGGCAGGTGTGGGTTTTAAGGGGCCAGGGGGGTAATTTTAGGGTTCAGGCGAGTGTGAGTTTTTTGGGGGGGTAGGGGTAATGTTAGGGTTCTGGGTGGGTATGGGTTTTGGGGTGCCAGGGGGATAATTTTAGGGTTCATGGTGAGTATGGGTTTTGGGGTAACAGGGGGTAATTTTAGGGTTCAGGATGGGTATGGGTTTTGGGGTGCAAGGGGGGGACATTTTAGGGTTCAGGGTGGGTATGGGTTTTGGGGTGCCAGGGGGACAATTTTAGGGGTCAGGGCGGGTATGGGTTATGGGTTTTGGGGTGCCGGGGGGCTAATTTTAGGGATCAGGGAATGTATGAGTTTTAAGGGGCCAGGGGGGTAATTTTAGGGTTTATGTGTGCTGTAATTGTTGTCCAGTTTCAAATGCAGAATTCACTACTTTTTTTTCTCAGCTTGGCCTGAGCATTACCGACCCTGATTGTCTGCCATTTTAGCCCCGCCCCTATTGATTAACATTAGCCACGCCCCTTCATTTGCCAGGTAGCCCCCTCCTGGAAAAATTTCTGCGGACGCCCATGGGGGTGAGTACTTTCACAACAGCTGCAGTCCGTGCAGGTAACAGCGGTGGGGTGGCGGGGCCGGGTGGAGGGGGATTCCGACCGACGATGAGGAAGAAAAATTAATTATTTATTTAATTTTCCCTTGGCATAGTCCCTCTAAATCCCCACCCACCTGGCCCTACCGCTGTTACCTGCACGGACCGCGCCTGTTACGCAGTCATGTATCACATTTACACCTGTTTCACTCTTTGAGAATTGAATATAAATACCTTTTCCAGGAAAAGTCAACACCGAGGAAATCTGTTTTTGAATTGTTGTTTTTGAATTGTGCCCTATATTTTTAACAAATGAGTTGCCCAAATACATTTCCGTGAGCGTACAGTGGCAAGACCCCCCACCCCCCAACCCCCTCCCCATTCACCAGTCTCTGTAGCTAAGAGGTTTCGGGGGCAGCTTGGCAGGTGCTATGCCAGGCACCGTTTCAGTGGCTTGGGGGCCAGGGTGCAATCAACCCCGCCCCTGCGCAGCGGCTCCTCTGCTTCCGGCTGATTACATCTAATGTTATTTTAATTAAAAGACATGGTGTCAAAGGTTTCCGCGGCTTGGGAGCAGAGCACAGATTGGCGCACAGTGGCAGCAGTCAGGGGCGATCGGAAATGCATCTCGAAGTCGGGAAGCAGGGGCCAGAAACGCAGAAGGGGATTAATGCATGAATGAGTGAATCCGTGCTTGAGTGAATGAAGACGCTGTAGTAAATGAAAGCGATGGAATTGGGCGCCTCCATACTCCACAGCACAGTGCAATACCCTCTGCTTTGCTAATAAGTAATTAATGTATTAAGCACTTAAGCTATTTATTTACCTATGTATTTCTGTATTGTTTAGGTTAATTATTTAAATTACTTACTTGTTAAATAACTTTTTCCATCATTTTGCCTTTTGCAAACATGTTACTTTGTGGCTATGGGCCAGATGTACGTAGGATATGGTTTGCGATTACCGAATTGCAAATTTGTGCGATTCAGTATTTGGTAGTCGCAAACATTTTGCGATTCACAGTGGGTCGCAGATTTACCTACCTCATTAAGGGCCAGATCTAAGAAGCATTTCACCGCTCTGCCGTTTACGACCGGTAAAATGCTTTTTGGCATGTACCAACCCAATTTTGCAGAGTCTATATTAGGACAGGGCGTTTTTAGGGCGTCCCTTCCTAATAGCAAGTCGCACTGATATGGAGGAATATTTTGCGACTGGGAATGTGGTTGCAAAACATTCGCAGTTACCACCAACTTCATGTTGGTGGTAACCCATTCGCAAACCGGAAGGGGTCCCGAAACTTCCCCTTTGTGAATTTGAGGGTCAACATTTTTTAAGAGCAAGGCAGTGGTCCCACAAACAACTACCTGCTATTAAAAAATTAAAAGGTAGCTTTTCATTTTTATTTTTGAAAAGCATCCCGTCTTCATTTAGGGAAAATGGGCTGCATTACAAAACAAATAGCTTTATTTAAAAGTTAATTACAGACATGGTGGTCTGTTGTCCCTGGCAGGCCACCATCTCTGTGAGTGCAGGCCATTCCCAATGGGTGCCAAAGCGAGACGTACATTATGAATATTAATAGGGTAGGTCTATTTGCGACCCACTGGAATCGCAAAATGTGTCTAAGATAAATTTGTACATGGAAATGTTTGCGATTTCCTAATTGCAAATCACAAAAATTCACAATTAGGTAATCGCAAACTGACTTTTTGGTACATCTAGCCCTAATGTTCATGAGGTAGGTCTCAGTTTGTGAACCATTGGGAATCGTAAAAATCACAGGGATGGGAGTCTGCTGGGATCAGCAGACTACTATGTCTGTTACTGCTTTTCAATAAAGCAATGTTTTTTTTAATGCAGCCCGTTTCCCCTATAGCAAAACAGGATGCATTTCAAAAAGAAAAATGAAAAGTTTTCTTTTCATTTTTTTAAAGTAGACATTGGTCCGTGAGACAACTGCTTGCTATTAAAAATATTTTATAGACCACTGCCTGCTCTTAAAAAGATTGGGGACCCCTTCCCATTTGCGAAACGGTTACCACCTCCTTGAAATAGGTGGTAAAATGTGAATGTTTTGCGACTGCAGTTCGTTCGCTAAACATTTACACATACCACTGCGTTGGTATTAGGAAGGGACACCTTAAACATGCCTCTTCCTAATATTGCACCACAAACCCAATTTCTGATTCGGTAATAGGTTACTGAGTAGCAAATTGGGCCTTAGTACACTGAAAAAGCCATTTTTTTGTTTGCAAATGGCCTGATTCTGTGAATCGGGCCATTTGTGAATGTAAACAACCTTTGCACATCTGGCCCCATACCACATAGCTGGTTTACATACATTTTGGAGTAGAGGTTAAGTGCATGCAGTTGCATATATGACTCCCATATTTATGCAGAGCATGTTGACGGGAATAGTCTGGAAATATTTCTCACCTTCTTCCGTCGACACAGGAAGCAGGAACAGGAAGCACCCAGGCTTCTAGACTCCCCTAACCAATCACTACACAATTGTTAGCAGCGTTGTGATTGGTCTGAACGCCGTGGTTCGGCAATCTGATGGGGACTGAGAGATTAGGCATGTGTTATACCTAGGCTGTGCAACACAGCCCGGTGGAGAACATGCCAAGTGTACATGATGGTTTGGGCGGTCAAAGAATTCCGGGCAAACCATCATGCGCACTTCGAGAGTGCCCACCAGTGCTCCTCCTGCTATCTGGGCAGTCCACCCTGCAGAGGAGTACTGAGAAATAAAATGATAATAACATGCTGTTATTATCATTTTATGTTTCCTGTGGGGTGATTCTCCTCTGCCTTAGCAGAGGAGGCGCCCCTACTCACCTGTATAACATCAGGTTATAACTCAAGGTAAAGGGGGCATAGGCTCATGATGTGCAGCCTATAGATCGTAATGGGTAAATAAATATGGCTAATTGTGCAGTATGCTTGGGTCCATTTGCATTTTTTAGGAGCAGAACAGACTTTGCTACTACCTGTACAGTATTTTTGTGACCATAAATTATTTGGAGACTTATGCATCAGAATTTCCTTTATTCAGGGACTGTGAGGAATGGGGGGACTGGGGAGGAATTTCTTTTGGAATTATATTCAACATTTTTGTGCATTCACACTTTTCATGATTTTAGTCCAATTTTACAGTGTATTTTAATCATATACACCTTTTTTAGGTAGCAAATTGAAAGTAGTTTCATAGCTGCAGCTCCAATGGTTTTAATGTCTTTGTAGAATGTTTGGACAACACAATAACATTTTTAGTGCCAATGAGCAATTGCTTGTGCAATGAGTAGTAATGTGGTGTACGATAAAAAGCATGCTGAATCCAAGGTAGGTGGTGCAGTATTCCTGCATACTCACCATAAATTGTACCCTAGCAGGTTTCAGCTATTATGTGCTGGTGGGTGACATAGGCCTATCGTCAGTTTGTAGGTGTCAACAACGGGTGGTCTGTTGAGATGTACACATTTCAAATCTTTAAGTAGACCACTTTACCCAATCAGTTGTCCTGATGAAGATAATAAAAGCTTCCCCTTTGGGTTGAAACATGTTATAGGGGATATATAATGATGATGTCCTTCTTTTAACACACCCCGACAATATTAGGTGATCAGCATTCTTTATCCAGAGGTCTTTTTACCTACCTTTGTCCATCGGTTTATAGTATAAAAGAAAATTCCACCGTCACCATGCACACCATCAGCAACAGCCACAAATTAAAGTATTTCAATTCCAAAACAGAATACCAGCAAAACCTATGTATATGAACCCCCCCCCCACGGAGGAATAACTGTTTTTAGATTCAATGATTCGAAGCAAAGCAGCATCAAAATGTCTCAGAACACACCATTGGCTGCAGCAAGGGATGAAGGTTAATCCGCGTAACCACTTTAAGACTGTGCGTCGTCTTTGCCACATAGCACCCCAGGTTCTTGCTGCTTCCGTCTCTGCTTTCTAGCGATTTGTGGTTCTTCTCCCCCCCACCCAATTTAAATATTTTTGATTAACAATTATGGAACAATTATGTTTAAGATGTTACTTTTAGTTTTTTTATGTAGATATATTTTTCTTGTTGATTGCATTAAGGCAACTATACCCATGTTAGGGCTACAGAGCTCCTCAGGGTCCGGGCGACGTAACAAGGGTCCACCTCCCGATATCCCCGGACTCCAACCAGAAGGTTACAGAGCCCAGAGGCGATCAGGTGAGGGAAAAGGAAGGGGGGAAAGGGACAGCAGGGAATAGAACCTGAAAGACAAAAAAGAAGAACATTCATATAAGAGCAACATTTGATATCTACTCTCATATAGGTCTCACTAGTGACAGCAATTACCATGTGTAATGGGAGTCCTTCCCCGCGATCTCTGAGATGCCTCTCTCAGGACCGCCAAACCATATCGCTCCAGCACACAGACAACTCCGTGTTTATTCAATGTCCATTACACAGTACCGGCCACGCAACGCAATGGCCATAGCCCCAGTCTTCCTTCAGACTAAGGAGTCCTATTCCACAATTATATCCATATATGACTCCAAGAACCCCCGGTAGGCTTCTACGGTATATCACCGCCGCCGGCGTTCTCAAAGTGGTAGCGCTCCTTCACCAATGTGAGGATCAACATGCTAAGAGTCGTGCCTCCGTAAGTACCTCTGTTACTCCTTGGTTACTCTCACCAAGAGTACAGCCTTGTAGGGAATCGCGCAGCCCACGCGCCCCCGGAATACAACGTTAGGTGCAATTTAGCCTGGTGTCTCTCTGCTCAGCCGAGCAAGAAATGTCTAAGCCATTAAACCCCCTCTCGGGTCATGCCTGAAAAGAGCCTGCCCTCCTCTGGGTAAGTGAGGGGTGTCTTTGGGTTTGTTCCACACCCTGGAACAGTGAAACAGGAAGGGGCACCTCCTATGGTGTCACGGGAAAATACAGCGCCTCTGCTGCATTTGTTCTGTTCGCTCGTCCGAACACTGATCTACGAGCGGTGGTTACGGGAAAAAGGAGCCAGGGACGGTTCCTACCTGCTCCGTGTATATAGTTTCAGCCGCTGGCTGCTGGGAACACGCCCAACGCGGACGTCCGTCGACCGGGTGCTCAGGAACTCGTTCTCGCCGTTTGAAATGCGCAGCTACTCTCTGCTGCTGCGTTCGCCGACCTTCCTCCGATAAAGTGAATAACGCACACCTCCGGCCTGGTTGGACGACGTTATAAGGACGTCTACTTCCGGGCCCCCCGGGGCTGCTGGGAGTTTATACGCTGGGTTGGCGTGTCGGCCTACGATTCCTGACAGAAGGTCCTCCTCCCAAGCGCCTCCTAGCTCCTGGTTTCTCTGGATGCTTTTCATAGAATCTCCTCACCGCGGTCGGCGAGTGCACAGCCTCCGCGGGTTCCCAGGAATCGCCCTCCGCCGTGTACCCCTTCCAAGCAACCAAGAACCATAGCTTGCCCCTGCGGTACTTTGCGTCAAGGACGCTCCGGACTTCGTATTCCAATCCGTGTTCTCCGCAAACAGGTGGCGGGGCTCTCCTTCTGGCTGTTACTGCCGGCTTCAACAGGCTGCAATGAAAGACCGGGTAGATTCTGAGAGAGCCTGGCAGCTGGAGTCGATACGCCACAGGATTGACTTGTCGCACCACGGTATATGGACCGATGTATCGAGGATGGAAAATGCTGCGAAGCTTGAACTTGAGGTTCTTGGTGGACAGCCAGACTCTGTCCCCTACAGCATACTGAGGCCCATCGATTCTTTTCCGGTCTTCCCACCTCTTATAGGATTGTTTGGCTGCCTGAAGCGCCTGTTGCGTCTTCTGATGCAGCCTTCGTAGAGCGCGGATATGCGCCTGCACGGAAGGTTGATCGTTCACCTCGGTTGGTATCTCCACCGGGAGCGTCTTGGCGTTGTACCCGAAGTTTGCCATAAACGGGGACACTCCTGTCGAACTGTGCAGGGCGTTGTTGTAAGATAGCTCTGCCAAC
Organism: Triturus cristatus; assembly: GCF_964204655.1. NCBI lineage: Eukaryota > Metazoa > Chordata > Amphibia > Caudata > Salamandridae > Triturus > Triturus cristatus. The sequence goes on along the minus strand of NC_140593.1, from coordinate 105,660,036 downwards.
CAAAGCAAGGAGACCCAGGAGCCTTGTGCCTCTGACACAGCACCTCAGAAACTGTTTTAGAGTCTGATTTAGGCGCTCCGTCTGTCCGTCGGTCTGCGGATGGAAGCTGGTGGAGGTGGCGGACTCCACGTGTAGCGCTTTACACCATGTCTTCCAGAAACTGGCTATAAATTGAGGGCCTCGGTCCGAAACGATCACTGCCGGCAGGCCGTGGAATCTCACCACATGAGTCAACAACAGCTGGGCTGTCTGTCCTGCCGTAGAGAGGTTTTTACAAGGGACAAAGTGACCCATCTTGGTCAAACTGTCCACAACCACCATGATAGCCGAGCACCCCTGATCCATAGGGAGACCGGTTACGAAATCTAAACTGATGTTCATCCATGGTTGTTGGGGAGTGGGTAGAGGGAGCAGTTTCCCCTTCTTTCGGCATCTTTCTCCTTTGGTTCTGGCGCATACTTCGCAGTGCATCACCCACCGGTGGACGTCTCGGGACATGGTTTCCCACCAAAAATGCCGTGTCATGGCTTCCAACGTTTTCCTGATCCCCGGATGACCTGCCACGGGCGACATGTGACACCATTGAAACGCCTGGTGCTGTAGTTTGCTTGTCGGCAGGAACAGCCTATTACGATGAAAGGGGAGTCCCTTCTTCAGGATTCGCACTGTATCCACCTGAGCCCACTTCTTCCATTCCTCCACTGAACGACTGATCCGTACTTCTTCCATGAATCGGTCTGCCCTTAACACACAGATAACCTTGGATGGATTAATGATCGCCACAGGTGCTGGGGCGATATGGTCCTCCCCCATGGACTGTCTAGACAGTGCATCGGCCTTCCGATTATCTGAGCCTGGCCTGAAGGTGATTAGGAAGTCGTATTCCTCAAAAAAGAGAGTCATCGCATTTGCCTTGGTATTAAATGCCTCGCCGTCTTCATGAACTGAAGGTTTCGGTGGTCCAAATAGACCGTCACTGTATGTTGCGCCCCCCACAAGTAGTGACGCCATTTTTGAAAAGCCTTCTTTATTGACAGCAGTTCTTTCTCTGCGATAGTATAGTTCAATTCGGCCTTGTCTAGCTTTTTTGAGAGAAAGGCCACCGGGTGCATCCGCCCAGTGATCTTGTCTCGTTGTGACAGAACGGCCCCTATGGCCTCCTCTGAAGCATCGGCTTCTACTATGAACGGAACGTCCATCTGAGGGTGCCGGAGTATGGGCGCCAAGGTGAATGCGGTCTTGAGGTGCTCGAAAGCCGTTGTGGCTTCAGTTGTCCACACAAACGGCACTCCTTTACGTAGCAGACGAGTAATTGGCACTGCGATCTGGGAGAACTCCTGTATGAATCGGCGATAGTAGTTCGCGAATCCCAGAAAACTCTGAACGTCTCGAACAGTTCCTGGAACGGGCCATTCACGGATCGCCTTCACCTTTCTTTCCGACATATTCAACCCCTTCGGACTCAGAATCACTCCCAAGAACTCCACAGTATTCACCCCAAACTCGCACTTGCTGAGCTTACAATACAATTTATTGGCTCTTAGTTTCTCCAAAATCAAACCTACGTGTCTGGTGTGTTCTTCTACTGTGGCTGAGTAAATCAGAATGTCATCGATGTAGACGACTACAAAGATGTCCATATATTCTCTCATGACTTCGTTCAAGAAAAACTGGAATGCCGCCGGGGCATTGCAGAGCCCGAACGGCATCACCAGATATTCATACAGCCCAAAACGGGTCTTGAACGCAGTCTTCCACTCATCCCCCTGTCTGACTCTTACCAAATGATAGGCCCCTCGTAGGTCTAGCCTGGTGTATATTACTGCCTCACGCACTTGATCCAACAGGACGCTGATAAGTGGCAGCGGATACCTATTCCTGACAGTGTTCTAGTTCAGACTCCTGTAGTCGCAACACGCTCTCAGCTCTCCGTTGGCCTTAGCTATGAAAAATAATGGTGATGCTGCAGGGGATCGGGATGGCCTAATAAACCCCAGTGCCAGGTAGTGGTCTAAGTATTCTCTCAAATGGCGGGTTTCCGGCTCTGACAGCGCATACACCCTACACGTGGGGATGACTGCTCCCTCCACCAGGTCAATCCGGCAATCGTATGTCCTATGTGGGGGAAGACGTTCAGCCTGAATTTTATTGAAAACGTCTGCAAAACCGGAATACTCCACCGGTAATTCGACCTCCTTTTCTGCCGCGGTAGCGACACAAAAGGGATATGTCAAGGCTAGGGCTATAGCTTGATGTTCCTGTAGACAGAGTTCCGCACACCCTGGTGAAAGAAACCGAACCGTTCGTTCCTTCCAATCCACCGTCGGGTTGTGGCTACAGAACCACGGCATTCCTAGTATGACTTCATATTGAGGGGCCTCTATGATGTTCAATTCAATTTCTTCTATATGGTGGTTAGTCCCATCCCTTAGGGACATCTTAAGGCTTTCTGTGTGGAGCGTAATTCGACCAGATTTCAGAGGCTTGCCGTCTACGGCCAGTACCTCTTCCGGGGACCCCCGTGGGACTACCCTTATGGACAATGTTCTGACCAACCCCATATCTATAAAGTTGCCAGTGGCTCCCGAATCTAACATTACTAGGACCTGATGCACCTGCTGCCCTACTTCTAGTCCTGCTTGCAGCACTATATGGGCTTCGGTGTCTGTGGAACGGGTCGTGGTCAACGAAGGTATTCTCCACTCAGTGTCCCCCGAGGTTCCCAACGGGCCTCTCTCCTGGCTGCTTGTTTCTTTACTCAATGTAGAAACCGCTGCCCTCTTTCCTTTGTATGGAACATGGGTGGCCTTGGGTTTTGCCGGACATTCGCGCACGAAATGCCCGCATTTCCCACAATACATACAAAGGCCCAGGGTGCGGCGGCTTTCCCTTTCCGCTTTGGACAAGGGGGCTCTCACTGCCCCAACCTCCATAGGTTCGCTGTCGGTAGCCAAGGGAGCCTGTTCTCTCCGGGTATATCTGTACGTGGAACCTCCCCCTCTGTATCTATCTCCCCCTCTTTCCGCCATGCGCCCATCCAGGCGCAATACTAGATTCATCTTTGCGGCGCAAGTGGTAGGCTGGGGGTCAATCTGTGCCACTATGTCTTTAAGATCGTCGCTCAGTCCCTGATAGAACAGGGACATCCTCTTTTCCTCGGGCCATGCCGCCTCCGCCACCAACCTGTTAAAGGAGGTGAGGTAGGTGACCAGGTCGCTCTTTCCTTGCCTCAAGGATAACAGTTCTCTGTCTGTACTGAACGTAGTGGTTCTTCTATCGAACACCGCTTCAAAAGCTGTTCTGAACGCGTCCCAGTCGGACAGAACGACATCATTGTTTCTGACCAACGGGACCGCCCAAGACGCAGCGTCCCCCACCAGATACGAAATGGCAAAAGCCACCCTCGAGTGATTGGTGGGAAAAGAGGAAGGCTTACACGAGAAGTGTAGCATAACCTGAGTCAAGAATACTTGTATCTTTTGTGGATCTCCGGCATATCTTTCAGGACTGGCTAAGGGAATGGGCGGTGGCACCGTCACCTGAATCTGTGGGCCGCCCGCTGTGGACGCATCAAAGGGGTTACGTGTCAACCTATCTACCCTGTCCCTCAAGGCTGCCGTCTCGGTTCGCGATGCCACTAGTTCCTGTTGGACTAAGGCTAGGGCCTGTACTATGTCCGCCAAGGTGGCCATGCCGTGCACCCCGGACCGGGAGGAGCACGTATCGTGGGTACGTTATTCTGTTAGGGCTACAGAGCTCCTCAGGGTCCGGGTGACGTAACAAGGGTCCACCTCCCGATATCCCCGGACTCCAACCAGAAGGTTACAGAGCCCAGAGGCGATCAGGTGAGGGAAAAGGAAGGGGGGAAAGGTACAGCAGGGAATAGAACATGAAAGACAAAAAAGAAGAACATTCATATAAGAGCAACACTTGATATCTACTCTCATATAGGTCTCACTAGTGACAGCAATTACCATGTGTAATGGGAGTCCTTCCCCGCGATCTCTGAGATGCCTCTCTCAGGACCGCCAAACCATATCGCTCCAGCACACAGACAACTCCGTGTTTATTCAATGTCCATTACACAGTACCGGCCACGCAACGCAATGGCCATAGCTCCAGTCTTCCTTCAGACTAAGGAGTCCTATTCCACAATTATATCCATATATGACTCCAAGAACCACCGGTAGGCTTTCACGGTATTTAATCGCCGCCGGCGTTCTCAAAGTGGTAGCGCTCCTTCACCAATGTGAGGATCAACACGCTAAGAGTCGTGCCTCCGTAAGTACCTCTGTTACTCCTTGGTTACTCTCACCAAGAGAACAGCCTTGTAGGGAATCGCGCAGCCCACGCGCCCCCGGAATACAACGTTAGGTGCAATTTAGCCTGGTGTCTCTCTGCTCAGCCGAGCAAGAAATGTCTAAGCCATTAAACCCCCTCTCGGGTCATGCCTGAAAAGAGCCTGCCCTCCTCTGGGTAAGTGCGGGGTGTCTTTGGGTTTGTTCCACACCCTGGAACAGTGAAACAGGAAGGGGCACCTCCTATGGTGTCACGGGAAAATACAGCGCCTCTGCTGCATTTGTTCTGTTCGCTCGTCCGAACACTGATCTACGAGCGGTGGTTACGGGAAAAAGGAGCCAGGGACGGTTCCTACCTGCTCCGTGTATATAGTTTCAGCCGCTGGCTGCTGGGAACACGCCCAACGCGGACGTCCGTCGGCCGGGTGCTCAGGAACTCGTTCTCGCCGTTTGAAATGCGCAGCTACTCTCTGCTGCTGCGTTCGCCGACCTTCCTCCGATAAAGTGAATAACGCACACCTCCGGCCTGGTTGGACGCCGTTATAAGGACGTCTACTTCCGGGCCCCCCGGGGCTGCTGGGAGTTGTAGTTTATACGCTGGGTAGGCGCGTCTGCCTACGATTCCTGACAACCCAAGCCTTTGTGTTAGTATTAATATTCAGTTTTAGCTATTTCTGCGACCTATACATTTCCTATTGGCACCAAGCTATTGATCAGGTCCTTTAATTTCTCCCTTCTTTGAGTTGGGGGTGGATTTTTGGTTCATTTGGGGAAGTTTGGATTGTTTTTTTTGTGCTCTTTGGCTCGCCTTATGCAAGTCCTGCAGTGCACAACAGGGTTCTGGTGTCTGCTAGGTCTAGTTTATGATCAAGAAATACTGAACAGAACTTGGGAGAGATTTTCTGACAGTTGTTTTGTGTCTTGCAGCCTTGACCAGCAGCTAATGCCACTAGACGATTCCCAGCTGTGGTCTTCCAGGTGTGAAGCTGCTTCTCCCAGTAAGAAGCAGGTTAGCGTTCCTCCATTTTTGTTGGGCATTGAGTTCTGGTTTGTGATAAAAATTGCCTCTTCAATTTGCCGGGAGGACATAACGATGTCAGTTTATCTACGTCACCTGCAACAGTCCTCACTCATGCCCTGCAAGCTGTTTGTAGCCCGAAACATGTTGTGGATTTTAAGGGTCCATTAAAGATATGTTTGCTAAAAGTTAGCGCCTTTAAAAGCTGGAGTGCCCCTTGAGCAACAAAAAGAGAGTCCCTTGGCTATGATTCATGCTTCCAACACCATAGAAGAATTCACTTGTATTAAATAATACAGCTTGTTGCAACCTGGAGGTATAGTTAGCCTTTTACACCAAGTGCCGCTTGCCCGTTATTTGCATGCAGCCACCACAATCTCAACCTTTGTCAAATGAAGAGGTTAGCTGCACTTCACCTCTATTGTACAATCTCCCCAACCAACCCTCTGCACATCAATCAATCCCATCAATCAATCAATCAGGGTTGGTAAAGTGAGCTACTCACCAGGAAGGGTCTCAAGGCGCTAGGGGTGAGGGGGGACGGCTCAGTTGAGTGCTGGTTCTGAAAAGTCAGTCAAGCACTGGGTGGAGGGTCATTCCCTGATGTTGGAATGCTAGCACCATGGGGGGCGTAGTTTAATGGAATAGGTGCGAGTTGGGACCATAAGATATTACAGATCTTGTTCAAGGCAACACAAGTGCTTGCTTCATGAGGTGAGAAGGACTGTAATTACATACACCTGGCGAGTGATATGAGTGAGGGTGGTCGCTTATACAGTACCACTTGAATTATGCGGCAGGGGAGGGCCAAATTGTGTGGCAGGGTTCAATAATTATGTGGGAAGAAAAGGCAAATTATGCAACCTAGCGCAGCACATTTTGTGACTGTTACTTCATAATTTTGTGAGTTTTTTCACGTTAATACTATCAGGTAAAGGTTTCACCTCATTAGTGCCAGTTTAACATCTAAATACAGTAATAAGCAACTGAAAGATGACTAGTTAGCCTTTAACAGGGCCTTCAACTGCACACATGTTGCTGGGATTTTAGTAACTTTTTATCCGTTTGAGCTAGAAACAATTTTTTTCTTAAAAGTCTGCAGCTTATGCAGCAGATAATGCATCATGTGGCAAATGCGGGAAATCCAAAATTATACAGAAAAGGCCACGGCTGCAGAACCACGTAATTCCAGTGGTCTTTCTTATATGGTAATCAAGACTGCTGACTCAGGCTGGAAAGGCTGGTTAAACGTACCGTATGAGGAGTTCTAGGAGCTAGAGTCCTCTTAAGACTGCGGTACATGCTTCTTACGGTGAATTATTTGGATTTCGCCATTCATTCTGTGGAGATGATGGATTGTGAAGATTTGAGCATAAACCTCTCGTGCCCAATGAAAACCGTATTTAATGCCCTAGCCAGACTCATGGCCTCCCCAAAAATATTAGCACATCCTGGCAGTCCTGAAAGATTTAGAATGGACCCCTTGAGTAGCAGAGAGCACATTTAAAATCTGCAGCATCCCCTTCAAGTCCTCCATCTGAAAAACGCCCCATACCTGGCTCAGCTAAATACAACCTCAGGCAGGCAACGAGGTGTACGAATCAAATACTCCACACCCCTGGAAACAGCAGAACGAGAACACTCGCTGGTGCAACACTCAACATGCAAAACAAGCTGCCCTTGCATCTAAGAACTCTGGTTACATTCGAGCCAACCTAATCTTTTTTAGTCTCAGACCCACCCTATTCTTTTTTACCAGGTTTTATTCAGTTTTAAATAAATAGATGAATCATGGCAGAATGACTGAGTGGGGTGAATGAGAGTAGTCAGCGTGGAGCACTGCCAAAGCCCGCAGACCCCACAGCTACTTTGAGTCAGGGGAGGGTGGCTTTACAATGGTAGAGCCTCAGCTGTGTTTGTTGGCAGAAACCCTTGGTCTGGTGGTCCATCTTCTCTTAGATGTTGCATTCATATTGAGATGAAGGATAAAAGCCCAGTGGAGGCCCTGGGTAGGCATTGTCCTGTGGTTTGTCAGGAGACGCCTTGCTCAGCACATGGACCACAGTCCTGTCGTGTCTGTGCTTGCGCCCTCCTGGAGCGGCGCTCTGTGACCTCCTCAATGCTAGGACATGGAGGGCAGCAGCATGCTCACCGAATGTTGCCTTGGAAGGAAGATGTCAAGCTCAGGCTTATCGTTGGTGTCCAAAGTTAGCGTTATGATTTCCAGACTGAGGACACGGATAAACCTTAAAAGAAGCCCTTTCCAAGATGGCGGTCGGGTGGTCCTTAGGTTGTGGTCCAGGAATCTCATTGAAAGATAAACAAGCATTGGCATTGCCAATAGGTCTCGCCTTTGGGACCTTATAAGTGTTTAGCCATGCAACAGTTGATGTTGCACCAAGGATGTTGTGCTGCATAACTAAATACTTATAAGGTCCCAAAAGCGAGACCTATTGGCTATGCCAATGCTTGTTTGAGAGGCCCTTGGGGAGGCAGCGATGAAGACAGGAAAGAGAAACAGACACAGATGGGAGGCATGGTAGCAGGGAGTTCATTTATAATGGAAATGCCTTTTGAAGTGCTGTCCAAATATAGATAGGGCAGGGAAGACATCTAGGAGGTTGTAGGAGAGTAGGAAGAGTTGTGTTCCGTGTTGACCAGGAGTAAGAACTGTGGATGCCCAGGAGTGCAAGATGAATATGGGCAAGAAGTGACAGGTAGAAACGACTGCTGGAAGGATGATGTCACAGAAAGAACAAGTTTGCTCATCAGTGTGGGGGGGGGGCAGTGCATTGCCCCAGGATGATGCAGCGAGCTGTGTCCAGGACCAAATGGGGAAGAGCTTGCGGGATACTGGCGCAGAGCTGGAAGAGATGCCCAGTCATCATGTGGATAAAAAGAAAGTGAAACGAATGCCATGCAAGCAGGAAGAACTGTGGCGAGGAGCGCCAGGCACAAGAGCCATAGAGAGGTTTACAGGTCAGGAGGGAGTCTACCAGCAGCACAGGCAGGGGTCGGACAGCAGACGGTTTGTACTTAATAAAAGGTAAGCATTGGCACCGCTACATCAAAGTACAAGCTCAGACTTCTGATTCCAGAGTAATTAAATCCAGGAACGGGCTCTGTTCGTTCAGGTCCCATCAGAGTCTTTGACATATTATACAAATGAAGATTTTTTTTTTCTAATTCTGAAGTTTGATCGGAACAAAGATTTTGATAGGATCCAAAACAAATCAAGACACTTATATTATAAATATTCCCCGAAACCCAATTTCCACACATTACCATTTGTACAGAAATATAAATCAGTAAAACTGCATGTCTCTGAAAATGTTGTGACCATGTCAATGAAAAATATGCTGTCTGTAACTGACAGTGGGCTACCACACCATGCTTTATTAATATATTTACAACAGTGTGCCCCAAAATTCACCACCAGCTCATATGCTACGCTTGTTTTTTGTGTGACACTTGGATATGCTCATATGCTACGCTTGTTTTTTGTGTGCCACTTGGATATGCTCATATGCTACGCTTGTTTTTTGTGTGCCACTTGGATATGCTCATATGCTACGCTTGTTTTTTGTGTGCCACTTGGATATGCTCATATGCTACGCTTGTTTTTTGTGTGCCACTTGGATATGCTCATATGCTACGCTTGTTTTTTGTGTGACACTAGGATATGCTCATATGCTACACTTGTTTTTTGTGTGACACTAGGATATGCTCATATGCTACGCTTGTTTATTGTGTGACACTAGGATATGCTCATATGCTACGCTTGTTTTTTGTGTGACACTAGGATATGCTCATATGCTACACTTTTTTTTTGTGTGACACTAGGATATGCTCATATGCTACGCTTGTTTTTTGTGTGACACTAGGATATGCTCATATGCTACACTTGTTTTTTGTGTGACACTTGGATATGCTCATATGCTACACTTGTTTTTTGTGTGACACTTGAATATGCTCATATGCTACGCTTGTTTATTGTGTGACACTAGGATATGCTCATATGCTACACTTGTTTTTTGTGTGACACTTGGATATGCTCATATGCTACGCTTGTTTTTTGTGTGACACTTGGATAAGCACATAAGCTACGCTTGTTTTTTGGGTGACACTTGGATATGCTCATATGCTACGCTTGTTTTTTGTGTGACACTAGGATATGCTCATATGCTACGCTTGTTTTTTGTGTGACACTAGGATATGCTCATATGCTACGCTTGTTTTTTGTGTGACACTTGGATATGCTCATATGCTACGCTTGTTTTTTGTGTGACACTTGGATATGCTCATATGCTACGCTTGGTTTTGTTTTTTGTGTGACACTTGGATATGGTCATATGCTACGCTTGTTTTTTGTGTGACACTTGGATATGCTCATATGCTACGCTCGTTTTTTGTGTGACACTTGGATATGCTCATATGCTACCCTTGTTTTTTGTGTGACACTTGGATATGCTCATATGCTACGCTTGTTTTTTGTGTGACACCAGGATATGCTCATATGCTACACTTGTTTTTTGTGTGACACTAGGATATGCTCATATGCTACACTTGTTTTTTGTGTGACACTTGGATATGCTCATATGCTACACTTGTTTTTTGTGTGACACTTGGATATGCTCATATGCTATGCTCGTTTTTTGTGTGACACTTGGATATGCTCATAAGCTACGCTTGTTTTTTGTGTGACACTAGGATATGCTCATATGCTACGCTTGTTTTTTGTATGACACTAGGATATGCTCATATGCTACACTTGTTTTTTGTGTGACACTTGTATATGCTCATATGCTACGCTTGTTTTTTGTGTGACACTTGTATATGCTCATATGCTACGCTTGTTTTTTGTGTGACACTAGGATATGCTCATATGCTACGCTTGTTTTTTGTGTGACACCAGGATATGCTCATATGCTACACTTGTTTTTTGTGTGACACTTGGATATGCTCATATGCTACACTTGTTTTTTGTGTGACACTTGGATATGCTCATATGCTATGCTCGTTTTTTGTGTGACACTTGGATATGCTCATAAGCTACGCTTGTTTTTTGTGTGACACTAGGATATGCTCATATTCTACGCTTGTTGTTTGTGTGACACTTGGATATGCTCATATGCTACACTTGTTTTTTGTGTGACACTTGGATATGCTCATATGCTACACATGTTTTTTGTGTAACACTTGTATTTTTCACAGTCCCTATGACTTCAATGTAAGGGGGGGGGGATCAGAGACAGTTGCAGTGCCCGGGATGCCACTCAGGCCATTGCTGCAATTGTCTTCCATTGTGCGCAGAAGGTTTCAGTATTCCTCGGGTGCAGTAGGCATTACCTTGACTCTCGCACAGCCCCAACACCCCCTCTAATTAAGTAAAAGGTCACTGCTACTGGCAAACTCCATTCAGAGGTCTCTGCAGCTAACGCTGCTCATGCAACAGACAGGGGCCTTCACAATTCAGGAGTCTTCAGACGTTCACTGACTTTATAGGCTGGTGGTACCGGAAGTCAGCCTTTGGATGCAGGGCTGGACTGGGAACCCAAATCGGCCCTGGCAAAGGGCTCGGCCCCCCCCACCTCCCTGGGCGTTGGGGGTGCGGCCGAGCTCTTTGCCAGGGCCGGTTTTCAGCCGATTTTGTTACAGTGCCGATTTTGCACAAGCGCTGGGTCTGGCGAGACCTAAAAAGATACATAGCCTGAACTTTCCCTCAAGGAAAGTACTGTTATTCCACATTTATGAGAAACGCTGCCAACTACAAGGTTATGGGGAGAGAACCTATAATGCCTGCGAGGAAATAAGATGAACAACAAATAAAATACAGAGCTTTATCTGACACATTAGTTACGAGAAATGTGGTCTCTCCCTTCCTCAGAAAGTGGTTGGCTTAATATTTAGAAAAGTTTCAAAGACCTGGCCAACACAAGAGTCAAAGAAGCACACAGCAAAATCTAGCTGAATGAGCAGATGTTTACTTCTACAAGCTACTGCACAAAACTAGACTATTAGTGTAAGAGAAAAACAGAGAAATCAGGAACCAAGCACAATGCACCACTCAAAATGAACCCTGACTGCCACAGAAAATAAACTTTGTGGGATAAAAGCAGGGCCACCTGAAACAAAGGGGAAAAAGAGATATCAACATAGTCACAAAAATAGTGTTTGATGTCTAAATGACCATAAGAATAAACTTCGCCAGAAGTAGAGTTTCTAAACCTTTCAGATAAGCTGAAAAACAAATAGTGAGGTAAAGACTTTATTGACAGTAAATGTTGTTCGGATCAAACAAAAAGGGAGTGGGTGGGTCTTGTGATGTGTGGGGGCAACAAAATATAGGTCTCAGAATGTCCACGGATCGCCACGCCTTTAACACAATATCGGAACAAAGCTATGATACCTAGACTTTGCACTCGGATGTGCCAACATTTGGTAGCCTATGACTGTAATATTGCAGTTTACTTGTGTGTTGTGCATTGGTTTACAGCACCATATTCCAGCAACCTGCCTTAAATACCACAGTATACAAAATAAAATATTGCCAAGTGTAGAGCAGTTAGCATGACAAAGGAATGCGTTCTGCTGGCAGTTAATAACACAACGGTCACCTAACTTCCAGATTCCTTCCTGCTATCCAGGCTGTCACCTTTAAGCCAGGCCGCCTCCTTCCCTCGCTCCATTTCCTGCATGAGTTCGATGTGGACGGAGGTGTTCCTGCTTTCGTTGCTCGTGCTGCCCTGGTGCAAGGGCCCCTCACTGCTCATCCGGCCCCTGAAGTCTGACTGGGAAATGCGCTTCATGGCCTGAGCTGAGCCAGTGGCACGATGTCGCAGTTCTGAGGCCTATGCCAGACCGTCTGTAGCGACATGGCATTGTAGTAGTAGAAGTGGTTGTTGTTCTGGTCGAACAGCTCCCACCACTGTTTCTCATCGGACTAGTGCACGTTAACGTTGGCAGGGGGCTCCCAGCCACACTCCCCAGTCATGAGGTTGACGTACATGTGCTCCCGGGAGCGGGGCTCGATGATCTCTAACCAGTCCGAGCTGAAACGGGAAAAGAAAGGCATCGTAAGTCAAACAAGGAGCGGGAGTCAAACTGTGAATGCAGCGGGTTCTGACTTGTGAAACATTCACGTGCACTCGCAACAGCTGCTTCCATCAGCCTCACTCACACCTGTCAGGCTTCACAGCTGTCCCACTAGCAAACAGAAAAGAAATACAACTTCATGCTGTTTGGAAAGGAAAACTTTCACATGTTTATGGAATGTGATGCTTAATGTGCATGCAATACTCGGATCTTCGATGACAGGCTGTCTGAGACCCTTTCTCTGTTGCACTACTGTCACATGTGTAGCTAGCAGTGTAATAATGAACGCTCGTTAAACAAGTGGGAGGGGTGGGTGGGGAAGTGCGGCCAAGAGCAGGGATGCGCAGAATTTACCTTGCGGGAGCGAGCGCGATAATTGCTAACAGATGGCGCTGCTCGCTCCCGCAACGGAATCGCCAAACGTGCACGTGTTGCAATTGAAAGCAATGCAAAGCGTGCATGTTTTTGGGCGAAAAAGCGGATCCGATTTCACGCGGTCTCCTCCTACGCAGCGCATGCGCGCTGCGTAGGCGAGACCTAAAAATGGTCCTTTTGCTGTGATTTCAGTTCCTGTTAGATCAAATATAAGTAGCCAGTTCGGAATGAAGGATGTGTTGGAACACATTTGCCCCCTTATTTTTCATAGTGTTGTTCGTTTCCTTGTTTCTATTTTTGTTTGATATTTTTTCTCTTTGTAGCAGGATTTTATATTGGAAGGAACTCTGGATTTGAACAAAGGTTGAAATTGGAGCCCGCAGGAAGGAGACAGATAAGATGCCAAGAAGAATGCTGCAACCAAATTCCTTAGACGCAGACTTACAGACCACCTGTAAGAAATGGAGCACTGACTCTGACTGTAGCAACCTTCAGGATTAACACTCACATCTGGGGAATGCCCACCTCTGGATCCATATTACAACACCAGAGGTGCTCTTCTGTAGCTATTCTCAGGTTTAGCATCTGTGGAGTGGAACATGACTTGTGCTGGTCTGGTGTGTCAAAGCATGCCCCTGTGCCAGCCAAGGTATGTACCGGTACCATGTTGGCTCAGACCTATATCACATTTTCTTTCCACTGCATGCTACTGCTGTCTATTGTCTAAATATTTGTTGTAATTGTTGTTCCATGCACTGTTCTCCAATACCACTTAGTGCAAGCTACTCTAATAAAAGTGTTACATAAATAAATGTATGGAAAATGCTAAGATGTGGAGTAGAAACACAATATTAATTGCCTGTGGGAATACAGGGTGTGTCTGAATCAGTGGAAGCCGATTTTTTGTGCTTTTTAAAAAAAATTAATTACTTTATTATGCGTTTTAAAAAACCTTCGTTCTTTAACAATACAATTAACATAGGACACTTTTCCGTTGTTATGACATCACAGTAACAATTATTTCTGACATTCTTTCAATCCATGGTGATACAGCACAGTAGACAAACAGTACTACATATAATATTAATCACATTCCGCGCCCACCGACAAGCCATGAGTTATGAGAGCAGCATATCTCCGATCTTGAGTTTACATAAAGGTCTACAGTAGCCCACACTATCCCACGCCTCCACTGGTTTCTCTATGGAGCGACAATCTCACTCAGGCATATTACAGAGTTTCTATACTACTGGAGTGGGTACATTCACGTCCTGGCCTTCTCCCACGGCCACCCCATTATTGCCGTCTTTAGTAGCTCTATATGCACTATACAATGCCCAATAATTCTTACGCCGGGTGCGGGGAGGGAGGAGGTCACTGTAACATTCCGTTTGGGTGCAGCAATACAACATGTCAGAAGCCCACTGAGTAGTCGTAGGAAGCAGCCCCCTTGACCAACAAGTCGCCACTCTACGCTTGGCCATCAACAGCCCCATGTCCACTAACCTGCGCATCCCTTTAGGCAAAGGTTTCGAGTAGCCCAACAGCGCTAGAGCCGGCTCAGGTGTAAGTGCTTGCCCTATCATCGCTGCCATTTCTGAAAATACACGTTCCCAAAACTTCGCAACCCCCGGGCAAAACCATGCCAAATGCATAAAGTCGGCCACTTGCTCACTGCAACCCTCGCACCTACAGTCTTCCCTCAATCCATATCTGCAAAGCCTTTCCGGGGTGTAGTAGACTCTATTGAGATATTTGAAATGTATCAAACGGTGTCTACCATTAAGGGAAACTTAGTTCGTATTAAGGCAGCAGTACAACCACATAGCGTCATCAATTTCCTTATTCAGGTCTCTTTGCCAGGCCAAGCAGGCCTTTGTAAAATAATTCTCCCTATATGACATAGCGCGTTTATAAATTTTAGAGACTAGTCCCTTCGGGGCATCTGTTTTTATGACTAAGGAAAGGGCGGTCAGCTCCGGCGGTTCAGCCAGATCACTCCCCAATAGCTGTAGCAACGCATGTCGGATTCTGTGGTATTGAAACTTGGTGAGAAGTGTGGGCGTAATGTCCCCTACAGTCATGGAGTCCCAATTCTTCGCTGTGCCTCCCTCAAATAAATCCCCTATAGTGTTGACCCCGATAGAGTTAAGTGCGCAAACTACGCCCCCATCTCTATACGGCGGCAACCAGTGACACCATTCCAGGGGAGCTAAAAGTGAATACAGTATAGCTCCAGCCTGCATCTTTAGAAGGTGATGCCAGGCATGAGTGGTCACATTTATCGTGCCCAGAATGCCAGTCCTGCAGTTTGGAGGTGAAAAGAGCAGCATGGGCAAAGGGCGGGAGGTAGCAACCTCCCGCTCAATGCGCAGATAAGGGATGTCTGGCAAATCGTGTATCCAAAGATAAGCGTGTGTACTCTGCGCTGCTCTATAATAAAGATCCAAATCAGGTGCCCCCCGCCCTCCCATGTGATAAAGTAACATGAGAATTTGCCATTGAACCCTCAGTTGTTTGCCCACCCATGCCAGTTTGACCATCAAGGTTGTGAGCCTCTTAAAAAATATACTAGGGAGGACCATTGGGATATTTGTAAAGAGAAACAAGAAACAAGGGAGTATCATCATTTTCATTACTGAGATTCTACCCAGGAGGGACAACGGCAAACGAATCCAGCTATCCACCTCATCCTCCAACTTACTGACCAACACGCCATAATTTTCCCTAAAGACCACTTCCGAGTCCGAGTGCACTTGGATACCAAGATATCTTACCGACTCCGTCTTCCATTGCAATGGATAATCAAGTTCAAATTTAGTCATGGCTGGCGTGAGGGAAAATATAATAGACTTTGACCAATTGACTCTCAGTCCTGAAACCCCCCCAAAGTTAACTATTTCTCGCAAGACTGATGAGAGATGCCGCTCGGGATCTCAAACATAAAGGAGTGTGTCATCCGCGTATGTTGAAACTATGAGTTCGTAGCCCGGGGTGCAAATACCCTTATATCTATGATATTCACGTAGTGCACAGGCTAAGGGTTCAGCCACAAGAGCATAAAGAATTGGAGACAGCGGACAGTCCTGCCGTGTACCCTTCGTGAAACGTATAGGATCCGTTACCAGGTCTCCAATTTGTATTCGGGCCATGGGCGAGCTATAGAGTAGCCCTTTCAACTGCAAGATGACCTTTCCCAGCCCCATACGCAACAGAACCTGTCTCATGAAGGGCCATTCAATGGAATCGAATGCCTTCTCCATGTCAAGAAACACCGCTACTGTGCGAATATCTGGTGTAGTATGCTGGAGGGTGCCAAACACCGTGCGTAAATTATATGTAATGATACGTCCCGGAACACACCCTGCCTGTTCCGGAGCAACCAACATTGGAACCAGAGGGGCCAGTCGATTGGCCAGGATCTTTGCAAAGATTTGGGTGTTGACGTTAAGCAATGAGAGAGGACGGTATAACAAACACTCCTCAGGTGGTTTACCCGGCTTCAAGATGGCCACTATAACAGCTTCTCTCATTGAGGGCGGCATCGTGCCCGAATCACACATGTTGTCAAATAAAGTGGCTAAGTGCGGCAACAGTAGGTACAAGAACGCCTTATAAAAGGCCACTGTCAGGCCATCTATCCCCGGGGCACTACCCGCCCTCATATTTGAAAGGGCCAGAAGTATTTCCTCTTTTTCCAATGGACGCATCAAGAATTTGCGGTGTGTGTTAGTCAGCCAGGGCAACTTAATATGTGTTAAATAGTCCAAAATTTCCTCCTCTGTGCCTGAACTATGTGAAGCGTATAGTGTCGAATAAAATTGCCGAAATCTCTCTGCTATGGCAGAGTCGTCGGATAGCATCTCTCCCTCCGCTGACTTAAGTTCAGTGACCCCCGTATGTTCCCAACGCTTCTTTAATAACTGAGCAAGAACTCTACATGGCCTTTCGCCCTCATCGTATATGCGAGCAGTGGCATATTTACCGAGATGTTTAATTTCAGTATCGACCGTGTCCTGGAACACTTCCAGTCGGGCAGAGAATCCTCCCATCACCTCGTCATCAATGCCGTGTTGAAGATGCGCCTCTGTGTTGGCCAAGGTGGCCTCCAAGTCAGCCAACCTCTTGCGCAGCCCTTTAAGAACTCCTGAATGCTTAGACAAGGTGACCCCACGAATGAACACTTTAAACGCCTCCCACACCACCTGAAAGTTCTCTACCGAGCCCACATTTTTGTCAAAGTATGTTTCAATTGCCTCTGCCAGTTCTGCCTTAAACACCACATCCAGTAGGGAGTACGGGGGAACCTCCAAGTGTGGGGGGGGATAATCTTTAAGGGGGTATCAATAACCACCAGAACTGCGGAATGGTCCGAAAGTGTACGTGGCAGAACCTTGCACGTCTTCACATGGCTATTCAGTTGCCCAGAGGCCAACCAATAATCAATACGTGTATGCAAATCATGGTATGCCGAATAATGTGTATATCCCCCTTTGTCAGGGAACCTCTGCCTCCATACATCGTGTAGGTCTGTTTGCACCATAAAATCTCTGGGCTTTCTAGCCGCAGCAGTGACGTGTCTGGCCGGTCCCCCCGAGCGGTTTTGTTCCGGGTTCAATACAAAATTTAGGTCCCCGCCCCAGAGTTGCTGCCTCACTCCAAAGGTTTGCACCCTATCAAACAGGGCGGTGATTGTGATAATTGGGCCCATAAACATTCATAACAAGTATGTCCAGTCCCTTACCCCGACAATTGGAAATCACATATCTACCATTGACATCCGTATGCAAAGGTTCAAGTGTGAGGGCAGACTTGTGGTGAACCTATGTAAGTACCCCCCGGGCATGCCTGGTGAAGCCTGCAGAGTGTGTGTTTCCCTGCAAACCCCTACTACAAAGCATAGGACTAGAGAGAGGAAGGTGTGTTTCTTGTAATAATGCAACGTCAATGTCATGCCTTGTCAGATAGGCCAGCACCTTGCGAAGTTTCCTGTGGTCGTTGAGGCCCCGCACATTCCACGTGAGAGCATGAGGTTTACCCTGTGTAACCACACTGCAGGGAGAGCTACCAGCTGTATCGTTCTCTTGCGGTATCAGCCTGTCAGTGTCAGCCATAATAATCTGCGACTTGCATAGTCACTGTACATAGTGCGATGTGTCCTCTATCTATGTTGCGCCACACAAAACCCCAACCCGTCCACCCCCCACCCACGACAGACAATCCCCAACCAAGTCTAGACGGAAAACTGGCAAACGGACCTCCTGTACCATCCTGAAAGAAAACAGTAATTGCAAACACTTCAGTACAGCATACAGAGGTCCCTTCCCCCCTCCCGCAAAAAAACAAGAACCCAACTGTGCATTACACTCACGGGCAGAGGTAGCTCGCTCCCCAATCAGGAAACTGAAGGAGACCCAACCTGGCCTCTGCTTCGCACACCATCTCTAGGATTTAGGACTTCTAAGGTTGTTATCATACCATTAATCCCCATCCCAGCTTCTTGATCTTTAAGTATTGTAATCAACAAATTGGCTAATCCTCTGTAGCAGTCACTACCCGCACCTGACAGCTACCCTCATTATCTCCCAACATTTTCAGCAATAGGCATATGATACTAAACCTGGCATTTGTGTATATATATCCCTCACAAGGCAGATCAACCTTACACAGCACTCCCCAAAATAAGAATCTTATCTGTATAGAGCGCAGTCCCACAATCAGTCCTGTTCATCCAAACTGCGACCTTCCGCTTCTTCCAGTGAGGCTCTCTCCGGGCTACGACGTCTGTCCCTAACCCAGTCCTTCATTGCCTTCTGCAAGGCTTTCGGGTCCGTAAAGATGCGCGACTGTCCTTGGCGATTAATCCGGAGTCTGGCAGGATAGAGCATAGCATAGTCAATGTTACTCTTCCTGAGCTGTTTCTTCAATGGGGCACACTGCCTGCGAGCCTCTTGCACTTTGAGTGTGAAATCAGGGAACAGCGATATAGTGGAGCCTTCATATTGCAGCGGTTGTTTGTCTCTGGCAGCTTGTAGTGCTGAGTCTCTGTCGCAGTAGTTAAGCAGCTTCACTATGATCGGCCTCGGTGGGGCACCTGGCACCGGACGCGGACCTAGAGAGCGGTGCGCCCTTTCAACCACGAGCATAGGTGAGAAAGTTTCATTTCCAAGGAGCGTGACAAGCAATTTTTCAACAAACTGTTCCATATTGCCAGTTGGGGCCGACTCCGGATGGCCCGTAATTCTAAGGTTGCTGCTCCGCGACCGCGCTTCCAGGTCCTCTGTTTTGTCCTGTAGGACCTGCATGACTTTTCCCAACTGTTTGTGGCCCACGTCGAGTGTCGTCTGTGCCTCCTCAACTTCCGTGACCCGGCGTTCTGTCATATTCAAACACTGTGCGTGTTTGTCCAGCCTCTCAGACATTCTGTCCATGCAGTAGGAAAAAGAGTCCACCCTGGAGCCAAGAACTGAAAGGCTACTTTGCAGGCCCTTTTCCATCACTGCGAGCATGGTGCGGATGTCCCCTTCTGGTTCTTCTTGAGGCGGGTCTTGCGTGTTCTCACCATCGTCCGCAGCGGCCTCACGCCCCTTAGACTTCCTTTGATCGAATGTGAGTTTAGTTGCGTTCTGTCGACCTTTCACATCCCTGAATCAGCTCTCTCACTTTGTCAAGTCAAGTACCTAGCCGATCCTAGTCTCCCACGGACTGCATGTAGATACCAACAGGCCGCGTCTGTAAAGGCGAAGTATTATACGTATTTCAATAGTCCTGGCACCCCTCCATGTAGCAACCACAGGGTACCAGGGGGGAAGGTGTAGCAACTGCGCAGTTCCTGCTGCAGATGCAAAGAGGACCAGTTACTCAGCCTGTTGGTAGACGTTAATTTTCCTCCGCATGGTAACACAGGTACCTGCCCTCTCCATGTGCCACACCACACCAATACAGGAGCACAGGGCCAGCACAGCCCTCCACTAGGAGCGATCAACTTTGGGAGGGAGATGTCCGTTATTGCCCAACTTTACGAGCTGTGGTGCAGCAGCGGCTCCCGAGCGGTGACTGTGGCGATTGTGCGTCGTAGCGCATGGCAGGGATCGCTTGGTCAAGCACTCACTCCAGGTGTGCACTAGTGCTGCAGGTAAGTTCACTATCCCACCAGGGCTATCAGTCATCTGTTGCAGCACCCACCTCAGCTGGTCTCACTCAGGCAAGTGTCACCATTAGCTCCCACCTCACCAGCGCCACTGGACCTTGCAGAACCGCTGCCTCACACGTGCCTTCTCCACACAGCTAGGAAGCAGTGGGGGCGAGACAGTACATGAGCGATCTAAGATGGCGGGCGCGCATCACCCTCAACGCATTTCCAATCGCCCCACGTAGCAGGCAGGCACAGTTCAAAAAGTGTCTTGCGCCCCAAACTGGCAGCGCCGCAGGAGGTGTACCGCAAGAGATCCCACGGCGCCCAACAACTGCATGGAGGCCTCCCGCGTCTTCTCACTGTGAGTAGCGGCAATGGCGTTGTCTAGATTAAGGGCACTCCAGCTGGCACCCGTTTCCAAGGCTCTCAGCCCGTTCAACAGCCCCACATGTGGAGAGGGGAAACCACGGAAGCCGGAAGGTGCAGGATTCGCGTGCCGCCCAATAACAGGAGGGGAGGGGAGCCAGTCCTCACTGCCGGGTGTTAAGCGCTGGCCGCTGCCGCAGCGCTGAGCAGGGGGTCGCCTCAGCTTACCATGGGAGTCCGGGGATCCAGGCCTACCCGCACGTTCAGCGGTTAGGTGTATCTCGTTTCGCCGTCCGGGGCAGCACAGGAGTCGGAGTAAGAGCACTCCGCTCCCCACCAATTCCGGCGGCGATGTCAGTCGCAACAGTGCCGATTGCACTCCTCAGAAGTCAGATATTGGAGGATAGTTAGATGGCTTTAGCGGAGCTTCACGCTCAAGCGGCCATCTTAGTCACGAGCAAGCTCTGCCCCGATTTTTATGCTTGTATGAGCTCATATTGGGGAATGTTCCGTTTTAGGTGTAGGGTGAGGGGTGTGCCTCGGTTAGTTTTCAGTGGGCAGTGTGCTTGAGTGCAGTATGGGCAGTATGTATTATTAGTGCAGGGTGAGAGGTGTGTTTGTGCTTGAGCACAGGATTTCTGTGTGTAGTGTGAGTGCTGGGTGAGTGGAGTGCCTCTGTGAGTGCACGGTGAGTGGTGTGCATGTGTGAGTGCAGGGAGCTATTGGTATGAGTGTAGAGTGAGTGTGCCTGTGTATGGGTAAAATGAGAAGCATGCTTGTGAGTGCACGATGAACAGTGCACCGGTGTGATTGCAAGAGTCTGTCTGTACGAGCGTAGACTGAGTTGTGCCTGTGTGAATGTGTGATGAGCAGTGTGCCAGTGTGAGTGCATGGAGAGTGGTGTGCCTGTGTGAATGCATGGTGCAAACTTGAGACCTACTGCCATTGGGAATGTTTGTTCTTTCTTCAAGGCAGTTTTGAAGACTGAAGCATAATGCATGGGTTTCCTAAAGAGAATTCACATGTCAATGGTAGAGGATCCTAACACAAACCCTAAAAGGTTCATACAATCTATTCACCAACTGTTACTACAGTGGGTTGAAGGTCCTATTCAGGGAATGTGCATAAGGGCACCAAAATGCTACCCGCATTATTAACATATTAGGATCCAACATGGGGGAGGACAACATTGTGGTTAAAAAGATCCCACCTGACCTCCAGCTCTCTCCACCTTTATAAAGGTCAGCACAGTCCACTGCGCTTCCTCGGGATATCCCTCTATTTCGAAAATGATCCAGCTAGCCCGGCTAGGTTCACATTAGCAGTGGGTGCCCAATGATAACTAAGCGCGAGCATTTTGTCAGAGTCACATAGCTACTCTGTGTAACAGGGCTCACTCTACAGGAGAAGTAAACAAGCATTGGTAAATCCAATAGGTCTGCTGTTGACCGCCAGCCTTTTGGCTCTGTTAATTCTTGTTTTTTTTTTGTGCTTTTCTCCAAAACTTTATTCATGGGGAAGCTGCGGGTCCTCATCAATCAACCCCTAACTAAAAAGAAATTAGGTAAAAGAAACAATATTTTTGGTCACAAAAAGAATAAATTTCCATGGTTGTCCATAGCACTTAAGGGAAATAATTTTGTATGGAAGTGCTGTTTCAAAGTTAAATTAAGGCTTAGATTACCTGTTTATAAAACTCTTATTTCACAAGTTAAATAAATTGAAATCGATGCTATATAGATGTTTAAACATTTTCCTATTCTCTGCTCTTATAACGCCAACAAAGTTATCTAATTTACTAGAGCAAAATCTGCAGGTCCAGTTCCATATCACATATGCAGCAAAAGTGTTGCAACATGGCAGCTGATCCTCTGTTCATGACAGGCAGTGTCTAACGCTAGCTATGAGTGATTATTCTTGGATCTTCTCATCCTAATGGGGCACTGTTTCCCAGACTCACAGGAAGCAAGAGTTGAGAGTAAGAACCTTGATCCAACTAGCTTTAATGTGTAAGAATCTGTGGTCATGGGAAGATGCTACCAGTTTTGAATGCAGTTAAGATCAGTATCTTTCATTCAGAATCTAGGTCATGGCACATAGGTCTGAAAAACGAATCATGTTGTACTTGTGGTAGCAGAAACAGTGCTTAGTAACCACAATTAATAGGTAAAAGTCACCATATGAGGTTATACTCCAGGGCACCCCATCTTAGTCTCAATATGGACACCCTGCAAGGGATGTCAGACAACTGCGAGCTGGAGTGTCTGCGAGCAGGAACCTCAGCATCTCGCGACAGTGTGTCAGCATGGAAGCCTTTCTCCTCTGCCTGCCCCAGCAAAGATATGGTGTTTATATACCCAAGAAGGTACCCTCAGGGTTTCTACCTTGCTGTGTCATGTCGGCCGAGCATGACAAAAAGGATGACCCTTATACATAGTTATTATGCAGAAGATGGTAATCCTGCTGTGATTCTGAGATTCCTCATGCATAATAAATGCGGCTAGTTTTCTGGGAAAACCACACAACATTTATGCAGCACCTTAACTAAGTAACAGGTCAATACCAAAAAACGTTATTTAGTACAATGGCAGAGAAAATGTAGTTGAAAGGTTAGGTGACTACCCAGGCCTATATTGGGGTACATCACAAAACCTAACAGTAGGTCTTGGCACTTAGGTGTGAAAAAACGTATCATGCTGTTCTTGTGGTAGCAGAAACAGCGCTTAGTAACCACAATTAGTAGGTAGAAGTCACCATATGAGGTTAAACTCCAGGCCACTGGAATTATGCAACAGGGGAGGACCAAATTATGTGGCGAGTTGACTAAATTATGCAGCAAGAAGAGGCAAAGTATGCTGCATAATGCAGCACATCTGTCTTTTCCAATCCAAAACCAGTGGCCAAAATTATGTTGCTCACCCGGGTCAAATGATCCAATAAATCATCATCCGTCAGATGAAATAATCTACATAGGACAATGCCTCCTCATCCAAATTTTCAAGTAACTCAGTTACCCTAGCTGAGAACAACCCGGGGCTATTCTTATACCCTTGGGGCAGTCTACAAAATTGACGGTGAGAGACTAAGGCTGAGAATGCTGTCAAATATCTGCTTTCAGGTGCTATATTTTGTAGGCCTGGGCAAAGCACTACGCTACGCTCGCGAAGTTTGCGAAGTTCGCGCTACTTCGCACTACGCGAATTGCACGTAGCACAGTGCGAACACGCGTAGCGTAGTCTTGCGTAGTGCTGCGGTCATTTTTTGCTTGCTCGCGGTCCTCAACATCAAGTTGGCGACCGCGACCAAGCAAAATGACATCCCGGCGAGACTTTTTCCTTGTTCGCGATCAGCAACATCAAGTTGGCGATCGCGAACAAGGAAAATAAACCTCCCGGCGAGATTCCCAACGCGAGGAGGTCAGGTTTCTCATTGCGAGGGGTCGCGTATGCTCGCGACTGCTCGCGATGAGAAACTACCAGTTTGCGTTGAGAAAGCTGCAGCTCGAGTAAAAATCTCCTCGAGCAGCTGAAAACTACAGCTCGCACTGTGCAAGATGCCATTTTCAATGATTGCACAGTGCCGGTTGCTTGTCCGCACTGTGCAATCATTGAAAACAACATCTTGCACAGTGCGAACATGTTACTACGCAGTTCGCGAAGTGCTACGCGAAGCTCGCGTAGTGCGAACTGCACTTTGCGTAGCTTCGCGAAGTGCTACTTCGCGAACTACGCCCACCCTTAATATTTTGGCAGAAAAGTCCGTTAGAGATATCTAGTGTTGTTTTGTATTTTTCCCCCACAATGTTATTCATTAATGCGGCATTGTGTGCATTCTGTACTGCAAATGTCTTTGTGCATGTGTTCGGATGTCTGTAGTCTAAAACTAGACAGTATGAATTATCAGGTTTCATTACAGTAAACAAAGGATTATTCATTGAAGAGGTGCAATTTTTGATTACACCTTGGTATTCAAGTTGATCTAAGATCTCTCTGACCGGTTTCTTCACTTCCTATTTAATAGGGTACTGTCTCTGTGGAGTTATAGTCATTTTTACTGGGATTACATAGTGAGGTGACTCAGCATCCCACCCTACATGGTTGCGATATAATGCTGCAGCAAGTGCTACTGCTCACTCCTGTGCGTATGAATGTTTTAGTGATACTAGAACAAGGTCAGAAAAAGTTGATAAAATTACAGTTACTCCCTTTGGGCACTCCATAACAATCTCAGGCGGCCAATCTTTTTCAGCCAAAAGGATGTCATAGTGTCAGGATCGCTAAAACTCCACGAAGAATGAGACTCCCTGTGGGTGTATTTATTCATAAAGACAGGATGAAAGGATTAATTGGGCAAGAAATGCTAAGAAGGCGATGTTTGATGGTTCCTAAAAATGGCAGCCAACGAGCGACGTCTATGGGAGCAGGTTCGCGCTCAGGTGTGAGGCAGCAATCTGGAATTTCCAGGTGCTGAGCTCGCGCTGTGGCGCACTTCACCGTGACAGGAGGAGAGATGGATGTTTGAATTTCGAGCTGTGAAGATTTTCGAGAATAATACAAAAAAACATTACCTGTACCTTTGGACTGCAGAGCACGGAGAACTTGAAGAACATATCGGCAGTAAGACTGTTCCGTTTTTGGAGTTTTGGGCATTCACTAGAAATTAGAGTTACTGAAGGGAGCATGAGCAGTAGTTAGCCTAGAACTAGCGTCAGGCATGCGCAGCACTTGAAGAATAGTTTTTCTTATCGTGAGGCAAATTAAGAGGCAGCACAAGTCGAGCACTGGAATATTGGGGCACCCTACATTCGTGAAGAATACAAGTGGCTTGAATGAGGGAGAAGAGAAAGACAGAAGGAAAGTCAGGTGTACATATCGGAAGAAGCAGAATAGTTCCACAGAATAGAAAAGTAATAGGAAAATATTAGAATTAATAAGGAAGAAAATAGTATACAGAAAACACTTACCTGAGAATTTAAGAAGCAGCAGCAGTGATTCTTGAGGTGAGGAATCTAAAAAGAAAAGACAAGATAAATAGGAGAAAATAAATTAAGATTAGAACAAGAGAATTAACACACATATTATTTAGTTGCAGAATACAAAATCCAAGCATCACTCAAAAGAAGAGGAGCAAAGGTCACACCACTTCAGGGTAGGTTAAAGATCAGTGGGAGTTGAACGGGTAGAAGTAAGGCTGGGAATGCTAAGTGTGTAATTTATTTTCATAGCAAACAAGACAATTGCCGAAGGAAGACGAGTAGCAGGAGTCCGAAGCTGAAGGAAGAATCGGACGAGTGTGGCCGTCTCTTCTCTGTCCCATCCCCTTTACCCCCTAGGGTTTCTAAGCACTGTGTATCACGTATTGCGTATTGCTCGAAATCTTGGAGGGGCATTGGGAGCTGACGACATTCTGCTCCTGTGCATCGTGACAGCATTGCCTCTGACACATAGCCATAAGTCAGGTTCTTCCAAAAGAGACCTTTAATTTTTTGGGGATTCTCCCCTTTCATTTGGAGTGTTATTTAATATAATGGGTGTGGGACACTTGCCCTAGTATCAGGTGTCTCCACTGTGATATGTTAATTCAACGCTGCTGTCACCAGAAATTCCATCAGGTTCTGGCAAGCTATTGTTACTTCTGCTGCTCTGCCTAACATTGTCAGAGCCCATTCCCCGTTCAGAAGTTGAGTCCTCAGTATCCTTGGCATTTCTTATTTTAAGACCTGGCACTTTCTTCTTTTTGAATTGTGGTTTTGCTTTTGGTTTATCTTCTTTTTGATATTATAGCCTGAAGCGTATGGCATGTTCTGGTCTTTGTACGCTCTTCTTATCGGTGCTATGACCGCCCTTACCTCTCCAAGTGTTTTGATGAACCCTGAAAGGAACGAGTGGAACGTGAATCAGTATGCTGATACCTGTCAGGTTTTTTAATGTTATCACAATTCCTAAGGTTGTACCTCCTATCGGAGGGCTCCTGTTGAGGAGAACCACCCTTGGATAGTGCCCTTTTCTCTCTATTCTTTTGTTCTTTATTATCCCATTTCTTTTTGGAAGAATCAGGTGCTTGCTTGGTGTTATCCTCTCAGGTCCACCCATGAGTTAAGGTTTTGTTGCTCTAGCTCCCAAATTATCTCCGGCATAATTCGGCATAGGTGTCTACGATAATTTTAGGTAATTCGCGCTCCTGTTGTATAGGAGTGAAATCCCTCAGGTGTTGGCGTATTGACACTACTGCTGCCTCCCCTTTTATGTTTGCCAATATATTAGTTGATAACTGGGCAATATTTCCTAACAATTTCATCACTAGGTTTAGAGCAGGTTCTTCTCCATACTCATTCTGTATTTCCACCGACCAGTCTCTGGTCGGTGGGAAGCTGTCCCCTGTCTTACTCGAGGTTAGTTTATACAATTTAATGGGCAAGCCATTGGGGCCCAATGCCTTACCTCCGTGCAAGTCGTGTATGGCCTTTTCTACCTGTACGCTAGTTATCTCCTGGTCGAGATCAGAGCGTTCTTCTTCAGTGAGCACCGGAAGTGAGATATCTCTCAAGAAGGAGGTTGCTTCCTCCTCCGTGTGCGGAGACTGGGGCATATAGACAGTTTGATAGTATTGGCCAAAGGCGTCCGCGATCTCCTGTGGTGCAGTGATACTACCCCCCGCTTCTCCCCCTATCTCAGCCACAACACGGTTTGCTTGATCTCTTCGGTCTAACCAGCCTAGCATTTTTCTGGCCTTATCACCAACATCGTAAATCCTGCTAAGTGTTGCTCTACTGTGCCTTGGCTGCGTCCGTGTCTAAATCAGTATATTCCTTAGTTTTAAGGTGCCATGTCTGCTTTACTTCTTCCGAGTCGTCCACCCGAAGCTGCCCCTCTATCTGTAATATTTCCCCCTCTAGGCGACCATTTCAGCTTGTTTCTCTTTTTTTGACCCTGCGATTTGAGCCAGAGCCACCCCCCAAATTACCACCTTGTAGACCTCCCACAGTGTCACAGCCGATTCTACTGAACCCTCATTTTATTGGAAATACAGTTCCGTGTCCCACTGGATTTTGTCCCTTATTTCGGGATCTTAAGATACCCTGGGTTAATCTGCGCTTTTCTGCCTGCCTTGGGTTCATTCACCTCTAGTCGGCACCAAATGGGCGAATGGTCTGAGATATCCCTGGCTAAGTAGTGTACTTCCTTAATGCTATCTATCTGATTCTCCAGCGCAAGTATATAGTCAATCTTGGACATGCTACGATGGGCCCCTGAGAAGTACGTGTACTGCTGTACCACAGGATGCACCTCCTCCAAACGTCCACTAGTCCCATTGCCCCCAGGAAGCTATGGATCTGCATTCGGGAGGGAGGCAAGACCCTCTGGGGCCATCGGTCGAGGGAATCAGAAACAATGGAATGAAAGTCACCCTCGATCACTAATCTGCCCTCTGGCAACCCCAGGAGGAGACTTCTGAGATCCTTAAATGCTTGGACATTCCTTCAAATCCTCGACAGTAATCCTCAGGTTACGGAAAACCTGAGGATTACTGTCGAGGATTTGAAGGATGCGGAATCGGGCATTCTAAAGATTCGGAATCCTACCTTATCATTGGATTTTAACTTGACTGGACACTCCATCTTTTAAAAAACGGGACGTTCACTCGCTACCTGTTGACATCAGATCGCTATACTATTCAACATATTCACTATGTATTGACTCTGAATGACATCCCAGAATTCTAAAGAAAGAATTACATAAACAGACGCATTACTTTTTACGCCCTGAAGAAGTCCCAAGAGGACGAAACGCGTCGGCTGCTCTGGCTGTTCTTAAATGTCATTTTAATATATGAAAAATAAAGAAGATCATTTTGGAAAAGAAAAATTGGATGTACATGGACTAATTTTGATTTAAATTTGAGATTGTGGTGCGCCTTTTGCAGTTTATGTTCAGAAGCCATCGTTACCTAGGGTGTATGCTTGCAGTCACGAGGGGGAGCCCCCCATCAGTTCCACCTGTCTGCGCAGCACCTACTACCCGTCCCGTCCTGTTGTACATCAGTGCATCATTGCTAATTGTGTCCATTGAGTCTGTCGCTGGTATCACCTGTTTTGTCAATCCTGTCTAAAATGTCTCTGAACTGAACTAAACTTCCCTTCCCCCCCTGCTGGCACGAAAGTGTGTTGTTCTCATGTGAGCATCATGGTTATGCTCTGTAGCGGAAAGGCTAAGGGCACGGGATCCCACCCCCTTAAACATACGCAACCGCACCCCCTCCCTGCCTCCCTGCATGGCGGTAACTGAACCTCCCGCCACCCTGAACTTGCAGAGTGCCTATCGCCCACCCCCAAAACTTTAAGGTGTGTCCAACCTGACATCCGTTCGTAACATTAAAGGCAAATAGTGGATCAATGACTCAATGGTCCCATAATTCCATCATTATAGAACCTCTGGCTCACGTCGACAGTTTGTTCACTGGGTCATATTCCGGCTGCGATTATGTCAATTAAAGGGTTCCAGCCGTTACTCAGCCCAGAAAAAGCATGGCTATGGGGGCTGCACAATAACAACAAATTATACAGACCAGTTCTCATTTGTCTCCTGCCGCTGCCTCATATTCCCCTGGTGGGGATCTTCCATCCTGAACCCCCTGCAAATTCTCACGACCGCTTTGTTGGCCTCGGTGCCCCCCCTTCCCAGCCTGTCGCCAACCATCTATCCAGTCCCAAGTCTCATCAGGAGTGGCGAAGAACCAGACCTTCCCTTCTGATTCTACTCTCAATTTGTCCGGGAAGAGTATCACCTACTTAACGTTCTTATCTCGCAGTGCCTTCTTCACTTCTAGGAAACTGCGTCTCTGCCATTGCACCCTGAGTGTGAAGTCCGGGAAGAAGGTCACTCTGCTATTCTGGAATTTGATTGGAGGTGCTGTCTGGGCCATCTGCAGGATGATGTCCCTATCCCTATACTTAAAGATTCTTGCAGCTATAGGTCTCGGGGGGCCCCTTGCTTCGGTCTGCCCCCAGGCACCCTGTGCGCTCTCTCGACGGTTTCAGGTAATTAGTGACCAGTTCCTCAACAAATAGGTCTGTCGATGGGTCTTCTGCTCGTTCCGAAACCCCCAGTATATGGCCATTGTTGCGCCGTGAGCGACCCTCATACTCATCCAGTTGCGTCTCCAACCTTACGCTCAGGGTCTGGAAATCATCAACCCTCTACTGAAGGGCGGTCGTGTCAGTGACAAGGGAGCTCGTGGTCGACTCAACATCCTTGAGTCTAGTATTCATGGAGCGCATGTCTGCTCTAATCAGAGACCTCTGATGACACTGAGTCAATCCTGGACTCCAACGATGTCCTAACCGTCATTATAGCCGTTAGGATGTCCTGCAATGTTGGTTCCTTTGCCCCATCCGTCGTCTGTTGTTTGGCTGATGAGTCGTCACCTCCCTTTTGGATGGGGCCGGGGCCCCTGTCCCAGTTTGGCCTGCGTAGAGGCCTTAGAGTTGTGACCTCTGACCATGTCTGGGCTGTGCGAGGCTGAATGCGAGTGGGTGGGAACCAGTCAGGCAGTGTTTGCGCGGCATACGGAACAACTTTGCTGGATTGTTCCCTTCTAGTAATGACGACGTAAGCAGTCTGCGAGCTGCCGGGTGATGCACTGCTTTTCGTGGGTGAAGCTGACTTCTATGGTGGACTAATTGTGGTAGCGCCTGAGGTTGCGCAGACTGCAGGTCGCCCCCCAGCTGTGCGGCTCTTGTTGTAGCTCTGTTTTCCTGGAGGGGTTATTGGCCAGGACTAAAATCGCATTTGAGCGCTCCAGCCGCCGAATCAGTAAGCCCAAGTTTTTTTTTTTAAATAAAGCTTGTTCTCACATGCGCAAGTGATGGATCTTTCTGCAAAACATTTTCACGCACTCTTCACTGACACAAATTAGCTCAGGGTTAGCTGCTCCCAGGCATTCCTCACAAACCATAAGATTAAATTAACAACAGGGGTTATTCTTGTTTGCCTTGCAGGGGTATTCTTTTTACCAATTTGTGTTTCTGAGCTAATGTTGCAATGTCCCCTTCAAGTTTTTAATTTCAAAGGACTATTAACCCCAACAACTCACTCTTGATGTGTTCTGATTATTTTACTATGGGGATTCATCGAGGCGTAATTTAATATGCGGAATTTCTGAAATAACTTCAACTTTCTGTCTTGATTCCGAAACACACCGCTGCTTCCGGTGCAGGAAGGCCAATTCACCATCACATTTAGTCATCGAGGGCCGCGGAATCGTTATGTCTTCATCAGGCGGCAGCAGCGGAGTCAGGCGGCAAGAGACCCCCAACCCCCGCAGCCGCTCCTGCAGCTTAGTAGGGACCACATACTCCCACAGTGCCATATCAGCGCCACCCCTCCTCGCGCAGAGTCTCCGCAGCCCCCGGGGAACCAGGTAGAGCTGGGTCTTCACAGGCTACCTCCTGTGTCTTACCCGATGGCCTCCGATACAACTGCGAGATCCAGGCCGCGGCGGCGATTAATAGGGGGATCCACCTTCGTGCTGCTCCTCTGCTCAGCGGCCCCGGGAGGACAGGTAGGACACAGCCCCAGGAGCACTTGTCCCACACACCGCTCTCTCACTTGGCGCTTCAGCACTCGGTGTCTCTGCGTTTCCGGGGTCTTGTTGAAGCCGGTCAACACTACGTTCTGTTCCTCTGCTAAACTGTTCAGTTGCAGGCTAAACAACTGACACATGGTTTTCCATGCCAGTGAACTGGTTGTAGCTGTAGATCGGGGCCTGTGCACCCCTCCCCCACCATCGAGGCCGCTACAGCAGGCTGCCCGCGTTGTCAAGTCAATCTCAGCCAGCCCGCGCCGAGACCAGCAGTTCCGCGGCTCAAGAGACTCACTCTGGGTTCATAGGGACGAATTCATCTTTTATTCCTCTGCCTTCCCGGATTTATGGGCGATTATCACCAGAATGGGTGTTCTAGGACGGAGCCGCCTCAAGGTTGGCCACACCCTCTAAAGAGGAAAATCTTGAACACAACCAGAAAATAGTTGTTTGTTTAAGTTACCAGGCTCTGTATGTGACCACCCCAATTTTCTCCATTGGTCACTCGAAACCAGGTTTCTATTCACATCCAGCACTTGAAGCATTTGGGTAAATTAGCAAATTGTAACAGCTGAGAGCAGTTTACCCTCCCCAACCTCCCTCCCGACCTCGTGGGTACACCATTTTGGGCCACGCGGAGTGAGGGCCTTTGCATTAAAATAAATGTGGGTCTTATTGTTCATTTCTTGATCTTTCCTTCAATTTTGTTCACACATGTTTGTATGATGCCCAAGGACCAGATGTATTAATGGATTTTGTACATCCAAAGTCTGTTGTGCGCATAGTTGCTTTATGCAACTGCATAGGGTTGAGATTATTTCTATGCAATATATGAAAAAGAATCATATTAGAGCTACGTGATATTCTATCCTTATTCTCTACAGTCCATATCTTGTCTCAAATGTACATGCCAATGTCACAAGACATTCTATAAATGGTAGCAAAACTATCAAACCCTGTGGGTTCTCCGTGTAGCAACAGTTCAGCTGCCCACTAATCTAATACTTCTGCAATACATGACTTCGGAGTACAAGTCAAACAGAGGCAATTAGTGGATCAGCGCAGTGAACCAGCGCTACATATATAAAAGCATTTTACTTCTCCAAAAAACATGAGCCCCTCCCACTTACAGTAAACGCGTGTGTAGCGTACAAGGGTTTGCAAACAGTGTATCGCAACAGGTACAAGACATTTATGATAAAATACTAAGCCAGGTTCGTATGGCACTCACCGTCGGCTGTCTGCTGAAAATAAACATAAGCATAGCGCAGGGAGCGGCGAGTGATCATGTCCTTGCAGATGCGAATCAAAATGATTGGCCTGGCTGGGTTGATAAGTTCACACAATAAAACACAACAATGCCAGCTTCGTAATATATACATTCAGACAAAATGGTATACATTGTGTTAAAACAATTCCCCAATCTGCTGTACAAATGCTGCTACCAGACCAAACAACTTTTCTGTGCCAACCCCTTTGTTACTCTCAGTTATGGTGGAGTCGGAGACCAAGTTCTTT
This sequence comes from Triturus cristatus, assembly GCF_964204655.1. NCBI lineage: Eukaryota > Metazoa > Chordata > Amphibia > Caudata > Salamandridae > Triturus > Triturus cristatus. The sequence goes on along the minus strand of NC_140593.1, from coordinate 105,627,650 downwards.
TACAGTCGTAGGCTCTGATTGGTTAAGAACACACTTGAAACCATTGGCTCTTGCTGAAAATGAGAGGAGAGAAGCCTGCAAACATGCCTATTACTATTCTGACAGGGCCACTATCAGTTTGTTTGTGTTGTAAGTCGTGCCACAAGGCTGCAGAGGCACCGATTAGTTCACATCAAGCGCTCACCCAGTGGTTACTGCTGAATAATCAAAAGAAATGGGCAAACACGCTATTTGCTTTTCTATCAAGTTACTTTCAGTTGGGAGACTTACGTGTGCGCTGCCATGTCCCGACAGAGGGCGCATTTCTCAGTGACTTCGGCAAATGTACATAGTCACACAGTGCAAGTCAAGTGTGTGTGTGACACTGTGTGTGCGTGTAAGCACATTTGGAACTTAAAGCATTAGTGAGGGCTTTAAGGCAAAAACTTGGAGACCGATGCGTTCCAAACCTCATGTAAACAATCAAATTTACAGCCCAAGTGAAACAGAAATCACTTAAACTAATTAAACATAGCGGATCAGATGGCAAAATCTTTCGAACAGAAATGCCAGCACTTTCAAAATAAAACAAGTACAATGCAAGCACTGTGCAGGCAAAACCTTACAAAAAATAGTTCCCCAAAAGTGGATGGAAACAGTACTTGGGCGCCGGGAACGTTATAAGAGCAGCACAAACAGGAAAGAGTATGCCTCAGCCAATAGAAACTGAGGAAAGGTAAGTGGCAAGCATAGGAACAAAGCAAGAAAAGCAAGGGGGCGGGATGTAAGCCCCTTTTAAGATTTATATTAAATACAATAGATTTCACAAGCACAGTGTGAGCGCTGTGCAAGTGAAACCTAAAAATGTTTGGGGTGTAACTTTGAAAATAATGCATACGTTTCTAACACTATTTGGATGCCTCGGCAAGTCATCCTCAGTGATACCGGCATTGCAAGATGAGCGTCACATCTTGGCATGCCTTTGGCCAGACCCTGTATGCTGCCCACCATGGGGTCCAGCAGCGTCTCACCAGGGAGAGGAGTTCTCCTTTTTACCTGGTTTATTTTTTGATTAACTTCCTGTTTTCGTCAGTGTTCTTGGATTCTGCATGTTTCCCTGAGCAAGCTGCGCCAAGTTGAAAGTGTTAACGAAAACCTTTCACATAGTTTACTGAGGAATTCAATGATTTGGAAACTGTGATCAGTGAAAACCTGACGTGGACTACTCCATGAACTCATAACAGAAAAGTAAACACTGTTTATTCTTTTTTCCCGTGCACCACCACTCTGGGAACGGTTTCAAGACTGCATTGGCAAATTAACCTCTGCATTCAAAGGAAAAGCAAGTATAGTGCAACAAATAAAGGAGTTCATTTCGAGGAAAGCTGTGAAAAAGGCGTTGAATAACTAAAGAAATGTGCTTCACGGTATATGAATAGTTTGAGTTTTAATGTTCATTGTGACTGTTATTGTGAAGCAATCATGGCCTGAGCAACTGATTCAAAAATGGAAACTCTGCGGTTAAGAGTGACGATTGTTGTGGTCTGAGCAAGGGCTGTAAAAGGACAAAAACACTGATGAGGAAATATATTTCCGGTTGAAACTTATGTAACTTCCGGTTAGACCCAGTGGCGTAGGAAGGGGGGTGCGGTGGGTGTGGGCCACCCCAGGTGTCATCACTGAGGGGGGTGACCAAATGGCAAAAATATGTGTTTTAAACACATATTTTTGCCATTTTGTCAAGCCGGGGGTGACAAGAAATTTTCCGCACCGGGTACCACCTGACCTTGCTACGCCACTGGTTAGACTGAGGGCCTGACTTAGGGGCATATTATCAAGGACTGCGTTAAAATTATCGCCACTTTAGCGGCAGAAAATTTTCGCTAATGCGGCGATAATAGGCTTGATAATATGCCGCAGAGAATTCCAATAGAAGCCCATGTTGACACGAGCACATCGGCTTCTATGGGAATTCTGAAGGGCATATTATCAAGCCCATTATCGCCGCTTTAGCGGCAGTTTTCTGCCACTAAAGCGGCGATAATTTTAACGCCGTTTCTTGATAATATGCCCCATAGAGTTCTGAGATTAACGCCAGCCCTGCGTGATCTCTGTGCCTTCAGAGGAGTCGCCATTGCAGCTCCTGTGAGGGCACTGAAGGTTTGTCAGGGGTCAGGGGCATCTCCTCCGTTCAGCAATTGTTTTCCCCAGTGGTCTCCTCTTTTGTATGAATGTTACATTTCAAAACATTTGCTACCTTCTATAGACACTACTATACTAGTGTTAACTTTATAAACAATGGTCTCAATGCCACTAAAGCAACATCTTTCTTCCAAAAATTGCAGGGGTCATCAGGTGGAAGGCCGCTGACTGTCAAGAGTCTGTGGTGCCGACTTGACTTACTGATTCTGATGACTTGGTGGGCATGTTGCTGCAAATATGGCTCTTGATCCTGGACTTGTGGTTTATTTTGGAAGAAAAAGAAGGTCTCAAAGAGTTTGCTGAAGAACAGTTCTGTTCCAGAGAAGTATTGTGGATATGAAGTTGAGTTTAAAAACAATCTTTTAACTCTGTTTGCACTTTGGTAACTTAGTACATTATTTTCAACTCTGGATCCTTTTGTGAGAGAACAGAGAGAATTCCTCCATCAAGTATCATTTTAGAAGACGTATCTAACGGGCATTTAAGGTACGAATTTTGTTTAGTAAGGGATTTATGTGTGGGCAAGAATAGGAATCATATTATGTTAATGGATGTTAATTATGTTCCAGTTGCACAAAGATAAGTCAGAGTTTAAGCGCACCTGTGTCATGGCGTGAATACCTATGAAGCCAGAGGTAGTGATCTTGCCAATAGGAACTAGATTGATGAGGGTTTCATTAGTCTCATATATCTTGTTATAGTTCTGTTTCAGGAAGGTCATCTTCATATCAACATACAGAGAGTTGGTTACACTCAAATTTGGTAAAGAGATTTGTTTTCACTGTTTAAGTTAGATGTCGAACATTCATAGCAGATTTTTTTAAATCTCCTATTTGGCTTTAGATACCCCTTTGTCCTACAGACGTCCATCGGCAGCACAGTGACCAGACAAAGTAGCGATCCTGTCTCTAAGCCTGATTTAGATCTTTGCGGAGGGTAATACTCCATCACAAACGTGCTGGATGTCCCGTCAGCCGTATTGTGATCCCATTATATCCTATGGAGATTGTAATACGGCAGACGGGATATCCGTCAGGTTTGTGACGGAGCATTCCATCCACCAAGATCTATATCAGGACCTCTGTTTTCTCTCTTTTGCTATTCCTCTTTCGTGTTCAGTTATCGGTCTAACATTTATTGGCTGTGGTTGGAAGTAGATGTAATGAAAGGTGGAAGGGTGCATCACTTGTTGAATCCAGAGTATAAGACTAGAGCTTTCTGACAGTATCAACTAGAGAATGTATTTGTGGAGTGTAACACACCAAACATACCTCAGAAGCTACACCCCTGACTTTTAGTTGTTTTACTTCTGGAATGAAAGACAGAGATTTTGAGCATTCAATGTTCTGAGGTTTACAATCTAGTATAGTGAGTGGGTCCAACAAGAATTAGACCAAGATGAAGTTGTGCAATCGGGAAATAAGCAGGAATTTGGTCTTGTTTGGGTTTTATTCCAGTTTATGAAAGGACATCCATTGTCGTGTAGTTCTTATAGAAAATAAACAGGATCTGCGCGTTTAGACAACATACACTGTAGGATTGGTGTCAGATGCACTCTGATCACCCCCACCGGGTATGCTGGCCCTCTTGTACCAACTAGCTCACAGTGACACTAGAATCTCCTCTTGCCAGGGAGAGAATAGTTCTTGGCAACCATTGAACATGACAACCCTGAACCCTCAGGACCATGGAAACAATGTACTACCTTTCGCTCAGTCACTCGTGCTTACTTAGTTTCTCTCAGAGGGATACACACAATAAAAAAAGCTTGGCTTTTTTTATTAATCATTTATTGAACAGTTGTCATTTTGTTGTAGAACAGATGTGCTGCAACAACCGTTAGACAGTATAGGATATAAATGATTAACAGTACTCCAAAAGTAAAAGGATGGTATAGTTCTACCATCTTACTAAAATCATGAATACACACAAGTATGTAAAACACATGATAAAAGATGCGTACTCCTATGATGCCTCCCTATCTAGAGATACCTAAATGTACCTAGCATGGTTGTAGGTGTTAGGCCAAGAATTCCTCTACAATCTAGTCAACCCCATTACCTTAAGTTAGACTGTGGGACCTCGTCCTGGTCTCGAGTTGGGCACCCCGCAAGGGATGTTTTTAGACCACTGTGAGCTGGAGTGTCTGCATGCAGGAACCTCAGCGTCTCTGGTCAGTGTGTCGGACGGGAAAATCTCAGTCTCCTCTAACTATCTTAGCAAGATGTGATGTATATATACCCCTAGGTCTCCCATGGGGTCCTACCTTGCTGTATGACTGTGTCGGCCTAAGGATGACGTCAGGCATGAATTTTGTACATAGATTTTATACAGGAGATGGCAGTCCTGCTGTGCTTCCAAAAACCCTCATGCATAATGTATGAGATTTCAAACTAGGGAAAAACCCGCATTCTGAATGCAGTGTAATATCTAGGTAAAAGGTCAGTCCCTGTAAAACCGTGACAAGTGTAATGAAGGGAGAGAATATAGGTGAAGGGTAACGAGTTTACCGAGGCCTATATTATAGTACCTATATGGAATATAACACCATGATTGAATGTCTTTTGGAGTCTGCCCTAGAAGGAGTATGTTCCTTGGGAGGCTACATTCAGATATAATTGTGTACCATCTGCATTGAGATGATGCAAGTTGTTTGAGCATTTGAGGAGCTGCATATAGATGATACTAGATGTTTGACCATTTCAGGAGTTTAAGATAGAATTGCACCTTGTGGTAATTTATGGTCCGTGAGAGAAGTGTCTGAGCAATTTCTGCTCACTTTTATTTGTTGATCTCTCTTTTCGAGATATGATGCAATCCAGTCCCTAGCCATTTATAACCATTATTTTACTGACTGTGTTAATGCAGATGTTGATAGGTCTAAAATTAAAAGGGTGAAATCCTTGGGTCTAAGCTGAAAATGATAATAAAGAAAATGTATAGCAAAAATCACTGTTATGGAGTGACTAATCAAATCAAGACAGAACAGTTGGCTAGTGCCCACAGATCTAATAGTGGGCAGATCCCTTTACAGGACGAAATCCCTCACTCACCAAAGGTGACATGACGCAACAGATATATTACACTCATGAAAGGAATCATATCTGATATATGGATAATAGTGTTGATAAAAGTTGTACCAAGACCATCTTCTGCACACATAGTAAGATAGACTCGGACATAATATACTATTATCGTATACCTCCCACCTTTTATGAGACAGACTTTAAGATGCAAAATTTCAAACGCCGTATAAACTGTGAAACCCTGTGTAGATATAAGAATTAGTACTGTACGTGGTTGAAGGGAAAGCCTCTTCTATATGTACATGCAGAGATGGACGGTCCACAGGTATATCGAAAATCTGACATTTAGGTTAATGAAATGTGAAAGCTTGCAGATATTTCAGCTATGATCACAATGCGGTATACTGTAAACAATACAATGCAGAATGTCATAGATCATGAGCTATGTCTCACTGGTAATGCACAATCTGAAGTAGTGGCAAGATTAGTTGTACACCAAGTCTGGTCTACAAAGTCACCCAAGGGATTTCATCATTGAGGCCTGTGTTATCACTGTTCAGTTTGTGCACCCAACGCTGTTCTTTTCTGAACAGGAATGCGAAATATCGGCAATGTGTGTTGGAATAAAGGGTTTCTCTAACACTGTCCATTTCAGAACTTGCGGGGAGTGATGGACTGTAAGAAAGTGGCTTGTCAGTTTCGTGAAGGCTTTTTGGCACCTTTCGTGTTTTGACATGACGTGTGGTCATGCCTACATATCGAAGTGTACAGGGACATGTAATCAGGTAAATAGAGTTATTGCTGTTACAATTGGTTTGACTGGGTCAAACCCCGCGGTCTGGATGTGCCAATGTCAATCTCAGTTGTATGTGTGGTATGAGGACAAGCTGCACAGGAACCACAAGGGAAGTGTCCTTTCACAGCAGGTAAACCCCATGGGGTATCCTGTTGTGTTTTATGAGCCTCACGTGGATGTGTGTGCACTAATCTATCCCTAATATTAGTGCTCCGTCTAAAGGCAAAAAGTGGACGGGGAAGTGGTGTTGTACCGATGTTGGGAATCTTCCAATTGGATAGGATGCTTTTCTTGATTTTATTAGAAAAACTGCAAAAAGAGTTAACACAAGTCAATCTGTTGGATGCCTCTTTGGGGTCATTGGGCTCTAGAAGAGCTGCTCTGTTGTTATTAGCCGCACGTTTTAAGGACCTTCTGACGAGTTTCTTAGGATAGTGTCTCATTATCAGTTGATCAGACAGGTCCTTGGCATGTTCTTGGTATGTAGTCCTTGATGAACAGTTCCTCTTAATGCGTAAAAATTGCCCAAAGGGCAAGTTATCCCGCAAAGCTTTAGGATGAAAACTGTCATATAGCAAAAGAGAGTTCTTGGACATATGTTTTCTGTATAGCTCAGTACTAAGTCCCCCAGCCGAGGGAAAAATATTGACATCCAGGAATGGTAGATGTGTTTTGCTGGACTCACAAGTGAAATTCAAATAAGTGTTGCGGCTATTAAGCCATGTCTTGAAATCACTGATCGATGTAGCAGAACCTCTGCAGATAACCAACACATCATCAATATAACGTTTCCACAAACGTATATTGTCTCTGTATGGATTGTGGTTGTTGAAGATGTGTTCTTGTTCAAAGATGTGAACATAGAGGTTTGCTAGGCTGGGAGCGAAAACGCTCCCCATTGATGTACCTGACACCTATAGGAAAAGTTAGTCCTCAAACCTGAAATTTTTTCTTTCATAGCTATACGGGCATAATTGATGATAAATGACACTGGAGTAATTGAATCTGGGACTTTGTCCAACAGTAGTGTTTCTATCGCAGAGAGAGTTTCATCCTGAGGGATACATGTAGATAACCATTCTACGTCAAATGAGATGATGAAATTGCTCTCTGTGTCAAATTGAATATCACTATTTCACACAAGCAGCAGCCCCTTCTTTAGGTCCTGACGAATGCCCAGTCCACGTTTGGACTTTTGAGGCTGAAACATGTTGACCACTATTTTTCATCACACCAAAGCGGTTTAAATCCATACCGCTGGTGCACTGTTTTTTAATCCTGGGAGTGGGCATATCCTAATAAATGATAATTTTTGTGCTCATTAGCTAGTTTTAGCTTTCACTTTTTCCACACTTTCTTCTTGGTTTACGCTGCGCCCTCACTCACACTATGTTTTCTCACTTGTGGGTTTAGAATACTCCATCCATACTCAAAACTTCCATGAGCTCCTCCCTCTTAGAGAGGGGGTTAGCCCTCAAAGGAACTAGGCGTTTCCTTTGGGAGGAGAATCCCATATGATGAAGCATGTCACCTGTAATGAGTGAGGGATTTTGTCCTGTGAAGGGATCTGCCCACTATTAGATCTGTGGGCACTAGCCAATGGTTCTGTATTGATTTGATTAGTCACTCCATAATAGTGATTTTTGCTATACACTTTCTTTATTATCACTTTCAGCTTAGACCCACGGATTTCACACTGTTATGTATCTAATTATTGGGGATGTAATCCTATGCAGGTCTCTAAATTATCCCTAGGGCCCTCCTTTTGAACTTCCTTGTTTATTAGGTCTAAAAGGGTGCCAGAGGTCATGCTTTACCAGTATGCAAAGTGTTCCATCATTTGACACAGAGATCTTTCTGTGCTATGCCAAGACCTATACGTGAACCTTAGTTCGTAAAATAAGTCACAAAACACTTTTTTTGCATTTCATCCAAAATTAAGAGCAACTTGACATGACAAGGTTACGGAGAGCGTGTGGATTGCATGACTGGCTTTCTTGAGCACAGGATGGCCTGTGTTCCTTTAAGGTAGTCTGGGACATCATCCTACTTCAATGCTAAGTTAATCAGACCTTTTCAGTTTTTGGTGAGAAATTTGCTCTCTCTTTCAGTATGGTTGCAAATAGTAGATCATTGCATTGAGATGCTGGTCTAGTGTTTGATATTGTCTTCATTAGTTCACTTTCACTGATTTCTCTGAAGTTGTTCCAGACCCCAATTTTGCTGCTAGAGAGAATAGGGTTGCTTCTACTGGTTGGATGGGAAGAGAGAAGAATTCTGAAGAAATGTCACTCATTTCTTTTGTATTTTCTGACCTCAAGAATAGGGAATGATTTAGTATGTCAACTATTGTAAAATGTTTCTAGGTTGGTTTAGGCTATGGTCCATTTCCAAATTAGCTAGCCTAATCCAGGTTGCAGCCTCATGTCACTGGAACTGGGAGGGTCAGTGTTAATGAGGCCACCAAGTGGAAGCTCTTTCTAATGACCAGGAGCTCAGTTGTGTCTCTATATGTGTTTAAGGTAAGGGAATCCTCAGCTAGACAGAAGAGGATTTGTTTGTTGTCTGCATTGGTTTTAAAAGAAAAGCCCCAAAACAATTAATGAGTTGGGCTGTAAGAAAGATGTAAATGTTGTAGATCTTATTACTGGAAGAAGATCCTTGGGGGACTCTGAAAGCTACAACAGAGAAGGTTGAATGAAAAGGGGGAAGACGAGTTGCTGGGGACTGATCTGGGCGATAGTCTGTAATCGAGGCAAGAGTATTATCCCAAAATCCAGCTTAATTAGTCGTGATAGAATGATGTGTTGCGCTACCATGTTGAAAACAGCTAACAAATCAAGAAACATCGTCTGCCTTGTCTCTGAGAATTTGAAGATCATTGAGGATGGAGACAAGCACATATTCAGTATTATTTAGTAGGTGAAATTGAGAATATAGTTGGACTTAGAGAATTTGAAAAAGATGGGAGTTCATTTTTTCAGGAAGCTTGATTGGAAGCAGTAGTAAGGACATCGGGCAGACATTGGGGAGAGAATGTGGCTCAATGGCTAGGGCGGCTGACCTCGGAGCTGGGGAACCGGGTTCGAGTCTCAGCAGGGAGGCTCAACATTCTGCGATTCTGGGCAAATCGCTTAATCTCCCCGTGCCTAACAAAAATGAATGTGTCCGTCTGTAATGTAACTGGTGCTTATGTAAAGCGCTCTGATACCTCTGGGTCTAGTTCACGTTATATAAAACTCTAAATAAAAAAAGAAATTGTTAAAAATCATGGGGTCAGCTGCTGTTTTTTTTTTTTTTAGAAGAGGACTATAAGTGCTTGTTTCCAGTCTTGCAGGACTGTACTGCTGCTGATGAAAAGATTAAAGAGATCAGTTAGGATGGGACGAAGAACAAGAAATTGAATGGGGATGTGGGTGGGGCTGAGATTCAGTGGACACTCAGATTTAATTGAATGAAGACGCTGGGCGGTCTTTTCCACTGACAGATGGGAGAAATGGGATTGCGAGGGTGCAAAAGTGTCTTCCAATCCCCAAAGGCTTCAGAAATCTGAGCCGAAGAAGCAGGGGAAAGTGAGTTTCAGACTTTCATGACATTGACTTGGAAAAACTGATAGAGCATTGCAGAGGTCTTAAGATGGTGAATCTCAAATGTTACCTCTAGACGTGGTTGAAAGTGAGTTGTCAATCTTAAAGATTTGTTTGGAGGAAATGGTCCATTTAGGTATGTTGTCTGCATGAAAAGAGGCACGTGACATGCATACAAATTTCCCATAGAACTGTTTGATAGTGAGAACTGGCGGTGGAGGGTACGTGGACCGTCAGGCCCTCTCTGATTTTTGACATGAGTTTCTCCTATTTATGGTCTTGACTAAGCCGAGGAACAGACGGGTGGATGTGGTTACTTTTTAATGCAGAAATTGGGACAGTTTCATTGAGGCATCATGAGATCTATCTTGCAATATTCATTATAGCACTAGAAAGGGACGCGGACAATGGAGAAGGAGAGAATCTGTGTTTAAGGGCAAGGAGTGGTTCACAAGATTGATGCAGGAGCTTCATAGAGGGGCTGTAATTTATACCAGGCCAGATTACCAAGATGCTTAGCACTCCTTACTCATTGCCATGGCCACTGACTTGGTCATTTGCCACCGCTTTCGATGAGATGGGGGAGAAGACAGGAAAGAGCTGATGATCCGACCAGATCACGCGTATCGGGGGTTCTATCGTTAGAGCTTTTTAATTTGCAATAAGAAGGTACAGGCTCGATTCCTCATCATGGGTGGGCTCCATAGACCACAGCAAGTTACTTTATCTAATATCTGTTTTTTACTTGCATGTGTCCAATAACCTGCACGCTAACAAAAAAGTATGTATAAATGTAAAGCTGCCAATTTACGCATTTGCCCTTCACAGAGGACTGGATAGAAGTGGAAAATTCGACATTCTGGTTATTGAAACCAGGCCCTGCAAGGCTTTCGGCCCAGAGAGGCCTGTACCATGGACTAACGCAGACGTGTCTTACAGTTGTGAAACTAGGCTTTTAAAATGTAAAAGAAACACTGAATATTTAATACGGCAAATTAACAGTTATGAGGGTTTTTGCCTGGAGGGGTGCCTCGGCTATGTTGATGGAGGTAATTAAATTTCAAAGGGTTGGGGAAAAAAAGTCCATTATTTCTTTTTCAGATTTTCTTTAAATGTAAGAAAAGCAGTAAGAAAAGTGGGGAAACGGGGTGGCTGTTCGTATACTTGAAAAAGAGAAAAATACTGTCGATTCTGCTTTTGAATTTTAACTTTTCAAACACAGATTTGCCACGCGAAATATATATGAGCGGTCACCACATTAAAACCAAATGAATATTTTCTCGTACTCCTCTGTGCCTAACCTGCTGTTGGGTCTTGTGTGAATTAGATATCTTTGAATAATTTAGTTGGATAAAGACATAGGCACATACGAAAATGTTCAATTTTTAAAATAGGATTCTAAGTTATAGGGTATGTTAGGCTATACGCTTATTTGTCCTTTAACGGTTAGTTCTTTTTTCATTTTTAATACTTCTTATTTCTGAAATATAAAGGCTTAATTTTCGAAGCCATTTGAACGTGTAGGTTCAGATTGCATGCCTTAATTTAGTTATACAAATTCATTTTTTCAATTCACAACATGTGAATTTGGACTTGTGTGGGTGTAAACCAGTGTGGGGATGTCTTATAAAGCCTAGGAGCACCCAAGAAAAATATGTGGGTATTCATAAAGTTCTCCGCGACTTATTCCTACACTGGAAACTGGTCAAGATTTATTCATACCAAGGGGCAGTAATAAGTCCCTTTCCAGGGTGGGAATGGAAAGGGACAAGCATTAAAATGTGTTTGGATGTAGGGATAAGGTTTGCTCCAGAGAGAGAAATATTTCCTCCTGGAGAAAAAAACACAAATTAAGTGCAATTACACTCCTGAGAAGGCATTTTGCATGTGCATCTGTACCTGGGAGGCAAGATAGCACAAAGACAACATGCGCTTATTTAAATGTGAAAATACCACTTCAATGAAACAGGTCTGCACTGCAGCTAGCAAACCCTGCCTGCCTCACTGATACATAAAATAATCTAGCTCCCAGTCACCCATGAAGAACTCCCCTTTGTCCAACAGCCCTCAAGCATTTGAAAGTCCTTTCAAACCTCTAGGTCTCTACCCCTCCCTACCACCCCTGATTCTAAATTTGCCTGGTCACATCACTTCTAGAGCCCCAAGCTAGCTCTTCCATCCAGGAACCTAGCTAACCATTATATCCCCCTTCAGACTTGCAGTATCCGTGCTCACGTGTTGTGTCTTGCCCCAGCTCGGTGCAGCTGGCCAACAGAAAGGCATATACCCACATAGTGGTTTATTGCGTTCAGTGCACAACTAATATTTCGTGTCGAACACAGCTTTATTTATTTATACCTTCTGCTGATATGCAGGGGCGCAGCTCGGTCAATAAGATTGGGGGGGGGGGCAAGCTTCAAATGTTCTGACAATCAGGCTTGCATATAATGTTTAAATACATTATAGGACAAACAGAGCACGAGAGGGGCCTAAAGGGCAGTGTATAGGGAGAGGAATGCAGATTGGTAGGGGTACTAAGAGAGTAAATACAATATTTTTTTAAGTAACCAACATTATGAGGACTTTCAATACAAAGAGGGAAGAGTGTGTGTGCATTTTTGTCTGTGTGTATGTAAATATCGTTGGTGAAATCCGACTTACATCTCACAATACCCGACTGAAAGCACTTGCGCCCAACTGTTTTTCAGTAAATACATTTATTAGAGGGGTGTAACATCTCAGACACCCCTTCTGAAGCTATGCCCCTGCTGATATCCATTGTCGATTACACTGCGGGATAGATGCAGGGGTCATTCCTCTCCACGTCAGCTGATACCATAGAGCATGGGTACTCAAAGACATTTTCCCAGAGGTCAAAAAGTTTGGTCTTTGATGTGTCCGAGGGCCACATTGCAGCCAGTAGGGTAGCTGTCGAGGTAGCAGGGGAGATAAGGTGGTTGCAGGGGAGGCGAAGCATGTACATCTGAATTGCATAATGTAAAACCAGAAATTCTGGATCAATCCCGGCTTCCCCACCTGATCAAACTGTGTGATCCTAGGCAATTGTTATATTTCATTTTCCCTCCTTTTAATTTATTATCACAAATAAGAGGACCTCCAAATACAAGACTTAAGGATTTGTGCTGTACAAGACTAGGCTAGACTATAACATTGCTTCTGTATAATAGCAACCCAGGCTCCCTAAAGGGTGCACATAACTGAATTGCCTCATAGTTCTCTACTGGCATTGTTGTCAGGATGGGTGAAGCATGAAAGTTTCTAAATTCATGTTTGAAAACTATCACTTTTCAAAAATACTTCTCAAGGCACAATATAACCTGATGTACTAAGGTGGAAAGGTTCTGAAGGTTAATGAAATACACTTTTTGAATTTAAAATCATATTTTACACGTTTGCTGCAAGATTCAATTAACATTTAAAGAAATGCTTGACCGTTTATGTAACATCCTTTATAAGTCTAGTGGAGTTGAGTAAACAGCATCCCAGTGATTCTTTTAACCAGGGGGGCGCATGTACAGGTCAGGTGGGCCGCATGTGGCCCCGGGCCGTACTTTGAGTATCACTGCCATAGAGACATAACATTCACCACGCCTTTACACCATACATCCCTAAGCTTTAGCTGCTGACCTATCCAGTCATGGTAAACCTACTTGTAAGGAATTGGATTACTGGTTGAGAGGGGTGGAAGCCCTCGTTAAGCAACAGCCATAATGCTTGCCAGGGTGAACCACAAAACTCACTAAATTAAGCTGTGTTTAATCCTCTGGTACCTTAGGCCCAAAAACTGTCAGGCTTAACTTAGAGGCAATGTGTAAGGAATGTATTCACTAATGAGACAGAATAAAGTGAAAACACAACACAAGAAAAATCCCACAACAAGAAAAATAGAGTCACTTTTAATAAATACAATGATACCAGAACGACAAAACTCCACTCACTAGAGCCTGAAATATTGGCTTTGAAAGATTTTGGTAAGAATAGCGCCAAAAGCACAAAGTTCCAACTGTGGTTATCTGGCCATGCTGGACCGGGATAAAGTCACAAGGTCAGGTAGACTGCAATGAAGTGCTGGCCAGATAGAGGGACCAGGTTAGTCCCGCTGAGAGTTGGACCATATGTTGTTGATGCAATGCTTCGAGTCACTCGGAGTTGGTTTTGATCAGGAGCTACGTGGTGGTGTGATGTGAAGTCCACTGCAACAAGTGATGGACGGAATGCTGAATGGTTCAAATATTCTCCCCCAGTCAAGAGATCTGGGTTAAATCAATCGTTCTTTTTCCCACTATGCCACCCCAGTTTGGACCCAGCCATATGCAAATCAGTCTTGACCCTGTGCCTCATAGGAACAGTCCAGACCGAACTGCCAAGCCAGGTCCTCCCTGGATCAGAAACAAGCATCCTGGGACCAGTTTCAGGGTATGTCACTCTTCATCAGCCAGGCTAGCTTGAATCCAGTGGCACAGTGAGCAAGGGACCCACGTCTGGGCATACCCGTCCCACTTAGGGCGAAAAGTGTAACTGCAACAAATGATGGACGGAATGCTGATTGATTCAAACATTCTCCCCCAGTCAACTCGAGTCAAGCTATCCTGGCTAAAGAGGGGTGAAACCCCGAAACCGGTCCTAGGATGCTTGTTTCCAGTCCAGGGAGGACCTGGCCTGGCAGTTCGGGCTGGACTGTTCCCACTGGGCACAGGGTCAAGACTGATTTGCATATGGCTGGGTTAAAACTGGAATGGGATGGTGAGCAAACAAACGATGGACTTAGGCCCAGATCCCTGTACTGGGGTGAATGTATGACATTGTTCTGCATTCTGTCCATCAATTGTTGTTTTTGCTTGATGTGAAGTCCTGCATCAAGGTGCCTTGCTCTGCATCACTTCTGATCAGGAGCTTCAAGGGCTGCGATGCCAGGTCCTGCATCGAGTTGCGTCGGTTCTGATGAAGCCAGCGATCAGGAGCTGCGAGGAGCTGCGATGCAAGGTCCTGCATCGTGATGCACCACGCTACTTCGGATTTGATGGAACCCACAGTTAGGCAGGGAGGAGTACACCCTAAAGTCTGCCATGGGTCCAGGACCTGGGAGGCAGCTCTTGAAGATCTGGACTCACTCTAGGCAGAGGCCAGCGGCAGGGTTCAGGCAGGTTCAGTTGTAGGGCCAGGCAGGTCCAGTGCAGTAGGTCAGCTGGGCAGTTGCAGGGAGGCTTCCAAAGATTGTTGTGTCCCTGTAGCTCACACAGGAGGTTAGCCAACTGACTATTGGAGTCACTCTGGTTGGCCTGGGTTGAAGGCAAACAGGTCCAGTCTTCCAGTTCAAAGAACAAGGCAGGCCTTCAAGCAGCGGGGCAGGTCTCTGGCAGGAGGGCAGTCCTTTCTCTGTAACTTCTGCCGGTCTGGTGTTGTTCTAAAGAGTGGCTCAGGAGGTCCAATATATATACCTTTTGCCAACCTTTGTGTGTAGGGGACTACCTGTCCTACCCGAACATCTGGTTCTGGAAGGTTCTTACTCTGTCAAGGCTCCGAACTGCATTTGAGTTACAAAAGGCATGCGGCCCTGGTGTCATATTCCTTTGTTAGTGCAGAAAGCAAAGCCCTTTGAATGGTAAGTGAGGCTGGGTATAGCTCTTTCAATACACAAACCCCAACAGCAGAGCCATTCAGTCATGTGACGCAGGACACTGGCAGAAGGCACAAATGGTTGGGACAAGAAAATGTCAACTTTTTAGAAGAGTTATTTTCAGAATTGTGACTCAGTATTTGACTTTACCATTAAAGAGGATTTTGAAGTTGCAATTCATTTATGTTTAAACAGCATATTTCTATATGCTCCTGATCCAAGGTTAGCACTTATTGAATGTAATAAGGGGGGAACAACCTTTGCAACGCAACTTTTACAACGCACTACCATTACAACGAAACTGTTACAACGCAAGTGGATTTACAACGCATGCCATTACAACGCAAGTCTTTACATCGACTTGCGCTAGATGGCGTGCTAACATTACAAATAGTGTAGTTTACTATCCCAACACCTTCCCTACTGTTAAGTGGACTGGAGTTGGAATAGTAAATTACACTTTTCTAATGTTAGCACGCCATCTAGCGCAAGTCGATGTAAAGACTTGCGTTGTAATGGCATGCGTTGTAAATCCACTTGCGTTGTAACAGTTTCGTTGTAACAGCATGCGTTGTAACAGCACACGTCATACATCCGTAATAAGGTAACCAATTGTAGTCAATGGGAGAAATAGGCCTTGCAACAGTGAAAAACAACTTTAGGAGTTTTTCACTGTCACAACATGGAAAAAGTAAGCACATATGTCCTACTTTTTCAATACAATGAACCTGTTACCTTAGGGTGACTTATAAGTATTAAAAAGGAAAGTTTGGCCTGGAAAATGGTTATTTTTGCAGGTCAAAATGGTAGTTTAGAACTCCACTACAAGCTCCAGTGGCAGGTCTGTGACACTTCATAGCCCTCTTACATCCCAGGTGCATGCAAAAACTTCTCTTTGCAATCCTGTCACCTCGCTTAATGAGAAAGCCAATAATCTGTAATCTCCCTCACAACTATCGCCCAAGCCTTTTCCCATTCCCCGTTGTACATCTCTGCCTCTGTCCTACTGTCCTGAGATGGTGTTTTCCAGAGATTTTCAAGTGCTGCACTATTGGATATCTCATCCACACCTTGAACACTCAAGTATAAAGCTAAAGAAGAGGCAGTTACATATAGCCATGATAAATGCCTTGCATACTCCTCTCTGCGAAACTCAAATCCTGTTTGAGTGTGTAATAAAGAACAGACAACCCACCAGCTGTATGTGGTACAGTTGCCAGCCTCATAAGCTCCTTCCACTGCAACCTTATAGCCATGCCCAATTCCCTTTGAACAAACTTTTCATTTTCCTCCCAGATAATCTTAAATCCTCTTCATATCATACCCACGTTAAGCCACCAGCATTCACTCATGCTTTTCTAATTATGTCTATACACTTAAAAAGTGCAATGCACTGTTCATGATTCTGTTTGCAAAAGAGACGTACATAAATGTAATTTATAATAGTCACTAAAATTCAAGAACTCCTAGCCAGTTTCTGTTTCTCCTCTTTTGCCCCGAACATTACTACAATGCAATTTAAAAACATTCTCAAAATTCCCTTTCCAGATTTTCTCTCATAGCTACCATCCAAAGCGATAGCCACCGGCTTTATAAAACTCATGTATGGTATTTTGTATCTTTTGACACTTCTTTTCCCTAGATATTCTTGCGTTGTCTGCGTCAACCGCATTTTTCTCTACTGTTGATGCTTCTTTTGGCTCCTTAGCCTCCACTCCTTTTCAAACTTCATCGACCTTAAGTTTGTGTCTGTCTCTTCCACCATGCCACCATTCACCGTTTCGGCACCCACTCCTTTTTTCACAGTCCTACTCTCTTTGGGATTCCCTTTCTCAGCTTCCAATATGTTATTTCCCATCCCCGCACTCTGTACACACACCTTCTCCATACCCGGCCTGAAGTTGAACACAAGTGCTCCACCATCTCCCTATACCTCACTTAAAGAGCCATCCATTCTTCTCAAAGATCTGCCCTATTGACTATCACCGTACTGCTCTAGTTCTCCCTTTGTTTCAACCACCTGTGGGCTCTGACCTGTCCTCAATCCCTGAAAAATGCCTATCGCCCTTCTACGGTTTGTTTCGCACCCCCTGGCACCACTACCAGTCATCCCTGTTGCCCAACACATCCAAATGTCTTCCCTTGCCTTCTTTCAAACTACACTCTCATGCACCCCTTTCCAATCATCTATCCTTCCATTCTCTTCCACTGTGCCTTTCTCAAAACACCCTTCCTTGATACCATACCCATAATCTACCTTTTTGTCCAGTGCATCCGGTTCAATATCACCCTTTGCACTCATCCCTGGTTGTTCACCATCAATTCCACCCCATTCGGTAAGTCCATCTCTTTTCTCCTCCCTGATGTTTGGAGACTTCCTCTGACCATTTCCTCTCTTCAGGCCTCTGCCCCATAATTGCTAAATCGAGCAGCAGCACCAATATATTAGCCATAATGCCCACCATCTCTTGACATCCGCCTGTGTTG
Source organism: Triturus cristatus (assembly GCF_964204655.1). Taxonomy (NCBI): domain Eukaryota; kingdom Metazoa; phylum Chordata; class Amphibia; order Caudata; family Salamandridae; genus Triturus; species Triturus cristatus. The sequence continues at coordinate 105,609,935 of NC_140593.1, read as the reverse complement.
TATCGTTCTGAACAGAAGACGCTCTGCTCCCTGAGCACCTATAACAAACTTCTTTTCCTTCTCAATGCACTCAAAACCAAGCTCCCTCTTTTCCACCACCACCACCTCCCTGCACCTGATCACTACTTACCCCTTGAACCAATTCTGCTATTCTAATCCTCCAACTGTACTAGCCCTATTCTTAACCCCTTCCATCTGTCTCTCTACGCCTTCCGTGAGCCCTCTCAGTGCTTTCGTACCCTGCGACATTGACCGCCCTCCCTTTGTCTTTGGCCACCTCTGTCTACACCCTGATCCCACCCTCACCTAACACTTCCAACTTCATTCTGTACTTCCCCTGCACTTCCTTGCATGTTTTGCTTTATCTTACGTTTAATCTTGCATGGTACCGGAACACTACCTGCCTCGTCACCATCAGCAATATACCCTCCTCTGCTCGCTGACTAACATGTTCAGAGTGCTCCTAGACAGTGCTTAATTTGTAAAAAATATAAGTGCCAGGGCCCTCACCAGGAGGCCACTGCAGCTTGCACTACCCATTGCCCCAGCCATTGCCAGTAACAACACAACTATTAACCAACGCACTCCTATAGGTGTGACTATTCCAGGCCACCAAAGCTATAAGATTGGCTTGGGAGGCACGTATTAGTCCTTTTTAATGTATATTGAACTAATAAATAACTGTTGTTGTGCTCATCTCCAAATTACACAAATACCACCACCATGTGGCAAGCTATCATAAGTTTCAGTGTTGACAATTAAGTGCCGGTGCTGAGCACCGGAAGACATGGGCTCAAATTAAGCACTGCTCCTCGGTAATCCCACCTCCACTACTCATGTGTCTAATATCATGGGCTGCACAGGTTCTGAGCTCTCCTACTCAGCCCCTCCTGCAATGCTTTCCCTCGTACAGTTCTCCTCCGCCCTGGGCACCTAGAGCATCCCCACCACACCCTGTTTCCCATCCGCAATACCTGGCAAACCACCACTGTCTACTGCTTCTGAGGTTGCCGCACAACTGCCCCCTGCCAGCAGTCGCCTGTGTCGCTCCTCCACAATTCACAGTCAATCCACCCTTGACAGACACTTGGCTGCTGACACAACCAGCTTCTGTTGCTACTGGTTTGCTGTCCGCTCCCCCGACTCTGAACCTGTCACATCACCCATCCTTGAACCCCTACCATGTGTGTGTGGCAGCAAACAAGCTATTGTTGAGGTTGACCCATCAACTGAGGATCTCCTGTGGGACCTGCCTATGTCCACCTCCATGCCTAGCACTCCCACCCTGGGGGTATATCCTCCCTTCCACTTACTTGAAAACTGACTACCCGTCATGTATGGCTGCAGGTAAACACCCTGCCATAATGCCCACCAGTAATCCCACATCTTGCACCATAAACTTAGACCCACCCCCAACACTGTACCTCCCCTACTGGTCCAAACCACCTAAAAGAGACCCTGTAGAGCTTTACACCTGTATTATCCATAATTCTTTAGATAACTCTGTTTTACAAGTTCATGGGAGTCCTGTCATGCTGCAGGTGCATTGTGGGATTGCTGCCGCAGAGTTTTTCATCTGTGGCAGATCGTATCATGCGGGGAAGCTATCCAGGGCAGCCCACCACCACACCGGTAGGTGATGTGTTCTTTGTGCAAAACCTGTACCAGGTGCTCTGTGTTATGGCAGACCAAAACGTGACAAAAAAATGATTATTGAAAACAATTTGGAATTTCTTGGAGGAAACAATTAAACTAAAATTAGAACCATCACAAATAATATATATGGTCGCCAGTAGGTAGTTATAGTTAGGACCTCGTTTCTACTCAAAAAGCGTTTTTTCTTTTGCCAATATCTTTGGCGCTGGTTGACGAACCTTTGAAAAATTTTCAAAACGAATGGTTCGCTCAGGTCAGCTCCTGTCTTGAAAGTTTCGGGGTGATTCTTTAAGCGGGGGCCAAGAAAAAAGGGTGGTCCCAAAACATGTTTTTGCCATGTTAATTTCCATAGAAAACTTTAGACAAAACTACAGCCCGAACTGCTGAACGGAATTACACCAAATTTGGCAAAAAGCTAGGACTTGGTTCAGAAAGCGTTCTTTTTTTTAAATGCTGTAAATTTGTTCAGTAGTTTCTGAGAAGTTCATAAAAAATAAAAAAATATCGATATCTGGTGACCAAGGAGGATTCACGAACCCTCCCAACCACGAGCTTCATTCTGATTGGCTGCCAACACTCCAAACCATGAAGTGTTGGCAGCCATCTTGTGACTTGGAACAAAATGATTAAAAAAAAGAAAAAGGGGCTGGGTAGAAACACCCTGATCCCCTAGGCCTGGTTATGAGGTCCCACAGGGAACCCAGGGCCTCAAAAAGCATTTTTTTTTATTTAAAAAAATCTGCAGGGTTTGCACTGGGTGCGCGAATCCCACCGAAAAAAGAAAAAAAAGGAAGTTCGGTGTACCGCGCTTCGTTTAATAAGCCCCCGGGTGGGCCATGTCCTGGGGGCAAAACGTAAAATACATGCGGGGGCTCTCTCCGGCCCCCGCAGCCCCAGGGACCGCCACCTCCACGGGGCTTTATCAATAATGTGCAGGGCACGTGGCCCCCCAAAGCCCCGGGGACTGCCACCTCCCCGGGGGCTTACCTTAAATTATATGCACTGGGCCTCGTGGGCCCCCCCAAACCCCGGGGACCACCACCTCCCAGGGGCTTCAATTTAAATAAACAATTTTAGGGGTGCTCCCCACACTGCCCCGGGGACCACCACCTCCCGGGGGCATTAAGTAAACTGATTATGGGGTCTGTTGTGGACCCCCAGCCCCGGGGACCACCACCTGCCTGGGGCTTCAAGCTTGTTGGGACGGGGGCCGTGCGCTCCCCCTTCAGGAGCCCTAGATGGCCCTGGGGACCGCCACCCCCAGGGGTGGCTCCAGCAATGTTCCAGGGTGCCCACCCGTGGGACACTGCAGTTTTCAATGGCAGTGCGGGAGCATGGCTCCCGCCCTTCCATTGCAAACACTGCTTTGCTTCATTGAAGCGAGAGCAGGAAACCTGCTCTCGCTTCCACGAAGCAAAGCAGATTGCTTTTGGACAAGGGGAGCTGCATGTCAGCAGCTCCCCTTCTCCAAAAGCAATGCTGGCTCCCGCAGGTGGCGGGGAGCCAGCTAGGACCACGGGGGCATTGGGGCTCCCCCCGCGGTCCCCAACGTGAGGGCCGGCCCCAAGGGATGGGGTCCCCGGGGCCAGGAGTGGCCAGAAGTGGCCCGGGAGGGGGGTACAAGGCCCCCTCCCTTTTATTTATTTATTTATTTTAAATGGAAGGCTGGCCCCAGGGGATGGGGGTCCTTGGGACCATAATTGGCCTCAGGAGGGGGCCACGCGGCCCCCGCTATAATTAACAAGTATTTGCAATGCAATCGTTCTCGCCTTTGGGACCTAATATGTATTTAGCCATGCAGCACATTAGACTGGGTGCTGAAACATCTACTGTTCTTTAACATGGTGGAAAGTAAGCACCAAACTGCGTGACACACCAGGTATAGGAACACATGGAGAGAAATATTGCCTTTCAGTGGGAAAAAGTATCGTCCAAAGCTCTTTTTTTAATATAAAATCAGGGCCTTCGGTGGTCATATCACTGAAAATAAAAGATTTGAAAAAAAGATTATTGTCTACGGGTGCTCGTGGAAGACAGTTTCTATGGAGCGGACTTTAGAGAATGCTAAAGTGATTCTGGTGTTTTACTGACCTCTGCTGGTTGTTTTCTATCAAGAAAGTTAAATAGAGGCAGTTGCCAGAGAAATTAAAAAAAGAAAGTCCCTCAGCAGAAAGCATTTCTGGTATTTTACTGACCTCAACTGGTCCTTTTTTATTAAGACAGTTAAATAGAGGCAGTTGAACAGGAAAAAAAGTCCCTAAGCGGAAGCAGACAAGTCCTAGGGCTGATCTCCTGAGCCCACAAAGTAAATACACATATAAGTATATACTAAAGTATATAAGTATATACTAAAGTATATACAAGAGGTCTTGAATGCTGGACCTAAAAATAAAGGCTGGTCAGGCCCCAGGGGATGGGGGTCCCTGGGGCAGAAAGTGGCCCAGGAAAGGGGGGGCCATGCCGCCCCCCTCCCGTATAATACATTTTAAAAATAAAAAATAAACGAGGCCATGCCCTGGGGGATGGGGTCCCCAGAGCCGAAACTGGCCTCGGGAGGGTGGCCGCGTGGCCCCATTCCCGTTTTTTTTTAATTAAAAAAATTGGTCAGGCTTTGGGGGGTGGGGTCCTCAGGGCCCAAAAATACTAAAAGAAGGGGGGCAAACAGCCCCCTTCTGAAAATACAAAAAGAAAAGAAAAGCCAGCATCTCGCCAAAGGCCCCACCCCCTGCCTTCACCACTCTACAAATGCCCCTCCTGGTGCATTCTGGGTTGGGGGATTAAGTCCCCTTGAATGCTAAGTGTCCTTAGGGGCCAACTAGCCCACCAGGTACCTCCAGTAAGCCCCACACAGTGGGATTGCTGAGAGGTGGACCGAGCTCACGCCCCTTTTTACACGACTCTGCAACGTGCCTCTTGGCGCATTACTGGTGGGGCGATGAGGTCCTCTTGTGTCATGAGGACCTCAGGACTAAAGTAGACTTCATCCCCCGAGCAGCAGTGCGCCAGGAGGCGTGTTTGCAGAGTGATGTAAAAAGAGGGCGTGGCCTCTGACCACTCTCAACAATCCAGCTGTGTGGGGCTTACTGGAGATATCTGGTGGGCTAGTTGGCCCTCAGGGACCCTCAGGATTTAAGGAGACTTAATTCCCCAACCCAGAAGGCGCCAGGAGGCACATTTGCAGAGTGGTGGAGAAAGGGTGCATGCATGTGTCCACCTGTCAGCTATCCCACTATCTGGGGCCTACTGGAGGTATCAGGTAGACTAGTTGGCCCCTAAGGACCCCCAGCAGCGAATGGGGACTTTAATCCCCATACAAGAGGGCGCCAGGAAGTGCGTTTGCAGAGTGGTGGGGAAAGGGGGCATGGCCTACTATAAGAACTTAGCAATCCTGCTGTGTGGCACTTACTGGAGCTAATAGAAGGGGTACTTGGCCCCCAAGGTTGACCTTGGGGCTAACTACCCCTCCTGTTACCTCCAATAAATCCCACACAGTGGGATTGCTAAGAGGTCTTCGGAGGCCATGCTCACCTTTCTCCACCACTCTGCAAATGCGCCTCCTGGCACAGTACTGGTTGGGGGATGAATTCCACTTTACTCATGAGGGACTTTGACGGCCAAGAACCCCACCTGGTACCTCCTGTAAGTCCTACGCAGCGGAATTTCTGAGTGCTGGTCGGAGGCCCAGGCCCCTTTCTGCACCACTCTGCAAACACGACTACTATGTTATAGTTAGAAATTAGCATTTAAAAAACCTCAGCAATTCACTGAAAAAACCATAAGTTTCAGGGACGTTATAGTTAGAAAATAGCATTTAAAAAAACCTTGGAAATTCACTGAAAAAAACATAGGTTTCAGGGACGTTATAGTTAGAAAGTAGCATTTAAAAAACCTTAGATATTCACTGAAAAAAACACAGTTTTCAGGGACGCTATAGTTAGACATTTCACTCATACCAGAGAAATTTGTCCGTTATAGTTAGTTGAGCTAACTATAACTCGCGCCCCCGCAATACACTGCTGATGACGTCACATATTACATCACTTATGACATGGTCAGTGACATCATTCATGACATCACTGATGACATCTCAAATGACATCCCTGATGACATCACTGATGACTGTGTATTTCTGTAAAGTTTAAATAGGTTTTATATATATGCCACAGTGTAATGAAGTATGAGTGGGTGTATGAGTGTGTGAATGGATGTTTTAGTAGGTCCGTGACTGAAACCTATGTTTTTTTCAGTGAATTTCAAAGGTTTTTTAAATGCTAATCCCTAACTATAATGTCCCTGAAACCTGTGTTTTTTTCAGTGAATTTCTAAGGATTTTTAAATGCCAATCCCTAACTATAACATTATGAAGCTCAAAAACTATCTCCAGAAGACCCCATGGAGCAAGGACAAGACACATGACAGTAAAGACATACAAAAAACCTAAAATGAAAACCATAATAAATAATAATTACAAATAACAACCACAATTAATAATTAAAACACTATATATATATATATATATATATATATATATATATATACATACATATATATATATATATATATATAAATAAATATTATCTACTGGTTAGTTATAGTTAGGACCGAGTTCCCATAGGAAATCTGAAAATTCTATTTTGAATAACTTTGGCGCTGGATGACTTATCTTCGTGACATTTTCAAAACTAATGGGGCGCTCTGCTCAGCTCCTACCCTGAAAGTCTCGGGGTGATTCGTCAAGTGGGGGCTGAGAAAAAAGGGGGGTCCCAAAACGCGTTTTCCCCATGCATTTTCCCATAGGACCTTTAGTCGAAGGTACAGCCCGAATGGCTGAACAGAATTACTTTAAATTTGGCAAAGAGGTAGTCCTCAGGTCAGGCATGTGCCTTTTGCATATATGGCGTCAATCTGTTCAGTAGTTCCTGAGAAAATTGCAGTTAAAAGTACATAAATATCTATAGGCGCGCACCGTGCGCGCACGGTGCGCGCACCAAATGTCCGCGAGCGTAATTCTGATTGGTGGTTAGATGTCAGTCAACATTCGAATCGGTCGAAATCAGGAAGTGTCGGACGCCATTTTGTGTGTGACAGTGAAAAAGAAAGGTGAAGAACGTGAAAAGGGGGCAGGGTAGAGAGTTCCTGACCCCCTAGCCTTTGTCAGGAGGTCCCTGAAGGACCCCGAAGGGTGAGAATTATTATTTATTTTTTTTCAAAAAATCACGGTGCGCGCACGGTGAAAAAACCTTAAAAAAAACATTTTAAAATGTTTATAAGTTTATAGAAGATATTAACTATGCTGTTCAACTTTATCCAAATTAAAAAAAAAAGAGCTGAGCCATTCCATATTGCAGGATACAGTCAATCTATAACTATATACATAGGTAGTTTATTGTAGCATAAATATATAAAAAATATAATAATACATACATGAATTAGCATTTAAAAAACCTTACAAATTCACTAAAACAAACATAGGTTTCACACACGTTATAGTTAGAAATTAGCATTTAAAAAACCTTGCAAATTCACTTAAAAAACCATAGGTTTCACACACGTTATAGTTAGGAATTAGCATTTAAAAAACCTTGCAAATTCACTAAAACAAACATAGGTTTCACACACGTTATAGTTAGAAATTAGCATTTAAAAAACCTTGCAAATTCACTTAAAAAACCATAGGTTTCACACACGTTATAGTTAGGAATTAGCATTTAAAAAACCTTGCAAATTCACTGAAAAAACCATAGGTTTCACACATGTTATAGTTAGCTGGACATTTCACTCGTAAAAAACCATTGAAATTCCCCCGTTATAGTTAGTTCAGGTAACTATAATGCGCGCAACCGCAAACCACTGCTGATGACGTCACATATTACATCACTCATGACATGGTCAGTGACATCACTCATGACATCACTGATGACATCTCAAATGACATCACTGATGACATCACTGATTACATCATCCAGTAAATATGTGTCTTTCTGAAAAATAAATATTTTTTATATATGTATATCTAAAGGTTAATGGAAGAATAAATGGGTAAATAAGTGTCTAAATGGATGTTTTTTTTTGTAAAATTAATTGTATAACTGACTTATTAATAGTATCTTAGTGACTACAGTGATGTAATATGTGACGTCATCAGCAGTGGATTGCGGTCGCGCGAGTTATAGTTACCTGAACTAACTATAACGGGGGAATTTCAATGGTTTTTTACGAGTGAAATGTCCAGCTAACTATAACATGTGTGAAACCTATGGTTTTTTCAGTGAATATATATATATATATATATATATATATATATATATATAAAACCGATGAAATTCCCCCGTTATAGTTAGTTCAGATAACTATAACTCGCACGCCTGCAATCCACTGCTCATGACGTCACATATTACATCACTCATGACATGGTCAGTGGCATCACTCATGACATCACTGATGACAACATCCTTGTGATAGAGTGGCGGTCGCACGAGTTATAGTTATCTGAACTAACTATAACGGGGGAATTTCATTGGTTTTTTATGAGTGAAATATCCACCTAACTATAACCTGTGTGAAACCTATGGTTTTTTAAGTGAATTTGCAAGGTTTTTGAAATGCTAATTCCTAACTATAACGTGTGTGAAACCTCTGGTTTTTTTTGAGTGAATTTGTACGGTTTTTGAAATGCTAAGTTATACATTTTTTTTTTTCAAGGTTTTTCTCCGTGCGCGCACCGTGCGTGCGCACCGTGCGCGCGCTTTGGGCGCACGGTGCGCTGCGCGCTCCATACACTCACCCCGCGATTTTTTTCAATTTTTTTTTCCCTTGGGGGTCCTTCTGTGACCCCCTGACAAAGGCTAGGGGGTCAGGAACTCTCTTCCCTGCCCCCTTTTCACGTTTTCCACCTTTTTTCCCCCTTTCCTTTTCAGTGCGAGAGACAAGATGGCGGCCAACACTTCCTGATTTCGACCGATTCGAATGTTTATCGACATCTAACAACCAATCAGAATTTCGCTCGCGCACGGCACCGTGCGCGCACGCGCGTGCACAGTGCGCGCACGGTGCGCGCGTATAGATATTTATATGCTTTTAAATGCTATTTTCTCAGGAAATACTGAACAGATTGACACGAGACTTGCAAAAGGCACTTCCCTGACCTGAGGACTACCTCTCTGCCAAATTTCAAGTAATTCTGTTCAGCCGTTCGGGCTGTACCTTCGACTAAAGGGCCTATGGAAAAATGCATGGGGAAAACGCGTTTTGGGACCCCCCTTTTTTCTTGGCCCCCGATTGACGAATCACCCCGAGACTTTCAGGGTAGGAGCTGAGCGGAGCGCCCCATTTGTTTTGCAACTTTCGCGAGGATTCGTCAACCGGCGCCAAAGTTATTCAAAATAGAATTTTGAGATTTCCTATGGAAACACGGTCCTAACTATAACTATCTACTGGCAACCGCCAGTAGATCATTTTTATATGTTTAATATATATATATATATATATATATATATATATATATATATATATATTACCTACTGGCGGTCGCCAGTAGGTAGTTATAGTTAGGACCACGTTTCCATAGGAAAACCTCAACATTCTATTTTGAATAACTTTGGCGCCGGTCGACGAATCCTCGCGAATTTCTCAAAATAGGTGGGGCGCTACGCTCCGCTCCTACCCTGAAAGTCTCGGGGGGATTCGTCAAGCGGGGGCTGAGATAAACGGGGGGTCCCAAAACGCGTTTTTCCCATGCATTTTTCCATAGGACCTTTAGAACGAGCTACAGCCTGAACGGCTGAACAGAATTACTAGAAATTTGGCAGAGAGGTAGTCCCTAGGTCAAGGAAGTGCCTTTTGTAGGTTTGGTGTAAATCTGTTCAGTAGATTCTGAGAAAATAGCCTTTAAATCAATATATATATCTGAGCCCGCTTACGGTACGCTTACCGTACGCTTACGGTAAGCGTACGGTGGCGTGCGCGAGCGCGATTCTGATTGGCTCTTAGATCTTAGTAAACATTCGAATCGGCAGAAACCAGGAAGCGGCGTCCGCCATTTTGTCTACCGCACTGAGTGTTATGTATCAAACATGATGGCCAAAAACATGTTACGGGGATGTTTTGACAACTCCCTCTCACATAGTCATGTTGAGGGAGTCCCCAAACATCCCCCAAGAGCAAAAACGGCATTATTTTTTTTTCGGCAATTTTGCGGGGTACGCTTACCGTACGCTTACCGTAAGCGTACGGTAAAAAAATAAAAATAAAAAAAACACTATCCACACTTTCTCCACCCCTTGTGCAAATGGTGGCCGAAGGCCACCATTTGTGCATGGCTTATCAGAGCACAGAAAATTTTCCCAAAAAATTTCAACAGATTACCTATCACAAGGAAGCGCATAATATGTCCTCCATGTGCGCACGGTGCGCGAAGCGCATCGTGCGTACATGGCCCATCTAGCGTAACGTGGGCACGGCACTAACTGCGTAAAGTGGGTGCGCGGTGCGCGAAGCGCACCGTGCGCGCACGGAACGAACTGCGTTAAGTGGGCGCGCACGCCACGAATGGCGTAAAGTCACTTAGCATTTAAAAAACCGTACAAATTCACTGAAAAAACCATAGGTTTCACACACGTTATAGTTAGGAATTAGCATTTAAAAAACCTTGCAAATTCACTGAAAAAACCATAGGTTTCACACATGTTATAGTTAGCGGAAATTTTACTGATAAAAAACCAATGAAATTGCCCCGTTATAGTTAGTGCTGGCAACTATAACTCACGCGACCGCAATCTTTTGCTGATGACATATGTGTCTTTATGAAAAAAAAATATTTGTAATATATGTATAGCTAAAAATGTATGGAAGAAGACATGGGCAAATAAGTGTCTAAATACAGTATTAGCATCAGCAGAGGATTGCGGTCGCGTGAGTTATAGTTGCCAGCACTAACTATAACGGGGCAATTTCATTGGTTTTTTATCAGTAAAATTTCCGCTAACTATAACATGTGTGAAACCTATGGTTTTTTCAGTGAATTTGCAAGGTTTTTTAAATGCTAATTCCTAACTATAACGTGTGTGAAACCTATGGTTTTTTCAGTGAATATATATATATATATATATATATATATATATATATATATATAGTGTATTACAAAAATCACTCAATTACTGTCTATCAAAGATAATTTCAACAATTTCCTTTTACTGGAAACTCCAACATCTGCGAGAGCAGTGTTAGGCACAGGCTTGTACTTTCTGAAAGCAACCACAACTCTAACACAGTAATTCAACACTACCAAAGCCCACACGCTGTGTATGAGATGACGATTGGTGATAAAACATTAAGGGGGTCATTTGAACTTGTGCACTCTCCCATGTGCAAACTGCGCAACTGTTAAATGCTGGGACAGTGGGATTTGGAATTTACCAGGTGTGCAATTTTCCCATTTTTTCGAGTTTCAAACCTTTGAATGGGATATTACTCACTAATTGCTTGTGTATTACCCAGTGCTGGGACTGGAAAACATTTATTCCGGGAACCCATAAATTGGGAGTCAAGGTGTGACAGGGAAAAGTGGGTGGAGGCACACATGTCTGAATAATCAAAAGCACTAACAGTCAACTTTTTATTTTAATTTTATTTTATTAACCGGCAAAAAATTGGCAACAAAGACAAGTGCAACAGTACATCCCTTCTGGTTTACTTAATCAGTTACATAGAGCTAGCACTTTAAAATATTTTATCAGGTTAAGGCACTTGCTGCACAGTTCTTTGTGTGCCAAGCAAATATAAGGTGATATTATAATGGTAGGATAACCCTGGTGGTTAATGTACTTGCTGGAGGGATCTGTGTTTTATTTAGTCTCAATTTGGACTCAGAAAGTAGCATAAAGTGTTGATGTACCTGCTGCAAAGCACATCATAAAAGATGCACATCAGAGATTTGTATTTTATGTAGATAGCTCAGTGGGCTACTGCTTTAGTCGCAGAGAAATTTTTGTTACTAGCAGCTCATAAGTTGCAATCCTTCTAGTTCAGCATAGTGAGTTATGAACAGACATCAAGAAGTTGCATGCAAAATGCAAGGCATGGGTCTAAAAGCTTTTTTTTCTTTCCTTTTTCTAAATTTGCTAAAAAGATTTTGTTTGGGGAACGATAAAGTCTTATTAGTACAGACAACCCCAACCACTGTGTTATGTTTCTCTGGACCATGCACTCTTAATGTAACGTGTCAACCAGCAAAGATGATATATGATTTCTATACCTTGTAACCCTCATTGTCTTATGCAACATTTCCTGTACATAGATTTACACACTTGTATGATTTATTATCTATATGGAATTTGTATGTGTGATGTAAAGTGCTCTGCCTCCCGGCAATGGGGTGAATAGCACTATAAAAGAATTAAATAAAATGAGTAAGTGCTATTTAAATAATTATTGTGTAATTATACAGACAGATATATCTTACATTCTCACAGTGCATGCATATCTTTTATATAAAGAATCAGATCAAAGTCGAAAAACCTTCCTCTCAATCACTTGTGAAGTGATAACAAACTGTGTGCTCTTGTTTCTCTCCCCTTGCAATCTAGGGGGCTCATTTATGAGCCCCTGCGTCACTTTTGCGCCGCCGGTGCGTCACTTTTTGTGACGCACCAGTGGCGTAAAACATGTGCCATGTTGCGCCATATTTACAAAGTGACGCATCTAGGTAGATGCGTCACTTTGTAAACCCCTGCGCCACATTATACCTGCGCCCGGTATAATGTATGCAAGGGGGGCGTTTTGACGCAACAAAGGGTCGTAGAAGTGACGCAGTGAAATCTACGAGATTTCACTGCGCCACTTCTAGGGTGCAAATGCGTCAATTTCTTGCGCCTGCCTCAAGGCAGGCGTAAGACTGACGCAGGCCCTTTCACATGGGGCTTGCCCCATGTGAAAGGACACATTGCTGGAGTTGCGTCACTTTTGTGACACACTCCAGCGATGCGTCACTTTTGCGCCTACAGATACGTCAGAAATACTGACGTATCTGTGACTCCTTGCGACATGATGCGTCATACTGTAAATATGACGCATCACTGGAGTCGCAGGGAGGGCGCAGTGAAAAGTGGCGCATCACTGTTTTCACGCAGTGATGCGTCACTTTTCATAAATGAGGCCCCAGGTGTCCAGCACCAGATACCTCCCTGCCAGGATGATACTCGAACAAAAGGAGGGCTGCTGGCCCTTTAAATGATGCTTGGCTTCAGGGCCCAGCTGGAAGTGAAACTAAGAAAGCCCTTTCACCACATGCAGGTTGCTGCTCTGACTGAAAATCAAAAATGTGCGTGTGGCTGAAAGTGTTCCTGTGCAGGCAAATTACACTGGGTCAAAATCAGCATATTTCACAAAGGCCAGACCGAATCCTGGGTCTGGCTCAATATTAGCTGCCCGATCCAAGATTCAACTGGATCTCCCACATTCCCTGCACTGGATTTATCACAGCCTGAGGTCTGGAATTTCGTTCAGTTTGCTTGCATGATTTGCATCAGTAAAATGAGGACAAATACTCAGTGTTCAATTAGTACTGTCTTGGGTTCGGGTGAAAATTCGAGTTTGCCCCGGCTGAGGATTTTCGAGAGGGTTTGAAGGAGGGCCACAGAGGTTGTTTACATGCATGACGTTGTCTTATAGCAATGCAGGGGCCGGCATCGGACACGCCGCATGTATGGCGGTCTTGCCGGCCCCCGATGACGAGACAGGGAGGCGGGCCCCTTGCGCGCAATAGTGACGTGGTGGGCGCGCCTCATATGGGATTGGTTTGTCCGGCTCGCGCCCCGGAAGTGATAATGATCACTTCTGGGGTGCGCATCGCCCAAATGGCGGGGGCCGGTTAGAACTGGCTCCTGGCTGGATCTTAAGGCAAAATAAAAGGCTGGGGAGCGGCGAAGACGGCCTCTTTGCTCGCTGCTCCCACAGCCTACACAGGAATCTGCCTAGCCTCGCTAGGAGGCTTGCTTAAATTTCACTTGTTTGGTTTTTCGGGTCGGCGCACAGCGGATTGCAGGACGGAATCACGAGAAGGGCATCGTTGGCGATAGGCGGCAGGAGCAGCTGTCCCTCGGGAGACACGGGAGATCCGCAGCCTCGCTGGGAGGCTTTACGATATTTTTGCTTTGTTTTTCAGGTCGACTCCCATCTGTGTGGGAAAACCTGTGGAGACTGCAGCGGCTGTTGTAGCTTGAAATCACCGGCTTTTGAAAGTCAGGAGTTTTCGGCTGGAACAGAGCATAGCAGCGCAATCGGGGGAATTTGCCATCGGCAAATTTGGGGGGCCAGGACCAGTTGAGCAGCATCCCTCAGGGGTACTGAGACCTCTTTTAGCCTCGCTACGAGGCGTCACCTTTTCTTACTTTAATTTTGCAGATTGGGAGCCTCGGCGGGACCGGGGGGCATTTAAATCGACTCGGCAAAGAGAGCATGAGGCACAGCACCAATAGGGGGCACTAGCACCAGCATTGGGCAGCCAGGTGCAGCATGGGCAGCTGCTTCGGACTCGGCAGGTACAGCAGCTCTTCAGCCTTGCTTCAAGACTTCACTTGATCTGTTTTGTGTTTTGTAGGCAAACAATAAGCGAGTGAGACGGCGCTGAGCACGTGTTTGCGGTAGACAAGAGCAGCTGGTGTACCAGGTTATGTACCGATCAACAGCTGATCAGCAGTGTGGGTCTTTTTTGGACGGCTTCTTCTTGGATCACCAGCACGAGAGGAACCTTTAAGGGGACACGGACAGGCCTGAATTCCAGCGCTTCTGGGAGCCACGCAGGTTCGAGTAATACTCACCTGACCCACTGGATTAGCTGGTGGGCGTGGCTCTGTTTGCGTGGGTGCTTGTGGCCGGTCGTGTACCCCCTACGAATTGCAAGGTAAGGGTCTGGGCAGTGTCCCAGGCCGCGGTGTGCTGTGGGGTGTGTTAGTGTAAACTGCTCCAAGGGTGCCTTCTCGCTTGTGGGGTGCACTGTTAAGTTGGGGTAGTTATTTGCACATTCCTACACAAGTGTTTCAAGCAATTTGGCTGTTTTTAAAGGTGCAATGACCAGTAAGGCAAAGCGGGGCGAACAGCGCTCTCGCATGGAGAATTTTATGGAGGCAATGATGCGTAAAATGGTTGATATGGAGGATAGATTGAAGAAGGTGGATGAAATGGGACAGGCAATTGCGGACCTTAGAGAGAAAGTGGATGGGCACGAAGAGGTTGAAGACAGGCCCAGAAGGTCCAATGTGGCTCCCAAGGCAGCATTTCTTCCCCTTCCCAAAAAGAGTAGATCTAAAAGAGGGGGGGCACCCAGGGATGAGGGAGCAAATGGTCCTATTGAGCCAGTGGCCCCTGTGCCAGTCCCCCAGACAAGCGGGGATGGGGTGATCCAGGGTCATCTAGGGTAGTGATCCACCAGGCAGTGGTGGGGGTGTTCCTCCAGCAGGTACAGGGGGGCAGCTGGGAACAACGGACAGTAGCCCGCAGGCCCCAGTTGCCCCTATGGGGGTCCCCATGAGGGTTTCCCCAGTTCCTCAAGATTTGGTATCCAGTTTAGCAGTGGTTCTCCCTTGGTTGGGAGCTGTTCCCCGGCAGCTGGGATGTCTGCCAGCGGGGGGGACTTACTTGATAAAGCCAGGCAAATAGTGACTCAGTTGGACGGGGCATCGGGTGGTATGCCAGGGGAAGGGCAGATTGCTCCAACCTCTGTCACTCCAGTGGGTGAGGCAACCCCTATTGGGGTCAGCAAAGAATTGCCGGCAACCAGCTCAGGTGTGGACCCAGCAAAAGAGAAGCCATCAGAACCAGCAGCGGCAGCCGCATCAGGTAAGCGGCAGACTTTGCCCGTGTTAGGTGTGGGGGAAGCGTGCACCCCTAGGGAACAGCTGGCAAGACACGTCACACAGGAGGTGAAAGAGAAGATTTGGAAGGGGAGCTATATCAGTATGTTCTCTTTACTGCTTGATGAAACTGAAAGGGAGGAGGCCAAGAAAAAGAAAGATTGGATGCTCCCAAGAGAGTGGGCAAGTGAATTTCAGAAATAAAGGATTGAGAAGTCTTTGATTAACTGGGTAAGGGACTTCTCAGTTTACATGGCTGTTATGGCAGAGCGTTTCCCAAATTTAGCGGCAGAAATGGCTTGCTACCAGAGCAGGATCCCTGGGGCACATGACAAATATGGTGGGGTAGGGTGTAAGGAATATGATAAAAACTTCAGAAGAGCTAAGGCTTCAGATCCTGCCCTCACTTGGGATCAAATCGATATGATTTCATGGTTAGACCAATTTGGTTGTGTGTCACAAGACAGTGTCAAGGGCCAGTCCTTTCAGTCTTTTCGCTCATTTCCCCCCGCTAGTTCCAGTAGTGGGGGAGGTAAAAAGGGGAGTGTTGGGACTTCAACAGGCGCACATGCACTAGGGCTGAAGGCACGTGTAAGCTCAAGCATGCATGCTCTTTCTGTGGCAATACAGCACACCCCGAATCCAAGTGTTTTAAGAAATCAAAGGACAGAGGGAGAAAAAAGCAGGATTGATGATATTTCACTGACTAAAGCACGTTCTCCCATTATAACAAATGCATTGATCCCATGGCTAAATAGATACACTTGTCCTTCATCTGCCAGGTTGTTACTTGACGGTTTCAGATATGGTTTTTGGATTCCCGCTCCAGATTATGTAGGGACACCCGAGTGCAGGAACCAGCTCTCGGTGAGGGCCAACCCAAGTGTGGCTGCAACAAAAATAGAGAAAGAGCTGCACCTGGGCAGAGTAGCAGGGCCATTTGACACCATCCCAGTAAAGAATGTTGTCTGTTCTGCTCTGGGGGTGGTCCCTAAAAAAGAATCCGGGGAGTTTAGGTTGATTCATAACCTGTCTGCACCTAGGGGGAAATCCTTGAATGATACTATTGATGATGAGCTGTGCACCGTCAAGTACTCATCCTTTGATCAGGCTGTTGAGATGCTCAGGTGTTTGGGCCCTGGTACGCTGCTGGCGAAGTCAGACATCGAGTCAGCTATCCGTTTGTTGCCAGTCCATCCTTTAGACTTTCATCTTCTGGGCTTTCAGTTCCAGGGGAAGTTCGACATGGATATATACATGCCTATGGGTTGCTCGGTCTCCTGTGCCTACTTTGAAAAATTCAGTTCATTTTTGGAATGGGTTTTTAGATAGGTGACGGGGCACCAGTATGTCTTGCGCTACCTCGATGACTTCCTCTTCCTGAGGTCGCCAGGCTCCCAGGAGTGTGGGAGGGCACTGTGTGAATTTTGCACGCTCATACAGAGTTTTGGGGTCCCATTAGCACCAGGGAAGACAGTCGGGCCCTCCAAAATGATTGAGTTCTTGGGGATAGAGTTAGACTCGACCCAGGGTTGTTCTCGGCTGCCCAAAGAAAAGATCACTAAGTTCAGGTCAGCCTTGCAGCAGTGCTTGGCTAAAGAGAAGGTTACGCTGCATCAGCTGCAGCAGACAGTGGGTCAACTTTACGTTGCGGGTCATCCCTATGGCACGACCATTTTCGCGATCCATCTCACAAGCCATGTCAGGTCTCAAAGAGAAACACCACCACACCAGGCTGTCTGCTGAGGTTTAGCAGGATATGCAGATTTGGATGGCATTTCTGCGTGACTTCAATGGCACGGTAATATGGCCCGGTCCGCTCACTCCTTCCGCTGAGTTGGGCTTAATGACTTTCTCTGCAGGTAGTGAAGGATTTGGCACTATACTGGGTCCTGAGTGGGTGGCACTGCGGTGGTCGGCATGGTGGGTACACAACGGTTTGACAGACAACATTTGATTTTTAGAGCTGTTCCCCATCTTTGTGGCATTGACGGTGTGGCCAGAGCAATTACAGAATCAATCAGTGGTTTTCTGGTCAGACAACATGACAGTAGTGGAATGCATCAATCAGCAAGCAGCAAGGTGTAAGATGATCCTCTGTCTGTTGAAAGAAATAATTTTGTTATGCATGAAATGAAATATGCAATTTAGGGCTAAGAATGTCCCAGGGGTGTTAAATCATGCTGCTGATGCACTCTCTCGCTTCAAGATGCAGGTATTCAGGGCACATCTTCCGGCTGCGGCAGAGAACCCGACACCCTTCCCAGAACAACTTTGGCAGATTGGTGCCTCCAACTACCGGACCTCGTGGCAGCTAGCCTAGCACCCAGGACCAGGAGGGAATACGCAGGGGCTCTTTGGGCATACTGTACCTTTTTGGGGAAGGAGTGGGGGAGAGGTGGCATGACACGGGGCTGTATTCTCCTACCTGCGGGCATTGAAAGATGAAGGGCGCTCAGTGGCAGCAGCAAGGCGGCATGTAGCAGCGATCTATTTCTTCGTGCAAGCAAGGGGTAGGAGGGACCCCACGAATATTTTCACAGTCAGGAAAGCTCTGAAGGGATGGCAGCGCCCCCAGGGGTTGCAACCGGACCCAAGGCGGCCTATAGGGGTTCCTCTCCTGGCATCAATACTGGGGGTTCTTAGTCAGATTTGCAACACCGAGGCGGAAGCTATTTTGTTCAGTGCCGCCTTTTCACTGGCATTTTGTGGTGCATTTAGAATTGGAGAGCTGATGTCCAAAAACAAGCAGAATGAGCAGGGTGGTCTGCAGTTTAACCATTTTAGGATTCAAGGCGACTCTTTGTTCATATCTATTCAGAGATCTAAGACCGATCAGGTGGCCCGCAGGGAGGGGGTGGTGCTGCGCCGGGCGCAGGTGAACCTTTGCTGCCCTATCACCAACCTAGAGGCCTTTCTGAGGCAAAGGCCCAGGAGGACAGGGGGGCCATTGTTAATTCATGCTGATGGTACCCCACTCACGAGGTTTCAATTTAAAAGGGTCATGGACATGGTAGTGCAGAAGGCTGGTCTGGATCCCAGCAGCTTTGGAACACATTCGTTCAGGATAGGGGCTGCCACCGAAGCAGCGGCAAGGGGTGCAGAAAATTGGCAGGTGGTCCTCCAATTGCTATAAGTGCTATGTGCGGCTGCATATGTTATGAGAACTGCATAGACAGTTTTCTGATGCTGGGTTTCTTTTCTGCTCATTTTACAGTTTCTCAAGCCTGTCACGCAGGAGGGAAACTGGCAGCAGCGCAGCAGTTACCTGGATTAGTGTGATAGAGCGTCATGTTATTCGAAAAATTGTAGGGGTGCATTATAATCACAGGTAATCCGCACCCACATATCTAGAGAAATGTCTTAACGTGTGGTCATTAGAAATGTTGTATGATAGTAGCATACATTAGTACAAATAGAAATGTAATCATGTCATTTATGGAGATCAATGTAGTGTTTAAGCGAAAACTTATTTTAGATGATGCATATTGAATTAGTTCACGTATAATGTGATGCATTAGGTTTAAACATGTATCATATTCAAGTCTGCACGTGTAGTTTTTGCTTATTCATGTAGGAGGTATAATGATATCAAGAATCAAGAGAATTTATATCGCGCACATATCACTCGATATGAGTCTCATGGCACTTGCAGACTGCTCAAGTGGACAGGTCGGGCTAATTAACATAGAGCCAGGTTTTCAGCTCTTTACGAAATTTACCATGTTCTGGTATGCTACGAAGATGGAAAGGCATTTTGTTCCAAAGCGATGGTGACTGAAAGGAAAACGATCGGCCTCCTTGTCTGACAGTGTTAATTCTTAACGGAGTTAGCAATGCCGCATCACTGGAACGTAGCATTCTGGACGGGTGATACCACTGCAGCTTTTTTCGCCAATATTTTGGACCGGTTCCATGTATGGACTTGTCCGTGAGACATAATACTTTGAAGCGAACTCGCTTTTTGACCGGGAGCCAATGGAGAGTATTAAGACAAGCTGCAGAAGGGGATCTATATGGACGGTCAAGAACCAGTCTAGCAGCTGTGTTCTGTAGAACCTGGAGTTTGTCTGTAAGATCTTCATTTATTGACAACAGTAGTGCGTTACCATAGTCCATTCTGTTTGTTATCAATCCTTGTGTCAGGGGTTTATGCGCCTCCATAGGGAGCCATCTAAAAACCTTTCAGAGGCTACGCATGACACCAAAACAGGTGCCAATGACGTGTTTAACATGGCTACGCATGGATAGACAATCATCCATGTGAAAGCCCAAATTGCGAACTGTATTCTTCGGAGCACGGCAGAGGCCAAGCCTAGAAGGCCACCAGTCATGTGACCAGTGGTTGATAGCTTAACCAAAAAGCATGATCTCCGACTTGGCCCCATTTAGCTGGAGATGATTTAATCTCATCCATTCGTCAACGTTTATAAGACAGTTTTTAAAACGTTTTTTTGTATCGATTGGATCGGGACCTAAGGTGATCAGAATCTGCGTGTCATCTGCATAGGATATGACATCAAAACCGTGTGATCTGATCACCTCAGCCAAAGGGGTCATATAAAGATTAAAAAGAGTGGGGCTCAAAATAGAGCCTTGTGGGACTCCCATTTTTACTGATCTTGCACAGGAAACAAAATTCCACATCTGGACAGTAGTGGTGCGTTCAGATAGGTAACTGATAAGCCATTTATGTGCATTTTCCTTGACATCAACCTCCCATAGCCTTTGCTCAAGGATCTTATGGGAGATGGTGTCAAAAGCAGCAGAAAGGTCGAGCAAGACAAGAATAGCAGATTGGTGTTTATCTAGGTTTAATCTGATATTATCATTAACCTCAACCAATGCCGTTTCTGTACTGTGTGCTGCTCTAAAACCGGATTGGGAGGGCTCTAGGAGTTCATGCCTCTCAAGATGGCCTACCAGTTGCTGATTTATAATAGACTCCAATATTTTCCCAAAATAGGGAAGCAGTGAAATTGGACGATAATTCAGAAGCACCTTAGGATCAGCTGTTGGCTTCTTTAAAATCGGTCTAACTCTAGCTACCTTCCAAGCAGAGGGAAAGACCGCATCAGACAGAGATTGATTGAAAAGCGCAATCAGGCTATCTAGGACAGTGGGTGCCATTATAGAGAAATATTTAGAAGGAAAAGGGTCGGCCGGAGAGCCGGATTTTATTTTTAGCATAGCTGAGGTGACGGATTTATGGTCACATTCGATAAATTTATCTAAAAGACCCAAAGGGTTAGATAAAAAACAGGATAGTTCTTCTAGATGACTATGATTGGGTATGGGGGGAAAAGTCTTGTGAATATTCATAATTTTCTCCTCGAAAAAATTTGACAGCGAATCAGTCCAGTCTTGAGATATAGGTATAGTGGGTGGATTTGTAGAAGTAGTAAAATCTTTTAAAATATGAAAAAGTTCTCTTGAAGAGTTCTCTGCCGTAGCTATCCATTTCAGCAAATAGGATTTTTTTGCCTGTTTTATTTTGTTCATATAAGAGTGATGCTGTTTTTTATAGCCTTCGCCGTTGGCAGGGCTTCTATTTTTCCGCCATAGTCTTTCGGCCCTTCCACACAGACTTTTTGCAGTTTTTAATTGATCGGTAAACCAGGGAGCGGTTCTGGTCTTAGGGTTTACCTCCTGTAGGGGGGCAATTTTATCTAGAGTGGTCAGGATATCTTTATTAAATTGTAACACCCTTTGGTTTATCCTAGTTTCTAAAACCTTTTGATCAGAACAAAAAAGTTTTTGAAAGAGATGGGGGGTGACCTTGACCCAAGATCTGCGCAAAACAGTTTCATTATCTGAATTACTTTTTCCTTTTAGGGCCGCAGAGATAGCAAATTTCAATAAATAATGGTCAGTCCATATCAATGCTTCTGGGGGTTCCATAATAATTTCAGAAATATTCGTAAACAAAAGGTCTAATGTATGCCCGGCCCGATGAATGAGTGAATTCATGTTGGTAATTAATTTATCAGTATCTGAATTTAGTAGCATCTCTGCATGATGGTTGAAATCACCGATCAAAAGGAAATTATCAGAGGCTAAAACGTGGGGCGCAATAAATTCTAATAACTGATTAGAGAAATTCCCTTTAACACCAGGGGGTCGATAAGCCAAAGCCGCTCTCCAAGTACCATTTGAGAGGCCAGTGATCTTAACGGCACATATTTCCACTTGGGCATTCATTTTATTCTCCAGAATTGTGATCGTTAGAGTATCTTTATGGGCAATTAACAGACCGCCCCCTCTTTTTTCTTTCCTATCAACTCGAATGATTTTATACCATGAAGGAAAAGCAATGTGTATGTCTGGGGCGGCGTCTTCATGAAGCCAGGTTTCGGTAATGAAGCATATATCAGGATTATTTAGGTCTAGTACGTCCCATACCTCAATAGAGTGTTTAGAAATAGAGCGGGCATTTAAATAAATCGCTCTAAGGGGCGTGTTACATTGGCTGGACTCATGGAAACATTTTGGTGTCTTACGACCAATAGGTACAGAAGAACGCCAAATGTCAGGGATACTAGACAAATCCGCTTCCCACACACCCGTATAGTTGCCAGTATGAATATTCAAATCTTTTAATTCTTGGCCAGTATATTAAATGTAATCCATAGCTCTGGGACGCACTAGAGACGGCGGCAATAGAGTATGGGAAGAAATGACTGGGGTAAGCCTAATACGGGGTAAACCTGAAGGAAACAGGGGTCCTGGCTCCTGGCTACGGTCAGGCGCGGACGGGTGCAAACGGGCTTGCCTTTGGCGCGCCGCTGCGTGCGTCCGCGCCCTTCACCAAACTATATAGGAGGGGGGGCGGACGAAGCTAGAATGCTGACCTACAGCTTCCGGTAGCAGACCGGAAGCGGATACTGACCCCAGCTACCCTCCGCTCAATCGGCACGCGCCGTGACGGAACGGGGTCAGGGGCAGCCCAGCAGGGAGGAGCTTCAATTTGGTATGTGTTCAACAATTTACAAACTTCTTTTTAAAACAAATTGTGCAAAAAGGCAATTTAAAAGAGTAATACAAAGTGTGCAAAAAGGCAATTTAAAAGAGTAATACCGTAGGCTGGACACATAAATACCGCCGTAAATATCAATAGCACCAGCAGCGGCCCAAACTCGAGCAGCGCTGCTTATAGTGTGATCTTAGAATTGAGTGTTTAAATGTGTTAAGACATGATCGCATATACGTTTAAGAGAAAGGCCTATTTGTTTCTTATGTTAGCTGAATATTGTAGACCGAAGAGTGTTCCCTTGGGAAGGCTCTCAGTCAGAAGCAGTTAGCAAATTCTGCAAGTGGAAAGTTTTTCGATTATATGTTTCTGTTGCAGGTGCAAGGACACATAGCTCGTTAGGGAGACTAACCCTTTGTTTTAGGAGTTAGGATGGTAGGAGAAGCGAACAAGGGTACACTGGAATGCAGATACAATACTTTCAGCGGAGAAGGTGCCTGGGACCCATGGTCACTCCAACGGACTCTGGATGAAGTAAGAGTTTCGATGGAAAAATACCAAAGGAAGACCTGGCCGAAGAGGTGTGACGAGGGCGTGTTCTACTGTTTTGTGATTTTGTATTAGGGACAGTGCCCCGAGGGTGAAGCAGTTGAGGATTAGATGAGAAACTAGAAGGAGCATCTCAGAATGAGCTCTATAGCTTTGGCTATTGATTTAAGCAAGGTGAGTGTACTTCTAAGGAAGTCTCCACTACTGACACCTTTTCTCTCTTGCCTGGGAATAATGCTAAGTAGGGAAGTCACATTAGAGATAGTGTAGGGATAGACTAATTGTTTTTCTTTTTAGGTTAATGAAGTCTACAATAGAGATTGGAGCAGTTATTGGTTGCCTAATGCTTCTGGAGCTAACTATTCTTCTTATTCTGAGTCGGATGAGACTCCTGCGTAGGATCTTTTTTGCATTAGTTCCCATTTATTTTCTTAACCTCGTGAGGAGGTGCTTGTATGTGCAACTATTTTTGGCTTTGTACTAAATCCCTAAATTTGGAATTCGGAGTCAGTGATCTTTGGAGTATAAAATTGAAGTTTAATTGGTTATATAGAGAAATTGGATGATCTTCCCTTCACACTATTCAGCAGGTAAAAAGGTTCAGTCGACCTGAGGATTCTTAGAGATGGTAAGATACGATAAGATAAGAATCCAGTTTTATCAGGCGCAAGAACGGGTGCATGCCCGGGACCAGGGAAAACACGTTGTGTGGGTCATTGGTCATTCATATGTGAGACGTTTAAGTAACTTTTTTCTTTCAGGCAATTATGAGATGAGAACAAGGCAGGCCGGTTTTAAGTTATCATTCCATGGGCAGGGGGGACTGCGCTTTGGTCAATTCAGGGGCTTAGTGTTAGATCTGTTAGACTGGGAAAAGGCTCGCCCCAGCATTATTATCCTGCACTTGGGAGGGAACGATATGGTACACCTGGGTAGAAGGGGGCTGGACTAATCACTGAAGTGGGTTGGTTTGCACGGCTATGTCTGGGGTCCATACTGGTTTGGTCACAGATGGTGCCGAGATTCCAATGGCGGGGGGGCGAGAGTCTGTGAGGGCATTGAGCTACTCGGTGAAAAGAATTAATAACAAAATGGAGAGGTTATTCAGGGCTCCACATTTACAGACGATCGCCCATGGGTGCATCAGAGGGGAGCCGTGCTTCTTAAAAGACGACGTCCATTTGTCCAAAATGGGTAATGAAATCTTCATGGAGAATCTTCTGGCTTGGTTATTTGCGTATAGAGACAGGGTATGACCTTTCAGTGAGCGATGGGGGGGCCTGATAGTCGGGCAACTATGCAGGCCTGTGGCGGTAAGGTCATGATCGGTGGGCATTAAATTTAAGGTCCTTAAAGGGCAGCGCCATTCTTGAATGGGGTCGCCCAAGGGGGAGGGACAAGTGGTCTCTCACGGAACTCCGGGGGCAGTTATAGCCGGTTGGCTGGAAGGGTGCAGGGGAAGGGGAGCTACGCTTTCCAGTCAGCTGGTTGGCCACTCCGCACGCGCACAAGGGCGCAAGTAAACGGCGCATAACTGCAATGGCCCCTTATGGAGATAATCTGCGGGCGTAGAGGGTGCTCGGGGGGGAAGTACCCTCCCGGTGAACGGGCCCCCTCCGCATGCGCACTCTGGTTGGAGTGCAGGCATAGTTTTGATCAGGATCTGGCGCCAGTCATTTGACCTTGCCGTAGGCTCAAAATAGGGGTATGCAGAAAGATAAAACGTTATTTGATTATGGAATGTTTAGATTCGGATAGGAAATCTATGTATTAGAGATATGTTAAGGTTAGCAAACATGACATATGTACCTATCAATGTAATCAATGTAATGCAATGGACTTTCTGTGTATTATGAAAATGTATTAAAATTGTTTTGTTTATTAATTTTTAATAAAAACGGCCGGGGTTTAACGATCCCTAATCCAAAACCCCTTGTGATAAATGATTTGCTGCCCTGGGAGTAAATGGGAGACGGGCAATCTGGGCACCGGTAAGAGGGGCCCTCTAGTAGGGGTTATAGTCATAGGAAGAGGGGGTCTAGGCCATACCTGGTCATATAAAGATGGCCAACAATGTATTTGCGAGAGAGGGCCGAAAGTGCCTTTTAAGGACTGCATCTGCAATGACTTGTACTTTCATAAGAATTGATTACTCAATGAGTGAGCTGCATTTTAATGATTAATCTTGTGCTGGTTTTCCAATTTAGAGTCCAGTGCATGGTGTTACATGTAGTTCTGGGGCTTCTTTAACAAGACTGTCCCCCTGGAGGAATGCAGAAGCTCTTTGGAGTACTTGAGATTTACACTAGCAGTTTTACCCCAAATACGTGCACTTGTGCAAAGATGGTGATATCGGGAGAACCCACTAAGTGCACTAAGGCAATTCTCTGAATTGTTATGTTATGTTAATTTGTATAGTGCACTA
Organism: Triturus cristatus; assembly: GCF_964204655.1. Taxonomy (NCBI): domain Eukaryota; kingdom Metazoa; phylum Chordata; class Amphibia; order Caudata; family Salamandridae; genus Triturus; species Triturus cristatus. The sequence goes on along the minus strand of NC_140593.1, from coordinate 105,584,488 downwards.
ATCACCGAGAGGGTACCCAGGCACTTTCCATATGCACATGGCTGTCTCAAAATATATATCCAGCATCTCCAGGTTTGCTCCAGTGCAAAACTTTGTGGGTAAAGTTAGAGACCTCTGGTGAAAACCAGAGATGCCCCTGGCAGCTCCCAGCTTTGTAAACTGGGCCCAAGGACAATTGATAGTTTGCTTTGTTACTGAATGAATAATTCAGTTTCACTGAGCCTCACGTGGACAATAATGCAAAGGCACAAGACCAACCAGGTTTAGGACAAAAATACAGATTTGGACAGGGCCATGGAGCAGCCTCTCTGGTTGGATGTCTTCTTATTTTGCTTGCGGAGAGAAACAGGAATTTCCATCATCTTGTAAAAGTGATTGGTGGGTCGAGCGAAGGGGCGGGGCAGACAAAGAGGCCGGGCAGGGCTGGTGGGTAGTGTCCTCAGTGGCAAATGAAGGATGCCATGGTCCATAATGCAAGCAGATAAATGGAACTCCCTACCCCTTGGTTGGGTAGTAAGGGACAGTCATGATAGGGGTGTAATGAGCCAATCTTCCCCTGGGCCTAGGTGCCACTGCACCTGCTGCACCAAAGACAGCTACGGCCCGGATTGCAGTCCAGGATCTTAACCTGTGGGGGGAGGGGGGGCATCTTTCTTCAGCCCTGCACTTGACATTAAAGAAGTATGTACCATTAGTTTACGAAATCTGGCTAGGATATCAAACTACCCGTCTCCCTCCAAAATGCAACTGTGAACATATTTTTCAAAAGGCAGAAAAATAACTTTCTTGTCAATATTTTGGGTAGTAAGGATGCTAGCTTTATAAAACCAAGCCAAAAGATCTGTATAATGTATTTCCAAATTCTCTCGCGTTATATGTTTCTTCGTTCTCAGCTGATGTAAAAGCCCTGCTGCCCTGTGGATGCCATCGGATACTTCCCATTTAGAAGGGAGAATCTCAGAGCCAGGGATGAAGCATGCCAGTAAATTACATCCCATTTTAGTTGTCTGGCGCAGCGCCTTTGGGCATTTTTCTACTTGACTCGCTGTGGAAATGTGCAGCGCGTGAGGAATACATGTTTGTGAGCAGGCGCGAGAGTGGAGAGGCTGGGATTTCAGCCGAAATGGCCTTGGGGAGACATCCTCCCTGGGCGGCCATAAAAGCATCCCTCCTGTGTACCCTCCACCCAGACTCTTGTTCACATCCTCTGCAGAAGTGAGTGATTCTGGCACGCAGGACCGTTTCCAGGCCTGCGCTCTTGTAGCCCACAGGGGTCTGCCGTCTTCCATGTGGATGCAGGCGCATTACAGCAAGCATTGCTCTGCCGTCAGCAACAGATGCTGCGACAGTGCTGCCGATGAGCACACACGGTGCTTTGCAGAAAGTTATCTGATGTTGGGCGCCTGTAACATCCCACTGGAAACTGAATCTGGAAGCAGAGGAGCACTGAGGAACGGCAGCCCTAGGAAAAGAAGATATATTCCCTTTGTCTAAAGCTTTTTAAATGTGCTTATTTATTTATTTAATGCGTTTTTATATAGCGCGGACTTTACCCGAAGGTGTCAGAGCGCTTCACAATAGCAGCAGTAATGATACATACGGAGCAAAAATACAAGTGAGCATGTTACAAAATCAAATGGTACGTTACATGAGGCAATAGTGACAATTGTGCAAGTGTCAAGGGCTAACATAATACAAGAGGTAGCAAACGATATGTTACAAACGGAAAACGTGCCGTGTTACAAGAGCATACAAAGAACACGTAGAGGTAAAAAGAAAAAAAATTGCAATAAATGGCCGACACTCAGAACACTAAAACAAAAGTTACGTTACATGAGGCAGTGGTGGCCGTAGTGCATGTATCAAAAGCAAACAAAATACAAGAGGGTAGCATACGATACGTTACAAAAGGAGAAAGTGACATGTGTGCAAGTTACAAAAGCGATCAAAATACAAGTAAAAGTATAATACTGCAATATATGGCAGACACTCAAAACACAAAACACACTGAGAAGGCACTTCTATAGGCATGGAGAAGTGCAGAGCGCCAAGACTCTCTCAGGAGTAACAGTGCGCTATACAAATGCCCTTTCATTCATTCGTTCATTCGTGTATGGGCAGAGATTGTGTGTCCTCCTGCATGGATCCAGGGACTAAAAGACCTCAACACCTTTGTTATTACCTGAGAAAACTGGAAGGCCAAAAATCCTCTACCAGCAATACTCTGTGAGAGCTTATGATGCTGGGTAGCCACCGCCACCCTTCCTGAGCTTAAGCAGACACTGCACCCAGCTATGGTGCTGGACTAGTACCAAAGTGCAGGTCAGACTCATCAAAAACCCTTAAAAATAGAGGAGCCAGTGACCGGGTCTGTGAGCTCTTCCATGAGTAATCTGACATTAAAAGTGTGTTGCAACATTCTTCAAAAATAGTTGGATGTTGTTTACTTGTCAAAGGCCACGCCCTCTTCCTCTGCTTCTCTGGCCTCCAATCAGGATGTCCTGAAGCTTTGACCTTACTGCACCTGTATGTTGTTGACTTGTCAAAGGCCACGCCCTCTTCCTCTGCTTCTCTGGCCTCCAATCAGGATGTCCTGAAGCTTTGACCTTACTGCACCTGGAAGTTGTTGACTTGTCAAAGGCCACACCCTCTTCCTCTGCTTCTCTGGCCTCCAATCAGGATGTCCTGATCTTTGATATTTCTGCACCTGTATGTTGTTGACTTGTCAAAGGCCACGCCCTCTTCCTCTGATTCTTAAACCTCCAATCAGGATGTTCTACACCTGGTCCCCGCCTTCTGGATAAAGTTGTCTTAGGGTTGACTGTGCAGTCAATGGCCACCATCACTGGGCCTTGGCTGCAGCGCCAGGAATCAATGTCAGACTTTGAGTACACATTGCAGTGTTTGTAACACTGATGCAGACTGTTGCTAATCATGACTCTTGCAGACAGACTGCAAAAGAAGCGTCTTTATACGTTTGCCATGATGCGCGGAATGCGCTTACCTGTGCGCGCGGCCCTCGCTGAGATGCGCTACTCCAGACAAAATCGACCCAATCCATTTCCACAATAGTTTTCAACAGCGTAAGAAATAAACTTGAAACATAAAAGGAAAACTAAAATACATTTAGATATATCACAACACTTATGTAACACTGCACTCCTTACACCTGTACCAGCACAGGTCCAATCTGGGGAGCGCGAGCAATGCTGAGTTGAGGTTACAGCATGAGGGTCTGAGGGGGGGGGCGGGGGCACCGGTGGTGCCTGTCGGTGGACACTGCAGCATCATGTGCTGGTGTTTGTTACAATGGTGTTCAGGAGGATGCCTTCAAGCTCCTATGAACAGCCATTTTAAATATCATATTTACATAATAATAATTACTGGTTGTGTTACCCACCCTACAATCGTAAAGTGAATCTGAGATGTGCTTGTTCTGAAGTGGCTTACACATGACCCTCTCATCAGTGTGCGGGTTCAGTGGTGAGTGAGAATCCTGTGGGGGTACACCCCCCCCACACCATGACCACTCACAAGTACAATCATTTCAATAAAGATTAAGAAGGCCACAGGGGGGGGTCCTTCCCAGGGCAGCTTCCTCCTCTTGGGATGTGCCACCATCACACATGAGAGGAAGTTCTGGTGATTTCGTTTTGGGATGCAACAGTACACTCTTTCAGTCCCAGGACTAAATAAGTGGCAAGTTGTGTTATAAGTTTTCGTTGCCAATAATAAACGGTACCACCAAAGAAGCCATGCCATTCATTTACGTGGGCACCAGCAGCTCTTTTCTCTCATGTGTGGAGGAAGCTGCCCTGGGAAGGCCCCCTCCCTCCCCCGACCACTCAGTCTGTAATTTCTAACTCTGTGCTGCTTAATTCAGCCATCTGCTTGTAGTCAGTTCTAGGTTACAGCTCCTTGTCCTCAGCTTCTGGGAGCCTTCTGGGCACACTAGGGGCTCAGCTGTGCTAACTAGGGCCACACTCTTTGCCATGTGGGGCACATCTGCCCACCTTCACTGGGCGCTACATGTCTGCATGTGTGGATAACCTCACCCACAAAACACACTCAAGCGCATTTGCATGTGCATGTCACGGATACATGCATAGGCACGCACGCTCATTCGCCCAGATACCCACATGCATGGGCATGCAATCACATGTTCATGATTACAAGAGCATGCCCACATTTGGAAACACGCACACACCTATATATACACGCACGCTGTCTCTCTTTGTCTTCCAAACAACTAACAGTAGACCTCTATAAGCAGGGCCACTGGAGTGATGCAATGGTGCAGCCACTGCGATGTTTTCATTACAGATGTGCTGCATTTGCCACATAATCCATCATCTGCTGCATAATCTGCAGATTTAAAGAAAAAAAAGATTTTGTTTCTAACTCAAACGGTTCAAAAATTACTAAAAAGGCAGCTACGTGCTGCTGCACAGTGGAAGGCCCTCTGCAAAGGTTGACTGGTCACCTTTCTGTAGCTTATTGCTGTGTTTGGGTGTTAAACTGGCACTAGTGAGTTACAACTAAAGCCCAGACAGTCTTAACACGTTTAAAAATGACAAAATAATGAACTAACACCATCCCAAAATGTGCAACATAAAGCCACATAATCTGGTTTTTATTGCCACATAATTTCCCCAATCCAGCCACATAATTTGTCCATCCCATGCCACATAATTTCAGTGACCCTGCCAATACAGAGATGACATTACACCTGCACTGACCCCCTGTGCCTGTACAGGCCCTTTTGTTGCATTCCTAATTGCTTCAGAAGCAGGAAGGGCAGTTCGTAGCTACTGATCCCTAACACAATTGTGAGGCAATCCCTGAAATGTTGTGTCTCTTCATCTGTCTCAGTTCTTTTGTAACCCTATAGAGGAGGGGGCTGAAAAGCGCATGCGTTGTTCTGCATCACTACAGGTGAGCTTTCTGAGGTGGCCCTATGACCTTCAGGTTACCAGAGCGTCCACAATTACCACCATACGTACATGCACACCAACAATAGGCCATCATTTAGATGAATGTTTAAGACGTGTAAATGGGCACAGCCAAGCAGCAGAACTGAAAGAAGACCCATGGACACAGCCAGGCATGCTGCTAGGTTTGGTGTGGCTGGTCAAGCGCAGAGTAATCGGTTTGAACTTTGCTAAGCTTTTCTGCCAGCGCCCCCGACACCCCACAGCTCTGTTATATTGATCTTGGAGCCTCATCACACTGCCTGGCTCAACCCAGGTTCTGCTGTGAAGGAGCAGTGTTGTGGTAAGCGCGTGAGAGGGGGCGGCCATCTTGTGTACTATTCTTATCTTATTAAATTCAGCTTTGGAGCCCGCGGGAAGCCAGCTTCCCATCCCTCCCTGGCTCCAGGACAGTCCAACTGCTGCTGTCAGACAATATGCCATCCGCTGTCAGCGGCAGGCTGCTGCCCCACGGACAGCGCGCAACCTAATATGGATTTGTTGGCATGGTGTCAGACAAGTTCAAATGTGTAATTTGTGGAGAATAAAAATCATTCATTATTTTTGTAAAAGAATAATTTAGTCCGGGGCCAGACTGGCTGTAGCGGGCACCGGGCAGTTTCCCAGTTGCCTGGAAGGGTGGTGGCCTGTTTTGGACCCATGGGGGGTGGTTTTGTTACTGGGGGCCAGTTTTGCAGCAGCGCTTAACACTAGCACCTGCCCCCACATCCCCGCTGGTGCTTCTCTCGTAGCATAGCCTTCCTCCTCACAGTCCTTACTAACTGAGGAAATATCAAAGTAGTAAACCCACAACCCAGTGCCAATATTCACACAAAACTCCACAGCAATGGGAGAGGCTCAGAGAAAAGGAGCACAACATACCTGGTGGAAAGCAGCCAGGAGGAAATTCAGGCAAACCAAACAAACGTACCAGGAACCATTCAGTCCCATACAGCGGGAGGCAAACAGTGCAAACAGCCCAATACAGGATGAAAGGACCACCCCTACCCCAGGTGGGCTGCCAGCCAACCAATAAGCTGAACAGAACAGAAGAAGGTTGATGCAACATCAGGGGTGATCACAGAAGACCTCAACCAATAAAACAGGCACTTGGAACACCAACACAGTGCCCAACAGCCACAACATGTAGTGCCAAGAAACAAAGAGCCAACCAACCAGCCTACAGGCTGAAGGGACGGCCACTAGGAAGCACCCAAAGGACCCCCTCCTCAGATCACCACAACTACCCCTTGGCTCCTATTCACAACATGAGTATGAGAATGGAAAGTAGTACTAAGGGCATACTCTTTTATGTATACTGCCAGCTCTCAGATAGATACAGTGAATTTGCCCACGGTCACACAATTATTTGATTTGATTTGAGCGGGATTTATAAACTGCAACAAATGACTAAGGGCGTCAAGGCGCTATAGTGGCAGAGGTAAGGAACCGCCCCCGTGAAGTAAAACCAACGGACATGTAAGAGCTATCTACGGCATGCATAGCCGGGTCTTTTAGAACTTTCTAAAGAGGGAGTGAGGTCTAATCCTGGTCAGAAAGAGCTCCACATTCTTGCAGAAGCGACCGAGAAGGCTCTGCCTCCTCATTTCTTCTTTTGAAATCTGAGCACTGTCACCACGTCAAGGTGGGCGGAGCGGAGAGTTCTCCTGGGGATGTAGCTACAAAACATATCCTTGATTTCTGCCGAGCAGGTCTGAAAGAGGGCCTGGTGCGCTAAGCAGACGGCCTTGAACATAATCCGTTTACTAGCCGGGAGCCAATGCGGGTCATGCACTCCCTTGGCCGCAGACTCCTGTTTTGGACTGTCGAGGATGAGCCGGGCCAGCGCGTTCTGCACTAACTGTAATTGGGCTTGAGCGCTCTTTTGGTCTCCAGATATAGGGCATTACAGTAGTCGATTCTAGACATGACTAGGCCCAAGGCCACTTGTTTCCTTGCTGAAAAGGGGATAAAGGGAAAAAACATTCTCAACACCTTAATCAGCCAGAAACACGTCGACACGATGCGGTTGGCCTGAAGAGCTAATGAGATTTTACAGTCCAGCATCACCCCCAAGATCCTAGCCCTCTCTGTCGGCATAGGTATAGTCCCCAGAGTTATGTAAATCAACAAGAGCTATTATTAATGTTTTCTGAAAAGTTTTAAGCCCCTGCTTCAACTTACAGACTCTCAAATAGTCTTCCTGCCATCTTAGTTAGAGTATAGACTGACAGGTGCCAGCAAGTCCACCCTGGCACCAGGTTATGCACTGATGACCTCTGACACTAGATGTGAGTCTAGTACAAAGAGATTTGACATCACCCTAATCAATCCTGAGCCCTATAGGCTCTCTGTCAAGGTCAGACTTAGATCTCAGTTTGACTGTACCCCTTTCAGAGCCATTCACTTAAAAAACAGCAAAAACAGCAGTCAAAGTTCAAAGTTTATTGTGAGATTACTTGAAATCATTACAAGGTACATACAATGCAAATATCACAATAAGAACACCCAAAGTGCCACTGGACCATGACATAAGTATTTGTAGGGCAGCGACAAACAATGTACAGTTTATAAAATACAGACAATATATAAAATTGAGTGATGCATGTTTCAGCTAAGAGTAAAGTGCAAAGTTCTGTGCCTGAAGGCATGTATCTTCATAAGTGCAAATAGCGTAATGAAGATTCATAAACAGAAGCCGCAAGCGGTCACTGTTTGATGAAAAACAAGCACCAGGGTTCGTTAAAGACTGTTACAACAAATCAAGCCGTATAGTTAAAGTGATAATGTGCCTACGAGAATAGGGTCTGTAATGTGTGAACAGCCTATGATGATTCATATATCAATCAATCTTCATTTGTTTAATTATTAAAAACTCATACTAAAAGTCTTTTTTTTTTTCAAAAAGAAAAAGTTCAGTGCATTTAATTTTGTTGAATGGTTAAAATATTGCTCCTACTTCTGAACCTGGTGTGAATTTGACCAATTGTGAATAGTGCCTAAGACCCTTTCCAAAAAGCTATTTCTTCAGCCAACACTCTTATTTTCTGAGTCTTCTTGCCGGAGGAGTTTCCTTATTTGTGTAAAAATGTTTATGCCCCAGCAAGACAAAATAATTGAGGATCCCTCCATGCACGCTTGTCTACATGTGCGAATGTTGAGCTCATAAAAATAGATTTTAAAAAGGATTTCCTTAATTCCTTAACTGTGGGACATGCACACAACAAATGAGTTATTGTTTTGTAAGAGTAACCACATAATCGACAGTTCGCAGCTTGTTTTTTGCATTTCCATGATGGCAGTAGATCTTTTGAGTCGTGCATTCCTGAACGGTGATGAACGAAGCTCTTTTTTATCTCGATACAGAAATGGGCTGCTAGATAAGCTTGGGTCTTTGTATGTGTGTAAGAATTTATCACTGTCCACGTGTGACGTCATTTGGACAAAGTTTTTTTGCCTTCCAAGAAGGATTTTTTCTTTCCAGAATCATTGCTGACTTTGTAAAATTTTACATTTTCTACCATGCTCTCCCATACTGGTTGAATATCTAATTCCACCAAAGATTTTCTCAAGTAAGCTCCCCATGTATTGGGTGTTTCTTGGGCCAGTTGGGCTTTGATCTCTTCCCAGCATAGGCTGTTCGATGAGCTGGGCTCTGATGATCGAAATTTATGGCACAGCTTCACAAAGGAATTCATACTTTGGAATTTCTGGTTTTGAAGGTCAAATTCTAGCCGTACCTGTGCGGGGGATGCGGAATTAGGGATATTGAAGATGGCCTTGTATACCTTGGTCTGGAGCTCGTTCAATAACTCGGACTCCTTACCACACCATGTTTCTAGGCCGTATGACAGAGTGGGTAATGTCTGTGCTGCCGTCACTTTTATGAGGTGGATGTAGGCCGGGCAGCTCAGTTTTTTGTTCAACAGTCTAAAGGCTGTCAAAAACAGCAGTCCTCTCCTTAAAAATCTCCAGTGAAAGGAAGACACTGTGGAGCACAAAAGTTTTCAGTCTCAAAACTGAGACTTTCAGATCCCACCTGGCTGCTCCCCAGTCCTTCTCAGGGCGAGCACCTTCTGTTCGGGGCTCCTTATCTGAGACGTCAGACGTGGATCTTCTTCAATTCTGCAAATATCTATAAACATGCATGTTTAGACTCCAACTCACACTGTAACTACTATCCTCAATTCTCCCTCCGCCCTCCATCGTATCCCGCAGTAGCCTCTGTCTTCATCCCTTTATATTAACTATCATTACTGTCCTGCTCTGTCCTTTTCTCCTCCTAGCCTGACTCTCCTAGGCCACCCCCTCCTTCCATTCTCTGTTCCTCCTTCCTTAGACTTTTACACCGGCCTCTCTTCATACCATTCCCTGTTTTCCTCATCCTTCTCCTCTACCCTCTTCTGTTTGCGCTTCATTTACCATTTCACTTGCTCTGTTCTTACAACTTGCTACCTGCCTGCTCAGCCTTTCCCCAGCTCGAGTCTGTCTTCCCTGCTTATTCTTCCTTTCCGCACCTCGCTGTCCTTTTCCTCTTCCTCTATTTTTTATCTCTCCCTCTTTCAGTACTCTCTCAGTTCTCTACCTACAGATAATTAGCTACAATGATTCATAGACTCCAGCGTTTTTATGTTCTCTGTAAGGAGATATTTTTTTATCTCCATTTTAACTCTAAAGCACGTGTACACTTAGCTGGGGAGGGCTGCTCTATTTAAAATATGAAAAACATAACGTAACGCAGCGTAGTGTAACGTAGTATAGCATAACAAAACTTTACATATTATAACATACCTTAACATAGTGTAACAAGACATAACATACATTTTCATCATAACACATAAAATAACATAAACTATACTAGTATATCATATAACATAACATATAATATCTTATCATAAAACATAACTCATAACCTAAAGTATCCTAGCATAACACATAACACAACATATAATATCCTATCATAACACATAACTTATAACCTAAACAATTCTAGCATAACACATAACATATAATATCATATTATAGCACATAACCTATAACCTAAAGTATCCTAGCATAACACATAACATCACATATAATATCCTATCATAACTCATGATTTATAACCTAAAGTATCCTAGCATAACACATAACATCACATATAATATCCTATCATAACTCATGATTTATAACCTAAAGTATCCTAGCATAACACATAACATCACATATAATATCCTATCATAACTCATGATTTATAACCTAAAGTATCCTAGCATAACACATAACATAACAAACTATCCTAGTATAATGCATAACATAACATGTAATATCTTATCCTAACACATAATATAACATAACATTAACTTTCCTATCATAACACATAACATAACATCAATTATCCTAGAAAAACACATAACATGAGAATAATTATCCTAGCATAACACATAACATAAAATACATATATATATATATAATATCCTATCTTATAATAACACATAACATCACATAACATATAGCCCACACTATCCTAGCTTAACACATAACATCACATCACATAACATATCATAATAAAGAGACTAAACTATCAGCATAACACACATCATAATATATAATATCCATTCATAACGCATAACATAACATATAATATCCTCATGACACATAACATCACATAACATATAACCCACACTATCCTAGCTTAACACATAACATCACATCACATAACATATCACAATAAATAGAGTAAAAAATCCTAGCAGAACACATAACCTAAACTATCATAGCATAACCCATAACATAACATCACATAAAACAAAATATAACATGTCGTATGTACCTTGTAAAAGGAAGTTTGTTGCCCCAAAACCTTCTAAGTAGTTATTGTTTAAAATATTCAGAACCCACCAGTTTAATTTCTTGTTTCTTTTATTGAAGCAAATATGTTGTGCTCCAAAAATGCCCAAAATAAATAAATCCACAGTGAACAATATAAATAATAAAACCTCCATCAGTCTGTAGAAAAGCATGGAGACAGGCTGCTTTAGCGGACACCCAGGCCAGCCAATCACAGGACTCCGCGTCCCTCCGTGAGGCCTGGCCTCCATACAGGTGCCTCTGACTTCAGGTGAAAATGAGGTAGTGGCAGGACGGTCCCCGGTGCCTCCCAGTCCGAGCTGCTAAAAGTCACACGTAGGTCGGTGTTATCCGCCTCCAAGCAGGCACCGGTAGGCGCAGGATTGGAACAGTGGGGGGCCTGGTGTCCACTTAAACATCTGTGGGCGTCCTCGGCATGGGGGGCGATCACAGAGCATTGAGGCCTCGGGGTGCGTCTGCCACTTCTACAGCTGACGTCAGAGGGCGGTAGAGAGCGGCAGCCTCCGTTACAGGCAGTCCGGGTTTATGAGGGAAGACAGGGAGGTGCAGGGAGGGCTTTGAACTCTTGGCTGTTTACTCTCGGCATGTAATAACAATACCATTGTATGCTGATATGTGCACCCAGCTGACGATTACAGTCGTTGTAATAGCTTTTTTAGGGGGGAGAAGGGGGGGGGGGGTAGTTTATACAGCGGAACTCGACCCGAACGTATTGGTGGCTTTACATGAACATCACTTACGTAACACAGGGACATGTTCATTTTTGGTAGGCATGGGGAGTTTAAGTGATTTGCCAAGAATCACAGGATGCGGAGCCAACGCCATAACTCGAACTCGGGTCCCCAGGTCCAAATTCGGCAGCTCTGACCCTTACCCCACATTTTCTCTTTTCTGACACGTTATTTCTTCTCTCAGCCGAACAGTTCTTCTCCCGGAGTTTTTTTTTTTACAGTTATAGAAACTCAGAAAGAGGGCGCCTAGAAACAGCAGAGAGCAGCACACAGGCGCTCGTTCCACTTACTGCTTAGAAATGCCCCCCGAAGATGCAAAGCCGAGAGCAGCGCGAACAGGGAACTAAATGCAGACTCGATTTTAAACCGTGAAGTACACGCATTGATGGAATGAAGCACAACAGCATGTGCATGAACCCTGGACAGGCTCGCGCCAAACAACGTCGATTCGTTCTGACGCACAAACTGCAAATATTTCAAAGAGGCTCTTTCATTTCATGAACAGGAATTAAAAATTGAAAACGACATAACAAAAGGTGACTATTTATTAAATACATGCAGTACTTCATTGGTGTGACTCACACACAGCGCTGCTCTTGGGAAAGGGATTCAGGGCGACAGTGCAAAGGGATCAGAGAGAGGACAGGTGAGTACAAATAGGAAAGTGAAAGAGAGCTGCTGCTGACATATCGAGCACAGCAGCACATTAGAAAACAGCAGAAATTCATAATTAGGGGTGGGCGGAATTTGCGAAATTCCCTTTCGCAAACTATCGTGAAAATGTTAAAAATCTCCGCAAACACGCGGAAATATCACGAAGACGCGGAAGTTTTTTTCCCTCCCGTTCGCGGTATTTTCTGCGTGATCGCGGCTCGCCAACTTACCCATGCGGTTGCTCACGGGCACGAGATCTCAATCATCTCATACTCTCGTGGTGCATGATCGCGAGAAGAAAGACGTGATCACGCGACGAATGACGTGATCGCGTGACAAACGACGTTAATGAGGTCGCAAACTGTCGCGAGACAGCGCAAATGGCTACCAACAATCCAACATCTCGTGGAGAACACGACCGGATCGGGAAAACTTGTCGGCGAACGCGGGGATTCAGGTAAGTCGATCCCGCGCACGCGAGAATGTATTTTTTTACAGCGCGAGCAAGAAAAAAATTTCCGGTAAGATGCGGATGGCGGTAATTTTGACATTTTCGCACTCTCCGCGGAACGCGAAAATGCCAAATTATCGCAATTTCCGCGAGCGGAACGGAATTTTAGCCCAGGCCTATTCATAATATTAGGACAAACTACACACTATTCCAGCTGAAGCACTGAAGAAGAATGGGCTGGCCTTCAAAGACGACGCATTTTATGTTTTTATTTATATGTGTGTTTGTATTTTTTTTCTTTTACGCTCCATATACTACGCATATGTTACTTTAAGGCACTGACAAGTGAAAGAAGGACACACTAGGGAAAAAGATGCTCTCTTGAGGGATAATAGAAGCAAATGCATATTTTCTGTTTATAATATTTTTGATTGGTTTCCAGTTTCCATCATTTCCAGTACTGTTACAGTATGTCAGGGCTATACATGCACTGACGCACAGACATACTGGTCATGTGATAGGTTCATAATGATTCGTTCTAGTGCTGGGCTTCACATGAGCAGTTATTCGTAATTTTGATATCCTGTTACATACTTATTTCAGGTTTGTGTCTTCCTAGCCCTGCTCATCACGGGGCATATCAGCAACAACCGGCGATAATTATCGCTCAGCGCACTTAGCGCTAGGATAATTATCGCCGGCTAGCGTGGATTTTTATCGCTGAGATAGCGTGCTATTAGCAACACTTATCTCAAAAGCGATACAAATCCTAGAGCTAACTGCCAAATGTGAGAATATCGCTGGAAACGCAGCGACAATCCCACGAAGTTTGGCGATAGCTTGCTCATAGGGCCTCACATGCTTAGCCATGATATCCACCTTACATAGGATATCATGGCTAAGTCAGTTTCAAAGCAGGCATAAGGAAAGTAGCGATAACAGAGGTTATCGCTACTTTTCTTGTCGCTATGCTGCTTTGTGTGAGACTTGATAATAGGAGAAATGTCGCTTAGCGACATTTCTCCCGTTATCCTGGGGAGGAACGCCCACTTTGCATCTCATTAGAGATGCAAAGATGGGCATTAGGAATTCAGGCGCTAAGGCAAGGTTTTACGCGATAGCGTGACCTTGCTGATATAGCGATAAAATTATCGCCGCTTTTTGGCTGAAAACGGCCGCAAAAGCGGCGATAGTTTTATATCGCCGCCTTGTAGATATGCCCCCTAAGCTCCCTCCTAATTGTACAGATATAACCAAGAAAAAGGGTGGTCTCTGAGGCACAACACTGCTGTCATTATAGTTTAAAAATTGCAATCTTACTTTGATATCACTACGGAATGTACTTAGCATACCACGTAATCTGATTAAACATGCAAACAAATAACTATATTAGCTTCAAAATTATTCCCCTCTGACGTCACCACTGACTTATTAAAATATAATTGGTGAGTGGTGATGCCAGACATTCTGAGGCCCCAGACGACATCTGTGCTGTGATTCTAGCTCCAATGGTGTATGGAGAACGTGCCACAGTTAAAACGTTTGTAGTTAGATTTTAGAATGGAGCTTGTGGTAAGCTTTTTATGGTCTGTATTGACAGCACAGTTGAGTGTATGACATATTGTTACCAATTATTAAGAACTTTACTAATCCTAGTAGTATTCAGAAAATATCTAGGAAGGAACTAAAAGCAAAGGGCTTGTCACTATTAGATCCTGCCAGACTGTCTTCTGAAATCGTAAAACCCACTGTCCTACACAATCAGATGATTTTAATTCCTTTTAACATTCAACCCTACCTCACCGTTGTGACGAGTGAATATGAGAGATTCCTAGTAGTTCGCTTTCGATTGGGGGTTTTTCACAGATTAGTCACATTTCCTAAAGTGAATGACTGGTCTCAAGACCTCCAACTGTGCCCATGTGATAATATTTCTAAGCAAACCACGATCCATGTTATACTTTTTTGTATATTTTATTCTGATGCCAGGAAAATGTGCTTAATCCCTGTGTTAAAATGGTTTGGGCTCCGACAATGTCGACCTGCCTTTTTGGCATTACAACAATTAGATAATGTGCATAGTGTCTACAGGATGGTAATTTTCTTTAAAAAAGTTCTGTGTTTAAGGAAACTTATGATTCTTTCTTAAATTGTCGTTTAATCCAAGGAAAGCCTCTTGTGTTTAATACTCTTTTAACTTTTTCAAGGAATTTTAAATAATTGCGTATATGTATTTTATATGAATTTTTATATATGAAACCATGTTATTATGCTTTTATGATTGTTTGTTCACAATCGAATAAAGCTTTCTTTGATTGATTTGATTGAACATGCAAAGAAATAACTATATTATCTTCAAAATCATTACCCTCTGACGTCACCACTGACTTATTAAAATATAATTGGTGAGTGGTGATGCCAGACATTCTGAGGCCCCAGACGACATCTGTGCTGTGATTCCAGCTCCAATGGTATATGGAGAACGTGCCATAGTTAAAACGTTTGTAGTTAGGTTTTAGAATGGAGCTTGTGGCAAGCTTTTTATGGTCTGTATTGACAGCACCGCCAGGGCCGGACTGGGAACCAAAACCGGCCCTGGCAAAGTGCTCGGCCGGCCCCCCGGGGCTTGGAGGTGCCGCCGAGCTCTTTACCAGGGCCGGTTTTTGTCCGCTTTTGTTACAGGGCCGATTTTGCAGCTATACTGCAAAAACGGCCCTGTAACAAAAACGACGGCCCCCAGGGGCCCAAAACCGGCCCCCACCCGTGCGGAGCACCGGGGGATTGCCCGCTACGGCCAGTCCGGCTCTGAGCACCGCTGATTGTATGACATATTGTTACCAATTATTAAAATATGCATATTGTGGGCTGGGAGATTATTACTATCTCACCACATGCTATTGGCTGTTTGGTGTATCATTGCACTTTCTATGGAGGGCTTGTATTCAGTGCATGAGGGATTATTGTACATCTGAAAAATACACTTATTCATCAAAAATCCAGTTATTTAACTCATAGAGGCATTTCATACAGAAAACAATCTTTTTTAAGTCTCACCTACACACATCACCTGTGCTGTATGTTGCAAGAGAGATTTTGTTAGGTTACAGTGGACTTAGAGCCTGCTGAATGCTTACCATTGGTTGTTTTCATTGTCACTCTCATTTACTTGCTTATTATTCATCAACTGAATGGCCTTTCCTTCGCCTCCTTCCCCTGGAGCATGGATGCACTACTGTGTCCTTCAAGGGCTCGCTTTTCCAGGCTCTACATTTTGCTTTCTGTTTAAGCACTCTACATGAATTCATGTTTTTTTCCTGCTGTCTCTCTTACGTGCTTCTCTTCGCCCTCTGCTGCACTCCTTGCTCCTCTTTCTCGCCCATGTGCTTTCTCCCTACTCCCCCTTGTTGCTTTCTAACCCATGTGCTTTCACCTCACAGACTCCTTTCTGCTATCACCCATTTGATCAGGGCCGGCTTTAGCGCTGGTGGCGCCCAGTGCGACAATGGTTGTTGGCGCCCCCCCCAGTGACCACCTCTGCCATGAATTCCCTCACTAGCACCCTTTAACAGTGCCCCTCAAGTCTCCATAACCACTCCATCTCTCAGATGCATTTAATTTGTTGTATAGCGCTACTGATACCAGTGTAGGCTGTCAGAGCACTTTACATCACACGCTCACTACACAGAGACAATCAATCATAGGTGTGCAAATCAGTGTATAGGAAATGTTAAATAAGACAGACGATTATAAGGTGTAGGAGCCACAATGTCTTCCACCCTGGTAGACAGTATAGTTTAATGGCGCTTGGTCTGGAGAAGCACAAACTCAGAATTTAAAACATAACACCATAGCTGGGGGGTCTTTTTAATAATCAGATTTGATTTATATCCAAATTAATCCTTTTTCCAACATTAGAATAATGAAAGACGGGGTAAAAAATCATAACACTCTCATCTATGCCTTGCAGGTTGCATGCAGCTCTTTGATGACAGTTAATAGATCACTGTCTATGCTAGGATGTTAACTTATTAACTGCAAGTAATAAAAGGATCTCTCAGACAAAAGCAATGTCCCACTGATCTATTTAAATTATATGCACGTTGTGATCTACTGTTACAGGTTCTTTGCAGTAGGCACATTAACCATCTGCACTACCCTACCATGACTCAAAGCTGCCACTAGACAAACCTCCGATCTTTCTGTAGGTAGAAAATTAATCACGGAGTTTTCTTTACATTTTTATTGACGACTGAAAACTGCTGGAGGCCAGAACGCTGGCAGAAGGCGCTTTTAAAACTATTATATACTTGCAAACACGACGCCCCCACCTAAAAGTCAGCGCCCGGTGCGATTGCACCGGTCGCACCGCCCTAGAGCCGGCCCTGCATTTGATCCACCCACCCGGTCCCCCCATGTTGCTTCCACCCCTTGTCACCATGTTGCTTCTGCTCTACACCTGTCACCTCCATTTTGCTTCTGCGCCTTTGATACTTCCCTCCATTTTGCTTCTCGCTTAAAAAAAAAAGAACACTTTTGTGTGTTTTTTCTGTTTAATTACGGTTTCCAAACTCGGATTAGTAATTGAAATTAAAAAAGCCAATGTGTTAAAACCACATTTTTTTTCTTCACTGCATTTCCTTTTTTAATGTTTTGGCCAGGACTTGTGTGTGAGCCCTGACTTTAATATGGGTGACTTCTAGGATACTCTTCCAGCACAAAACCTGTGCTAGACATCATTCAGACACCTTTGAACTACAGTACAAAGGTTTGTGCTTGGTGCTATGCAGCCTGATGGTGCCCCAGCACAAGGAAGAGAGAAGGGATGCCATAGAGATGGCACTTTCCTGCTCTCTCCCTCTCATGCAATTCTGAGTTGCAACTTTGATTAATTTGATATGATGTCCTCTGCGTTTTGCACCAAGAGCTGACAGTTGCATTTTACAGAATTGCTATTTACAAGAGCACTGCATCCAAAATTCAATTCATGAAATTCCAGCTGGTATTTGAAGGCTGGGGGCGGGTCACGGGGGTGGGTGCGGGAATGCAATAAAAACAATACACAATTACCTGCCTGCCGCCTGCCGTTGTCGCCACCTCCTCTCCCCCACTTACAGGGCAGGAAGCAGGATGCACCTGGCTCCCAGCCTCTCGATAGCCAATCAGAACACTGCAGTGCAGCGTTCTGATTGGTCTGAGCGCCGTGCAACAGCGGTCAGTCGCAGAATGGGAGGCTGGGCATGTTCTTCATGCAAGCTGTACTGCAGCCTGCATGGAGTACATACAAAGTGCGCACTTTAGAAAGTACGAACCACTCTTCCCCTCCCTTGCTCTGTCAGCAGAGCAGCCCCGCCCATCCCGCCCGCAAAGCTGCCACAATAAGGGAAAAATAAAATTATAGTAATTTAGAGTTATCACTTTATTTATCCTTTAGTGACACTGCTTAAAAGCAGTGGGGCAACGCTCCTCCGCCTTAACGGAGGAGCCACCACTGAATTCCAGTGGCTGCTCCAGTGCTCTCTTCTCAACTATCACGGGTGAGACCCCCTCCAATGCTGCTAAGCTTGACTTTAAAGTAAAATCTAGGATCATATTTATGTAGCTCTAGACATTTAACACAAGTCCAGTTAGTTCTAGCTTTTTACCCAAAAGGTCACCCAAAACCCAAAACTACAAGTCCCATAAAGCAAATACATACTATTCCTTAAAACAAGCATGTACTAACTGAGCCATATTCACATTTTCTTTAACACCATCATCATCATCAAGATACTTTATTTCGGCTACAAGCCATAAAACTACAGAGGACAATTCAATCAATATAAAACATAAAAAATCTATAGGGCACCACGAATACATAAATCCAACTTAAAACAGCATCATACAACCTATATTATCAAAACATTTTTCCGGCTCCATTCAGTAAATCACAAGGGAATGCCAAAGCAAACTTGGTCCGTGTGTACATAAAGAGCCAAAGGGTGTGGGAATGGTCAAGAATTCAACGCAGGCCCTGATCATTCCATATGTATGTGCAAATGCAGCATGAATCGTGTCCACTCTCTACTGATTTTTGGGCAGTTATATTCTTGAGCCCCAGCGTAATAGATTTCTCATGGAGGTGGATTAACAGAATCATTTAAAGCCCCCAGTGGTATCAATGTAACGGGCCCCGTGTTTGCTTTAAGGATCAAAACCCTGGTCCCCTCCATCGCCAAAAGGAAGCGAGATACAGCAAAGACAATACATTGTTTTGTGTCATGTCTTAAGAAACGAAGGGTCTCTACATGCTCTCTCACCCCTAGTGTTTGACATACTGGAAGGATCCATTTTTCCTCCACTTAACATAGGCAGGACAGAATAATACGACATGCTCTACAGATACCTTACTAGCACCACAAGAGGAACACTCCCATCTACCCCGCTCATGCTGGCGAGCCCGGCCTGAGATGATGGAGAACAGAGGAAGAGTTTTATAACGAAACTGCATATATAGTTTCCTGGCTACCAGTAGTTCGATCTTTTCAAGGAACCCTTCCTTGTTAAACTCCAATTTCATCACTAGGAAAGCATCAGATTTCGCTTATGCACAGAACTATGCACAGGAAACCAGGACCTCAGAGAATTGTGGTATACCAGAAACTCCCCTCAGAACCAAGAACCCCTATCCGACTAGCTTAGTGTCCCATTCGTTATCCGAGATTTAGCTCGGCGGCCCCAATGTATCGACAACCCAGAACAAGCGACTTAGATATTCTCAGGAGTGGTGGGAATCCGAAATACCTGTTTGTATCTATATATCAGTCCACAACAGAATAACAAAGACACAGTAAAGTTTAAAGAGTTTATTTTATAAACCTCGTGTCCTAAGATGCAGTACTTTGGCTAACACAAGCAGACAAATGGTTAAGATCAGAACCATCAGCATTGTTACAATACCATAGAAAATGAAAGGAGCAATCATAATAATAATGACAGTGGAAAACACCCACCCTCCTTTCTCTAGCAACTAATACGTTATTATTAGACTAATAGAAGGTCTCTTAGGCTTGCATGGGGGACCCCATACCTTATGGGTCAGCTTAGTGGAATCACATCACAGGATCAGCTAGGCTCTCTCCTGCAACAGCTCTTCGTTTCGAATGAATCTAAAAACATGCTGCTCTGTAATATTAAAGGACTCGTCTTTCAGGTATTGGCAGCTGCATGCATGTTATGGCTAAGAAGTGGTATGATCAACCTGAACACAACAACCTGCACCGTCTAGTGACCCAGACTTGTTCCATACACAGTGTACAGACCAAGGTCACTGCTCACTGTTAAGGTTGTTAAACAACAGACGGTTCTCATGTGAAGCAAAGTCGAGTCAGCATTTCTCAAATGAATAACATGTAACAACAGTGTCGCGTGCAAAAGCAGCAGAAGCGGCAAGCTGGCTTTCTAACAGCTGACGAGGTTATGCTAACTTAACGTTGTAAATAGGGAGTGGCTAACCCACACTACACCCCCCTTGATCGGACTCTTAACCACTAGGGGCGCACTTATCAAGAATGCAGAGTTCAAGTCAGAAAGAACGGAACCAAGGGCATGAACTATAAGTCCATATAAGGTAAGTGTAAAGTTCGAAAAAAAAATTTCAAGAAGAAAAAAGATGTCTTTAAGAAAAAAAAACATGAAAAAATGGGAAAAAGACTGACATCTATGGATGCACCATGAGTTGACCATGACAAAGAATCAATCCATCAAGGTATAGGCACAATAAGTTGCAACAGCCTCCAAGAGGAAATCATTGGAGCGTTCCGCAAAAGTATCTGCCATCCAATTTAGCAAGGTAAAGGAACACACGTGTTCATTTACAATTGGAGCTTCCAGAACCATACGAGGACAACAGGCAGGTTCTTCAATATAACTTCGGTCCAGGAAGTCAATAGCGGCCTCTCCGATGTCCCAATTTCCAAGGACTCCATGCGCAGCACCCAGGGCCATAAACCCGACACCAGAACAGGCAAACTCATGAGCCACTAAGGGGCCCATTAGTCCATCAAAATCCGGGCAGGTGACACCAAGTTTGACAGGCACAAATCCAGAGCGCATTGGAATGGACAATCCAGGCAGTGAAAGACAGGTTGCACACAAGTAAAGAATGGAAACCGGAAGGACAATCCATATGCGACACTTAAGGTCGCCAGGGGTAAAGTGCCATAGAATTCAAGCATCTGGTTACGCAGATGGATCAGCCGGGGCATGTTGTCTCGGTACGCAAGTTGCGCAGCCATTGCGTATTACGCAAATCAATAGAAGTATCCCAGCTATAAGGGCAAGAAGCAAAGGGAGACCTCCGAAGACGTTGGAAAAAATAGAATGAAAAAATGCGGGTATCACACCAAAAATAGTTTGAAAGGAGGTCACGAGGCCGGAGCCCACAACTTTAAAAAAATGAACTCTGCCAGTCGTAGACGAGGCATTAAAGATAGTCTGTCTCAAGGTCCCAAAATGCAAGGGGAGGTCAGTATTCAAAAGCGCCTGCACCTCTGTGCGGGTGTTTGCTACGTGAAGAAGAAATGTTTCACGGGACGAAGTCAAAGCGACCTCTTTTTGAGACAAAAGAGCCCTTATTCTGCTCATCTTGTTGAACTCTGCTTTCAAGGTTGGAATCGAAGGCCAGATAGAAACATCGAGCCGGCCATGCGGGGGTGGGAAAAGGACATTATTACAGCAAACTACACGCTGTGAAACAGTTACTATGTAAGGTATTCCTTCTAGCATCCCACAGCAAGCTTCATTATTTAAAAGCAAATAACTACCGTTAGCAAGCAGCGTAAATGAAGGGGTTATAACTGGCACCGGAATACCTTTCAGGACGCAAGCCAAATTAGGAGTGTGTACATTGCATGCGCCATGTAACTGTATGTGTCTACACACTACAGAATGATCAGGGGCAGAAGTGCACTCCTCACCCTTTAAGTAAACCTCTTTGCCCTCCCGCATGCATCTATATGTGAACGGGAGCGACCATACTTCGTGCAGGAAGGCAGTACCAAGGTGTTCATATCTGCCAAGTGCATGATGTTTCATGCATGAAGTAAACTTAAACAGGGGAAAAGGTAACGTGATCAACCCGTGAATAAGCCACACAGCCGAGTTCAGTTCAGCAATGGAGAATGGCAAAGGTTCCAATTTTTCAATGTGCAGCAAGGAATAAGTAGCATCTTTCATGGACATGAACTGTTGCTTCACAGTCAAGTTAAAAGGGAGAAACAAAGATGACACATTCATGTAATCCCATGGGACTTTCCCTGCCTTTAACCTTTGCAAAGTCCATGCAAACTGCATAATAGAACGCAACTGATTCTGGCCATGATACAATACAGACACATCATTCTGCACAATGTCTACGACAGATGAAACAATATTATCTAAAGTATAAATTCTGGAAGACAAGGTATTAATGCTATTATCTATCACAGCCAATACTTTTTCCATATTGGCTTGGTCAATAGCACGTAATCTGGATGCAGCTTCAATTTGCGACAATTTCCAAACTTCGTTGTAAATAGCATATACCCATCTTTTGGACCTGCCTATTGCAGGACCCTTAACAAAATCATTCAAATCTATTTTGTCGTTTAAACGTGATGAATGAAGTTTAACAGATGCTAATGTGGAATGTTGCAGCCATGACTGGCATAACTTACCCACAGAGTAGGTAGTTACAGTGTGTGATGATTCAAAATGAGGATCTACTCTAACTTGAGTATACCCAGGTGCTGAAGATAGAAATCGGCGTTGACAGGAATCCGAGCCAGTTTGCCACACCAACCACCCTTCAGGATCTAATGCTGAAATATTAAAGGTGGCGTTGGAAACAAGGGACTGCAACATAGTAAGGGACAGATCTGTGTGGTTTTTCCAAGTAGGATAAGCACCCAGATCCGGGATCGAGGGGGAATTCAATTTTTTAGACATAGCCAATCCAAAACAGGTGGTCTGAAAAATAGATGAGTTCAAAAATAAAATACGGTTTGGGATAAGACAGGCACGATGCAAAGCTTCTGTTCCCTGTACCTGCCACGGTTTAGTTCCCCAAACCGATTTAGGGTCGATAGTAGCTTTCCATAGGTCATAACCTCCGATAGCCAATTCGTCCATAAAGGACTTGGAATATAACAATTTGGAATGTGTCAATCTAACCTTAGAGGCGGTTTCAGCCGCCACTTTAAAATAAAAAGAGGTCGGATTAGACACACTAAAATCCGAAAAATATGTGAACTTGTTCACTAACGTGGCAGAGCTGCCAGCCAAAGGGGCCGGACAATGTTCCCATTGTGTGTAATTAACAAAATTACGAAAAGTATTTGCTCTGTGTAGGAAATGTGTGCCATAATGTTGATAGCAAAATTGTTCTCCATAATTTGCAGTATTTAAATACAAATCTTCAGCATCAAATGCAGCATAATATTTCAAATCAGAAAACAGTGCTTCAATTGCTTGTACATCCCAATCATCCGATCGGATGTTCTGTGTAACTACTTAACCCATAGAAACACGAAAGACATTAGGCACATTAATCACTTCAGTAGGACCATGAATTTGAAATTTAACAGCATCCCAAGTGATCCCATCACGCACAGGCCAGGTGGTAATGTTCACAAAAGTCTGGTCCCTTTTCATAATGTGTGATGAGGAATGGGGGGCCAAAGTTCCATCAATTAATCGAATTTCAGATCGTTCATCCAGGTAGTGTCCATTGATAAGTTTAAAAAACACTACCACAAAGCCAATTGTCATGAACAAAAAAATACATATTGGCACCAGCCAGATGTAAGTCCATGGTGCCACTAAAAAATGTCTCTTGAACCAGGCAAAAAATATAGAAATTTTGGAAGGGGCAGTGGAAGTCATTGATTCAGTGTCAAAGGAAGAATGTGACTGGTTAATCGCAGTTGAATGTAATAGAGGCAATGGGACTCCTGCAGGATAAGCATACTCAGGATCATCAGGCATACCACCAGCAGTAGGCAGCAAAGAAGGAGCAGTAACTGCATGCATCTCAACGGCAACCTCAGGCATGATGGCAGAGGATGGCACCACAACAGAATTTCGCAGTATAGAAGGGCAAGAAACTGAAGGTGTCATACTATGAAGAATCGTCCACCCGTTGTAGCTTGACATTGTCAATCGAGATGTACCTGTTATCCTTGCGACCAGGAAGTGGAGGTAAAACAACTGTACGTGTACCCAGGACTTCAAGCACCGGGACCGGTGCACGATAAGAGGGGCCAAACTCCTTCTTGTTCTCCACCTTCTCACGGACCAGGTCACCAACTCGAGGTAGCCAGCCGACTACCGGAACCTGGAGCTCAGCTTCGGATGTAGAGGGTACGTGTTCCTTTGCTAGAGTGTCTCTGGCTTCTTGTAGATTCTGCAATACAGCACAGTGATCATCCAGGTCAAAAGGCGCGGCTGCCGCCGCCATGTCTAGACCCTCAAGGTCCGGGACAAACATTCGTACTCCAAAGAGCATCATGTATGGGGTCCGCCCACCCAGAGACCTTCTAGGGAGATTATTAAGTGCACGTTGTACGTCATACAAGTGGGTTAGCCAGCTTCGGCCTGTACCTAAAACCCTTGCTGTCAAAGATTGCTTTAGGTCACGGTTCATTTGCTCCACAACACTATTGCCCTCAGGCCGGTATGGAGACGAAAATTTGACTTGGACCCCCAAACTTCTCATGGCTTCTTTGTATGCCCTAGAGGCAAACGCAGGGCCCTGGTCAGAATGAAGGGTACCACATGCAAAACTCCCAATAAAGACACGCAAATCCCTGATGACAGTCCGCGCATCAGCACTCCTTTGCGGCCACACCCATAGAAAACGTGTGCACGAATCCAC
This sequence comes from Triturus cristatus, assembly GCF_964204655.1. Classification (NCBI taxonomy): domain Eukaryota; kingdom Metazoa; phylum Chordata; class Amphibia; order Caudata; family Salamandridae; genus Triturus; species Triturus cristatus. Next base: position 105,559,942 of record NC_140593.1, on the reverse strand, counting down.
CGCAACCAAGATGTACTTGGAGGAAAAAGGACCGCAGTGATCTAAATAAACACACGCAAGTGGTTGATTAGATATAAACAGCTGCGTTTGTGGTGGACGCTCGGCAGAAGAAGGTTTGATCTGCTGGCAAATGTCACATAGAAGGACATAAGCCCGCGCTTGTTTGTACAAACCGTACCACCAGTAACGTTGCTGCAAAAGAGATACAGTAGCCGACACTCCGGCATGCGCAGAAGCAACACCTTCGTGGGCAGCTGATATCAGAGATGGTCTGCAGTCCGCGTTGGGAATCAATCTGTCACCAACGTCATTAATCCTCACTAAAGGGACGTTATCGGGACTTAAGTGATAATGGTAACGAGAAGGGAAACCTTTTGGAAAGCCTTTGCCTGTCTCAGACGCAGCTATAGCTGCCAAGATGTCATCATCAATCTTCGTTTTGGATCTCGTAACTGCTGCTACTAAATATGTCGCCACTGCGGTTTTTGCTGCCTCGTCAGCCAGACTGTTACCGACAGCATGGACACCAACTCGTTGGTGACCAAGAGTGTGAATTACATTCACGAGGGGCAGACGTCCCTGAAGTTCTGCCACTCGAACCCAAAGCGTTTTGTGCTTTACTGTGCTACCCTTGGAATCACGAAAGTCATTTTGAATCCAAAAGTGTAGATTTTCGTTGTAAGGCTGAACACAATAGTATGAGTCACTCACTATAAGAGTAGTGACCCGAGGATCAGCAAACTCCAGTGCAAGCACAAGAGCTCTAAGCTCTGCTAACTGTGCGGTACAATCACCCAATGACTGCGTATGCACGACATCAGATTGGAACTCTCCGTTCACGAAAGTACCCACGACAATTGCGCAGGCGGCTGAATAGGCGTGCTTTGATCCAGTAGCGGGTTGCGCAGACCCATCGGTGTAAATGACACAATGGTACTCCTCGAGCGGGTGCAAAGTCAGAGGAGCCGGATGAACAAATTCATACTCCAAGAACTCCTGTGTCTGTAATGCCGCGTCAAAGATATATGTGACGTCAGGCGATGTCAAGGAGGTAGCCCATTGTATCCACCTTGGATGCAAAGCCTTAGAATTTGGTACACTGGCTTTAGTGACTGCCTCAAGGGCAGGGTACGGTGTTACCACCAGCATGCGTTTCCCTTGTGATAGCGCTCGCTCTTTCAGGATCGCCATCTAAACTGCTGTCAGTACTTTTTCGACAGCGGAAAATCGCAGCTCAGCCGAAGTGTACAGATGAGATTTGTAAGCAATGGGGACTGTGTCGCCCTCATTGAACGTTAAGTAGGTGAAACCCACTGCACCCGGCACGATTCTAATGACCAGGTTAGTGTGGTCATCACAAGTTCGTAAGAATTTCGAAGCAAGAAGATCAGACTGCAAAGATTGCAATGCAGCAGAGTGCTCAGGCAGCCAGCAGGATTTGGTAAAAGTAGGTTGTACCGAGGCATAAAGTGACTTGATACGCTGGGCATAATCAGGAATGTAGGTACGACCGAAATTCAGAAAACCCAGCAAAGATTGTAATTTCTTCAGTGTCGTAGGAGCACTAAGGCATGCGCATTTCTCAAGGAACTGCGGAGCCAAGCCTCGGCCCTCATTATTGAGTTCGTACCCCAAGAACAACACTGTGAACTCGGCAATGTGGGACTTCGCAAAGTTGAACTTGTAACCGAAGTCAGCAAACATAGTTATTATGTTATCCACGCGAGCAAGGTGTGGAAGCAACTCGTCGTCCGTTAGGTAGATGTCATCTACGTACGAGTAAGCCTCCGGGTCTACCATCTCTAATAGAGAGACCACACGAGCAGCAAAGACCCCGGGGCTGTTCTTATAGCCCATCGGGAGCCTTTTGAACTTCCTTTGTTTGCCACCCGAGGTAAACGCCGTCCACTCATAGCTATGAGGGGACAGATTATGGCTGTAAAAGCCATTGGAAATGTCAAGTGTGGTTTTGAACCGTTTTCTCATGAGACTATCGACGAGAGCCGAACTGTGGGTATTTTGTACCGCGCACGTCCGGCAGTGTGAGTTTAAGTGCCGGTAATCCAAAACTAGGCGGTACGACCCGTCAGGCTTCGTCACAGTGAATAAAGGATTATTCATGGGTGACACACATGTTTCAATTACTCCCTGATATTCCAATTGTTCAAGGATTGACGCGACGTGAGATCTAGCCTCGCGACGCATGGGATATTGGGGTTGTGGCTGGGGTTCTGACCGCAACGGAATCGTATGGTTGGGAGAAAATTTATCCCAGCCTACCTGAGTACGATACAACGCAGGTGCGAGCACCTGCGCCCACTCCCCGGCTAACCTGTTAGAATGTTCTGTTGGCACTGTGTGCCCAAAGGATGGGAGGATCACTGTCTCCCCTCTAGGAGCATCTAAAACGAAAGCCGGGGGTCAATCCGCCTCTGCCAAAAGTATATCATAGGTAGAGGTTAAATTATCCCAGAAGACTACTTTAATTTTACGTTATATGTCACCCTCAATTACAAGGACAATTTCAAACATTCGTTCAGGGGGAGCTACGCAAGTATCAGCAGTTTCAACACTTACAAATGTATCAATTGCTGTCGCCGCCAGATACGGACGCAGCGCTTGTCGCACTACTGTAACTTCCGCCGCGCTGTCTAGCAGCGTTAGCGCCCATGTCTGGTTCTGAAGCTGTGTCCGTACCATCTGAGGCATATCTCGCAGTTAGAGCAGCAACTTTCTTCTTCTGAAACAGGGGTCTCTGACGTGCAGATTCGTCCTGCTTGCCTTTACCTTCACCCTGACGGGGCTGCTCACGACCTTGAGCACCCTTTCCTTTCCCACGATCTCCGCCACCTGATTGAAAAGCCGATGTTTCCTGTGAAGAACGAGGAGAGCGTTGTTCAGGAACCTGAAATCTATCAGGTGACTTAATATTAGAACGATCGCGCAAATCATAAGTGCGTTCAGTTTTAACCTATACCGGCGATGCAGAACGAGACCTCCGCTTCTCCTGCTGCTTCCCCTGTTTCTTGGATCGCCAACTCTGTTTTGGAAAGTTGGGCTTTTTGTCTTTAGTAGACAAACTCACTTTAGTCTGCTGTACTACCGTAGGAATGATAACGGTGGGTTTAACACCCAAGGCGCTACGCCCCACCATTCTGTAGGCTTTCGCAATAATTTTAGCGAATTCCTTTGGCCTGTCGGCCGGATCCACAAGGGCCAACATATTGCCCACTTGGAACTGCATGGCATCTCCTTTGAGGTTGCCCATCACCATGGAACAAACCACATCGAAGCTGTCGACAAGCCTCATTCCCAATTCAATGGCTACTTCCGCACCATGATTGTCCTGGACTTTCTTGATGACGGATGGTAGTACGGACATAGACGGAGTGCCATAGCACTTCGCATAGGTCGCAGCAAAGACCTTGCCCCAATTGTCACAGTCGACAATATCAGGGACCAGGTCCTTCGGTAATGTAATAGTGAGTATCCTGTGTTTATCCACAGGAGAAGTATGCGGAAACACGGCTTCTAGTTGATCAAACTTTTCAGCAAGCCAGTAAGGAAATTCATCCGTATTCTGGGGGCGCTTGCCGACAACCGCATTAACCATAACTGGACTAATGACCACCGCGTGGTGGGCAGTCATGTGGCCCGCAACTGCAGGTGCCCCCACCTGTACATTGCGAGACACGTACTGCACTAACGCCCTATGGACCGTAATCAGGGCAGTGTGTAGTACACGCAATTCCGCCACCGCCACAGTCATGTAGCGGGGATGAGGCGTATAACTGTCCAGCACCGGCCATGTGGCCCCTGCAATAGACAACGGGCCCTTTCTCGCCGGTACTACCACATGGGGAAGGGCGCCATTAAACCAAATGGTATGCTGCCAGGCAGTTAGAGGAATTTCAAGTGTCCTATAAGGGGCATAGGCTGCAGGCATCGCTGTGGGAGTATAGGTGTGGAACAAATTATCGTTTGCATCCACTGCTTCAAACGTCACCCAGGAATAAAACAACTCATACGGGAACGCTGCATCAGCACCCACCACAAAGATAAAAGCCAACCCGTCATCAGGTACCCCATAAACCCGTAGATGAGCGGTTAGGGGAACCCGACTATGTGCGGCTACATCGACCGCCATTAGGACACACTGAAGAGCAACAACAAGGTCTACGGTAGCACTGGGGTTCAGAAAAAAGAAACCATTTTAATTATCAGGCTTGAAAGAACCTTTAGTCGAAACCTAGGTAGGTTAAGCCGTCACTCCTGTTATCCGGAAACTAGAGTGAGGGCGTTGTGGACTAATAAAAGCACTACTAAGGCGTTTTCAGATCAATAGACCAAACGTTAGGTGCGCCATGTTGCGGGGATTCTGCTTATGCACAGAACTATGCGCAGGAAACCAGGACCTCAGAGAATTGTGGTGTACCAGAAACTCCCCTCAGAACCAAGAACCCCTATCCGACTAGCTTAGTGTCCCATTCGTTATCCGAGATTTAGCTCGGCGGTCCCAATGTATATACAACCCAGAACAAGCGACTTAGATATTCTCAGGAGTGGTGGAAATCCGAAATACCTGTTTGTATCTATATATCAGTCCACAACAGAATAACAAAGACACGGTAAAGTTTAAAGAGTTTATTTTATAAACCTTGCGTCCTAAGATGCAGTACTTTGGCTAACACAAGCAGACAAATGGTTAAGATCAGAACCATCAGCATTGTTACAATACCATAGAAAATGAAAGGAGCAATCATAATAATAATGACAGTGGAAAACACCCACCCTCCTTTCTCTAGCAACTAATAGGTTATTATTAGACTAATAGAAGGTCTCTTAGGCTTGCATGGGGGACCCCATACCTTATGGATCAGCTTAGTGGAATCACATCACAGGATCAGCTAGGCTCTCTCCTGCAACAGCTCTTCGTTTCGAATGAATCTAAAAACATGCTGCTCTGTAATATTAAAGGACTCGTCTTTCAGGTATTGGCAGCTGCATGCATGTTATGGCTAAGAAGTGGTATGATCAACCTGAACACAACAACCTGCACCGTCTAGTGACCCAGACTTGTTCCATACACAGTGTACAGACCAAGGTCACTGCTCACTGTTAAGGATGTTAAACAACAGACGGTTCTCATGTGAAGCAAAGTCGAGTCAGCATTTCTCAAATGAATAACATGTAACAACAGTGTCGCGTGCAAAAGCAGCAGAAGCGGCAAGCTGGCTTTCTAACAGCTGACGAGGTTATGCTAACTTAACGTTGTAAATAGGGAGTGGCTAACCCACACTACAGTGTCAAAGGTGGCTTGAGACTGCATTGAATCCAATTTGTGCTGCACGTAATGCAATTTAATGGTATTTCTGCTTATGGACCCAGCTGTCGAAGCGCCTTCCCACAGGGACCCTGTACCCAGCTTTACCAATGTTGCTCTGAGATACCTGATCCATGGGATTTTGACAGAGCTAGGAAGCCTCAGTATTTCCTCTAGCCCCTCACGGTATGTTATAAGCTCAGAGGTTGCCCAAAATTCTCCTCCAGTAGAGAATTGGCCTCAATCCTATCCCTTCTAATATTTTTCTAATGCCCCTATCTAACCTAAGAGGGAGTAATGGGGTGCTGTCAGCAGGCATGTCAGTTGGTGCAGAAATCTGTTTTCGACTATAGTGAGGGCCATTGCTTCTTTGTACCCCATGAGCTCCACCCCATGATGGGCAGCTCCCTTAGCCTGTTGGTTGTAAATTTGTAGTGCCGGTGATATTGGGCAAAATGTTGACCTGCTCTGCACCTTAATAACTCTCCGGCGTGTTGTTCAAGTTTTAATCTACATTTATCGATGTGATTTCGTCAGTCAAATTTTTCATCAAGAGTTAGACCTAGTACTCAAAGATGTGCACCCACTCCAGAGTGGATCCCTTGAGCTTGGAAATGGGTCTCGTTATAGGACAGGGGCTAAGAACCAAAAAATTTGTCTTTGAGACGTTGATTTCCAAACCCCTCTTGGAACAAAAAGTATCAAAGCAGCCTAAGGTCTTCTGTAGCCCAATGGGTGATTTGGATATTAGTTGGGTGTCATCTGCAAACATTAGTGCACGGTCTCTATGTTCAGCAAGTTTTGGAAAATCACCCGCACACCAGTTCAGGTGATCAATCAGATGGTTAACATAAATTGTAAAGAGGGTGGGGGCTAGAACACAGCCCTGCCTTACCCCTCTTATGACAGAAAAGCGGTCTGTCAACTCAACTTGTTGACCGCACCTGACCTGAGCATAGTTCTGCTCATGGAGGCTTACAATATTAGCTAATAAGTATATGGGGACAGCCATACCAGCCATTATTTGCCAGAGCTTCGATCTTAGGACCAGATCGGACGCTGACCGGAGGTCTACAAATACTATATACAGTCTTCCAGATTAGCATTTGTAGATGAAAGACCTGGTCCAGTGTACTTGTACTGTCCCTGAAGCCGGCTTGTAGGGGAGTGAGCACTTCCTTAGTTGGTAGCCATTCTTGGATCTTTCCCAGCAGGATTCTGCAAAATATCTTTTCTGAGCAGTCAATAAGGCTTATGGGCCAGTAGTTAGCTGGGAGCGAAGGACAGCCTTTTTTATGCAGGGGAACAATTTCTGTGCCCAGCCAAGTGGGAGGAATTGACGCCCGTTCAATATCTCATTAAAAACAACTGAAAGGTTTGTGTCCCAAACGCCCATCTCACTACGCTAGAGATCTCCTGGGATTTTGTGTGGAACTTGTGCCTTATTTGGGATGATCTTAGAAATAGCAGATTTAACTTCTTGCTGCGTGATGCTGGGTAGCTTTTCTTTTTCAATGCACAAGAGTCATGCCCACTGGTATGTCACAACTAGTGACTGCCGCGGTGAACCTGGCCAGTACAGACTAGAAAGTGAGTGACCCAATTAGCCGCTGGGAACATTAGTCTCCGCAATGCGATATCCATCAGCTGAGCCTATGGATACCAAGCTTCAGAAAGGCTGCTGGTCCCCCTTACGTACTGCTTCTAGGAGCCCTTCTCACTCCCTTTGGCTTGTCATATAATGTTTTTATAATCAGCCCTTCTGATCTGATCTCCTGCCTGTTTTGCTTCTTGATAGATTACATCATGGCAGCCCTGGCCCTCCTACCGGAAGAGTTACACCATGTTGGGGGATGTGACTTCCCTTCAGACTTTTTATCTTCCACAAGGAAAAGACTATATAGCTCATCACACATTCGGGTATGACCTACACTGATGTTCTCTATATTGTCTGCCCGCCCAACCTGAATTAAAAGACCATCCAGGATTTTTACTACTATTCTGTTAACTGCCCTCTTTAACACCCCTTTTTAATCTAGCATATCTTCTAGTCACTAGGGTGGTGGAGCAGCTGGCCACAAGTTGTGCATGTTGTACATGCTTGCATAGGGGTCAGCATATGTGAACATGTTTGCGTAAATGGGTGTCAGCGAGTGTGTATATGTGACATGTTTAAGGAACCTAAATAGATTAGAGTTGCACTTTCCCTTCCTTCCTTCGCTTCTGTGGACTGTGTGACTGTGTACTAGGGTGAAGTGCACTGGCAGCCCCTTTTCGCCCTAAGCCTGGCTGGGTGATTTTCATGTTACTTATTTTTTTGACCTGAGGTGTCTGTGTCAGGTGACATCATTCACAGGTGGCATCCTTAGGTGGAGCGGGCAGATCTTCTGCCATAGCTGCTGGGGGAGGAGTCGCTAGAACCTTGGATAGGGATGTGATAGGCAGATGCCGAAATACTTTATTGGTTCCCTTGAATCTTACATTCCAAATGCTTCCTTCACTTTAAAAGTCCATTTTCTCTTAATGAATGCTGCTTCTGAAAGTCTAGAGAGAGAGATCAGAGTTTTATCCAGTGGCGGTTTTTACTCGACACAAAGTAGTGCAGGGGGTAAATATGCCTGTTACAAAGAACAGATCTGTATTTTATGTGGATAGCGGAGTGGGTTAGTAAGGTCAGCCTAAATATATGTGTGAGTGGGGCTATGGAGAGATGAGGGGCACTTTTTCTGGGTTGTAGTGAGGGAATCCGAGGAGGAGGTCATGGGGGGACGCCCAAAAAAGATTATTGCACCTGGCGCCACCAGTGCTAAAGCCGGCCCTGATAATAGTAGTTTTGCTTGGGAAGGGGGTCAGGGGTAGCGGCAAGGGCCCCCTCATTGGACCTTCACTTGGCTTTGACATACATACACCCCAGCTCTCGTCTCTGACCCCACTACCTCTCCCGTGATTCATTCACTACACTTCGACCTTCTTTGTTGTTACCTGTCTAACCTAGCCATAGACATGTTCTAGTATATTGGCCCTCAGGCTCCTTGCACCTCTTTGTTTGTAAGCTTCACACGTGGCTTTAGCAACTGCACCATTTCACATCTGACTAACGAACCTATCTGAGTACACATCAGAGACATGTATTGTATATGTTACACCACCGTCCCCAGTGCAAACAGCAACGTAAACACATGCATGACTTGTGCAGTGCAACACTGCTGCTTGTAAATGGTCATTTCTAGCCCTCCACCTGTCCACCTGTCCACCTGTCCATCGCCCAATGGACCCGTATCCAGAGAAACATAAAATGTGAACAGACCCCCCTCGGTGGTGAGAAAAGAACCACCGTGCACTGTAACCCATATCAAATCAAAGACAACCTTTCTCAAACCCGCAACTTGACTCCATCCAAGGCACTGGGTAACTGCTTCGAAAGCAGAATAACTTTGTCATGTTGGTATAATACAGACTAACAAACATGTATCAAATGATTTCTTTAAGTCACCTTTAACTTGGTTTATTCAAGTCTGTACTCTCTGAAGTCCAGATAGTGGCGAGAAATTCCAGGGAGTTGACTGCTCACTAAAGCATAACACAAGTACAATATAGATTCTAGGAGGATAGCACAGTGAGCTGAGCGTTCGCCACTGACAAATGTGATTTTCTGGAGTTCATGAGCTTGAATCTCCGAAACGCAGACTGAACTTTCCACCCTCTGAGGTGAGTCATTTGAGTGCTATGGTTAGAATAATAGCAAGATCTGTTATTTCCAGTGCTTAGAAATGGGAGAAATACGGTGTTTAGCACTACATAAAAACAAGAAGGAGGAGTTCAGAATGTGTGGTGCCATTTTGAAGTGATGGTAGAGAACACGGTCAGTGAATTGGGGGGTGGATGGGTGCCATATTGCTGTTGACATCAGAGGAGGTGGAGCTGGTGAAGCATTGGTCGAACGTACTTAAGACCGTTTTGGCTTGCCGCCTACACCAGGGCTCTCCAAAGTCGGTCCTGGAGGGCCGGATCCATGACAGAGTTTTAGCATATCCCCATTTAGATAAATGTAGTCATCCTAAAAATCTGTAATGAATCCTGACATTGGGGAACCCTGCCCTACACCACCTTGAGAGTGATATGTATGACTAGTCTTTCCTCAGACAACGTCCCGGGCGAAAATAAATTCAGCACCACTCCTGATCCTCCTCCTCCACCTCTTTCTTATCCACCCCCTTCCATTGGTGATGCCAGCGGGGGCCCTTTCGAGCTCACTGGTCCTGTCCTGGCAAAGTACTTCAGAGCAGTGAGCACACATTTGCCCCTTGTCCCCTCACTTAAATCCCCTTATCAGTGCTAATCTGGAGGCAAGAGTCCATGGGAGTGGTGGGGGGTGTTGGAGGGTAACCGTAAGAGGGAAAAGGAAGGGGGATTGAGAGGAAGGAAATTATAGAGGATATGGCGGCATATGAACAATGCGGTGATAACAAATTATGGCCGCTTCTGCGGTCGTTTTCGGCCGAAATGCGGCGATAATTTTATCGCCTTATCAGCAAAGACACGCTATTGTGTGTTTTTCTCCCGTTTCCAGCACCCTTAACTTCGCATCGCTAATGAGATGCAAAATAGGCGTGTCTGTGCAAACAGCAAAACACACAAGATGATGGACGGAATGTTGCACATTGGCAAAACATTCACCCCCAGTCACAGATCTGGGTTTAATCCATCGTTATTTTGCTCACCACGCCACCCCAGTTCAAACATGGCCATATGCAAATCAGTCTTGACCCTGTGCCTCATGGGAACAGTCCAGCCCGAACTGCCAAGCCATGTCTTCCCTGGACCGGAATCAAGCATCCTAGGACCGGTTTCGGGGTTTCACCCCTCTTCAGCCAGGATAGCTTGACTCTAGTGGCGTAATGAGCATGGGACCCACGTCTGGGCATACCCTTCCCACATAGGGCGAACAGCAAAACACACAAGATGATGGACGGAATGTTGCACATTGACAAAACATTCACCCCCAGTCACAGATCTGGGTTTAATCCATCGTTATTTTGCTCACCACGCCACCCCAGTTCAGACATGGCCATATGCAAATCAGTCTTGACCCTGTGCCTCGTGGGAACAGTCCAGCCCGAACTGCCAAGCCATGTCTTCCCTGGACCGGAATCAAGCATCCTAGGACCGGTGTCAGGGTTTCACCCCTCTTCAGCCAGGATAGCTTGACTCCAGTGGCGTAGTGAGCACGGGACCCACGTCTGGGCATACCCTTCCCACATAGGGCGAACAGCAAAACACACAAGATGATGGACGGAATGTTGCACATTGGCAAAACATTCACCCCCGTCACAGATCCAGGTTTAATCAATCGTTATTTTGCTCACCACGCCACCCCAGTTCAGGCATGGCCATATGCAAATCAGTCTTGACCCTGTGCCTCATGGGAACAGTCCAGCCCGAACTGCCAAACCATGTCTTCCCTGGACCGGAATCAAGCATCCTAGGACCGGTTTCGGGGTTTCACCCCTCTTCAGCCAGGATAGCTTGACTCCAGTGGCATAGTGAGCACGGGACCCACGTCTGGGCATACCCTTCCCACATAGGGCGAACAGCAAAACACACAAGATGATGGACGGAATGTTGTACATTGGCAAAACATTCACCCCCAGTCAAAGATCTGGGTTTAATCCATCGTTAATTTGCTCACCACGCCACCCCAGTTCAGACATGGCCATATGCAAATCAGTCTTGACCCTGTGCCTCATAGGAACAGTCCAGCCTGAACTGCCAAGCCATGTCTTCCCTGGACCGGAATCAAGCATCCTAGGACCGGTTTCGGAGTTTCACCCCTCTTCAGCCAGGATAGCTTGACTCCAGTGGCGTAGTGAGCAAGGGACCCACGTCTGGGCATACCCTTCCCACATAGGGCGAACAGCAAAACACACAAGATGATGGACGGAATGTTGCACATTGACAAAACATTCACCCCCAGTCACAGATCTGGGTTTAATCCATCGTTATTTTGCTCACCACGCCACCCCAGTTCAGACATGGCCATATGCAAATCAGTCTTGACCCTGTGCCTCGTGGGAACAGTCCAGCCCGAACTGCCAAGCCATGTCTTCCCTGGACCGGAATCAAGCATCCTAGGACCGGTGTCAGGGTTTCACCCCTCTTCAGCCAGGATAGCTTGACTCCAGTGGCGTAGTGAGCACGGGACCCACGTCTGGGCATACCCTTCCCACATAGGGCGAACAGCAAAATACACAAGATGATGGACGGAATGTTGCATATTGGCAATACATTCACCCCCCGTCACAGATCCGGGTTTAATCAATCGTTATTTTGCTCACCACGCCACCCCAGTTCAGACATGGCCATATGCAAATCAGTCTTGACCCTGTGCCTCATGGGAACAGTCCAGCCCGAACTGCCAAGCCATGTCTTCCCTGGACCGGAATCAAGCATCCTAGGACCGGTTTCGGGGTTTCACCCCTCTTCAGCCAGCATAGCTTGACTCCAGTGGCATAGTGAGCACGGGACCCACGTCTGGGCATACCCTTCCCACATAGGGCGAATAGCAAAACACACAAGATGTTGGACGGAATGTTACACATTGGCAAAACATTCACCCCCAGTCACAGATCTGGGTTTAAACCATCGTTATTTTGCTCACCACGCCACCCCAGTTCAGACATGGCCATATGCAAATCAGTCTTGACCCTGTGCCTCATGGGAACAGTCCAGCCCGAACTGCCAAACCATGTCTTCCCTGGACCGGAAACAAGCATCCTAGGACCGGTTTCGGGGTTTCACCCCTCTTCAGCCAGGATAGCTTGACTCCAGTGGCGTAGTGAGCACGGGACCCACGTCTGGGCATACCCTTCCCACATAGGGCGAACAGCAAAACACACAAGATGATGGACGGCATGTTGCACATTGGCAAAACATTCACCCCCGTCACAGATCCGGGTTTAATCAATCGTTATTTTGCTCACCACGCCACCCCAGTTCAGACATGGCCATATGCAAATCAGTCTTGACCCTGTGCCTCATGGGAACAGTCCAGCCCGAACTGCCAAACCATGTCTTCCCTGAACCGGAATCAAGCATCCTAGGACCGGTTTCGGGGTTTCACCCCTCTTCAGCCAGGATAGCTTGACTCCAGTGGCGTAGTGAGCACGGGACCCACACCGGGCATACCCTTCCCACAAAGGGCGAACAGCAAAACACACAAGATGATGGACGGAATGTTGTACATTGGCAAAACATTCGCCCCAGTCAAAGATCTGGGTTTAATCCATCGTTAATTTGCTCACCACGCCACCCCAGTTCAGACATGGCCATATGCAAATCAGTCTTGACCCTGTGCCTCATGGGAATAGTCCAGCCCGAACTGCCAAGCCATGTCTTCCCTGGACCGGAATCAAGCATCCTAGGACCGGTTTCGGAGTTTCACCCCTCTTCAGCCACGATAGCTTGACTCCAGTGGCGTAGTGAGCACGGGACCCACGTCTAGGCATACCCTTCCCACATAGGGCGAACAGCAAAACACACAAGATGTTGGACTGAATGTTGCACATTGGCAAAACATTCACCCCCAGTCACAGATCTGGGTTTAAACCATCGTTATTTTGCTCACCACGCCACCCCAGTTCAGACATGGCCATATGCAAATCAGTCTTGACCCTGTGCCTCATGGGAACAGTCCAGCCCGAACTGCCAAACCATGTCTTCCCTGGACCGGAATCAAGCATCCTAGGACCGGTTTCGGGGTTTCACCCCTCTTCAGCCGGGATAGCTTGACTCCAGTGGCGTAGTGAGCACGGGACCCATGTCTGGGCATACCCTTCCCACATAGGGCGAACAGCAAAACACACAAGATGTTGGACGGAATGTTGTACATTGGCAAAACATTCACCCCCAGTCAAAGATCTGGGTTTAATCCATCGTTAATTTGCTCACCACGCCACCCCAGTTCAGACATGGCCATATGCAAATCAGTCTTGACCCTGTGCCTCATGGGAACAGTTCAGCCCGAACTGCCAAGCCATGTCTTCCCTGGACCGGAATCAAGCATCCTAGGACCGGTTTCGGGGTTTCACCCCTCTTCAGCCAGGATAGCTTGACTCCAGTGGCGTAGTGAGCACGGGACCCACGTCTGGGCATACCCTTCCCACGTAGGGCGAACAGCAAAACACACAAGATGACGGACGGAATGTTGCACATTGGCAAAACATTCACCCCCAGTCACAGATCCGGGTTTAATCCATTGTTATTTTGCTCACCACGCCATCCCAGTTCAGACATGGCCATATGCAAATCAGTCTTGACCCTGTGCCTCATGGGAACAGTCCAGCCCGAACTGCCAAGCCATGTCTTCCCTGGACCGGAATCAAGCATCCTAGGACCGGTTTCGGGGTTTCACCCCTCTTCAGCCAGGATAGCTTGACTCCAGTGGCGAAGTGAGTGTCTGTGAAAACAACATGGGTAACGCGATATTTACAATGCGGGGAAGCGATTATTTTAATCGCGCTAAGTAGGCCTTAACGCAGGAATTTAACGTCTGTTAAATTCCTGACTAAGGCATACCTAACATGGGATGTGGATTCATGTGATCCGACCAAAGGGTCGTATCATCAAGCATATCGCCGTTTTACATGGAACATCCGTGGAAAACCAGCGATGTTCCATGGAAAAGGGCGCTATCGCTGGAATATACATCGCCATGGCGCTAAGCGTTGTTAGTATAATGCTAGCCTGGCGAAATATTCCAGCGATAGAAAAAAATGCGGTATACAAGGTCAGCGATAATTATCACTGCCTGTTGCAAATATGCGTCATGGAAAGTTTAAAAAAAAGAGCATTTTAAGAGAGCCTGGAGGTAATGTATTGAACCGGCTGCCAGGAATGAGAACATTATTCAAGGCAGCTCCAGAGGTCAGCTTTAATTGGACCCCCCAAAATCTAAGTGCCTGTACTCAGCTCGGCCAGGCCAAAAGTCTGTCCCGATGAAATGGCATCAGGCTGGTTCCTGATGAGTCAGGACTGGGGCTGACAGTGATCTGTCTGTGGTTAGAACATCCATTTCTGGGCAGTTTTTTAAGGTGTCCAAGGGCATTAGAGCGCTTTAAAACAAAGCCAGTTTACACCTGTTTTTTACTGGTTGGCCCAGAACCAGAGGGTCTTGAGTTGCGGGCTTCAAACCGGGTTCCTTGTGTTCCAATGTGAGTAGTCCCGGCCACATGTGCTTGCTGGTGAGCATCTGAGCAGAGGATTGATGAGGAGCGTTAAAGGGTGGATGAGCATTCCTAAGGAAGGGAGGTGTGATGGCGGCTGATGTGGGCAGATGAGAGATGAGGTAACATCCATCCGGAAGGGCAGAGAAAGATTGGCACCAATAGGAATTGGGGAAGGCTGGAAGCACAGTGTGCGCCAAGCTGATGGCCAATGGAGAGGAAGCCGGGGTTGGATAGGACAGAAAATATTCCAGCCCTACCAAATTATAGTACCATTAAATATAATGGGGTTGCCCTGTGTCCCTCAGAACCTGGGTAAACAATCTATAAGCTTCAGAGAGATCTGTCAGGTGACAACATTCTTGAACAAGAATTGTGAAAGATGTTGAACAATCAACATCAGTGCAGAAGGGTCACAAAATGATCCCTTTAGGAAGGGGAGTCTCTTATTTTTAAAGACCTCTATTTTTTGATACTTGAAACCAACTGCAACGCCTAGTGTGCTAATTTATTTGACAAGAATACTGACAACGGAGTGATGTGGGCAAGCCGCGAGCTGCACCTTGCAACGAACTGTAAGAACATTTGGGAAATAATTCTGAGTGAACCCTGGCTGGGGTCGAGGATGGCTTTATACACATCCTGATGCTAATACTTCAGTGGGATTTAAATTGATTGTAAGCCTTTTGGTTGAATTGCAACTCTTGAAGGCTGTCCCTCGTTGTGTTCACTATTGTAGTCCTGAGGAAGACCCGTTGTGATATGAAGTTAGTAACACGTAATCATAGGGTTGAACTGTCGATGGCATTCACTAATGTCCTACGTCATTTATCCAAACATAGAAAACAAGGTTAAAGGATATTGTGAACTTTGAAGTTTGGACATCAGACACAACATGTTTTCATTGTCTCATGTATTGTATATATGTACACTTGGATTGCTTACATTCTCACCATGTATATCTCATTTGTTTTATTGTATGTGATATATGATTTGTGGGCAGCTTATTGAACACACAAAAAAGTAAAGAGAATTTCTGTATTGGATACAATGCTTGGTATATGACAATGAATATATCAAACTAGAATTGTCTTTGTGTCTTGTGTGGGTTTTTGGTTGATCTCTCTGACTTTCCGTTTGAATGTTTTCTTGTAAAATAAGTTAGCACACTAGGCTTTGCAGTTGGATTCATGGGACGAAACATAGAAGCCTGTAATAAGATACTCCCTTTCCTAAAGGGATCATTTTGTGACCTTTTTGCAGTGATGCTGATTGTTCAACATCTTTCACAATTCTTGTTCAAGAATTGTGCCACCGGACAGAACAATGTAGCTTATAGATTCAAAATAATAATGTCTGCCACTAGAGGATCAGATAGCTAAAAAAAGTGAGCCACGTTTGCGAATGGGGGCAGTTTTCAACCAGCAAAGATGTGCTGTATAGGTGTTTTGCAAGGAATAGGAGACTGCATGCATTTGTTCTTGATGCAGGAAATGTTTGTGGTAATCTCCCACCAATCAGCAGTCAAAACTGGCCTGTTAGACCATAAAACAAGCCCCACCACCCCTAAAAATATCCAACGCAGTGACCATTCTGATCAGCCTTTATGGTACTTTCAGATTTCCATATAGGCCAGTCTCACCCTTGGAGACAGCGGGTGATGGGAGGCAGGACTGGAACGGGGCCACTAGTCCCGCTGTGCACTGTTTGGTAACGCTGTAACTAAGAGCGTCCAGTGGACCCCGGCCCGACTACACATATAGAGATGTTTTCCATCTAGAATCATAACCAGGAATAATGAATTGTGACATGGACAAGCTTGGTTTGGAAGTATATTCCTTCATCTGAGGTCACTACACAAATGCCATTGTCCTGAAGAGACCCACAGCTTTATTGCATTAGGATCGAAACGTCTATATACATTTGGGGGTATTATTTATAATCTTGTGTTAGACTACGATTCAAATATTGTACATTGTTTCTGTGTATATAGATATTGTAAATACCAATCATACACCAAGCTTGAGTTTTATAATATTCCACTTCAATGTGACGGTTTAACTTGGGAGGGTAGATCAGTGGATAAATTGTGACCCGCTGAACCACTGTCTATGTTGTATCGCGTTGGCCCTGGTTCTGGTCTGGGTATAAGGGTCCCTCATATTGTATATGAAGAATGGGGCTGCGGCTTGTCGTGGAGACTGTTCCTATGGCTTCACGCGGCAGTCACCTGCAGCCTAGGGCTTCTTGGGACTATGAATGAAAGCCTATGTGATTGACAATACACATGTACAATATGGGTAATCTTTAGATTGTGGGGGCTGACGTGTTTCTGCTAATGTTAAATGCCCAACAGCACTGTCTAACCAATGTGAGTGGTAACTGAGAAAGGCCCTCATATAATTAGTTTGGGATGGGAAAAATCACAGAATTTGTTCATGCATAATATGTATTATACGAGAGTGATTTATGGGTTTCACTCAAATTATGCAATAATGGGGTTTATGGTAGACCAAACTTGTGCCAACAACAAGTTGCACAGGTCTGATCAGTACAGGATGCTGTGGAAAGAGATTTAAGCCAACAAATATTCAACCAGAGATTTTATAATCTTCCTTCCAAAGAGAACCACAGTCCCATCTGTAGTGAATGAGAAAGTGTCCATGCACAGCTGTAGTTGGCACGCACTGGGGCCTTTCCCATAGGGAAAAAAGGCTCACTTGGGCAGCTGCCCGTGTTGGCCTTGCGCTCTGATGGGTAGGACCATGTGCCAAATGGTTGTCAATTCACCAAAATTATAATGGTAGAAAAAGAGACATTGGGGTCGATTACAATGGCGGAAGCACCGCCAGCCATGCGGTGGCTGTCCTTCCGTACGCCCACCGTGAGTTTCCCCCTGCCAAATTAGGATGGCGGGGGAATCTCACTGTGACCGTGACGGTCGCAAAGACCGTCCGCCACGGAACCGCCACAGGCAATCCTTACGATTGCCTGGCGGAGTGGTCTTCACCGTTAAAATGGCGGTGGTGCCTAGCAGGCACCGTCTGCCAAATTACGATGATGGCTGGAGACAGCCTTTCCACGGCGTTGGACCCGCCATGAAATGGCTGGCGGGGATAGGGTTTAGGGGTCCGTTGTGGGCCCCCTTGTGTTGGGGGAGGCGAGGGTGCACTTGGGGGGTACCCATGGTACCTCCCTACATTTCACAGCACTACACGGCAGACACCGTGTGGTGCCTGCCCCGTAATGCTGTGAAATGCACAGCATTGCATTTTGGCATCGCAACGGGTGCTGCTGTCAGCAGCAACCTCCACAATGTTAAAATGCAGGATCTGACCGCCATGGTGGCGGTTGCATCCTGATCCTGTGTGCGGGACCGCCGCATGCATGGCGGACGGTCCTGGTTTACACCAGGATGGGGGACGGACTCCAGTTCGTCGGCCATCCTAACAAGATCCATTGTGTATCTTTTGCCCCCCCCCCCCAGTGCTTAATGTAAGCCAGTTGTTGCTGATGGGGGCCACACACACTTCTTTTAGGGAACTGGTACTTATTTTTCAACATCAGATATTTACCAAGCCCAAGAGAGGGAAAAACACAGAGATCAGAAAGATGGAGGAAGAAAAGTTGGTAAAACCTTCACAAAAGGAGAAAGCAGGAACCTCCAAGAATGATATAAAAGGGCAGGTAGAATCTGGTAGTGTACTAAAGAGGCATGAGGTGGTTTCTAAGACTACCAGCCTAGGGATTTGGTGTGCTGACATTTAATTGCACCGACTGCACACTTCTGAGCACAGATTCAGGCCCCGGCACTCTTTCTTTAACAAAGTAAGCACCCACCCCCCAAAGCCCCTGTGAAGCAACCATATAGATGACCTTATGTCTTGACCCCAAGCCCCTCAAGAGCATCCTATTTGCTGCTGAAGGGTCTTGGGGATGATCAAGGAATGCAAACTTCAGAAACTAAACACTGCTCTAAGATCTTCTGTCTTCATGACTATAGAAATGAAGGGAAGGGCAAGCAAGGGGTAGAAGTTGCCAGAGTTGGCTACCCCTAGTTAACAATACATGCCATATAAAAGAGACCTGTCATCCGGCAGATAAACTGAACTCAGAGGGTCCCTTCATGTACGTACTGCTGGCTAGCCTTCAACAGAGCATGGCACCAAACCTGAGCTGATTCATAGGCAGCTAGACCAACACACTCCAAGCTCAAGCATTGAGCTATTCACTTCATTTAAGCCATGCCATTCTTAGAGTTCTGGCACCTCTCATCTTTGGTTCACTGTACATTTGCTGGAATCTGTTTTGCTTCCTCATCAGTGTTGGCCAGTCAAGACGTGGACTAACATTTGCTCTAATTGGATGTGGTTCGCGTATTCAGTTAAATCAAGTCTGCGGAGACTCTGCCCTGGGGGCCCTCTTGTTTACATCCCCGCTCTGGGTCATTGGTGATGGGCAGGCAGATGTGACATGTGTTCTGGCAGGGCTTATCACACATTAGTTCAGGGAGCTGTCCATTGCCATGTTTGTCAGAGACCCCCCATTCTCACGCCTCTGGTATCCCTGTCTGTCATGTGTACTGAGGGACAGAGGCCTTGTACTCTCTATCTGGTCCTGGATTTTAAACTTTTAACCTCTTATTTTATATACGGTCATAGCTCCAGCAGGTTGATAAAGGGAGGTTTGTGGGTCCCCCATGAACCCTCACAAGCTGGCAGGTCTTGGAGAGAAACAGCTGTGCCCACCGCCACATACCCCACACATAATTTGACCAGCAAATGGCTGATCTTCCCCAGGGTGACGTATGTTCTGTTACCACCCAGTACTTCATCCCCACTGGGCTAAGCAGCCAGCAGGGAATGGATGTGGGACATTATTGGCATGGAGATAACTCATGTAAATGGGGACATGCCTGCCCGTTCACAGGCAGGTAGCTCTCCCCAACGTGGTTTTCCAATCAAAAGAACCTCCACAACTGAACATCCTGCTTTCCGTATCAGGGGTGGAACCCAGGTGCTGATATATCAAGGCTGGACTGGGAATCCAAAACAGCCCTGGTAAAAATATTCAAACCAGCCTTGCTCCCCTCTTTACCTCTCGTTTTCCATACATCTGTTCTCTTTCTCTGTCTCTTTCCTCTCCTAACTCTCTCTCTCCTCTTTCTTCCTCTCTCTTCGTCTCTCTGTCTCTTTCCCTCCCTCACTCTCCTGAAACCCCACCTTGCCTTCTGCAATTAACTTCAGGGAGCTGGACAAGTTAACAGAAGTGCCATCAGTGGCTTTCCAAAACCGGCTTCCAATGGTTTTAGCCCACCAGGGAAATGCACAATGGAATAAATGGTCTATCTGGCCAAGCCGAGAAGAAGCTCTGAAAAGGCAGACACCACCCCTTAAAACATTCTAATCTTGATGGCAGGAGAAATCCTGATGTTATGTTATGTGAATTTATAGAGCGTGGCTAATCACCTGTAAACAGCTGCAGATGGTAGCAAAGTAAGAGGACTTGTTAAGCCTGCCTTTAGCCTCTGCGGTGGAGGGGGTTAGAGTACTGCATGCAGCATCTCACCACTTTAAGAGGTTTAGGAAAAAGGTAACCAATGGTTGATTAACGCTTCTAGTGCAAGAAAAGTGACTAAAGCGAGTGATCAAGTTGTACTCAATTCAAAGTAATTTCGATGGATGTAGGTACACGTGATGACTAAAGACCTGATTTAGATCTTTCGGGATGGGATACTCATTCCCAAACGTGACTGATATCCCATCTGACGGTTTCCAAGTGCCATAGGATACAATACACTTGCAATATGGCGAACAGGATATCCGTCATGTTTGTGACGGAGTATCCCATCCGCAGAGATCTAAATCAGGTCTAAGTTCTGAATCTAGCTTCTGCTGCACAAGGCAATTAGTGGAGTACTCAGTGGTATTTTGCATCTCCACCAACAAACAAATGGAGCCGTTCGGCGTTTACAACCACGGATGCCATTGTCAGTATGTTGTTTTAGCAGACAGGAGACCCTAAGCTGGTTTGGAACGTCAGCTGAGGTGAAAGTATGGCAGAATCAAGGAAAATGCTTCAGAGTTACAATAGGGAAAAAGGAATCCTTACAGCTTAAGTCCTGTGATGATAACACATTCTGGAGGCTGTAGCTTTAGCTTGCATCGAATGTACCAGTTGGTCTACAGGAACAGATTGCATTATGCATGCTTGAACTTATTTGTATAGCGAGAATCTAGCCGAAAGGCAACTGAGTGGATCAATGGAGAGCATCAGACTGGAGGATTGTGTCCATGGTAATGTGTATGCATCATATTGCATGGGTCGTCCATACTTAGGTGCGCATAAGGTGGACGCATTATCTGCGATATTTACAGACTGCAGCTCTCCCTGAAGACCAGATTGTCATCATCTTCATGGCTTTGGGTAGATGGGTGGACCTAGAACTACTGGCCCAATCACCGACTATAGTTGCACTTCCCCCATCCCAGGCTGATGCACCTGCCCTTGTATGTTAGGAGGATAAGGGTCCTCCATTATTACACCCCCCAATACACAGAAACCAGAACACACCCATTTACAGGGGGGGGGGTCATTGGGTAGAAAAGGTCATAACTTCATGGATAACCTGGAAGTGATTGGTCTTAATTGGAGCTGTGAATAGACCAAGATTTAGGGCAGCCTGCATGCTCTTGATTGGACGGTGGAGCCAGGCTATCTAGTGATCTCACTGAATTCTTACAGAACAGAGTAAGATCTCATGATTGGCCCCATGGAGTCAGTCACGTGGTCTGCTGACCTCACTGTAATCTTATGGAAAGGAGACTGGAGCTAAGGTGAGATACTTAAAGCGCAATGGATTGTAAGGCCTGCCTTTCACTGGGAGCGGCTCTTCCTGCTGACTGTCAGGGGAGGATGTACATGAGGAGTCTGCTGCCCAGGGCTCTCGTGAGTCTACTGGTGTAATCACACAGTGGAGAGCAGCTGCTGATGATGATTCTGCAAGACCTTACTAGCCCCACTGCATGCAGAGGCCAGATCACAAGGGGGTTGATTCAGGGTGTGGACCCTGGTGGACAGGTGCATGTTTTAATGCAACTCCTTCATGCTGCGTATCCAGAGCCCACCATGTCCCTATTCAGTGCCATGAGTACCTAATGACCCTTGACCCTCACTTCATGAGCCTGCTGGTGCAACCTGCTGGAAAGGTAAGCCTGCCTTGCTGTTGCCCCTGCCAGGAAGGAAGGTCAGTGGGATCTCAAACACCTACCTGCGACCATAGGGTGTGACCAGCCACCTGGGAGAGGTTCCGCCAAGACATGCAGACTCTGGATGAGACTTTTCATTTTGTTCCGCAGTCCCTCAAAGCGACTCCATAGAACCTTGTGCCAATTAATTATCGGAGGGCTGGCAGAACCTTTCTCATGCAACCAGACTGTTGTAGACTTGTCACGTTTCGGGCCCCCGCTGGAAGGGATATTGTTACTTCTGTCTCTTATCCACCATTCCTGCACCTCAATTTCTGCCTGAACCTGCACCTTAAACTATTCTTTGCTCTTTTCTGGGAGCTTGCCTGCCTGCTATTTACGTCTCAGCCTCGGTTGCCTCTCACTGTGGCTTCTCTTCTGGGCTGTCCACTATGCTTCTCCGCTCACCCCTGCAGTCATCCATGGTCTCAGTGACTGCTTGTGACCCCCATCTGTCTGTACAATCTACTTCAGAACCCTTCCTAACACAGGGGCACTGGGCTATTCTACAGAGGCCCTAGCTCTGATCACCAGCCTGCCTGAACCCTGGCAAAAAGAGTGTCATTCTTGGACCAAAGGTGGGACAAACATAGGGCCTCATTTACTATATGTTGACGCACAGCAGCACAGCAAGCCTTCCTGCTGCACTACCGTACGTCAAAATAAAAGGGCAGGAATGCGCCGTATCTACAAGGTACAGCCCATTCCTGCCCTTCTCCCCTGCGCTGGTGCACAAACAGCAGCTGTGCGCCAATGCAGACACCCTTGCACTATGCTGCAAGAGTACCTGCGTCACAGGGATGATTGTTGTTGTGCAGAAAGGGACACCTTCGAGCACAAAAATAATCATTAATGGCGTTTTGCTCTTTTATGAGTACTCCAGAATGCAGCATACAGAGAAAGAGCAAAAAACTAGGAGAAATAAAATAATTTCTCCTTGTTGCACCACTCCTACACCTCCCTTGAGGAGGCGTAGGATTCTGATGCATTCCCAGGTTTATGACACTTTTTGAATATGGGAATGTGTCAGGTTTCATGGATGTTGCGTGGAAACACCCACAGCAACACCCATGGAATGCTCCTTTTACGCAGAGTGATGCTTGAAAGGGGCCCCAATTTCAAGGCCATAAAAAGTGATGCAGGGTGACTTTACGTGGCCTTGTAAATATGAGCAAGCCCACTGCGCCGCCGGTGCATCTAAAAAAGTGGGCTTGTAAAAGAGACCCATAGTTTACTTCACTGTGGAACTAACCTATATCTTTCAAGAGGAGGACACAGTAGACCATGTGTGTTTGCTCCACATACATGCTTTCTCCACCTCGTATGTCCTCTATTCCTTGCTTCGTGGATTTGTTCCACAGTTGTGCCCTGTGTCAGCCTTACAGGTGTCTGCTGATTTATATCACTCCGGCTGGACCATCCCTCTGTAGACACATTATTAATAATGTTGATACTAGGGTGCACTCAAGCACGAGGGCGGTGAGCCCTGCACATCCCCCCTCGAGGCATTACTCTTTGGGGTTTTTTCAGCACTGCTCAGGACACCTGTCTCTCAGTAGGCCTAAGGTATCACCAAGACAATGGAGTGGCAGATATTCTGATTGTCCTGACTACCCAGAAACCTGCAAACCCCAGTGACAATGCTATCCTAAAAATAATGAGTGATGCAGGTTTTTTAAATAGGAATAAAAACATTATGGCATTGATTGTAAAGGCTTTTACTGGTGACACAATGTGCTTATTCACTTATAGAACGTCTTAACAAAGCTAGCTGCTTTCTAAAGCGATATTTATGTTTGGTTGATAAGGGAACTGAACTATGAAGTAATTTGCCAAAGATCACACAATCTGGCAAGTGCGGATTCCAGGATTAAAAATCAGATCTTTCTCATCTATAGATAATAAATCAGCCACTAACTAGTACACATCCTATCTCTTGTTTACATGCAGGTTCTGTGCCTGGCTCATTTACAAAGGGTGCCTCGTTTCTGGAAGACCAAAAGGCTTAGTAGCCATGAATGAGTTAACCGCTATCATCCAATTTACTTTCTTGTGAGACTTCCAGGACAGATGAACACTTCCCCTCGCATTACCACTTGGTCAATTAGCCCCCTTTAGGCCAGAGATATGTGCGGGGACCCTCGCGATAGCCTGTCAGCCTCCTTCACTCGTTCACCAGTAACAAGGCCCAGTGAATGCAGTCACTTCATCCGGGGTTAGCTGGGAGACCAGCTTCCCAGAGCCTCCTATGGGCGACAAAGGCGTGCTTACATCACAGCTGCTCGTTCGGCAAATCGGAAGCGACTGGCCGGCTCCAAGATGCCACAGGACAGAAAAGAGATAGGGGAGCCCGTTTGACAGACTTTTTCGCGCCTTTTCAGCACAGCTGCAAGGCATTGGGCTTGATTTTCCAAGATTGGCGTGCTTTTCCGCCGCTCTTAGTTACACTATAAAAAGAATTCAGGTTATCTTATCTGTCATAAATGTTTCTTAAAGCTCAGGCCAACTAACATGAGTTTGCGAGGTCAAGAGTTCAGGCAGACTCAGCCGGGGGACCGTGTGGTTCACCTGCAGCAGTCACAGCGCACCTTCATGGAGCTGTCACGACTCCTCAGCGGCTGAGCTTCCCGGAGCAGGCAAGGTCGTGGCCTGCAGCACGGCGGCTGTCCAGTGGGATAGGGGTTCTCCATAAACACGGCGGCCATGACGGTTCGGGCCTTTGAGGCCTAGGTTGGACATTTCGCATGAGCAGTCCATGCAGAGGTCTGTTTTCTGCCTCGCTGTGTTTATCAGTGCTTTGGGGACTATGGGGAGCAGCACAGACAACTGACACCAGAATAGTGTGAAAAACTCTGCTTTTATTGAAACAGGTGCACATCACAATTAAAAGCCCTTGGCCTGATGCCCTACAAAACTACAACCTCACTATACAAGATGTTACCTATGTTAAACTACCCCCACCCCTAAGATTTCCCACACAACATTTTAAACCTGCAATTCAGTACCCCCTACTGTAACCTTTTAACCTTTCACCTTTGAACTCTAACCATTGACTTTTCACCTTTGAACTTTACCCTTTACCATTTCACCTTTGACCTTTCAACTTTAACCTTTACGACTATTAACCTGTAACTAATCGAACTTCCTAAAGCACCTATAAGATCCTACCTCGTGAACTTGTCTACGCATTCCCTTTCAGCCTGGATTGCCTCTGTCAACAATGAATAAACTTGGCTAAAACATGCCAACGTGACTGCCAACAGCCCCTGCACCTGCTTCAAAGCCACAACCCCAAAACAATCACGTAGACATGCTGTACACCTGTTCCAATTCAAAACCAACAAAAAAAACAGCCTGCTAGCTGGGAAAGCAAATTAACCCCCAAAACGTGAATTAAATGGGGTGGGGGGGAGGGAGGGGAAAAAAGCTTTGATATACCTATGACCAGCCACCGTGTATACCAAAAAATGGTCGCTGGTCGAACAAAATGAGGGCATAAATATCCTTTGGGCTATAAAATAGCCCAACTAGCCCAAAGGGGCAGAGCCGTCACCTAGGCCGCTTCCATTCCCCATACGCCCCACGGGGCAGACCTCCCTAGGTTCGGCTGCCCTCAAAGACCCCCTTTGATTTGCATATTTCCCAATAAGCTGCCCCCCCCCCCCACAGTGTATCATGACAATGATTTAAATTTTTAGACAGCAAAATAGATGGCTCTGCTGCCCGTAAATTTTGATGAAATGAAACCCTTATTAAATAACTATCCATAGCTATAAACCTGATGTGATTCCTCATCTGGTGTTCTTGCATTCTTCTGAAAGATGGGTTAAAAAACCCTCACAAAGTGCATTTCCCTGCCCAACTCTTAACATGCCTTCAGCACACCTGACTGTGGCCATGTTCAAACCTGCCATTTCATTGTCATCCGGCTTAAATAAAATGGAGGCTTGATTGAATAAGCATTTGCAATGCAATAGGTCGCGCATTTGCGAGAGTTGGAGCTATTGGCATTGTAAATGTGTGAAAAACAGGACCTCTTGATAAATCTCACAAAATGTCATCCTAATTATAAAGCAGGGAGTGGAAGTAGAAATGTTATTTACTTATTATAAGTAAATCTTATATTTATAAAATGGAAAAAAATGGCTGCAATTTACCTGTGTGCTCTAGATGTTTGTGAGCCGTAGACGAGTTTAACAAGCGGCACAAGCCATTATGTGTACATGCAAAGGCTATAGGAAGTTTGCTCACGATGTGAAAGACTGGACCTCCCCCTTCTTTTGCAATTTTATTCATAGCAAGCTTGACCCGAAGGTATTGGAGCGGTTTATCTGAGTACCAAATATATTAAGCAAGGTCAGATTCAGCAGACCACAGCAGGTGCTTTACGTTTACTCAACATCATGGTGTGTGTGCATTTTTATTCCAGTCACCCTATCTTTTACTCAAAGGTACAGGGTTTGAGATGTAGGGGCAAAGTACATGTGTTAATGCTTTACATGATTAATTTCCACAAATGCAAAGTCCTGCTCGTTTGTTAAAAAACTGGGTAGCCATGCACCCTTCCAGAACCGTGTTTGCACATAGATGGTCACACTTGGGTGCAGAAGTGGTGCACCAACGTTACGCTCCTGTGAGCAGGTGCTTGCCTTTTCTCTGCATGTGTTGCAGCACAGACATACAAAATCTGTAGTTTGAATGTTACGCCGTTCTTTTTAATATATTAGAACATTTTTAAAACAATCCACGTAGCCCTTTATAAATAAATTCCTAGAGACGTGGTCAATCCAAAACAGGGGATATAACTGCATTACACCTGTGCACTTCAAGTGGTGCACTGTAGAACCAGGGAACACCAGTTCAAGAACCACCCGGCTTCTCATCTTTTGGCTGTGCAGTTTTAGGCAAGTCACCATACAAGCACTGTGCATTAGCACATACTTTATAATGCCAGCGCCCCCCACAGTGTATGCCTGGTCTCCTTAATGCAAGCCTTGTGTCCCTCTGTAATGCAATTGGTGCTCATGTAAAAGCACTCTGATACCTTCGGGTCAAGTTCACGCTATACAAAAGTGCAAAAAAAAAAAACTGCCTCTAGCACGTCCAGTCTTACTCTGTGATGCTACATGCCTTTGGGTTCCTGTACTGCTCAACTGCACCCGGCTCCGGGTGAGCTCCATTGCAGACATGGTTTGTTGCAGGGCAGACATAAGGCATGTAGCCGTTGTCCTGTGGCTGCACCGTGGAGTAACAGTGCAGGCGCAGGAAGGCAGGCAATGTAGCCATCGGTGCAGGCCGAGCACAGTGGTCGCTGTTGGCGGGAGGCGGTGAGGAGGTTCCGGTTCGGTGTGCCAGCTAGGAAACACGGCTCTTGGTCTGGCAGGGGCCGGCAAAGCGCCGGGGCCCCACGACCCATGTACATGTAGGCCAGCCCATCGGTGGGCAGAATGTGGCCGGGACAGTCCGGTATCAAACTGCAAAAGTGGCTGGATCCATACTCGTCAGAGATGAAGCCGCTGCCGTCCATGGGGGAGCCGGACACGGTGCTGCTGGATGACAGGTTGGCAGCGGCAGGGGGAGAGCAGTGGCAGGCTATGTCTATAAATAAAAAATAACAAAGAAAGGCGCTGTGCTAAAACATGAAGTGTGGTGCCAGTGCATACTAAAGTAAAAAAATAAATAATCACAAAATCGGGGCCGTGTTAAAACATTAAGTGCGGCGCCCGTGCATATTAAAGTTATGCGCCCTAAACGAAGAGTAGTCCCTAGATGAAACACAATAGACAACTACACCATAAGTAAACTGTAGTGGGTCAGTGCCGCTCGAGATACAATGGAAGTGACGTCTCGGGAGAGCCAACCAATAAGGAACCAGAAAAGAAGAGCAATGCAAGAGTTAACCAATGGCAAGCAGCAGGCGGGATTCCCGAAGATCTATACCCGGGATTATACTCCTATACTATACTGGGGTGAATGTATGACATTGTTCTGCATTCTGTCCATCAATTTTTCTTTTTGTAGTTGTCACCCCGAGTGGGACGGGTATGCCCAGACTTGGGTCCCGTGCTCTCCGTGCCACTGGAGTCAAGCTATACTGGCTGATGAGGGGTGAAACCCTGAAACCAGTCCTAGGATGCTTGGTTTCAGCCCGGGAGGACCTGGCATGGCAGTTTGGGCTGGACTGTTCCCATTGGGCACAGGGTAAAGACTGATTTGCATATGGCTGGGTTCAAAGTGGAATGGCATGTGGAGCAAGAAAACAATGGATTTATTCCCAGATCTCTGTACTGGGGTGAATATATGACATTGTTCTGCATTTTAAGGCGGGCCTGAACTTCTCACTGTGAAAAAGTCCCTGATTCAAGCAATGTGCTGGTGAGTTCACTGCACTAAGTTCCCGCTTGAGGGTCCATTGCCACTCCTCACCCGATGTACCTTATCCTCTCTGCCACCCTCCCTCTAATCTGTTTTGTTTTTTCAGGAAAGAGCTGCTTCGTCAATGGGCCAAATCGGGGGCATACTATGAACCTGAAATGAGGGCGCAGTTGGATTTGTTGTCCCCACCCTATGGTTTTCAGCCTTCTCTGTTCATTATTTTCTTTTTTTCTGGGAGGACGGGAAAGGGATGCTCCTGCCCCTCCTTCGTTTTTCTTATTTTACTATGTGCTGTCGCCTGTACTCCTCCATCTCATTTTTTATCTCCCCTCCTGCACTTGCTGTGCTGTGTCATCAAGTGGGATGTGCATGCAGGGGAATGTCCGGTGAGGAGAATTGCTCAACAGCATTGGTGGTGCTGGGATGATGTGGAAGCCCATGAAGTTGGGAGCCCACTACATATTGAAAAGTACCAACAAAGTGGCGGGAACTAGTAACAGTCCTTAATTTGACAAAAAGCATGAGGTGGAATCAAGAATTGTCAGCCTTAGTGTTTGGCAGCCTTACAATTTGACAGTGCAAGCGGCAAGCTCCTAAAAAACATCATTGGGCCCTTGCACTTAGTTTTTTAATTTTTAGTTCTGGCCTAAAGACAGCTTTAGCTGTCTTGCCAGACTCATGTTTTTCAAAACACATCATACAAAAATTACATACATATAATACATAAATATAAAGGTGCTCCCAATCAATACTCTTTCACCATTGATCTGTTGACATGTCTCTCAAATTATACTCCCTCCCACCCCAGCAAAAGGTATTGCTCAACAAAGCAGCCCACTTCAGTCATTGGATGCCTTCACTTTTAGTGACTGCATTTCCCCTTGCTCATGTACACATACACCTAAAAAACAGTTCCCCAAAAATAGAAATTATTAGACACTTACACTTCCCAATGACAGATAGCCCCTTTGCAGTGTTACATCAACAAGTTTCATAACTCTCAACACACTTATTGTAAATTACAATTTTCAAGCCTCACTATAAACCAGCTTTGGTATATTTATTTATCCTTCTGAAAGCATGTCATTAGAGTAGCTAAAGTGCATATGCAGATTTTTAGGCTAAAGCCACACCCCACAGGTTTGTGATTGACATTCCAAATTGAGAGAGCCCTCTAGTAACTACTTGTGGAACTACATAACCCCAATTGGAATGTTTTACCAGCACTGTTAGTACGCAGAAAACACTCTGCTCAACTCAAAGACAAAGCTTATACCCACTGAAACATAAACAGGCAAAATAATCCATATGTACGTAAACTTACCAGTGAATAAATGTTCCTACAAATAGTAGGGTGTGATCACAAACTTCAAAAAAATAAATAAGAAATGTATTGAAATCTGGTATTTTGAATCTTTTATTAAGAACCAACTTTGGCAAATAGTTCATCCTCAAAAAAACAAGCACAAATGATTAAATTAGCAAAAGTGTGTATGCAAATTTCTATATGAAAGCCACACCCCCTCAACTTGGTGTAGATCATTTGAAGCAATTGTCTCTGACTTGAGCTGGGCCTCTATTCACAACAAGTGGAACTTCAATAAGTTTGCGTTCAACTTTTCACGGACACCTAATGAAGATTAGTGGAACAGCGACTTGTGAGGGACACCTAGTAAAGACTTGTGAAACTGAAACTTCATGAAAAAATATCAACGCAATTGCATTTGACTTGTGAGGGACACCTAGTGACGACCTTTGGAACTGCACCGTAACAAAAGAATATAAATGCATTTCCATTTGACTCGACAGGACCTTGAGGAACTGCAGCTCTAGGCAGGAATTTTGAGAATTTAGCATTTGACTTGAGAGGAACATCTAGTAACAACTTAAGGAATTGCTGATATGAATGTGTGTGTATATATAGATATATATGTATACACACACACACACATTCATATCAGCATATATATCTATATATCTGTATCTATATATATATTCACTTAAAAAAACATAGGTTTCACACATGTTATAGTTAGCTGGACATTTCACTCATAAAAACCATTGAAATTCCCTCGTTATAGTTAGTTCAGATAACTATAACTCGCGCGCCCGCAATCCACTGCTCATGACGTCACATAGTACATCACTCATGACATGGTCAGTGGCATCACTCATGACATCACTGATGACATGATCCTTGTGATAGAGTGGCGGTCGCGCGAGTTATAGTTATCTGAACTAACTATAACGGGGGAATTTCAATGGTTTTTTACGAGTGAAATGTCCAGCTAACTATAACATGTGTGAAACCTATGGGTTTTTAAGTGAATTTGCAAGGTTTTTTAAATGCTAATTCCCAACTATAACGTGTGTGAAACCTATGGTTTTTTAAGTGAATTTGTAAGGTTTTTTAAATGCTAAGTTATGCATGTATTATTTTATTTTTTATATATTTTTTTTGCAATTAACTACCTATGTATATAGTTATAGATTGACTGTATCCTGTAATATGAAATGGCTCTTTTAAAATGTTTTTTTTTTTTAAGGATTTTCACGGTGCGCGCACGGTGCGCGCACCCCGCGATTTTTTGAAAAAAAAAAAAAATGTTTTTTTCACCCTTTGGGGTCCTTCAGGGACCCCCTGACAAAGGCTAGGGGGTCAGGAACTCTCTACCCAGCCCCCTTTTCACGTTCTCCACCATATATGTAAAAGGCACATGCCTGACCTGAGGACTCCCTCTTTGCCAAATTTCAAGTAATTCTGTTCAGCCGTTCGGGCTGTACCTTCGACTAAACGTCCTATTGGAAAATGAATGGGGAAAATGCGTTTTGGGACCCCCCCTTTCTTCTCAGCCCCCGCTTGACGAAATACCCCGAGACTTTCAGGGTAGGAACTGAGCGGAGCGTCCCATTAGTTTTGAAAATTTCGCGAGGATTCGTCAACCGGCGCCAAAGTCATTCAAAATAGAATTTTAAGATTTCCTATGGAAACTCGGTCCTAACTATAACTATCTACTGGCGACCGCCAGTAGATAATATATGTAATATAAATATATATATATATATATATTACCTACTGGCGGTCGCCAGTAGGTAGTTATAGTTAGGACCACGTTTCCATAGGAAATCCGCAACATTCTATTTTGAATAACTTTGGCGCCGGTCGACGAATCCTCGCGAATTTTTCAAAATAGGTGGGGCGCTACGCTCCGCTCCTACCCTGAAAGTCTCGGGGGGATTCGTCAAGCGGGGGCTGAGATAAAAGGGGGGTCCCAAAACGCGTTTTTCCCATGCATTTTCCATAGGACCTTTAGACAGGGCTACAGCCCGAACGGCTGAACAGAATTACTAGAAATTTGGCAGAGAGGTAGTCCTCAGGTCAAGGAAGTGCCTTTTGTAGGTTTGGTGTAAATCTGTTCAGTAGATTCTGAGAAAATAGCCTTTAAATCAATATATATATCTGAGCCAGCTTACGGTGCGCTTACGGTATGCTTACCGTACGCGTACGGTGGCGTGCGCGAGCGCGATTATGATTGGCTCTTAGATCTTAGTAAACATTCGAATCGGCCGAAACCAGGAAGCGGCGGCCGCCATTTTCTCTCTCGCACTGAGAGAGATGATTAACAAACAAAGCACAAAAACATTTAAAGGGGCTGTTTTGACAGCTCCCACACACATAGCCATGTAGAGGGAGTCCCCAAAGATCCCCCAAGGCCAAAAACGGAATTTTTATTTTTTCGCTAATTTCGCCGATTACGCTTAGCGTACGCGTACGGTAAAAATATATAAAAAAAAAAAATTATCCACACTAACCCCCACCCCGTGTGCAATTTTTTGACCCAAGGTCACTAATTGTGCATGGCTTATCACAGCAGTGAAAAACGAAAATATTTAAAAAACAAATATAAAAAAAAAAAATTATCCACACTCTCTCCACCCCGTGTGCTAATGGTGCCCGAAGGGCACCATTTGTGCATGGCTTCTAACTATTGCGAAAAATTAAAATATTACCTTTAAAAACGAAGTGCATCATATGTCCTCCACGTGCGCACGGTGCGCGAAGCGCATCGTGCGTACATGGCCCATCTAGCGTAACGTGGGCACGCGGTGCGCGTAGCGCACCGCGTGCCCACCGTGCGTGCACGGCACTAACTGCGTAAAGTGGGCGTGCGGTGCGCGAAGCGCACCGTGCGCGCACGGAACGAACTGCGTTAAGTGGGCGCGCACGCCACGAATGGCGTAAAGTAACTTAGCATTTAAAAAACCGTACAAATTCACTGAAAAAAACATAGGTTTCACACACGTTATAGTTAGGAATTAGCATTTAAAAAACCTTGCAAATTCACTGAAAAAACCATAGGTTTCACACATGTTATAGTTAGCGGAAATTTTACTGATAAAAAACCAATGAAATTCCCCCGTTATAGTTAGTGCAGGCAACTATAACTCACGCGACCGCAATCTTCTGCTGATGACATATGTGTCTTTATGAAAAAAAAATATTTGTAATATATGTATAGCTAAAAATGTATGGAAGAAGACATGGGTAAATAAGTGTCTAAATACAGTATTAGCATCAGCAGAGGATTGCGGTCGCGTGAGTTATAGTTGCCTGCACTAACTATAACGGGGGAATTTCATTGGTTTTTTATCAGTAAAATTTCCGCTAACTATAACATGTGTGAAACCTATGGTTTTTTCAGTGAATATATAGATAGATAGATAGATAGATAGATAGATAGATAGATAGATGCAGATATATACAGCTATTTAGATAGTGAGTTATCTAGTGTGATGGTTCAAATGAATTATATATTTATAATTTTTGAATGTGCTAGTGGCTATTGAATTCCTACTTTTTCTTTCTGCTTTTGAGACGTAACCGCGGGATTGCGATGACCAATGTTATCGCAATCTCCGGCCTCACTACGAAAACGAAAAATAGGTTTTAGAGATGGTTGTTCTAGAAATACACTGGAAAAACATGAGTTTGAAGTGTACAGTAATAAACCCCTAGTATGTAAAATACCGTAATATGTGTGCATATAGGTGTATTTCTCTTTAGAGAAAAGGAGCGATCGTTGAGGTTAACAGCGACATTGCGACACTGAATAACAGCAAAAAGGGAAAATAGGTCTTAAAGATGTATTTTAAAGAAAATTTGTACTAAAACATGAGTTCAAACATGTTTAAAGAAGCATATATATAGTAATATGTGTAGCGCAATGTTTTCAATGGATTTTTGTTTGTTAATATTTTTGCATGTGCTGATGGCCGTTGGTTGTCTCTTTTTAAATTAACAATATTTTAGGTACGAGGGTGGCTCTGACAAGAGTCTTTATGTTGATTGTGTGAATATGACAGCTACACATGAGACCGAATGCAGAGTTTCAGGTTACTTAGAAACCCCCTGTTGCCTTCCTCTGTAAAGTGGACTCCATCATTTCTATAAATTGCATGCATGTCAAAACGCTGATTGTTGTTATAGATACAGCACATGCGATGGTCTCTGAGGAATGCAGAAACAGTTTTATTTACATGTTTCCTGGCTTTGTCAATCTGTGGACAAAATTGATTTGAACACTTCCATTTCTGTCTTTAGCATATATTAGAGCACACCAAGACAGTGTGAGGGAAAAGTGACATCAGTTGTGCAAAGGTATCTTTTATTAGGATTTCCAGCCCTACGCCAGTTAATGTGCCTAGTGCACAATCAAGAGGTGAGGATCTCGGTAATCCACAATGCATTTAACCGAAGCCAGCAACTGATGAAACTTTAACCCTCTCTGGCCAAACCAAGGAATCTCCACATTTGGCAAACCCAAGTCCCTGTCAATACCTCTGTTATTGCAGCCTCTTTATCCCAATAGACATAGCTGTGGCCCACAAAACACACTCAAGAATTTTGAAGTGAAGGAGCAAAAGCATTCAGAAGGCTGGAGCTGAATGAGGTAGTTTTACAAATGAAAAGAAGCAGTTAGAATGTTGGTGGTTTAAAAAAACAAAGAAAAAAGGATACATTTCAATGGAGGCTGTCAGCATGAAAGTGAATACAATTAGGTGGTGTGTTGGATTCCTTAGCAAGAAGTCCTATTATTGGCTGTTGTTTAAAAAAAGAAATGTAATACAGACATGGATATGATTTTGAATCTGTGGAGTAAACCACACCTGCTGTATCTCATTTGGAAGTAGCATGTTGCTTCTAGAAGGAGTACTTGTGACCTACTGGTTCCACTGGGTTGCTAGGTACAGTGAGCTAAGAGTGTATTAGGGGGGAAGTGTTTTAAAGGGACAGAATTTTTTTTTTTTAAGTTGAGGAGTTATGACACAATTTAAGTAATGGCAAACTTTATTTTCCAACTCAGGACTATATCATAAACTGTTGTTCAGTATTTAAATTAAAAAAACGGAAGCTAAATATCAATTTGGACTCCCGTTTTTTTTCTAGCGATTTCCATGCGAAGATCGCGAAAATATCGTGAACATGTGGAGTCAGGAACCGAATTTTGAAAGAGAGGGGAAGGGTTAACAGATGCTAACCATTCACACAAGGAGATGCAGTAGTCTAAAATGAAAGGCATGATTTCATTTGCTGCATTTCTCATGATCATAGAGTGGAAAGTTGAAGAGATTGCTATTTTATAGTTGCTTTCTATGAGAGTGGTGTACCATTCTTGAGCTTCGTTTCTACAAAACTTAAGTGTTAAAACTATCCAGAAAGAGCTAAAACAACAATATAATCTAAAAACTCAATTCACTGGTATGTATATAACTTTTTAAAAAAATGTACATTAGAAATGAAGATGTATATGGGAGTTTGAATAAAAGGAGTATCAGTGTGATGTGAAAAAAATATATCAGATGAACTTTATCTGGCAGAGGGTATGTGTTTAAGATGTTAGTACTGTTGAAAGTTACCACGTGTAATGTCTTTATAAATGACAATGTTTTAAATGTCTAAGCAGAATGTACAGAACAGACAGATCCATGTTATTTGCATTCTGGCATCTCTAGTACTTTTAATCACATTATTAAACAGGAGTAGTGTAGTCATGAATACAATATAAGAAAATGTGCTGTGCCTGTATATGAATTATAAAGTAGTAATACTTGTTAGGTATGTATTAGGAAGTGTTTGTCAATGTGGTTTTTAAATTATATGACCAGTGTGCGTATGTTTAGATGGTGAGATATGGTTTTTCTGGTTGCAGATAGTTATATGTACAATGGGACTGTTGAGTTTATATTAAGATGCAGAGAACTATATATTTTTGGAAAGATATATGTTTACATGGTGATCTATGTTCTTCGAGGCTGTTGAAAACTTCATTTATATAGTGATGGTGGTGCATTTCTTTGAACATGCTCTGTTTAAAATTGGGGAGGGTTCATAGTGCAGAAGAGAGTTTGTGTGCTAGCTTCACTTGGCATGTAACTTCTCTTTGAGAAATGCTGAATATATGTTTTAAAGACATAAGAAATATTTGAAAAATTATGTAGCCATCAAGAAAAGGCTTTGTGCTTTCAAAAGGTGAGGCTTGTTGTTTTCAGTTTTACAAACTTACTGATTGATGTGCATGCTGAATAACAGAGCAATGTATACTCTCAGAGAGGCATGAATGCAAATATATATCAATTGTGATATCTAGACTTATTCAGTCACCCAGGTACTACAAATGTACTCTTCCGATCATACAGGCATTAACTATGTACTCATTGAACTACGAGGGGAACAACCATGTGTTCCTCCAATCACCCAGATAGTAGCAATATAGTCATGTGAATACACATGCACTAACTATGCAGTTATGGAACCACTGATGTAGGTCCTACATACTCAGGGGATCATGCAGGCACTACCTATATTAAGAGGGAATCACCTAGGCACTTTCTATGCACTTATCCAATCATCCAGAGAGTATTGTACTCAACCAGAAACACATTTATTTACATGTTTTAGTGAGGAATATGTACTCTTTTAGAACCATGTGGTGAATTACATATGTAACCTGTCACACACTGTTTGCATGTACCCGGAAGACTTAGTGAGCTATATGCTGTGATAAACATGAATGTGCAGATTTTTATATGCAGTGTTTCCCAAAATTTAAATCTGACACATCTAAGAAAAGTATTGAGACACTAAATCTACCAGTGACACAGTGGTAGAGAGGCACAGAAATAGCTCTTATGTTGTGTTTTTGGATTTACAATTTGAGACACCTTGGGCCATACGAAATACGATATATATCGCAAAACGCGCTTCAAGTTATCGCCGTCTATATAAGCTGCGATATTGCCCTTGATAATATGCCCCTGTATACTTTATCACTTTGGTTGATGTTTATTTGAAAGGGATAAAGTGGTCTTTTAATGTGTATAAGTGAGAACTGAGTTATGGTGTAGCTTTGTTGTAGGCGAGGGTGCTATGATAAAAGGTAAGTAATAAATTAAGTTTTGTGTTTTAGTTTGGGATTGGTACATTGAAGGTAGTGCTTGTAGGTATGTAGATAGGTGTATTTGTAGTTTTAAAACTGCAACATAACATAAAAACAGTTCTTCTATTATTCAGAGAGAATGCCTACAAAAGCTCGGAGAAAAAAGGAACAGAAGCAGCTACAGTATCTATGCAGAACTGAGGGGCATATCTACAAGGCACGGCGTTAGAATTATCACCGCATTAGCGTCCGTTTTGGGATGAAAAGCGGCGATAATTCTAACACCCTATCAGCATGGACACGCTAACGCGTGAATCCATGCCTCTGTGCCCATTTTTTTAGCGCCTCGCATCGCTAATAAGATGCGAGGTAGGCATTCCCGACTGAAACTCAGCGGGAAGAATCGCTAAAACCGCTACTCACTATTAACTAGATAATCGCTAACATTTCTAGCGTCATTTACACTAGCGCTAACCGGGTCTATCGCCGGTTACTTACGCCTGATGAATTCATGACTTAGCAATATGTTGCATGGGAGGTGGATCATAATGCTAGATCCACCTCTCCCTATTTACAATGTTTACTCTGACTGTTCGTCATATCGCTGGTATTTCAGCGATATTTTATGTCTATCGCCACTATTGCCGGGATTTCTATTGCCTCTGTGATGCGCGTTGTAAATATTGAGCTGACCGGGCAATAGAATCCGGCGTTAGGATTTTGGACACTATAGGCGGCCAGCTATAATTATCGCTGCCGCTTGCTGATATGCCCCTGAGACGAAAAAGGGGCAAAATGAAGAACAAGTGGTGAAAGAAAAAAGAGCTACTGGCAAGAGAACAAAGGTATTTCTTAAAAATATATGTGGACATTTC
Organism: Triturus cristatus; assembly: GCF_964204655.1. Lineage (NCBI taxonomy): Eukaryota > Metazoa > Chordata > Amphibia > Caudata > Salamandridae > Triturus > Triturus cristatus. The sequence continues at coordinate 105,522,463 of NC_140593.1, read as the reverse complement.
CAAAGATTACGAAATAATGAAAATAAAATTCAAGATATGAGAAAGAATAAGAGTGGACAAAATCTATGTAACAAGAACAGGAAATAATGTAACAAAGATGGACACACCGTAACCAGGAAACAGAAGCAGTTTAAGGAAATTAGAGCCAGGATGTTTTGTAGTAGAGTAAGTTATACATCAACTGAGAAATATGAAATATGAAGAAGTATAGAAGAAGGAGAGAGGCACTGAAATAGAAAGAATTAGTTAAGAGAGTAGTTGATAAGGCCTTTGCTTTGAAGAGGAAGCTTTTCATTTTGATTATAAATAGAAATAAGACTCCTAACAAAATGGTGTTGTGCATGAGGAGACAAAACCAGAAATAAAACATTAGTGAATGGAAGTAACTTTTGTACAGTTGTTAGTGGAGAATGCATACAAAGTTTTAGTACAAAGTCTTTCTTTAATGATGAAAGCTATCTACAGGATAATAGATTAGTTCATGTTATTGGTTACGGAGGACGATGTTATGAAATGAAGAATGGCACTTCTATAGCAGAAGAGGTGAAGGTATCCACAAATGTAGAACAAGTTATTGGAGAACAGGTATAAGGAAGACTTAGTCAGGCGCTTGTATAGAAATGGAATTGTGGTAGTGTTTGTAGTATTCAACAGCAATCCATTGATATATTAAGGAAATTTGTACATATGTTTCCAAGGTGAAGTTTAAAACACAAAATAAGTACTTTACAAGGATTGGATCATTGTAAATTAGAAAGCATGCAAATTAGCAGGGACACACACTACCATGTGCCAAAGCACTTTTCATCATTTCAGGATGTTAGTTGTACACCACTTAGCAATGCGAACTTTAGTTCAGAGGCTGTACTATGTGAAAACTCCTGCTTTATGTTTAGGAGAAATTAATAGAACACTTTTGTATGTTACTGTGGCAGATGTTTGTGATTATATGCAGTTGTGTTTCTTTGGTCCTCAGCAGGATTCTAGGGAAAATGAAGAGTTGTTCAGAGGAGGAGTTGTAGAACAGGACACAGATATTACAGTTGATGCAGTATGATGCCATCCAGACACTGTGGAGTCAAATCTGGAAGTTGATATTGGACCTCTGAAGGGACTCTCTGCCCCAGTGTTGTTGTGGCTGGTATTGAAGTTCAGGGTCCTTCAGCCACTCGTTGACTTCTTGCTGCTTTTACACTATTACGTTGGTATGTTTTAAATGGTCAAGCATGGACGTGGCCCCGGAACAATATTTTTTATTTGTAACCCTTGACAATGTCTTGTGACATATTTTGCATTGCACAAATCTGTTCACTATAAACTGCTCTCAAAGAATGTTCAAAATAGATAGATGTTTTGTTTTTTACTTATTTTGTTGTGTGGTTTTGTAAAGTTGTAAAAAAAAATGTTGATTTTATGTTTGGAGACTTTTTGTATGTTAGGTGTTAAGATGATAGAACATGGACGTCAACCCACATGAATATTTTTGTTCGTCTCTCTAGAGTTTTTCATTCGTGTTGAGTTTAGGTAAGAATGGGTAGTTTGATGGGTGTTTTGTAGGTATGTTCTATTTGAGAGTTCAGACGTTGAAAGTTATTTTTTGAATTTGTTGTTTTTGTTAAATGTGTTTTTAAAATACAGTTAAACAATTATGCTCCTCAACAGCTAGACTCAAATTTTGTGTAAAATATGTTTATATATCTGTTTTACATTTTGCCATTTGTATTTGTGACTACTGATATCATTGCGATCTCCGGTGTTGCTGTGAAGAAGGAAAAGCGATTTTGATGTAGTTATTTCGACAAATGAATACAAAGGGGAAAGTTAAATTAGTGTCTTACTAAATAGCTACACTGAAACTTTATGTAAAATATGTCTATACATGTGTTTTACACTTCGTCAAAAACATCCGGTATTCGCAGTGTGTCCTTGGCAATTGCACTCATAGAATCACACAGGCACTACCTGCACATTCATAAAGGACGTCTTTTCTCCACCACTCTTCAAACGCACCTCCTGGCACACTACTAGTTGAGGAATTAAGTCCCTTTGGCTATTCTGGGTAGTTGGGGGCCAACTACCCGTCCTGTTACCTCCAGCAAGTCCCACACAGTGAGTTTCCTAAGAGGTCTTTGGAGCAGTGGCGGCTCGCATAGGGCGTGCTGCAGGGCGGTGGGAGTGATAGGGTGGGGGGTAGTAAACTCGGACATACGACGGAAAGGAGGAAAGTAATTAATTAAATTAATACAACTATTTACCGAGTTGGCGATGCAGCGCGTGCAAGGTAAATAATTTCAAGGTGATCTGTCAAGCAGGGGCCGAGAACATTCTTTAAGAGCAGTTATATATATATATATATATATATATATATATATATATATATATATATATATATATATATATATATATATATATATCGCCAGTAGATAGTTATAGTTAGGACCTATTTTCCATAGGAAATCCGCAACATTCTATTTGGAATAACGTTGGCGCCGATTGACGAATCTTCGCAAATTTTTCCAAACTTTTGGCCAGCTCCGCTCCGCTCGTACCCTGAAAGTTTTGTGGTGATTCGTCAAGCCGGGGCCGAGAAAAAAGGGGGGTCCCAAAACGCGTTTTCCCCATGCAATTTCCCATTGGATCTGTTGTCGCAGCTACAGCCCGAACTGCTGAACGGAATTACACCAAATTTGGCAAAGAGGTAGTCTTCAGTTCAGACTCGTGCCTTTTGCTTAAATGGTGTAAATCCGTTCAGTAGTTCCTGAGAAAATTAGAGTTAAAAGTACACAAATATCTATGGCCGGGGAGGATCCGCGGACCCTACCCGCACCGTAAGCGCACCCTTCCCGAACCAGCTAATTGGCTGCCAACACTCTGAATCAGGAAGTGCTGGCAGCCATCTTGTGCCTCTGTAGAACCGAGGCACAAGAAAGCACAAAACAAAAGGCGCAAAACGCGAGAAGGGAGCAAGGTAGAAACACCCTGACCCCCTAACCCTGCTCAGGGGGTCCCACAAGGACCCCCAAGGCCCAAAAAAACATTTAAAAAATAAATAAATAAATAACGGGATGCGCTTCCTGCTAATGAAAAAAAAAGAAGCGGGGCTCCCGTGCTTTGTTTTGATTTAGCCCCCGGGGGGGCCAAGTCCCGGGGGCAATTTCTTTATCATAATGGGGACCGCCACACCCGGGGCTTTTAAAAAAACCAAAACCCTGTGTGGGGGGGGCTCGAGCCCCCCTACACGCCCCGGGGACCGCCACCTCCCCGGGGGAACTAAATATGTAAATTAGGGGGTCCGTTACGGAGCTCCAAGCCCCGGGGACCACCACCCCACGGGGCTTTAACTTAAGTGGGGGGGGCCGCGCGGCCCCCCCCTGGAGCCAATGATGGCCCTGGGGACCGCCACCCCCCAGGGCCGGCTCCTGCAGTGTCCCGGGGTGCCCACCCCCGGGACACTGCTGTTTGCTATGGCAGGGTGGGAGCCTCGCGGCTCCCATCCTGCCATAGCAAACTGCTTTGGTATTTGGAAGAGAGAGCAGGAAACCTGCTCTCTCTTCCAAATACCAAAGAAGATTGCTTTTCCACACGGGAAGCAGCATGTTAGCTGCTCCCCATGTGGAAAAGCAATGCCGGCTCCCGCAGGACGCGGGGAGCCGGCGGGGCTGTGGGGGGATTGGGGACCCCCCCATGGCCCCCAACGGAGGCCAGGCCCTGGGGGATGGGGTCCCCGGGGCCATAAGTGGCCCGGGAGGGGGGCTACGCGGCCCCCCTCCCCAAATTTTTTTTTAAAAAGGGCCCCGGGGGATGTGGTCCCCGGGGCCATAGGTGGCACAGGAGGGGGGCTATGCAGCCCCCCTCCATAAAAAAAGAATTTTTTAAAAAAGGGCCACGCTCCGGGGGATGGGGTCCCCGGGGCAAATCAAAATTGGGGGCAGGCCCTGGGGGATGGGGTCCCCAGGACCAAAAAAAAAAGAAAAAGAAGGGGGGCTACACAGCCCCCTTTCTAAAAAACAGAGGGGGGAAAAAAGGATCGGGCCGGAGGCCACGCCCCCTCCTTACACCAGGAACGAATTCCCATCCAATACTGGGGGTCCCTGGGGGCCAACTAGCCCACCAGGAACCTCGAGTATGCGCCAGGGGGCTGTGTTGCAGAGAGGTGTAATGAGGCCACGCCCCTTTTTACACCTCTTTGCAACGCAGCTCCCTGGCGCTTACTGGAGGTACCTGGTGGGCTAGTTGGCCGCCAGGGGACCTCAGGATTCAAGGGGACTTAATCTCCCAACTTAAAACGCGCCACGGGGCGCATTTGCACAGTGGTGAAGGTAGGGGGCAGGGCCTGAGTTGATACTGTGCAAACACATCCTGTGGCGCATTTTAAGTTGGGGAATTCATTTCTCTTCAATCCATAGGTCCCCTAGGGGACAAATAGCCCACCAGGCACCTCCACTAAGCACCACGGAGCTGCGTTGCAGAGTGTTGTAAAAAGGGGTGTGGCCTCTGAACACCTCTCTGCAAGGCAGCTCCCTGGCGCATACTGGAGGTACCTGGTGGGCTAGTTGGCCGCCAGGGGACCTCAGGATTCAAGGGGACTTAATCCCCCAACTTAAAACACCCCACGGGGCGCGTTTGCACAGTGTCGATTTTTGAAACGTACAAATATTCCTCTAAAATCAGCCGAACTACGAATTCCGATTTACTCACCTGTTATCAGGAGAGAACCCAGGGCTGCATCTTTTAGCCCAGCACTGACCCTGAAAAGTGAATCTAAGCGTACTTACCAGTAACTTGTATTTCCTTCCATAGGAATCCATTGTGTGGTTTTCACCAGAAAAGTTTCTAAGTGTCTATTTTCACAAACTAAAAATATTCCTAAAAAATCGTCTGTATGACTTAAACACATTCTTTCAACTGTTTACAGGAGGTTGGCCAGTGCTGGATCCAGTATCCACCACTGAGTAAGAAAAAGTAACGATAACACTACTTACCTGCTAAGTGAATTTTCTGCCATAGGATAACATTGGTGATTCTATGGGAAAAAGTTTCTAAGTGCCAACTTTTAAAATACAATAATATTCCTTAAAAATCACTACTGTAACCAAAGCGCTTTCACTCAACTGTTTACAGGAGATGTCCAAGGACTGAATCTAGGATCTAGTCTTGTGGTTAGAAAAGTAATCCATAAAGTAACTAATTGCATTTAACTAGAAATTCACATTGAGCTCAATGTTGCTTTGTGTTTGAAATTCTGTTGCCCATTGCAACAACTGTAACTACTGTACTTAAAAGTCTGTTGCCTATTTGCCAAGTATTTAAACTAAAGTAATTCATTCTGAGAAAGTATATTTTGTATTGTAATGTATAATGTAATTATAATGTAATTAAAAAAAATATATCTAAAAATAAATAGTTTAAAAAATGTAGTAAATCAGTATAAAAAAAATCAGTATAACAATTAATACATTCAAAATTGTCATTTAGAAAACCTTTGAAATTCACTGAAAAAACCATAGGTTTCAGGCCTGATATAGTTAGGAATTAGCATTTAGAAAACCTTTGAAATTCACTGAAAAAACCATAGGTTTCAGGGGCGTTATATTTAGGAATTGGCATTTAAAAAACCTTAGAAATTCACTGAAAAAACCATAGGTTTCAGGGGCGTTATAGTTAGCTGGACATTTCCCTCGTACAAAACCCTAGAAATTCCCCTGTTATACTTAGTTCAGCTAACTATAACTCGCGCCCCCACAATGCACTGCTGATGACGTCACATATTACATCACTCATGACATGGTCAGTGACATCACTGATGACATCACTGATGACATCTGAAATGACATCACTGATGACATCACTGATTATGTCATCCATGTGATAAATTAGTGCATCTTCTCACACCCTTTGATTTTATTTTTTGCTTTTTTAAATAATTTTATTGAGTTTTCTCAACCAATATACCAGAAAACCAACGGTACATACAATAGCCTCTTACAAGAGACCTAACCATCATAGGACTTGTCAGGAGAAACCAATTCTTCAACATTTTCTCCCTAACTCCCCCGCCCATCACCCTCTCTACCCCCAACGCCCCTTCTCAGTGTGCCCGCGTCAACCCCCTCCAACCGGGGCATGTAGCGCCCCGTGCAGCGATAAAACCTAACTCAAAGCAATGGGAAGAACACTATCATTGTTCTCAAAGGACAGGAGGCTCCACGCTGCCACCCATGCGCGCTCCATGCTCTCACCCTGACCACTCAACCCTGCTCAATATATTGTGCGGATGCTGATTCCTCCCTGAGAGTACTTAGGTGGCCTCGTCCTGGGCAGTCTCCTCAGTGGCCCCAGAGGGACTCACCGCAGTCCCCACACTCTGGTCCGTGCCTACAGGAGCCCTGTCCTCCTCATCTAGCTCCTCCGGAGAGCGAAGCCCCTCTACTAAAGCTCCCTACGCCTGTGCGGCGTCCAGCGCCTTGTCATTGGAAGCACGCCTGGCCAATTGTAGACGAAGCGTCCCTTCACTCCCTGCCCAGGACAAGAAACTCGCCTTCCACCTCCGAAAGCTCGGTCCAGCCCTTGCCTTCCAATGCATGGTGAGCTCCCTCTTCGCCATTATCAGCCCCAAATCATAAAATTTGCTCGTAATTTTTGTACTGGGGGTGTGCGGAAACCAAAGCAAAAGGCAAGCTCCCATTTCCACTTTCAGCTCACGCTCAGTCACTTGATTCAGGCACGTCACCACATCTGCCCAATAAGAGCCTAATCCCACGCAGGACCAGAACATATGATCGAAATCATCCCCTTCCGCATTGCACCGAGGACACAGCGATTGGGATCCCCCAAAATACCGCAAAATTTTAACCGGAGTTAAGTAAGCTCTGTGGAGAGTGTAAAATTGGACCAATTGAAACCTAGCGTTGCGCGTGCCCTTCCAGGCTCGCCGCAACAAATGCGACCACGTCATCTCTGGAACGGGCCTACCAAGATCTCCCTCCCACTTCCCCCACAAGGCATCTAGGGGTGGAAGCCTCTCCGTGGATAGCCGCCTGTAGAGACAGGTGATGGCCTTAAATGTACCCGCCGCCATAGTGACGTATTGACACCCCAAGGACGTTGGGGGTTCCGGCAGCCCCATCTTCCAATGTTTCTGAATCCCTGACACCAAGGCGGTGTGAAGAAGATAATCCCCCCTCGGCAGGTCGAAAGCCCTCTGCAACTCCCGGAATGGCAACAAGACAGCATCCCTGTACAAGTCCCCAATCATGTGGACCCCACACTCTTCCCAGCTCGCCAATGCTGACCAATCCCCAACATGTGGGAGGGCCGTACACATGCCCAAAGGAATTTCCGGGTAATATGGGACCACGAAGCCGGCCCGTTTCTGACTGCGAATCCAGCAGAGCCGAAGTGTGCGCTCCACGAGGGTGAGCTGGTCCAGCCTCATTTTTTGCTGAAGCACAATGAATAACAACACGTGCCGAGGGACGACCCTACCCTGTGGACCCTCAGGGCCTCTAAACTCACGCGCCACAACCTGTGTAAGCCATTGCCGCTGTGACGCCAAGTAGTACCATTCAAAATCTGGGGCCACCAGCCCCCCCTCCTCCCTTGGTCTTATCAGAGTGGCCAATGCCACCCGCCGTCTGCCAGATCCCCAAATAAACCCTGTCGTCAGTGCCCGAAGCGTCTTAAAAAAGGAGACCGGGATCCATATCGGCAAGGTACGGAAGAGGTAGAGCAATCGTGGCAGCACTACCATCTTCAGCAGCGCTACCCACCCAGCCACCGACAGTGGGAGAGTGCGCCAGAACGCCATACTCCCCTTGAGCCCCCTCAGTGTGCCACCCACATTCCCCTCAAAAAGGTCGGCGGGAGCGTAAAATATGCGGACGCCCAGATACGGTAGGCAGGCAGGCTCCCAGTGCAGGTTTTCAAGCGCCAAGGGCGCCTGAGCTCCAGGTGACAGAGGGAACAGGCAGGTCTTAGTCCAATTCACCTGCAGCCCCGACAGGCGGCCAAACTCCCAGAGCAGGGCTCTGGCGCCCCGTAGGGAATCCCCCGCATCAGCCAGATACAACAGGAGGTCATCCGCGTACAGGGATATGTGATGGAGCTCTCCACGCAACGGAACACCCTCAAAGAAATGCCCCTGTCGAGCATGCGCAGCAAGAGGTTCAATTGACAGCGCAAATAAAATTGGGGACAGAGAACAACCCTGACCAGTGCCTCTCTCCACCCGACAAGTCGCTGAGATAGTACGTCCCGTACGAACCCTAGCTGTTGCGGAGCTATATAACAATCTGGTCCAGCGCACAAAGTGATCACCAAGGCCAAACCCCTACAACACCCGGAACAGATACGGCCACTCCACACTGTTGAATGCCTTTTCGATGTCCACCGATAGCACCACGGCCTCCGATGTGCCTTCCCCTCTCTCCCCCAGGACCCACACTAACCGCCGAATACACGCCGCAGTATTCCTCTTGGGAATGAAACCTGACTGATCCGGATGTACCAATGTGCTCATGTGGCCCATGAGTCGCGTGGCCAAGATCTTACTGAAGATCTTATAGTCTACCGAGAGCATGGAAAGTGGCTGGTACGCCGTCCTGGAGATGGGGACCCATCCTTCTTCAGCAGCGACACTATGATCGCTTCTCTCACAGTGAGCGTTAGCCTACCCAAGTCCCATGCCTCCCTGTATACCGACTGCAAACGCGGAGCCAGATCATCCAAATATGCTGCATAGAACTCCACCGGGAGGCCATCAGCCCCTGGAGTCTTTTTCCGGGCCATGTGTTTAATCGCTGCCCTGATTTCTCCTACAGAAATCGCCGCCCCCAATTCAGAGCCCTGTTCTGGGTCCAAGTTTGGCAACCCCGCAGCCTCTAAATAAGCATCCAGACCGTCCGGCAAGTCCCTCATCCTACTCCGATACAGCAGTGTGTAATAATCCAGGAATTGGTCATTAACCTCCTTTTGCGAGTAGACCAGGCCCCCCGCCGGTGTAGACAGCGACACTATTGGGGTTCCCCGAACAGCCGGATTAGCCAGCCAGGCCAGTAACGACCCTACTTTGTCCCGTTGTGGAAATATGGATTTTTATGATCAGTTATGTCCCCTATCTTGGACCCCAACGGTTTCATGTATAAATCACAAATACATGTATGTTCCCTCCAGTTCCAGTTATGAAGACGCAAACACATGTGCGTCCACCGTCAACATGTCCTCTTTCAGATCCGCCATGAATGGGCCGGATATTCTATTCCTAAGTATGAAAGGCCACCGGCTTTATATGGTTCATTTACCCCATTTTACAGTCCAGGCGAGTAGGCCCTGATTCTGCCATTAAGCCTTTTCCTGCCTTCTGCCTCTGAAAGCTCCAGTCTGAGCTCGCATCTGTATCCATGAACTTTGTCCTACTCCCTGCGCGGCTAACGGTGCCTGACTCGACCTGTCTGCTTGCCAAAAACTGTATTTCACCTTCGAGATTATCTGCTCCGCTCCCCATCCAATGCATTCCTGTCTAGTAGTTTAAGTAAACATTCTTCCAGCTACCGAGCAAAGGGCCCGGCTTCTCTGTCTTTATGTAAGTAATTCATAGCCCTGTTACTATGGAAGATTTCTGCCCTTGCATCTCATGTAGACACTTAGACGCTTGTACACGCACTCACAGTCAGTATAGAATTGATTTTATTCGAGAGACCTTTCCTTTTGGATAACGTAGTTCTTTAAACATAGGATGTTAGATATGATTTGGGATTAGGTTGACTTGACCCCCCAGACTTCTGTCTCCACATGTAGAGCTAAATGTCAAGTCCCCTTCACCCCATAGTTGCACGTCAATCACACGTCATGCTGCTGCGCGCGCATCTCTGCCAAGTATTTCTGCTGACATTGCGAAATTCTTTCATGGAACCACCCATTTGTGACATCATACCTAGTGACGTTCTTTAGTTACGCCTAGTTACACCCATTTTTTAGTTACGCATGTATGTTTTATCTCTGTTATCAACTGTTACGCCTCCTGCATCTGTTTTCACTATAATGCCTTTGTATAAAAATGATTACCTGTCAATAAAGTTGGTCCTTCACTTCCTGAACCTTCGTGGTGATGGAATATGGAGTCCATCAATTCGAATTGATTTTGGAATAAAGCCCGTTCCGAACCTCTAATACCACGGATTCTGCCTCTTATTTTACTGAGCTATTATTATAGATTTTCCGCATCAAATTAAGTACCGGTAATTAAATTATTTACCACATATATGGCGCCCGAATAGGGACACTTTCTCATCTCACGCGCCGGAGGTGCGTTGCAGGCCCGGTCTCCTGCCACAGCTGGACGGACAACAACGCGTACCCACAGGATTTCCTGTATCTCCCTCCTGCCGAGCGGGGGTAACTGAGGCTGCGATCAACACCCAGACGAGGCGGTGAGAAGTGCGAAGTATCCCGACCAGAGCCTAGCTGAGAGAGCAAGATCCGAGGTATACAGAGGCCCACCAGTTTCCGAGGTTCCGAAGTTTCGAGTCGAGTCCAGTCCGGTTCAAGTCCAGTTCAGTTCAGTTCCGAGGCCTTCCGTTCCGAGCTACCCGGTGAGTACCATTGTCGGGGAGGCGTTCTGACGTGCACATAGGTTGTGCCGGTCAAGACGGGTTTGGGTACACAAATCCGGTCTGCACTGTTTCAGCAGTGTATCTGTACTGTTTAGCAGTATATCAAGTATGTCTAGTATATAATTCAGAATTACCTAGTTAGTGTCGAGTATTGTGCTTAGTGACTGCGTTCCCTAAATGGCCATCATTGTTGTTCATTAAATGTTAAAATGTTAAATGTTTTAAATACGTTCTGCATATTGTGGTGTGAATGACTGTTCATTATTGTGTTTTGTAGTATTAAACGTGTTCAAGATTAGGTATCAGATCAGTTCTCAATATGCCGCTCTTTTCGAAATTAAGACAGATCAAAACTAGAAAAGGGGTACTCGAAGAAGCTGTTCCCATTCCTCCTAGGGACACTCCAGGGTACTTCATGTATCATAAACATGGCCTAGACGCCATATTATTTCTTGATTTATGGGTAGACTACACCAAGGAATTACCAGAAAGTCAGAGGTGGCCCGCAGCTGGGACCTGGGATGCAGATTGCATCATGAAAGTAGAGGAAGAATTATGGAAAAAGAAAGCCAGACAGTCACAGAAAGATGCCATTGAATTATGGCGTAAAGAATCATATAGACGTACAGAAAAAGCGCTCAGACAGGAAGAGAAAAGTAAGGAGAATTCAAATAAAGTCCGAGAAAATCTATTAATTGAAGAAGGTACTCGAGTAAAATCAGAACAAGTAGACAGACAAAGAAATGCCCTTATAAATGGTATGTATCCTCTTCTGGCCGAAGGGTTACCTAAGGCTACTCCGGAGATACCAAAAGACTTGCCACCCCCATTGTTTCCGATAAAAGCACATCCCAAAGGGCATCCCAGAACCGCAGAAGATGTTTTCCTTTCCTCTTATTTAGACGACGCAGCTCCCGAGTATGCTAATACTGCGCCACATAGACCGCCTGCCGAGGGGGTTCAACGCCAAGACCCTCCTTCGTCTGTACCTCCGCAACAACAAACTCCGACACAAGTTCCGGCAAGCACATCTGTTTCTACAGCTGTATCCACACCTATGGTTGCTATATCACGTTCAACGAATCCTTTTACATCCAGCACCCCAGGTGGTGCTACAGGAGGTACATCAAACATTTTTTCCGCGCCACCCAGAGTAAATAAACTTTCCTTTCAAGAATTAGCCCACCAACGTACGCCTAAACTAGTAACTCCCGACATGCTTAAGGAACTTCTAGTAGATTGTAGATACGACCCTGTGCCCGGCAAAGAGGACGAAATGCTGCTGGCATCATTACGTATCCGACGAGCTGCAATATATTTAGGGAGGCTACCAGGAATGACTACACATTTAGAAAATATATATCACTTTGTCCAGTCAGGGCGAGATTCTGAGAGTATTAATAGAGCCATGGAGTACCAGAAAGTGGAGATACAGGGGGAACTGTTACGTTTCCTCATAAATTGTGTGATCAGAAATCAAGACCGACCAGGGGTAAATCCGGAAGAAATGCAAATTCTTACCACATGGAGTCGGAATATATCAGAGGGGAGACATGATAAACGATTAAGTATAATAGCTATGTGCCGAAAGATCCGCAAAGAAGTAGAACGAATACACGAAGAAAGATTAGCAGTAGACCAGCCTGAACAAACCGAGGAGGAGGAAGAATTAGAACTGCCCACAGGACAGTTAGAAACAATGGCCTATGTAGGTAGAGGAAGATCTTGCAATAATACTAGATGCTTTACTGATCCGATACGTCCGATACGTCCAGATAATAGCAGAATTTTCCAAATGCCTATAATAAATATAAGGTCCCCCGAACATTCGTTCCAAGCCGCTGACAAATTACTCCGAGAACGAAGGGGTTATCATATACTCGATTCTATGGACGAACAAGAATTAGCCAGGTCAGCCGTTCACTGGGTTGATAGTCCCGGAAAATATAGTGATGATACACTAGCGCACACGTTTTTGAACCTCACCCCAGATGAACAGCGTTTAGCTGGTATCTATATGATTCAACAACTCCTTATATTATATAAAAGCCAACACTCCGATCCTGGTCCCTTACCTGATATATTGACTGAATTACTCACGAATAAATGGAGAGGTTCAGGTACTGAGTTAATTAGAGAAATACTAGAATCCAGAAAGCAGTACATTCTTTTTGTATGCCCCGAACATGTCTCACTGCCCATCAAGGAAAGAACGACGTATTATATGGATAGACAGAATCCCTTACGCGAAGTCCACCCGATAAAAGGTGAGGACAATCAGTTTAAACGTGTGTTTGTATACACACCCATATCTAAAATAGAACTATTAGAAATGAAGAAAGTGGTACCCAGTCATGACAAAGACCCAGCGGGTTTCCACCGTGAGATTAAAGACATGTTGCTCATGGGAGAGTATACCTATCCCGACATTATGACAATATTGAAGGTATTAATGCCTGCGGGCATTTACGAAAAACTCAAGGAAAAGGATTGGGAGGTGGGAGACCAAAAGATAGATTGGACAGCATTAGAAAACGAAGAAAAAGCTCGAGGTCCAGGTTCAGGGCTTGGGGAAAAGACCAAAACACTACCAGGTTTACTAGTACAGGTACTGCCACGTTTATTAACTACGAAAAAGGAAGACTGGGGTGCAATCTCAGCCTGTAAACAAAAGCAAGATGAAGACACTAGTGATTTCTATGCCCGATTCGAAAAATGTTTTGGTATAAATAGTGGAATAAAAGCAAGTAGCGAATCGTATCCACATCTGTTTGTGACAAAATTAGTTGAAAATTCCTTGCCCCAAGTTAAGAATAGAGTATTGAAATTCGAGAGTACCTGGCAAGGTAACACTCCGTCACAAATGTTACAAATGCTACAGTACCATCACAATAGAATTAGAGAAGAACAAGAACATGAACAAAGACGCATGAAAGACACGAAAATGAAAATGCTAGTTTCCCAGACAGTTCCAGCTGACGGTCATAAAAAGGGTATGACACAGTCCAGTGTTTCAGTAGGTCCTGTAAAAGGGACATGCAACTATTGTAAACAGCCAGGTCATTATGTACACGATTGTCCAGTTTTAAAACATAATATCGCCATAGGTAATACAAAAGAAAGACCACTGCCACTTAGACAGGATCAGAACCAACAAGGAGCCCCGCAGCATGCACAGTCCATGCCAGCTCCGCAACAGTCTATGCCAGCTCCACCACCGCAGCCTATTGCTGCCACACAAACAACGACACAACAGATGTACCAGACCGCACAGTATGACTATCCTGATTATCAACGATACTCATGAAACAGCCTAGAGAGGGAAGTTGGCTTACCCCTTATCGAGGTCCCTGTAGATCAAGAAGGACCTTATGTACACAGTGAACTATTAGGCCAAGATAGAAAATTTTTACTTGATACAGGGGCAAGCCGAACAACAATAAAACGTAGTGAAGTTCCAGGGGCACCCCTCTCAGGCTCACAGAATATTTCCCTTGGCTTTTCAGGAAAACCTATCATTAACGAAGTATCACAGCCTCTTCCACTTACGATTGGTCCCTTGACACGAACTACAGATTTATTGCTTACTAAATCATGTCCAGAAAACCTGTTAGGTATAAAAACATTGAAAGCTCTAGGAGCTATAATATGTTGTTCTCCGGAAGGAGTAAGATTGTTTTTACGTGATTTCAAAGGGCACTATGTGTCCCGAGACATGGATCACCGACTACAGACTTTACCCACACATTTATGGGCACAAGGCCCTACAGATGTTGGTTGCATGAACATTACACCATATCGAGTCACACTAAAGACAGGAGTGGTACTACCACGAATGCGACAATACAAGTTACCCCCAGATGCTGTAGTGGCTTTACTGCAAATCATTGACGAGCTTATTACCCAAGGAGTGGTTGTGGAAACCGACTCCAATGTATGTAATTCCCCGATAATTCCGATTCTTAAACGAACTGATCCAAAAGCCCCGCCAGTATATTGATTGGTTATTGATCTGCGCGAATTAAATAAATGTATTGTACCACAATACCCCGTAGTCCCAGACATTTCTTCATTACTGACAGCCATTGATTCCGAAGCAACATTCTTTACTGTAATTGATCTCAAGAATGCCTTTTTCAGCGTCCCAATAGATCCGGAAAGCCAATACTTGTTCGGATTTAGTTTAAATGGACGAAGCTTTAAATTCACACGCGCACCTCAAGGATTCACAGAAAGCCCCAGCATCTATAGCCAAGCACTGAAACGAGAACTTGACAGTATCCACATGCCAGTCAACACTGCCCTGCTTCAATATGTCGATGATCTGCTGATCACCGCTAGAAGCGAACCTGAATGTGAAAAAGCCTCACTGACGGTTTTACAATTTTTGGCCGAAAAGGGGCACAAGGTGTCCCCTTCTAAGCTGCAATTCTGTGTCCAGCGAGTTGTTTACCTTGGGCACTCGCTGTCCAAGGAGGGAAGGCAGCTTACACCAGATCGCATCCAGTTAATTGCTAACATGCCAATACCCAAGACACAAAAGGAGGTACGGGCTTTCATAGGCCTCACTTCATACTGTAGGCAGTGGATCCCTCAGTATGCATTTCTAGCAAAACCACTCATTCAGTTGACAACGCAGGAGGCAGCCACATCGACTGTTCTCCCTTGGACTCAGGAACATACACAAGCTTTTGAAAGCCTAAAGAAAGCTTTATGTCAAGCACCTGTTTTAGCAACACCATGTTACAATAAACAGTTTACACTCTTTGTTACCGAACGCGAAGGTACTGCCTTATCAGTACTCACACAGGAACAAGCAGGATCACACAAACCATGTGCTTATTTTTCTAGTACATTAGATCCCGTAGCTCAGGCTCTGCCTGCGTGCCTGAAATCAGTGGCAGCAACAGCTTTAGCAATCCGACAAAGCGATGCCATAGTGTTAGGACACCAATTGACAGTACAAGTACCACATGCAGTAGAGGTTCTCTTGAACCGCACACAAACACAACACTTGACTATAGCAAGACTCACCGGTTACGAATTAACATTGTTCCAGCCACACATAGAAATCAGACGTTGTAGTACATTGAATCCTGCCACACTGTTACCAGTAAACGGAACAGACCGACTAGCACATGATTGTATTGAAGTTATCACTATCACGACGAAACCCAGAAAAGACTTGACAGACGTCCCATTGTCAGATCCAGACTTAACATTGTATGTAGATGGGTCATGTATGAGAACAAGTACAGGAGAGTTAGTGGCCGCGTATGCAGTCACAACAGACACTGAAGTCATTGAAACAAATTGCATAAATACCTTGTCAGCTCAAGCAGCAGAGCTCATCGCTCTGACACAAGCCTGTATTCAAGCCACAAATAAAAAAGTCAATATATACACTGATTCACGTTATGCATTCGGAGTTGTACATGACTTCGGCGTGCTGTGGCGAGAGAGAGGTTATTTAACTTCTCACGGTGCCCACATTCAGCACGGACCCCTCATTCATGCCTTATTAGATGCAATACATCTACCCACTGCAATATCAATTATGAAATGTAAAGCTCATACGAAAGTTACTGATATCATTTCCCAAGGCAATGATCTAGCTGACAGAACAGCTAAACAGACTGCTCAAACTCACACATCTGACATGACAAAGACAATAGTTCCGACACCAACACATTTCATGACGGTTAAGGATCCCGCTCTTGACGTAATTGACATACAGACACATGCTACACCAGATGAAATAAAGAAATGGACTGAATTAGGAGGGATCCAAACGGATCAAGGATGGATGACGAAGGAAAAATCTGTATGGTTCCTTCCTGATTCTATGGTTCAAGCTATTATTAATACAATACATAGTCCAGCACACCTAGGAGAAAAAGCTATGCTAGACAGCATTCAGCACATTTGGTTCAACAAACATTTACGAGCAGCAGCTAAACAAAAAGTTCGTACCTGTATGATCTGTTGTCAGTTTAACCCAGGTAAAAGCATTCCCGTAGAACAGGGTGGATTTCAGCCTCCTGATCACCCTTTTGAAGTCCTCCAGATGGATTATATCCAGATGGAACGATGTCGAGGATTCAAATATGTTCTTGTAGTTGTCTGTGCTCTTTCCCGTTGGACAGAGGCATACCCGGTTTCAGATTACACTGCCCCGACTACTGCCAAACAGTTGGTTCGAGAATTCTTCCCACGGTACGGTTTACCACGTGTTGTCTACTCAGATAACGGCCAGCCGTTCTCATCCGAACTAATGAAACACGTTTCACTTGTGTTAGGCTATCAGTGGAAATTTCACTGTGTCTGACACTCCGAGGCAGCAGGTCTCGTGGAACGACATAATCAAACTCTGAAAATTAGATTGTCCAAAATATGTAGAGAGAAAGGTGTCGACTGGGTAGTAGCCTTACCAGTTGCACTCTTTTACATGAGAATGGTAGCGCACTCTCGAACAGGGCTATCCCCTTATGAGGTGATCTTTGGCAGACCACCAAATATGTGGGGGACGCCTATACCACGCAAAATAACTGATGTTGACTGTAATATGCTGACAGATTACTTGGCTTCCTTGATGTCTGCACTACAATCTTGTCGTTCACAGGTAGCTGCAGCCTTTCCCGACAACACCGAGGTGAAACCCCATGACGTAGTTCCCGGGGACCTGGTGTTAGTGAGGAATTTTGACCGGAAGACTCAGCTGGATCCTAGGTGGAAGTCGCCTCAACTCGTACTGCTCACCACGAGGACAGCCGTGAAGATCGAAGGTCGCAAAGGCTGGATACATTCAAGTCATATCAAGAAATTTCATGGACTTCCGTCTGATGTAAACGATACACCTCGCGTGTCTTCACCGATTGACTCAAAGCTTCCTTTGGTTGAACAAAGTAATAAGGAACTATACAAACTAAAACTACGGTCTAACAAGTCAGACAATTTGATTGTTTAAGTCCTCTCCAAGGTGAATCGGTCGAATTTGTCTCTGACATGTATCCTCTAGACCTGAATAGAGAAAGAAACCGAAAGATGCAATTGAAACAACATGCGTACTGTAAATCACTGCGTAGTCATTGCACAGTGACGTTATTAATTTTGTTTTTCCTAAGTCTTTTAATAATCGCTGCAAGTATATTGTTGCACATATATTATCCTATTTCTAAACATGTTTACAATGTTACTGCTGAACATTCTTTTAGTGAATTACCCCCGCATGAGTTGTCCTATAGATTTGCTCTGCGCAATAACACTTTTATCAGTATGTTACATCATTCCCATCAGGCTAGCAATGCTACAAATTGTTGGATATGTGGCCGACTCCCTCCCTATCAGAACTATAAGGGAATTCTGCCTCTCTTTCCATATCCGTTCACACACAATGGCTCCTGTGGAGCATGGTTTAGTTTAATTAATTCCTTAGATTCAAACTCAGTAACTTATCAAGACAATTGGGTATGGGGAAACCTGAACCTAGTTTTACTCAAAGTCTGCTACCCTAACAAGGAGGGACTTCCCAAAAGAACAGGAACTGATCTAGAAAATGAAGTATATGGATTAGGGAATTTCACGCTTAATCTCATGATCCTGAATGTTGAATCCGAAGCTGCACCAATTTTGCCCGCTATGTCAGTATTTCCAGTTAAAGGTGAATTATGTGTAAGAAAGAATGGTTCCATGCATATGGGCCATAGTAGATGCACCACTGTAATAGAATTCAGTGATCAAGGCAAGTCTACATTTAGAGCTTCTCGCCATTCCTACTTCGTATGTGGTCAGACTGCATATATACGTTTGCCTCTAGATTGGGATGGTACCTGCTATATCGGATTCCTTTTGCCACCTGTTTTCCTAGCTCCTCCTGATTATCATAGAAATACTCATTTAGTACACAATAGAGAACGGAGAGATCTCCCAATAGTCGATTACACTGAGACAGCATGGGAAAAATACACAGATTTCAATAAAGGTCTCTTTCCCTATATAGGTACAGTTACCAATAGTAAACTGATACGTAGATTAACCAGAACCCTTGAAGCAGTAGTGAACGAAACTATTTCCGCCTTAGGCAATTTAACAGAAGAGCAGTCTGCTATGCGGATTGTTGTGCTTCAAAATCGTCTTGTCCTTGACGTCATCCTGGCCGATAGGGGCGGAGCTTGTAGGGTCATCGGATCAAGTTGTTGCATTTTCATACCAGAAAATTCGCCGTCAGTATATAAAGCCATAACTCGCCTTCATAAGATTGTAAGCCAGATACACCAGAATCCAGGCACCTGGACTTGGTCCGGTTGGTTTTGGGGTGTATTATCAGCCTGGGGATGGAGGGTCCTATCCTTCCTAGGTATTGGCTTTCTCATATTATTCAGTTGCTGCTTATGCCTACAATGTGGACCAGCGATTTGTGGTCTGTGTGCCACATCGTGTATTCCACCACCACGATTTCATTCATCCCGGAAGAAGAAAGAAGAACAAATGATGCTATATGAACAGATCAACGGATTGATGAAGATTGATATCTCTTAAGGGCAAGTAGGGGACAAGGAGGGAATGTGGAAATATGGATTTTTATGATCAGTTATGTCCCCTATCTTGGACCCCAACGGTTTCATGTATAAATCACAAATACATGTATGTTCCCTCCAGTTCCAGTTATGAAGACGCAAACACATGTGCGTCCACCGTCAACATGTCCTCTTTCAGATCCGCCATGAATGGGCCGGATATTCTATTCCTAAGTATGAAAGGCCACCGGCTTTATATGGTTCATTTACCCCATTTTACAGTCCAGGCGAGTAGGCCCTGATTCTGCCATTAAGACTTTTCCTGCCTTCTGCCTCTGAAAGCTCCAGTCTGAGCTCGCATCTGTATCCATGAACTTTGTCCTACTCCCTGCGCGGCTAACGGTGCCTGACTCGACCTGTCTGCTTGCCAAAAACTGTATTTCACCTTCGAGATTATCTGCTCCGCTCCCCATCCAATGCATTCCTGTCTAGTAGTTTAAGTAAACATTCTTCCAGCTACCGAGCAAAGGGCCCGGCTTCTCTGTCTTTATGTAAGTAATTCATAGCCCTGTTACTATGGAAGATTTCTGCCCTTGCATCTCATGTAGACACTTAGACGCTTGTACACGCACTCACAGTCAGTATAGAATAGATTTTATTCGAGAGACCTTTCCTTTTGGATAACGTAGTTCTTTAAACATAGGATGTTAGATATGATTTGGGATTAGGTTGACTTGACCCCCCAGACTTCTGTCTCCACATGTAGAGCTAAATGTCAAGTCCCCTTCACCCCCTAGTTGCACGTCAATCACACGTCATGCTGCTGCGCGCGCATCTCTGCCAAGTATTTCTGCTGACATTGCGAAATTCTTTCATGGAACCACCCATTTGTGACATCATACCTAGTGACGTTCTTTAGTTACGCCTAGTTACACCCATTTTTTAGTTACGCATGTATGTTTTATCTCTGTTATCAACTGTTACGCCTCCTGCATCTGTTTTCACTATAATGCCTTTGTATAAAAATGATTACCTGTCAATAAAGTTGGTCCTTCACTTCCTGAACCTTCGTGGTGATGGAATATGGAGTCCATCAATTCGAATTGATTTTGGAATAAAGCCCGTTCCGAACCTCTAATACCACGGATTCTGCCTCTTATTTTACTGAGCTATTATTATAGATTTTCCGCATCAAATTAAGTACCGGTAATTAAATTATTTACCACACCGTCCAGCGTGTGCTCGTACCATATATTCCTTATAGTCATAGCAGCGAAGCCGCTCAACCTGAGTGGCCACCTCCTCCCGCGCTGCCAACACCTCCTCCCGGGTGCCCCCATTCGCGTGGCCATCGAGTTCCACCCGGCGCAGCCGAGCCTCAGCCTGATCAATATCCTGCAACAGCACCTTGCGCGTCCCGGCGACGGACGAGATGCAAATCCCTCTCACCACCGCTTTAAGCGCATCCCATTCATGGGCTCTGCTCGTCGCCGTCCCTGAGTTGCCTAAAAAGTAGCGCTCTACGCCCTCCCCAAGCTCCGTGTTAAACACGGGATCTTCCAGCGACACCGGATTCAAACGCCACGTCGGAATCACTTGCCTCTGCTGCGACCAGAGTATCGTTATCAAACAAGGATTGTGGTCCGAGAGCGTCTTTGCCAGATACTCGCTATGGTGCGTGAGTTCCAGGGCTCCCGGTGTACACAAAAAGCCATCAAGCCAAACATGTAAGTCATGAGGCGCAGAATAGAACGAATAGTCCCTGTCAAATGGATGGTGTACCCGCCAAGCATCCACGAGGCCCCAAGCTTCCTGCCAGTCCCTTCTCACCCTGGCCACTCTGCGCACTGCCGACTTAGCCAGCGGGGGGTGAGAACGGTCCAGCTCCACATCGGTCACAGAATTAAAGTCCCCCCCAAGAAACACCGTGCCAACCAAAAACGACGCCAGCCTCCCAGAGAGCCGTGTAAAGAATGCAGTGTAGTCGGAATTCGGGGCATAGACAACTGCAAAATGTCACATCTCTGCCATCTAGCCGGCCGGACACCACCACAAACCTCCCCTCTGGATCTACCAGCGTATGTATGGGTTGGAAAGGAACCCCGGACCGTACCCAAATTAAAGTCCCTCTAGCAAAGGCAGAAAAGGTAGTGTAAAATAACTGTCCCCTCCATCTTTTCTGCCACGCCCGCCCGTCAGCCTGGTCTACGTTTGTCTCCTGCAAAAAGGCTACCTGGATCCCCCTGCGGACCAAATATGCATGCACTTTATAACGTTTTCTCATGGAATTCAGCCCTCGCACATTCCAAGTGACACATTTAAATTCAAGTCGGGTCGCCATATGGAAGAATACAACAGAACACAATCCAATGCAGCCTAGCGGGCACACTGACAAATCCCCCCCCGTGCAAACAATCCCCAACAAACCCACTGCCCTCCCATCCCCAGAACAGGCTCTAAACCATAGTTACCCATCCAAACAGAGACCCAACGAAGGAAAGTACCCTGGTAGCTACCAGAGTCTCACAATAAGTGTAAGGTAGAGGGGGTGACTCAGCACCAACACAAGCCGGACAGCGATCTCACCAGCCCAACCTAAATGTCGGCCTCAATTGTCGAATTCCCCTCCTTCTGGCAGCGTCCCGCCCCCGGAGGTCGTCCCCAATTAAGAACCCCCCCCAAACCGCCCCCCCATCCAAGCCAGGAACTAGACCCCCCACCATCTTCAACAGGACCATTCTCACGCCCTTTGATATACTCAATCAAAATTTCAGACGTCCATTCTCAAAACCATAGATACTCCAATACCAATAACTACATACCCACTCATTGACTCTTAGATCTACACACACATCCACTCACTCACCTGTACAGTCACTCATACTTTCAGTCACTCAGTACAGGACTATCATATGCATTTATACACCTACATAGACACTCACACACCACCAATCATCCATAGAGGTACTCTCACACCTAGTCAGTCATGCAAATAATTAATCACACTCCCATTTACTCACCTATGCAGTTATACACACACAAGTTCAGTTACTCATAAAAATAGTACCACATTCTTACGCTCTTATACAATCACTGGTACAAGCGCACACTCATCCATACAGCCACTCTCACAATCACACACTCTCACATATACCCACTTATATACTCTTACACACATATATACTGCCTTTCACATATGTAGTTACTCACACATGTACCACTGAGATATACATTCAATCACTAACACACCCATATATACACTCACCCAACCATCAGTCCATCACAGATGCACTCTTAAAACCATGCACCCATAGAATCACCCACTCACACATGTATGCACAGAGTCACACACACCCCACCCACACAAACACTCAGGCACCCAAACAGATACTCAGACAACCAATCAATAACCCATAGAGACACTCATATAGCTATTCACAAAACCATGCAGCTGCTTATACACCAACAGACAGACAGATACAAACATTCACACAGTTTAGTCACTAGTCTGCCGTAAGATACGTTTAATGACTCACTTATACAGTCAGTCACGCAACTACTAAATCATCCATTCACACACTTATACACCCACTCATTCTTCCATAGGTTTTTCCCTATATATATATTAAACATATTTAAAATTTACAGAAACACACACTCACTGGATGACGTCATCAGTGATGTCATTTCAGATGTCATCAGTGATGTCATCAGTGATGTCACTGACTATGTCATGAGTGATGTAATATGTGACGTCATCAGCAGTGCATTGCAGGGGCGCGAGTTATAGTTAGCTGAACTAACTATAACAGGGGAATTTCTAGGGTTTTGTACGAAGGAAATGTCCAGCTAACTATAACGCCCCTGAAACCTATGGTTTTTTAAGTGAATTTCTAAGGTTTTTTAAAGGCCAATTCCTAACTATAACGCCCCTGAAACCTATGGTTTTTTCAGTGAATATATATATATATATTTTTTAACCACCAAAATCCCATACCAGGAAATCACGGAGCACTCTGAGGTTCACAGTCCTCACTTTAATTTGTCAGATGCGTTTCAGCAATTATGCCTTTTCCAATGCCATAGTGTTCCCATTGTTCCCATTAACCATTTCACTACATTTAAAACACTCCTGTCTCCTCTTCATTGGACGTGAAAAAGTGCTGTAGCAGAAAACAGACTGCATTATGCTCAATGTTATCTATTTACTCAGTCCAACATTATGACATGCATAGTTCCTTCATAATCTCTCAGTGAGTGTGCCTTAATACTTGTAAATCGTATTTCAGGAATGATATTCACTTAGTAGAAACAAGTTATTCAGGGCACCAATATATTCAATTGCATGTCTGATATTTCACTCACCAATGTGGCACATTGAAGACTTAGTCCATCATCCTACTGTGCTCTGACCAGCAACAGGCAAGTATCCATAGGAGCTTTGTTTATTAACTTGCTTACTTTCATTATAGTAATGACGACCTTGTGTCGACGAACACAATACACTGGTGGTGGGAAGAGGTTCAAGCAGATATCCACTGAACCTTCCCCACAACTTGTGGGTGGGTTCCTCCATCGTAACTGCAGCCGTCACGAAAATATTAACCACCAAAATACCATACCTGGAAATCAAGGAGCTGAATAGAGCTAGGGGTTGGGAGGCCCACGGACCCCCCTCCTTTAAAATAAATAAGGACCTGTAGCTAATCCCCTCTGCGCACAGCTTTTACTAGCGGCCTAAGAAGGCTCACAGAGGGGGGCGGCGTGGGCCACCTCCCCAATAATTGTAGTAGTGGTCCTGGGGAATGGTGTCCCCAGACCCTAACAAGGCTCAGGTAGGAGGGGCAAGTGACCCCCTCTTTAATATAAAAAAGTTCATGCGGGATGGAGTCCGCTGGGCCTAATTATGCTTGGGGAGGGGCCACACAGAACTCCTCCCCTTTCTTAAAAACGGCCCTGGGGATGAGGTCCCCAGGGCGTATAAGGTTTGGGTAGGTTTGTGACATATTAACCTAAGTAAAACGCTAATTTAACCTTTGTTTTTTCCAGTGAATATATATATATACGCACACACAACAAACACACCTCTCCAAATATCTTTATCTATTGACTTGCATTTTGCTTCTTCCTGCCACAGTCCAAAGCATGAGACAGTGGGCATTTTACTTGGACATGAATATAGTGCCACTCAAAATAACAGTTTTTCAATAATATGCAACAACACGAGTTATTCCGGGTTTGTGACGGACTTTTTAAGCAGTTGCTTCTGACTTGATAGGAACTTCAAGTAACATTCTGAAGGGGTGAAGTCTTGTTAAGGACTTCACACTGTTTGTTCTGGCTCGAAAAGGACATCTACTAATTACTTTAGTGTGCAGTCATGTGAAGGTCTGACCAGTTGACTTTGCCAATGCTTGTTTTTCTTTCTCTCTTTTACTTTTTTACAAATTAAGAACTGAATTTAGGACATGTGATGAACCTGTTGCGGTGATTTGCTTTTTTCCTGGGAAAGTAAATACTCCTGGGATTTATCTAAATGTATTTATCCATTCTGGACATTGTGCAGTGTGTGAACATTTTGTTTTGCGTAATGAATCAGACAGTGTCCTGTGAATCAGATCTAAGATTTTAAAATTTCCGTAGTTTGTTATCCACTTCTGATTGCTTAATATATGTACCCTGTGCAATAGTAAATCAATGCATAATACGATTGCTATACTGATTCTACAGACAAGGACGACTACTGCTTGCCTCTTCCAAACTGGGGTGTGGCAATCTGTGCAGTTTAGAATAGAAAAGCAGTGAAAAGATCCTGTACAATAGAGTTTTGCTGAAAAAATCTATTTAAAAAATCATTTTTATTGGAACAATTCTCTTGTAAAATTGTTTTTTTATTTTTTTCAGAAAAATTCTTACTGGAAGCCTTTTTTTGCACGAATGGTTACAAAACTTTCCAACTTTTGCTAAGTGCTAAATTTGTAAAGGTTGTGAAACATCATGTTTTTTATGTTTCTGTTGCTTTGGATGTGGGAGTTTTGCTACAAAGTCCCACTAGCCCCAATGACCTCTATTCATTCATTTCCTGTCCTCTGTTCTGGGACGTTATAAATGCTGACAATAAATGCCAATGATAGGGCTGTGGAGAGGCTGACACTCAGTAACTAGCCTGAGACTGTCACCTTTATTCAAGTGACCCCCTGAATAAACCCCTAAATGTCAATAAATATTGATAGCTCCCATCACCTGCCCTGTTCGAGCTGGAATCCTTGTATGGTGTCAAGGTGCAACCCCACACTGACGTCTATGGTGTCAATGTGCAATCCCACACTGACATGCAATAATATATTTGGACTGCTTGCTGGCCAATTCATTTAATGCATATTGGTTTGTTTGCACGTTTAGGGTGGAGAAATAAATACTGGTGCATATTTAGATTCTATACAATCTGGAAATGTTGGTGGAAAACTGTACCAGCACTCACTGGCGCCAGCTGTTTAAATAGACACAAAATCCACAAGTTTGTCAGATTCACCTAAACATATCTATAATATTATACAAGAAGAAGATCCTGTACTCAAGTAAATATAATTTCGCACCAGTTTGAGCTGCATAACGTTTGAATGTGCCCGTCAAATAATCACTGAAATTCAATTATCCAAAGGGATCTTCAGCGTAGGTCCAGGAGGGTTGGATCCATAACAGATGTTCGGGATAACTAAATCATAAATCTGCTGAATCAAATCTATGATATCATATCATATATCCCACCAGCTCATATGAGATTTAAAAGATCAGATCAAATCATAAACCTGCGTTGAAGGTTGGTCAGATCTGGCATGAGTGCACATTTATCCCTTTAGGAATTCACAAAGGTAGTTTCAAAGAGATCTTCTAGAAAGGTGTGATTGTTGTAGATTTCCAGGGCAACTTCTGAATAAAGGTTTGCGAAAGTATTTTCTGGAACGCAATTACAGAGGAATTCTTGCTTGCAGGATAACTCGATGTATCTGCGAACAAGCAGCACACTGGGAACTCTCCCAGTTTCAGCAAACCCGGGTGCAACTTAGAACATCAGATCCTATTGCCTGGTGCTGCACGGTGGTGAGAAACATCAGCAAGATTTAGGCTACCAAATCACCCTAGCCAGCTCCTTCAGCTGATGTGGGCCTGTGCTGCAAACAGGGGGTCAGTCGAAGTCTCTTTGTTCGGCTGGGATGTGGTTGGTGTCCAATGGACTACAAGGTTCCTTGTCACCTGATGACCACTTCCTGAGAAGTGTGCATCTGACTATCCCAGGATGCACCAGTCTGCCCACTTGCAAAATGGCAGGACCCCACTCTCGGTATGTGGAGCTCCCTAGCCCAACCCGGAGGTGTGACTACCAACGGGGCTACACGCCCTATAAAGAGTGGTTGGCAACTGGTTTCCCCATCCTTGTGACTAGAGCCAGCCTGTTTCCTAGACAATGGAACAGGCCCTCTTCCAAATGTTCCCTATTTGACCTTCAAAGGCAGCTTCTCCTTTGAAGCTCACCTTAGGGGCTCACACCCATGTGGCTTCCTGCAGGAGGAAGGTAACATCTCTCTCCAGAGCAGGCTTCTATTGACTACTTTCCTGAAAGTTGTTAACATGTCTCCCCAGGAGGGCAGTAAGCTGTCTCGGGACAGTTTCCTTGTGCAACCGTTAAGGGCACAGGAGATTAAAGGCAACAAAGTGGCAACTTTGTGCAAATTGCACACTGCAGCATGTTACATTAATTTCGACTGGAGAATCCAGTCGGGCTTAAAGTCACAAGCTGTTTGCCAGCATTGAGAATCAACTTTGGTCGCAGAGTTCAGTAGTTAGCCCAGCTGAGGGTTTCAGCGTGTAACCCTGTTCTCGCCAATGGGACGACCAAGTTCTCCTTCAGTAAAAACAACAGTTTCGTGTTTTTACCGTCAGAATACGTAAATTACATGTTCTGTCCAAGAAATATGTTGCACCCTTCCTTAGGCCTCGATAGGGCTGCCATAGGTGTGATTTACACATATTACCAGAGGAGGCTTGTCTTTGCCACTGTGGGCAGCGGTCAGGCCAGCTAGCAGTTGAAAACTGCTCGTCCAGTCTGCAATGGCAGACTCGGAGGTAGGTTTTACGTGGGTCACATCCAGTGTGGCAAAAGCAGTGCTGCAATCCCTAGAGAGACCCTCTAAATTAAAAGCCCTGGGTACCATATACTAGGGGCTTACAAGTAATTTAGCTTATGCAAATCTGATATAAGCCAATTCAACATACATGTTTTATGGTATGGGCACTGGTACTGAGTCTGAATAGCAGGTCTAAGTGCACTCTCAAAGTCAAAAAGCCAGCAGCATCAGTCAAAACTGTGGGGGTGATGATACAAAAAGAGCCATTTCCTTATAGGTGCGAAAAGGTCAAGCAATTCCAAATGGAAATTGCAAAAGTGTATACCTAACTCAGATGCAGGGCAGGGGACTAAAAGTCACCTAGGTCAGGAATCTACCCATGATTCTAGGCAGTGGATGCAGCAAGTACCTCCACAGCATAAAGATTAAATACATGCCAACAGACCGAATTCAAAGCAAACACAAGGAGATGTTGGATGGAGCACTGAAACTTTTCAGACACTCACCCCCAGTCACAGATCTGGGTTGAATCCATCATTGTTCTTTGGCTCAGTCCACCACCCCAGTTCAGACCCAGCCATATGCAAATCAGTCTTGGCCCTGTTCCTTATGGGAACAGTCCAGCCCAAACTACCAAGCCAGGTCTTCCCTGGACCGGAACCAAGCATCCTGGGACCGGTTTTGGGGTAACACCCCTCATCAGCCAGGCTAGCTTGAATCCAGTGGGAAAGTGAGCAGGAACCCACGTCTGGGCATACCCTGCCAACATAGAGTGAACAAAGCAAACACAAGGAGATGATCGACGGAGTGCTGAAACCTTTCAGACACTCACCCCCAGACACAGATCTGGGTTGAATCCATCATTGTTTTTTTTAGCTCACTTCACCACCTGAGGTTCAGACCCAGCCATATGTAAAGCAGTCTTGACCCTGTTCCCAATGGGACCCAATTCAGGCAGGACTCTCCCAATTTCTTAAGCCAAAATAGACTTTATTTTAGCTGTCTCCCTCCTGAATAACATCGTGTTATTATCATTTTTTTCCTTTTTCCACTGCTCAAAGAGCAGTGAGGCGGCGCTCCCTCTGCCTTAGCGGAGGAGCCGCTGCTGAAGGTCTGCAACCTGATTAAAAAGATGTCATCTGTGGCAAGAAACCGACAAATGTGATTAAATAAATATAGAAGCTGACACTAGCTAAAATAGAGAGAATCAAAAGTCTTCCTCGAAAGAAATGGAAAACAGAAATACTGGTTTAGTACATTATGATTAAAAAACATACAATTAAAGTCTTTTCTCAGGATGAAACAGAGGAAAGACTATGGGGCATATTATCAAGACAGGCGATAAAATTATCGCCCCTTTAGCGGCAGAAAACTGCCGCTAAAAGGGGCGATAATGGGCTTGATAATATGCTCTATGGAATTCCAATTGAAGCGCATGTTAGATGTCCTTCACATCTAACATGGGCTTCAATTGGAATTCCATAGAGCATATTATCAAGCCCATTATCGCCGTTTTAGCGGCAGTTTTCTGCCGCTAAAGCGGCGATAATTTTATCACCTGTCTTGATAATATGCCCCTATGTTTAACAGCGAATCAGAGAATATCAATAAAATGGGAGCAAGTTGTTCCACTTTGGGGCAATGACTCAGTCTTATACAGACATAACATAAGTATTTGTAAAGTGCACATTCACCACTATGGGTATCTTGTCGCTGAATAACAGATGTTTGTTGTAACCTAACTCAATGGTACTCCTTTTATCAACCTCAGATGGATGAAAGGCTGAGTGGACCCACTGGGAATTGAACCTGTGGCCATGAGATTGAACACAGGCCCCTGCAGTAGACACATTAGTCAACAGAGCCACCAGACCCAGCTAGTCCACTGAGCCACCAGACGCGTTTTTACGGATGACTTATCCAGTCATAACGCCATGCCACCTTCTATTATAGGCAAAATTCCAGTCTCCCAAAACAGGCCGAGCCGTCACTTCCACAAGCGCACTGTTGAGGTTAGCACTCCAGTGCACTTAACTCTCCTTTGCACATGCGCGTCTTTGACTAATCAGCTGATTCCTTTTAACTTCGCCTCCTAGAATGGTGCTAGAGCAGGCGCCATCGAGTCGAAATGCAGAACAGTCCACAACAGCAATTTACAGTAGGCAGACATGTCACTGGCTTGAAGTGAGTAATTTCACCACTTTTTGACCATTATTGCTTTCCCCATGCTCATAGTTCCGTTTACATTTCATTTGTATGTAGTTTATTGGATTGCAGCATATGCATTATTAAAAAAATGTCATGACTGCTTTTGTTTGAGAAGTTGTCAGGGGTTTGAAGGTATGTGTGTCCCTTTTTGCTCCACCCAAAATGCAAAACAAATGTAATTTTTACACAAACCTCACATTATCGGAAGTGCCAACCACATAACCAGTGTAAACAAGCATTTGCAATACAATAGGTCTTGCATTTATGCAAGTTTGAGCTATTGGCATTGTAAATGACAATGCCTTTTATTTATATTTTAAAAACCAAAACATAAATAAAAGGCATTGTCATTTACAATGCCAATAGCTCCAAATCGCGTAAATGCGACACCTATTGCATTGCAAATGCTTGTTCTTCATCCAATGACCATCTAGAACAGAGCAGACATTCCTCTATAACTTCAGAGACTGTAGTCGTATACTACCGCATGCTTACCACACCAGGCAGCTTCAATAAACCCTTCAACAAGTCCAACACATCCGCAACGCTCATCCTCCAAAGCAACCTTGCAACCCTAGACCTTCACCAACACTCTGGTAGTCACACCTACTCAGAGAAACAAAAGCTTAATGCCATCATCCTGCCCCATGTCACTGTCATAGTTCCCCTGCCCTATGATCCGACCAGGGAAGACCACCCACCCATCACCTTTATACTAACCTCACCCTCTCTCCTTCACCACCACATCAGCTGACATGCTCTCCATACTCCCTCATCTTGGAAATACAATCAGAATTCTTGACTCAACACCGCCTCTAATGAACAGCCCATTTCACTATGAACCACGCGCCCCATCACATCCTTCAGCGCTTGCCTCCAATGCATGGTGTACCGTGCTCATGCCAACCACGTAAGCTTCTAGAATACATATACCGCACGTATTAAACTTGTAACTGTTAAACCCACGTGAATCTCTAGAACTCAAAAATGCTATCAAACCTTCCTGGAATCGCCCACAGTTAAAGAGGCGAACCCATGAGCAATGTACCAAACTGACAGTTGTGATCACCAAGTGTGACTGTGCACATCTTCACAGTCTTGAAGCCCTCAAACTCTAATGGCAGACAGGCATTAAATATCAATAACATACAGAGAACTGCACCAAAGCCCAAGCATGCAAACAGTGCATGCATATGTGGCCTGTACAGTATACTTCCTCCCATATGGACATTCACGCCCAATGAGGATGCGAACGGTGGGTGCAGTCACTCGTTGGAGTGTCAGTGCCACCCACTTGCTAATTCATTGCATGGATCCTTAAAGTGAACACCAATGAAATGTGGGATGCCAGCAACAAAACCCCTTTGCTCTTTGTTTAAATCTCTTGCACAGGTAAGCAGAGTTATTCTGTGTTATGTAACAGTGGGTGGACATCTTTCCTAGAGAAACTGGTCTCTATTATACTCTTCCATCGCCTTCCAAAAGAGCAGAGACTTGTGTGTTTGTATGCATGTGTGTGTTCATGTGAGTTTGGTGTGTGTGTTGGGTGGAGTTTTTGAATCTCATGGTTATTCAAATGTGTTCATATATTTGGGATTTAATTTGTTATTCCGGTAAATAATCAAAATTAATTCAGACATATGACATTATTCCAGTAAATTTCATTTTTGTTTTTTTAAACATTTTGTTATGTGTGAGTTAACAGTAGCCAGACATGTCATTTAGGGGTACACAGTGGTGTAGCGTGGGTTGCCAGTGCACGTGGCAAGGCAAGTATTCTTTCACTTTTCTTTTAACATTTTACGCCCCTATTAAAATGTTGTGCCCCTAAGAATTTTGCGCCCAGGCAACTGCCCCTGTGGCCCCGCCCATGCTGCGCCACTGTGGGTACATAACAGGTAATTTATAATTATTGTCCAGTAATGCCATTGAGCTAACAGTAGATATGACAACAACCCACAAAGAGGACTACTGAGTGGTTGGTAATTGTCCCTAAGACTCCAAAGTGGTTTTATTAGACTTCAATGTACATTAACCGTTAAGTATATATATTTAATACCACATTTTTCGTGCTCAATTAGCATCAAAAATGAGTTTTTTTCAAACAGGAACGTCTGTACTATACTGTTTAATTTTGTGTTTTTGCAGTTAAAAAATAAGAAAATATTAACTTATATTGTTAAAATGTGAAGGTTATAGTGAATTTGTTTTGCTTCTTTGAGCAAACATCCGTCTGTAGAATGGAAGGCCTCTAGAACTGTCCTTTGCAGTGTTCTGCTTACCATGGGGTCACCGACTGCGGACAGAATGCTAGGTTGGCTTATTTCTCAAGATGAAAAGGGCTATGTAAGATAAAACTGAGCAATGCGGTTTGATGGTTTTACTATTTAAAAGAACTGTAATGTCTAGGGTGTAATTAGATGCTAAGAAGTAAACGCAACCTCGTTTTTTATGCTCTCTATTTGATTTCATCAGTAATTGTGGAAATTCTATGAATTGTTGAAAAATATATATTTGTAAGACATTATTCCTGTAAAATAACTTGAATTAAACTTTTTGTGCAATAACCTAAGCCAGTATGTAAAAATGTAAACATAGTGTTCAAATGTTTATTATACTTGCCCCTGGAGATCTGAAAGTTTTTGCCTGGGCTGGAGAGTGGCACTGGCTCGTGAGTCCTCCTTGTCGCATGTGCCCCAGAGGGACATCCATTACTTCCCCCTGGTTCCCATGTCTTCCCTTCCAATGCAGATGCCTTCTCTTGGGCTACTCCCGCTGTGACCGAGCATTGCGCGGTGTTTCATGCCTCCCTGCATTAGTCCATAAACCGATTAGAGCTCCAAGTGAATGATACGTATAGATGGCAGGGCGCCCAGTTCAGGTCTGGGTCAGGAGACTCCGCGCTGGCAGTCAATATGAGCAAATCAGCTTGTGTTGTCCTCCATATTGATCCGCGCGGGCGTTCCTTAGGCTTGACGCCTGATGTTTCAGTTGTCGCGGGCTTTGTGTCCGCATGCCCTCCAAGTCCTCGCGCAACGGCAAACACCAGCTCCAAACACACATGCAAAATGTTTAAAAGCATCGACCGCATATGGATCCCCAATTGATTCTCTGTACATTTGTGGTTGAAAACTGTGCACTACAGTAGCACACATTTTCAACATCTAGTCATCTAGAAGTTTCACGCGGAGGATCTGGTTCATGTCTCGCGATCCTGATGCATGTCTGTTCTGATCAAAATAAACCTCCAAGAAGTCTTTTGCCAAGTTCCTTGCTGTGTTCTTTGTCCAACTTGTTAATTCTTTTCCTTCTGCTTGACCCCTCCCTCAGTTTCTTTGTTAAATTAGCACTGATGCGAGAATTGTATGCTTCAAGACTTTGGCTTAGCTTCAATTAGTGCTCATAAAAAAGGGACTAAATAGGTAAACAGAAGAAAGAATAATGAAGCAAACTAAGCTATTATATTAGAACTAGAGACATTCTGTGAATTGGAAGTTCAAAAGCGTATACCTTATTATCCAAATCATTTTAAAGATCTGGATAATCCTGTGAGACTGTGACTTTTTTCAATTAATTCCAAAAATGAAAAACTTTGGTACTCACGTTGAATGCTACAACCTTACTAAAAGTTGTCCCCAACGTCTCCAGCTGCCCCCTTACTGAACTATTGACACCTGCAGCCAGCAATACCACTGCAGTGCACTTGTCTTATGCCTTCTCTTATCTCATTATATCCCCACACCATTTTTCTTCCCCTTAATTTATGCAACACTTGTTAAAGCTTTATCAAGTCACTGCAGCTCAGAATAATCTAATGCCTGCTAATGCAGAAACTTTTATGTCCCTTTCTACTCAGTATGTGGATTTCGGATCACAAGACCCAATTTAGGCATAGTGGTCTCTAGCCCAACTTGGAAGATACCATTGTGTTGGTATTACATAGGTTGGTCATCGAATAGGTAGGCGTACTATGCTTTATATTTTGCGTCTTCACTTATATACCACATATAATGCTGCCGTGCCTCGAGGTGTGAGCCTAGTTCACCGACTCTCTTGCATACAGAAGACTATTGCTGATCATGTGCCTAACAAAAATGAATGTGTCCATCTGTAACGAAACCGGTGCTCATGTAAAGCGCTCGGATACCTGATATCTTCTGGTCTAGTTTGCGCTATATAAAACTCTAAAAAAAATAATTTAAAAAAAAGGTTGACTGCTGTGACTCTCCCAGCCATCTAGAATGGTGACTTCCTTGTGTTTGCGTAAGTGATAGCGATTACAATAATGCTGTTTGTTATAAAAGATTTAATTTCTTCTCCTAAAACGATACATGATTTCCTTTGAATTATCCATGAGTTGTTCACCAGTCACAGAGAAAAATAGGAAGCCCAGACAAAGACAAGCAGTGAAAGAAAGCCAGAAATTCAGGTAAATTAGGGCGAAAACTCAGGCTTGAACTCTTCCTGGTGATGTGTCTGCAATCTGTGAAAGCAGAGGGCACAAGAGCAATTCCAGAGCCCCAGGAGACAATAGCTAATGACACTTCTTGTTAAATGTTCAAACAAGCAATACCTCTCAATTAATAAATGCTACGTGTCCCCGAATACCTTGAGTACTAGTGATGGCAAATTAAATTTCACGCAGTCTCTTATGGGATTATTCTTAAGTGCCTCAAGTCAATACATACAAGGAATCAGCTTGCTAAAGGCTTCCCATCTACCCTGCCATCATTCATTGGTGCCTCAGATGATTGATTGTGGTAAGGCATAGCACTGTGGAAAAACTCTAGTACAGTCATGGAATTAGCAGTAGTGGTCATTGGTTGTAATCACTCAAAGAAATTGTTTACGGAGAACAGTGGGAGTTGCGGCTGGGGAGGTTGTGTTCACATCATTTAAAATATTTAATGTAAGCTCTGACCATCTCCTCACAATATTAAAAACATCTGGTGCTTGTTTACTCAGCTTATAGTCTGTTACATTGACATGTTTCTGCAAGTGTTTGCCATCAGGTCACATGCATGTATCAAGACTGTGGTTACATGCTACTTTCATACCCTTACAGGTAACTCTTGTATGAGATTGCCACACATTTCTTCTGTAGGAAACGGTTGACATTGCACTAAGTGTCCATTTATTGTCAAGCTACAATACTTTTTTAGCGATACTGAGGGATGACAATGAAAAATGTGAGATTTATGACCGAAATGTAACACCCCCATAACTGTATTAGGAGATCTGACCTTTGTTTTTCAACCCTTTAGTCCCAGTTCTGAAAATTGATGCTTGAGAAGGAAAATGTACCCATATTGATATTGAGTTTCCAATGCAGAACACCAATACCACTGGACTGGACCGGCCACTTCACTATCACTAGCTTCCTTTTCAGCATCCTACCAAAAAACAAAGGTCAATTCCAAAAAAAAAACATCGTGTCAGATCCTTCAAAGGCTTCTATAGACACAACCTAATTCTTGAAGTCATCTCTCCTCCTATCAACTCCACACCCGATACCAACAGCCTTCTAAACAAAATCCACACTTTTTAAAAACTCTACAAACATTCACACCCCTATTAAATCATGCAAGTACAAGCAAAAGCCTTCAGCACACTCGTGCTGTAAACACCTCCCTGACAATAAACAATGTCCACAGGCAGCAAAGAAATGTAAAAAATGACTACACTAATACCATGCCACCAACAGATGTAGAATGCTTTTCAAGGCACCCAAACACTGCATTAAACCCCTCCTTACCTACTCCTCACTCCACAGAACACTGCAATGCCATCAGCCCAACAGACCATCATTTCTTATGCCATCCTCTTTCCATAGATTCCTGCAGTGGTCATCCTTCAAAGTCCTCTCCCATGCAGATCTCTCTGGCATATTCAACTCCTTCAAAGCCACTTGTTAAGATGATGATGCCTTACCCCCATACTTCGTGAAAGCCTTCTCTGGAGATGCTCCATCACCCCTACTCACCTTTGCCAATGTCTCCGTCACTCAAGGCATCTTCACAGAAACTCTCAAGACAGGCCAGCACCTACTACTTCTAAAGAAATCTTCCCTAGACCCTGATGACCTTGCTAACTACTGGCCCATCACTCACCTACCATTCATCGGCAACGTCATTGAAAAAGCAGTCTGTTTTCAACTCCAAGGTCACATTAGTGCTAACCAGCAACTGCACGACTACCTGTCTGGCTTCAGATCACACTACAGCATGGAACCTGATATCTTACAGATTGTAGATGATGTCTTTCTGACCACAGATAAATTTAACCTCTGTCGCCTGGTTTGCTGGACCTCTCCACTGCCTTCAACACAATTGTCCATCGCACCTTCATATGCACCCTTGAGTCTCGAATGGGATTCACGGGAAATGTCCTTCACTGGTGCTCTTCCTACCTTTCCAACCGACACAGGTTTGTTCACATAGGCACCTCCTGGTCCCAAAAGATCCCTATAACCTGTGGAGTCCCTTAGGCTGCCATACTGTCCCCTGTCATCTTCAAACTCTACATAGATCCACTTAGTGCTCTCCTCACAGATAACAGCATCAAGTGCCACAAATACGCAGATGATACACTACTCTCCTTGAAGTCTACTCAGCTTCAGACATGCAATGCCTCAAACACTGCCTGAACATGACCAAGACCTGGATGTCAGGCACTTACCTGAAGCTCATCCCAATCAAGAAAGAATTACTGTTATTTTTCAAGAACAACAAGCAAGAAACAGTACAAACCCTGGTCACTGACATGAACTATGAAGGCTTCAAACCCCAAGGTTCAATGCATGCCAAGTCATTTGCGTTCACCCTGGACACCACCCTCGCCACTAGGAACACATTGCCAAAAAACAAAGATAGTCTGGTACCAGCTTTCTCTGGTAAAGAAAGTGAAAATGTTTCCTCCAGGAAGGGACTTCAGAACCGCTGTTAAAGCCCGGTATTTTTGCATGTGGATGGTGGTCTCCCAAACTCCACACTGACACCCCTTAAGTCCACTCTGCATGTCTCATCCAGGGCCTGAAGGAATATGATCACATCACACCCATCTTCAAAACCTGCTACATCATTTACAAAACAGATCTTGCAGACAAGCTGAACATTTCTGGTGCTTTTCGGCACACTCACAGGACAATATCAGACCACAGACTAAGAAGTGTAAAAGTAAAAACAAGTCAGCAGGCCTTTTCCCATCAATGCACTAACAGTGTACAAACGAGGTAACTCTCCTGCCACGTATTGACTGTTCTTTTTGTTATCCCTGTACAGTGCTTTGCTGCCTTTTGAGTAGGTTTGCATTATAGAATTAGCCCATACATACATATTTTGTTGAAACGGTTTGCAATCCTATCAGCTGCGACCTGAATCCATGAGAGGTACCAGTTTGCCATAGGGACTTGCATAGACCTTCCACCGTCTATGCAGTGATTCGCAAAGATCTGGCCTGAGGCATCACACACATTTGTTTCCAAACTTTGAACAGTTGGCATTACAATCTCTCAGCAACAGTGCACATTTTGTGATAACAATATTAAATGACCAGGGTGCATTAGTAATTAGGGAGCTTCTGCAGTATCATGCTGAATCTAAGAACCTCTTTGAGAATCACTAGAACCATAAAATGACCACACATAATCCTACCACCCATATGCACCAACTAATTATATTGAGTCACAAAACAAGAAACTTTCTGAGTGATATTGATTGATCTTTGAATTTTCATTCAGGGTGTCCACTAACTCCCATTTGTGCTTAGTTCAATATCATACCTTAGTAAAGCATTTAGAAATTTGGAATTAATATTGAACGCAGACCTCATGTCCAAAGCTCAGATAGGCAAGCTCATAAAATTAGTTACTCATGAATTTATCTATAGCTGATAATTTCTCCCCCCATTTATCTCAGTTGCTAAGAGAGTGACAGGGTGCAGTCTTGTCAATAGATGCCTGGCGTACACATCTTCATGGGTAGAATTATAAACCCAATGCTTCAGAGATTTGAGAATGCAGCTGCCTGTCTACCACAAACATATCTTGCAACATATTTTTTTAGTTTGGAAGTGTGCTATTGGCTACCAATAAATATCCATATTCATTTTGGGACCTCTCCCTTAAGTCACTCCCCAGCTCTTAACCCCTTCTACGCGCAGCAAATTCTGCCGCGATGCGAGTGGGGGCGGGGCTGGGCGTGGCGCTCAGGTACCCAGGACGGCTCCTGGCCGTCATAAATCATGGTGGGCTTGTGCTCATGACGGCCGGGAGCCATCCGAACTCTGCCCACCAATTAATTCGCCCGCACAGGCGGGGAATTAGCCGTGTGTGGGCGGAGCAGCAACGGTCGGACGGCTCCCGGCCATCATGAGCACATGACTACTGTGACTCATGATGGCCGGGAGCCGTCCTGAGCATCGATAAGGTTAAAGAGTTTGTCTAGCCCATCATTGGGTGCTTCCATTGAATCACTGACACAGTATCGAGGCAAACGATATCATTTGATGCAAATATTGTATAAAAAATGTTGTTTACCAAAAAATTGGGTCACCCATTATTATAATGGTAAGTACATAAATACTGGAAATACAATATCGATTCACACTAATGTTGTCCAAAAACATAAAAAAATATCATTTGTTTAAGATATATATGTGTTATTTAAAGTAGTAAGTCTTACATATTTTACTATATCACTTTAATATAACGTAAAATAAATCAAACCCACTAATATTTAAAATTATATATGCTCATATAAACACACACACACACATATATATACGTGTATGTGTTTTTTGATTTCCATTTTCATAATCTATGAAATACCTTCGTGTATACATGTGATAGCATGAGAAGATTTTGAACATTCCCTATCCATGCGAAAAATTAGACAATGTTATATTTCTTAAGGTCTGATGGGCTTCCTACCTCCTCTCCTGTTGGACGGGTATCTTTATATATATATATATCTGCCAAAAG
This sequence comes from Triturus cristatus, assembly GCF_964204655.1. Classification (NCBI taxonomy): domain Eukaryota; kingdom Metazoa; phylum Chordata; class Amphibia; order Caudata; family Salamandridae; genus Triturus; species Triturus cristatus. The sequence continues at coordinate 105,484,023 of NC_140593.1, read as the reverse complement.
AAATCTCACACAACATTTGTAATGCGAGAAAGCAGGCCATTATCTTTCTCAGTCATGTGAGAATGAAGTCTGACATTCTCAGTAAAACATGTACATCCAACAAGGGCAGAGACTGTCAGCTGATTCCTTTGTATTCTACTGCAGCTTCCCAGAGTGTTCTAAAGAACAACTAGAGCGCTAACAGTCCTACTTATGACAAACGTATTGCACACCTGAAGCCATCTTGATTGGAATAAAGTGGTAACTCTTAAAACATTTAATTTAAAAAGGAACAGAATGAGGGGGTTCCTTTTGCCATAGAAAGTATGATTAGCGCTGCAGAAAGAAAAATTAGGGCACATTTTGAGTGACTTCTCAAATCCTCTTCTATTTCATTAAACATTTCAGACATGCAGACTGAAACATGCACTTTCAATACCAGCAGCAGACTTCCCTGGTGAGCAGTAGCTTTACTACAGTGATCTAATGAGCAACTAGAGTGCTAACATTCTGAATTTATGGCAAATGTGTGACACATCTGAATGCCTTCTTGATGGAATCAAAGTAAAAAACTGAAAGTATTTCCTACTGAGGAGACTGTAGTAAATGAGGAAATTAGGAAACATCATAACAAATAAGTCTCCCAAGATGGCCACCAGAGACAAAAGAGCCCAAATGTAGCACAAATATCACCCAGATGTAGCCCAAGTATAGCCCAATGACAGAATGTCCCAGAGTGTTCTAAAGAACAACTAGAGCGCTAAGAGTCTTACTTATGACAAATGTATGGCACACCTGAAGCCATCTTGATTGGAATAAAGTGGTAACACTTAAAACATTTAATTTGCAAAGGAACAAAATGAGGAGGTTAATTTTGCCTTAGAAATTATGATTAGTGCTGCAGAAAGAAAAATTAGGGCACATTTTGACTTCTCAAATCCTCTTATATTTCATAAAATAAATTCTGACATGCAGACTAAAACATGCACTTTGAATACCAGCAGCAGACTTCCCTGGTGAGCAGTAGCTTTACTACAGTGATCTAATGAGCAACTAGAGTGCTAACATTCTGAATTTATGGCAAATGTGTGACACATCTGAATGCCCTCTTGATGGAACCAAAGTAAACAACTGAAAGTATTTCCTACTGAGGAGACTGCAGTAAATGAGGAAATTAGGAAACTTCATAACAAATAAGTCTCCCAAGATGGCCACCAGAGACAAAAGAGCCCAAATGCAGCACATATATCACCCAGATGTAGCCCAATGACAGAAGTGTGTAAAACACTTTTTATTTTTTGTGTTTTTGCAGTTTTATATAGTGCAGACTTGTCAGGTATTGGAGTGCTTTACATGAGCATTGGTTACATCACACAAGAACAAATTCATTTTGGTTGTAGACATGGGGAGATTAAGTGATTTGACCAGAATGTTGAGCTGAAGCAGAAACTCCAACCTGGTTCCCCAGTTGCAAAGTCTGCAGCTCTGGAAGTAGCACCACATCCTCTCCCCTAAGTGCAACATTTAATCAAGTGATCAACTGGATAAAAAAACATAAAGATAACAAATAATTTAAAAGTGCTTTGTCGCTATTTGAAAACTCAGAAAATATGTCCTCATTTTAGTTTTTTCGAGCACTAACCATAATTTTGATGCAAATAAGACCCTCTCATATATGTAATTTCTAAAGGAAATGCTCTAGGTATTACAGTTTTGATTACATCAAGATGACGTCAGGCGTTCCACACTTTTGTAATAAATATAGAATGTTAGCAATCTAGTTGTTCATTAGGATACTGTTGAGAGGTAGAGGCCAGTGGCACGGACTCTGAAAATTGAAGGCAGGTAGGAGGGTGCAGAAGCAAAACTTTCACCACACTGGGCAGGTAGGAAGGGCAGTGGCAGCACAACAGACTATGGAGGGTAGTGGAAAGGGGGGCAGGGACAACAAACCAACAATACAGGACTGGCAAGAGAGGCAGTGGCTATATAATAGATCATTGTGGGCAGAACGAAGAGGCAGTGGTAGTACAACCATACATGCCAACAGACCCGATTTAGCCAGGAAACGCCTAATGTTTTTAAGCTCAAATGGGCTTTATTTGATCTGTCTCCTGTCTACAATCTCCTCTTTTTCAATGTAACTCAAAGGGGAAAATCAATACCCCAGTTTTTTTTCAAAATCTCCCTCTTACCAAGTTCAAAATGTTCGCAAGTATGGTACATTGGATCATGGAAGGCAGGAGGAATTGGGGTAGGGACATGGACTCGGATAACAGAGGACAGGAGGGACATGGAGAGGTGCACCAAACTGACCCTACAGGGTAGGCATCAGGGTCTGCAGCAGCACAATACACCACACAGGGCATGCAGGACGGGAGTGCAGCACAACAATCCATAGAAGGCAATAGGGAGGGGACAGGACCATGCACATGGACAACAGAGAACAGAGGGGAAAGAGGCAATGGTAGCTAGCTGACCATAATGGACAGACATGAGAGAAAGCTGCGGCATAACAGACCATAAAGGGCAGGAGGGACGGATCAGGGGCATTACATTGGAACAGACAAGCCAGAAGGGAGGGAATAGGGGTCTGCACATGGAAACAGAGGGCTGGGGGCAAGGGGGCAGGGCAGGAGCAGCAAGATGGCCATGGAGGTAAGGCAGGATGGGCACTAGAAGCAAGACACACCATGGAGAGCAACAGTGAGACTATGATGACATACACACAGACCATGGAGGGAAGGTGGGAGGGGGTCAGGGGCAGCTAGCTGACCACACAGAGAAGGAGGGAGGGCCGTGGCAGCACAGAAGACCATGCATGGCAAGCGGGAGGGTTAGTGGCAACACAATGGCTATGATGGGCAAGAAGGAGGGTGCAGGGGCATGCACAAAGGACCATGGAAGATAGAAGGGAGGGTCCGGACCTGGACAGAGTTCAGGGGAAGGGGCCTCACAATAGACCACGCGGGGCAGGCAGGAGGAGCAATTGCAGCACAACAGACCAGGGAGGGCAGAAGGGTGTGGCAGTAAAATGGACCATGGAGGACAGGAGGAAGGGGAGAGGGGCATGGAATGTGGACAGGCAGGGTGGAGGTGGCAGGGACAGGTTACAGTCATCTGACAATGCTAGGCAGGTGGGAGGGGAGTGGCAGCTCAACAGAACACTCAGAGTAGATAGGAGTGGCAGGTCCATGGAACATGGTGGGCAAAAAGGATGGAGCAGGGGCATGCACAAAGACATCGGAGGGCAGGGGGAAGGAGAATAGCGGCAGCAAGCTAAGCACAGAGGCTAAGCAGGAGGTCAATGATGGGGCATAGAATTGGGCAATGGAGGGCAGGAGGAGTGGACTGGTACATCATGCTAAATGGAGGGCAGTGGCAGCACATCAGACCATGCATGGCAGGAGGGAGGAGGCTAGTCCATGGATTCAGACAACAGAGGATAGGGAGGAGGTGGATGGGGCAGCAAGCTAACAGTTCAGAGATGGCGGGAAGGCCAGTGGCAGAACAACGTTTACACAGGGCTGTAAAAAAGGAGCAGGGACATGGACTTGGACAATGGATGGCTAGGAGGAGGGAAGGCAGGAGCAGAAAGCTTGGGTGGGGGCAGCACAATGCCAGGCCCTGCTTCCAACCCCCCACCATCCATTGTGATATGCATCTTACTTAACGTTAAAAAAAACCTAGGAATTTGCTGAAAAAACAAAGATTACAGGGATGGTATAGTGAGACTCAGATTTCACTCATACACAACCAGTGAAATTCAGCAGTTATAGTTACCTGAGCTAACTATAACTTACGCCCCCGCAATGTACTGCTAATGACCTCAGACATCACATCATTCATGACATGTTCAGTTACATCACTCATGACATCACTCATGACATCTCTAATGAGCTGTGAATGGAATGGAACTATAATCACTAGAACTTTATTTAGGGATAGTGTATGTATATTAACACCACTTTTTTTCCTATTCTTTCGTGTAAGAACCATTATAATACGCAACGTGCCCAGATTAATATGGCCTATAGCCTTTCACTTTAAAGTAATGTGTAGTCCATTGTTTATGTTTGCAATTCTAAGTATGTTTATTATGAATAAGCCACGTTGACGAACATACAGGTATGGCGATCACAGGGCAAGATATGCTGAAATGACATTTTGTGCATATTAACACTTGTGAATAAAATATCAATAAGAATATTCAAACAAGTGTTGAGCCTTCCGAAATCTTCATCTCCTGCCCAAATACGTCTTGAGTTTGGCCTTCAAGACCACCAAGCAGTAGGAGCTGGAGCTTTCATCAGGCTGTGCAATAAGTTGCGTACCTCCAGAAAAGGAAGCCTGGAGGCCTTCCTGTGGCAGGAAATCTCAGCCGGTCAACTTGGAAGATCATACGCGCGTTATCTGCAAGACTCCTGGATTCAGAAGAAATCTGGAGCTCGAATCCATCGCAGCAGGCACTCAAAATCCACATCAAAAGGAATGTCCGCCTTTGGTCCTTCCACTCGGATAGAGCCCAACTGGCCCAACGTAAGCATGCCTGGACAATTGTATCATGGTTCAAGCCAGGGACTATGGCCCCATATCTGTCAAGCACCTACTCCGTGCTGTGGAAAAAAAGATTCATGGCCCTCAGAATGGGCGAATGGCCATTCTTGCACCATCTGCCGAGCTGGCAACGCGTAAACACCAATGTAATGTGCAGAGGGTGAGGGAGTAGCAAGGAAACAATTGAGCATGTGGCATGTCTCTGTCCCACATTACTCAACGACCGGAAGATCTTGTTAAAGAGCGATTGAAATAAACTTGGCATTCACACATGCCGACAAGCTATCCTTGCATCAATGAACCCGGATAATTCACTGCTCAACATCCGGTTCACAAAGTTTTTGACAAGAGCATTAAGAAGATTCACAATCAGAGAGAGCCAGCAAGCAAACAACGATCAACCACAAAAAGGAGGATTAAGTCCTCTGCTCCATTAAACAGCAGTTGACCATGGCCGTCTTCATACGGATCACTTCTTGCCCTCTTGCGCTCCCCAGGATCATTCAAACCAATACATGTAGGGATTTTACCATATTAATGGAACTGCGCAATCACTAACTCTTAACGACTAGGGCCCTGTTCTGTGGCCCTAGTAGACGTTAAACCAGAAGGGCCAATTACAGCCCCTAACTGTCTTCTATTGTTCCCATTGAAGTTGTATCGCCTAGATGAAGTCAATACTTTATTATATCAACAAACATAGATTTTTAGATATTTTTTTATTTATAGATGAACTCTTTTTATTCACTGTGACTATGCAAACGGACTAATTGGCCGCTCCTGGGAAGATTCTTAAATAAGAAGGAAAATATTGATTCTTGTTTTTATTATTAGTATTGAAGCATGTTTACAATTGTAATGATTTTTATTAATCAAACAATAAAGTTCCTCCTCATAAGTTTTTGCGAGGCACAGGGCAACACTTGTTTTCTTTTCTTTATTGTATCAATTCCTGAATTTTCACATCGTGACCAGGCCAATATGGCCGCCAGCTTTTTGAATTAAAGTAATGAACTGCTGATAACGTCACATATTACATCACTCATGACATGGTCAGTGACATCACTCATGACATCACTGATGACATCTCAAATGACATCACTGATGACATCATCCAGTGAATGTGTGTTTTTCTGAAAATTACATATGTTTTATATATGTATATCTCAAGGTCGATGGAAGAATAAATGGGTATATAAGTGTCTAAATTGATGATTTGTTTTTGAAAAATTGATTGTATAACTGACTGATTAAGTGTATCTTAGTGAATACATGGCTTAGTGAGTAATGTTTAAATATGTAAATATCTGTATCAGTCTCTCACTTTGTGTATAAGTGGCTGCATGGGTTGGTGAGTAGCTACATGAGTGTCTATATAGGTTATTAGTTGGTTTTTTGAGTATCAGTATGAGTGTTTGTATGGTTCAGTGGGGGGTATTACGTAGTGCATAGGTGCATGAATGAGTGACTCACTGTTTGTATGTGTTGAAGACAGCAAGTGTGCAGGACTGTATGGGTGTATGAGTGTATGAGTGTGTGCATGGGTGTGTTAGTGAGTGAATGACTGTTTCAATAGTGTCTTTATGAGTAACTACATATGTTTTAAACTAGTATATATGACTATTGGTGTATATAAGTGAGTATATGTGAGAGTGAGAGATTGGAAGAGTTCCTGTATGAATAAGTATGTGTTTCTATAAGGGATGGTTTAAAAGACTAAGTATGTGTAGGTTTCTGTAGAAGTAAGTGTGGTGGTGTGTGTATAACTGTATATGCAGGTAAATGGATGTTTGATTCTTTATTAGAATGAGTGACTATGTGTGTGAGTAAGTCTATGGATGAATGGCGTTGTGTAACAGAATGTATAGGTGTATGAGTACATATGATGAGTGACTGTATAGGACTGTTGGTGAATGAGTGGATGTGTATGTGGATCTTAGAATTACTGAATAGGTTGTTGTAACTGGTATTGGTATGTCTATTGTTTTGAAAATGTTAGTTTCTATTTTTGAATGTGTGTATCAAAGGTTATATTAGGGGGAGAGGAGGTCTGCCACTCTATCACAAGGATGATGTCATCAGTGATATCATTTGAGATGTCATCAGTGATGTCATGAGGGATATCACTGACCATGTCATGAGTGATGTAATATGTGACGTCATCAGCAGTGCATTGCGGGCGCGCGAGTTATAGTTAGCTGAACTAACTATAACGGGGGAATTTCAATTGTTTTGTACAAGTGAAAAGTCCAGCTAACTATAACGCCCCTGAAATCTATGGTTTTTTCAGTGAATTTTTAAGGTTTTTTAAATGCTAATTCCTAACCATAAAGTGCCTGAAACCTATGGTTTTTTCAGTGAATTTCAAAGGTTTTTTAAATGCTAATTTCTAACTATGCCTACAGAGATAGGACATGTGAAGAAAGAAGAAAAAACGCACAGAAAGAAAAAAAAGAAATGCAGAAAGAAGCAACAGAAGTCCTCAAAGACGAAGAAAAGTGCAGGAAGAAGGATAACGTGCAGAAAGAACAAACAGAAGAGCAGAAAGAAGCCTTGTTGCAAAATCATCCTGTACGCTCAACTTTTTCAGATGGAAACTGGTGGTAACTGAGTCTGACTAACCAGTCCTAGAGCCAGTGCTATGTTAAAAGACACTCAGAATACAGTGAAAACACCTACATACACTAGGGAACACTATGCGTTGGGGTCCCCCTGTGATTAGCATGACCTCCTCTGTAAGCCCCTAGTATATAATAGGGCAGGGGATTAAAACTACCTCTTAAAACGCGCCACAGGGCGTGTTTGCACACGTCACCTCAGGCCCCGTCCCCTCCCTTCCCTACTGTGTAAACATGCCCTGTGGCCGTTTTAAGTTGGGAGATTAAGTCCCCTTGAATCCTGAGGGTCCCTAGGGTCCAACTAGACCACTAGGTACCTCCAGTAAGCACCACAGAGCTGCGTTGCAGAGAGATGTAAAAAGGGGCACGGCCTAGACCACCTCTCTGCAACGCAGCGCAGTGGTGCTTACTGGAAGCACCTGGTGGGCTAGTTGGTCCCCAGGGTCCCTCAGGATTGAAGGGGAATTATTTCCCCAACTTAAAACGAGCCACAGGGCGTGTTTGCACACGTCACCTCAGGCCCCGGCCCCTCCCTTCACCACTGTGTAAACACGCCCTGTGGCCATTTTTAGCTGGGAGATTAAGTTCATTTGAATCCTGAGGGTCACTAGGGTCCAACTAGCCCACTAGGTACCTCCAGTAAGCGCCACAGAGCTGCGTTGCAGAGAGGTGTAAAAAGTGGCACGGCCTGGACCACCTCTCTGCAACGCAGCTCAGTGGCGCTTACTGGAAGCACCTGGTGGGCTAGTTAGCCCCCAGGGGCCCTCAGGATTGAAGGAGAATTATTTCCCCAACTTAAAACGCGCCATAGGGCGTGTTTGCACACGTCACCTCAGGCCCCGTCCCCTCCCTTCCCCACTGTGTAAACGCACCCTGTGGCCGTTCTAAGTTGAGAGATTAAGTCCCCTTGAATCCTAATGGTCCCTAGGGTCAAACTAGCCCACTAGGTACCTCCAGTAAGCGCTACAGAGCTGTGTTGCATAGAGGTGTAAAAAGGGGAGTGGCCTCAGAACACCTGTCTGCAACGCAGCTCCCTGGCGCATACTGGAGATACCTGTTGGGCTAGTTGGCCCTCAGGGACCCTCAGTATTGAAGGGAAATTAATTCCCCAGCTTACAACTGGCCAGGGGGCGCGTTTGCAGAGTGCTGCAAGGAGGGGGCGTGGCCTCCGGAGCGATGCCGGTCTTTTATTTTATTTATTTTTTTAAGAAGGAGGGCTGTGTGGCCCCCCTTCTTTTTCTAATTTATTGGCCCTGGGAACCCCATTCCCCAGGGCCTGCACCCTAATTTTTTTTGTTGAAAAAAATACATATGTAAGGGGGCCGTGTGGCCCCCCCCTCCCAAGGCCTTAATCGGCCCCGGGGACCCCAAACCCCGGGTCATGGCCTTTTTATTTTTTTATTTTTTAGGAGGGGGGCTGCGTTGCCCCCCTCCTCTGGCCACTTATGGCCCCGGGGACCCCATCCCCCAGGGCCGGCCTTTGTTTTTTATTATTTTTTAAAAATATATATTTATAGAAACACCTAGGACATGCTAGACAAACCGTATGTACCTATCACCATGACGATTTGCGTGATATTCATTAAAAGGCGGCTATGCATACAATGAATCCACGTGGAATGTATTTACACGGCTAGTGAAGCTCTGACGTGTCTGACGCCCTACCGTGCCTAATCCCGGCACCCCTGCCGGTGGGTAATCTCCAAGTAGACACCCTTGTCGTTTATTTATACAAACATGGGTAGCTATTGACGGGCACATTTAATACACACGCACACCAAGCTATTCAAAGGGGATTCAACAAAAATTTGACCAAGCTATGCAAGAAACCCCCCTCACGGTTAATAAAACACACATCCACCGCCGGATGTGCAATACTTTTAATTTTACTCTCTGGAAAGGAGACGAACCTCACTTGAGAGTCACAGCGTGCTCCTGGCTGAGCCCAATGCTGTGTTACACCCACCAGTGCCCGCCGAGTGCCACACACCTCTGTGTTGTATTCCACCAGCTAGTGCGTATGCTATGACACTCTCTAGCCCATGTGCACTGTAACACCACCCCGTGAATATGTCATGCCACACTTGCCTTCGCACGGGTTATATTCAATCAATCAATCAATCATGGAACTTATAACGCGCGCTACTCACCCGGAAGGGTCTCAAGGCGCTTGGGGGAGGGGGTATGCTACTGCTCGAACAGCCAGGTCTTGAGCTGTTTCCTGAAGGCGAGGTGGTCCTGGGTCAGCCGCAGGTGGACGGGCAGGGAATTCCATGTCTTAGCCGCCAGGTATGAGAAGGATCTTCCTCCGGCGGTGGCTCTCTGGATGCGAGGGACGACGGCGAGGGCGAGGTTAGCGGATCGTAGCTGGCGGGAGGGCGTGTAGAAGGTCAGGCGGTCGTTGAGGTACCTTGGGCCCATGTCGTGGAGGGATTTGTGTGCGTGGGTGAGGAGTCTGAACGTGATCCTCTTGTTGACCGGGAGCCAGTGCAGGTCTCTCAGGTGGCTCGAGATGTGGCTGCGTCGGGGGACGTCAAGGATGAGTCGGGCGGAGGCGTTCTGGATACGCTGAAGTCTTTTTTGGAGCTTGGCTGTCGTGCCGGCGTAGAGGGTGTTTCCGTAGTCAAGTCTGCTGGTGACGAGGGCCTGGGTGACCGTCTTCCTGGTGTCGGCCGGGATCCATCGGAAGATCTTGCGTAGCATGCGGAGGGTGTGGAAGCAAGATGAGGAGACGGCGTTGACTTGTCTGGTCATCGATAGGGAGGAGTCCAGGATGAAGCCCAAGTTGCGTGCGTGGTCTGTTGGCTTGGGTGCGGTGCCTAGGGCCGGGGGCCACCAGGAGTCGTCCCATGCGGAGGGCGATGGTCCCAGGATGAGGACTTCTGTCTTGTCCGTGTTCAATTTCAGGCGGCTGATGTTCATCCATTCGGCAACGTCTTTCATCCCTTCGTGTAGGCTGGCTTTGGCGGTGTCGGGGTCTTTGGTGAGGGAGAGGATCAGCTGGGTGTCATCGGCGTAGGAAATGATGTTGAGGTTGTGTTGGCGTGCGATGGCAGCGAGGGGTTTCATGTAGATGTTGAAGAGGGTGGGGCTGAGCGAGGATCCCTGCAGGATGCCGCAGATGACTTTGGTGGCCTCAGAGCAAAACGGGGGGAGGCGTACTCTCTGTGTTCTGCCGGCGAGGTATGAGATGATCCATTCCAGAGCCTTCCCTTGGATGCCGGTGTCGTTGAGGCGTTGAACTAGGGTGCGGTGGCATACAGTGTCAAATGCCGCGGAGAGGTCTAGGAGGATGAGTGCCGCTGTTTCACCGTGGTCGAGCAGGGCTCGGATGTCGTCGGTGGCTGCGATGAGGGCGGTCCCGGTGCTGTGGTTGGCTCTGAATCCGGACTGCGATGGGTCGAGGGATCCGTTCGTCTCGAGGAAGGCGGACAGTTGCTTGTTGACGACCTTCTCGATGACCTTGGCAGGGAAAGGAAGGAGCGAGATGGGGCGGAAGTTCTTGAGGTCAGTTGGGTCCGCTGTTGGTTTCTTCAGCAGAGCGCTGAGCTCGGCGTGCTTCCAGCTTTCCGGGAAGGTGGCTGTGTCGAAGGAGGTGTTGATGATGTCTCGGAGGTGGGGTGCGATGGTGGAGGTTGCCTTGTTGAAGACATGGTGGGGGCATGGGTCGGTAGGAGATCCGGAGTGGATGGTGTTCATCATGCGGGTTGTGTCTTCGGGGGTTACCTTGGTCCATGTCTGGAGGGTGGCGGCGGGGAGCGTAGGTTCGGCCCATGAGTGCGGGGGTGGAGCGCCGAAACTGTTGTGGATGTCGGCGATCTTGCGGTGGAAGTACGAGGCGAGGGAATCGCAGAGGTCCTGTGATGGAGTGATGTCGTTGTTGCCGGTGCTTGGGTTGGAGAACTCCTTGACGATGTTGAAGAGCTCCTTGCTGTCATGGGCGTTCTTGTCCAGTCGTTCATTCAGAGATTTCTTCTTGGTGGTGCGGATGAGCTGGTGATGTCTGCGGGTGGCGAGTTTGAGGGCGATCATGTTGTCGGCGGTCTTGTCGAGGAGCCAGGCCTTCTCGAGGGTGCGGCAGGCCTTCTTGGAGTCCTTGAGTTCGTCGGTGAACCAGGGGGCCTTCTTGCTTCTGGGCCTGGTGACTGGGTTCTTCAGTGGGGCGAGGTCGTATTGCCCCATCTAACGTGCCTTCCTCGATGCCTATGTTATAACGCACAGCGCTATGCCATACATATTACAATCTGGGATCCATATCTTTGTCACAGTGCATTTGCAACGTTACACTCCCCAGCACATATTTTATATTACAACTTTAGAGACTAGTTAAGTTACACAACACTGCCCTGTGCATATTACAATCCAAGGCGCATATCGCATAGCACGCGCTAGTGCCTGTGCTATCTCGCACTCTCCAATGAATCTGTCATTGCGCACAATGTATTGCATATTATATTTCACGCCCCGGTTCATCTTATATCACACTTTTTGGTGCATAGTTTATACCATATAATATCTAGTTTTCATTTTCAATCGTGCTCTCAGGACTATGTTCTATATACCACTGCGTCCACCTACCCTATTCACGGGCATTACATTTTGCGATGGGGGTGGAGGGTCAGGGGGTGTTTCTGCCAAGTGAGCCCGGAGTCACAGTCACAAACGTCCTCTTCTTCCTGAATAAAAGTGAGATTATGCTGCATACTTGTTCATATTTTAAGTAGTTCGCACAGACACACATTTTAAAAACAATAAAGTTCCTAATACCCACCTTCTCTGAAAAGTTAGCTTGCTGCCCCATCCACCTCTTCCCTATCCTCTGTTGTCTGAATTCATGGACTAGCCTCCTCCCTCCTGCCATGCATGGTCTGATGTGCTGCCACTGCCCTCCATTTAGCATGATGTACCAGTCCACTCCTCCTGCCCTCCATTGCCCAATTCTATGGCCCATCATTGACCTCCTGCTTAGCCTCTGTGCTTAGCTTGCTGCCCCTATTCTCCTTCCCCCTGCCCTCCGATGTCTTTGTGCATGCCCCTGCTCCATCCTTTTAACCCACCATGTTCCATGGACCTGCCACTCCTATCTACTCTGAGTGTTCTGTTGAGCTGCCACTCCCCTCCCACCTGCCTAGCATTGTCAGATGACTGTAACCTGTCCCTGCCACCTCCACCCTGCCTGTCCACATGCCATGTCCCTATCCCCTTCCTCCTGTCCTCCATGGTCCATTTTACTGCCACACCCTTCTGCCCTCCATGGTCTGTTGTGCTGCAACTGCTCCTCCTGCCTGCCCTGTGCGGTCTGTTGTGAGGCCCCTTCCCCTGAACTCTCTTGTCTGTGCCCAGGTCCTGACCCTCCCTTCTATCCTCCATGGTCCTTTGTGCATGCCCCTGCACCCTCCTTCTTGCCCATCATAGCCATTGTGCTGCCACTAACCCTCCCGCTTGCCATGCATGGTCTTCTGTGCTGCCATGGCCCTTCCCACCTTCCCTGTGTGGTCAGCTAGCTGCCCCTGACCCCCTCCCACCTTCCCTCCATGGTCTGTGGGTATGCCATCATAGTCTCACTGTTGCTCTCCATGGTGTGTCTTGTTTCTAGTGCCCATCCTGCCTGACCTCCATGGGCATCTTGCTGCTCCTGCCCTGCCCCCTTGCCCCCAGCCCTCTGTTTCCATGTGCAGACCCCTATTCCCTCCCTCCTGGCTTGTCTGTTCCATTGTAATGCCCCTGATCCGTCCCTCCTGCCCTTTATGGTCTGTTATGCTGCAGCTTTCTCTCCTGTCTGTCCATTATGGTCAGCTAGCTACCATTGCCTTTTTCCCTCTGTTCTCTGTTGTCCATGTGCATGGTCCTGTCCCCTCCCTATTGCTTTCTATGGATTGTTGTGCTGCACTCCCGTCCCGCATGCCCTGTGTGTTGTATTGTGCTGCTGCAAACCCTGATGCCTGCCCTGTAGGGTCAGTTTGGTGCACATCTCCATGTCCCTCCTGTCCTCTGTTATCCGAGTCTATGTCCCTACCCCAATTCCTCCTGCCTACCATGATCCAATGTACCATACTTGCGAACATTTTGAACTTGGTAAGAGGTAGATTTTGAAAAAAAACTGGGGTATTGATTTTCCCTTTTGAGTTACATTGAAAAAGAGGAGATTGTAGACAGGAGACAGATCAAATAAAGCCCATTTGAGCTTAAAAACATTGGACGTTTCCTGGCTGAAACGGGTTTGTTGGCATGTATGGTTGTACTACCACTGCCTCTTCCTTCTGCCCACAATGGTCTATTATATTGCCACAGCCTCTCTTGCCAGTCCTGTATTGTTGGTTTGTTGCCCCTTCCCCCTTTCCACTGCCCTCCATAGTCTGTTGTGCTGCTACTGCCCTTCCTGCCTGCCCAGTGTGGTCAAATTGTTGCCTCTGCACTCTCCTACCTGCCTTCAATTTTCAGAGTCCGAGCCCCTGGCCTCTGCCTCTCAACAGTATCCCAATGAACAACTAGATTGCTAACATTCTATATTTATTACAAAAGTGTGGAACGCCTGACATCATCTTGATGTAATCAAAACTGTAATACCTAGAGCATTTCCTTTAGAAATTACATATATGAGGGTCTTATTTGCATCAAAATTATGGTTAGTGCTCTAAATAACTAAAATGAAGACATTATTTCTGAGTTTTCAAATAGCGACAAAGCACTTTTAGATTATTTGTAATCTTTATGTTTTTTTATCCAGTTGACCACTTGATTAAATGTTGCACTTAGGGGAGAGGATGTGGTGTTACTTCCAGAGCTGCAGACTTTGCAACTGGGGAACCAGGTTGAAGTTTCTGCTTCAGCTCAACATTCTGTGATTCTGGTCAAATCACTTAATCTCCCCATGTCTACAACCAAAATGAATTTGATCTTGTGTGATGTAACCAATGCTCATGTAAAGCACTCCAATACCTGACAAGTCTGCACTATATAAAACTGCAAATACACAAAAAATAAGTGTTTTGCACACTTCTGTCATTGGGCTACATGTGGGCTACATCTGGGTGATATTTGGGCTCTTTTGTCTCTGGTGGCCATCTTGGGATATTTATTTGTTAGTAAGTTTCCTAATTTCCTCATTTACTGCAGTCTCCTCAGTAGGAAATGCTTTCAGTTTTTTACTTTGATTCCATCAAGAAGGTATTCAGATATGTCACACATTTGCCATAAATTCTGAATGTTAGCACTCTAGTTGCTCATTAGATCACTGTAGTAAAGCTACTGCTCACCACGGAAGTCTGCTGCTGGTATTAAAAGTGCATGTTTCAGTCAGCATGTCAGAATTTTTTAATGAAATAGAAGAGGATTTTAGAAGTCACTCAAAATGTGCCCTAATGTTTCCTTCTTCAGCACTAATCATAATTTCTATGGCAAAATGAGCCCCCTCATTGTGCTCCTTTTTAAATTAAATGTTTTAAGTGTTACCAGTTTATTCCAATCAAGATGGCTTCAGGTGTGTCATACTTTTGTCATAAGTAAGACAGTAAGCGCTCTAGTTGTTCTTAAGAACACTCTGGTACATTCTGTCATTGGGCTATACTTGGGCTACATCTGGGTGATATTTGGGCTACATTTGGGCTCTTTTGTCTCTGGTGGCCATCTTGGGAGATTTATTTGTTATGAAGTTTCCTAATTTCCTCATTTACTGCAGTCTCCTCAGTAGGAAATACTTTCAGTGTTTTACTTTGGTTCTATCAAGAAGGCATTCAGATGTGTCAAACATTTGCCATAAATTCTGAATGTTAGCACTCTAGTTGCTCATTAGATCACTGTAGTAAAGCTACTGCTCACCAGGGAAGTCTGCTGCTGGTATTCAAAGTGCATGTTTCAGTCTGCATGTCAGAATTTTTTTATGAAATAGAAGAGGATTTGAGAAGTCAAAATGTGCCCTAATTTTTCTTTCTGCAGCACTAATCATAAAGTCTATGGCAAAATGAACCCCCTCATTTTGTTCCTTTGTAAATTAAATGTTTTAAGTGTTACCAGTTCATTCCAATCAAGATGGCTTCAGGTGTGCCATACTTTTGTCATAAGTAAGACTGTTAGCACTCTAGTTGTTCGTTAGAACACTCTGGGACATTCTGTCATTGGGCTATAATTGGGCTACATCTGGGTAATATTTGGGCTACATTTGGGCTCTTTTGTCTCTGGTGGCCATCTTGGGAGATTTATTTGTTATGAAGTTTCCTAATTTCCTAATTTACTGTAGTCTCCTCAGTAGGAAATACTTTAAGTTTTTTACTTTGATTCCATCAAGAAGGCATTCAGATGTGTCACACATTTGCCATAAATTCAGAATGTTAGCACTCTAGGTGCTCATTAGATCACTGTAGTAAAGCTACTGCTCACCAAGGAAGTCTGCTGCTGGTATTGAAAGTGCATGTTTCAGTCTGCATGTCAGAACTTTTTAATGAAATAGAAGAGGATTTGAGAAGTCACTCAAAATGTGCCCTAATTTTTCTTTCTGCAGCACTAATCATACTTTCTATGGCAAAATGAACCCCCTCATTTTGTTCCTTTTTAAATTAAATGTTTTAAGAGTTACCACTTTATTCCAATCAAGATGGCTTCAGGTGTGCAATATGTTTGTCATAAGTAGGACTGTTAGCGCTCTAGTTGTTCTTTAGAACACTCTGGGAAGCTGTAGTAGGACACAAAGGAATCAACTGACAGTCTCTGCCCTTCTTGGATGTACATGTTTTACTGAGAATGTCAGACTTCATTCTCACATGACTGAGAAAGATAATGTGAATTTACAGAAAATATGCTCTCAGTTTAGCTTATAGATCACCTTCCAAACCTCTGTGGGAAAAGCATGAGAAAATAGTTTTCTCTCAAACATGATTCATGATATCACAGCAGAAGGCTTTTTCACATGGTAAAATCACCTTAGAACACACCACAATTAAAATGAGTATGGTACCATCAACAAATGATTTATAATGTAACTAAAGTCTTAAAACCTTCTATTAACTGCAATGCTTTTTAATGAGGTGCTATCATGTATATTGGTCCCAAGATGGCTGCCAACACTTCTTGGATGAAGTGCTGACAGCCAATCAGATCTCACGATGAGATGTGTGGTTAGGCTCCGCCCAGATATATCTATCTTTTTAACTCTAATTTTCTCAGGAACTACTGAACGGATTTACACCATTTAAGCAAAAGGCACGAGTCTGAACTGAGGACTACCTCTTTGCCAAATTTGGTGTAATTCCGTTCAGCAGTTCGGGCTGTAGCTGCGTCAAAAGGTCCTATGGGAAAATGCATGGGGAAAACGCGTTTTGGGACCCCCCTTTTTCTCGGCCCCTGCTTGACGAATCACCGTGAAATTTTCAGGATAGGAGCAAACCGGAGCTGGCCAAAAGTTTGGAAAATTTCGCGAAGATTCGGCAATCGGCGCCAACGTTATTCCAAATAGAATGTTGAAGATTTCCTATGGATAATCGGTCCTAACTATAACTACCTACTGGCGACTGCCAGTAGGTAATATATATACACACACACGCACATATATATATATATATATACATGTATGTACATATATATATATATATATATATATATATATATATATATAACAAGCACAATCCTGATGCAACAACGCCCTTTCTCCTCCCTCAGAGAAGCGCGACCAGGAACGGACCACCAAAACAGCAAGTATTTTCAAATTTCGGGCTTTATTCCAGAATCAGCAGACATTGTGTATATATATATGTATCTAATGTAACTCAATTATAAAAAATATATATTTTGCATTAAATTACATTTATTTTAGTTAATTTCATTTTCTACTATAAAAATCATATATATTTTTTTTTATCTAGCTATATAAATGTAAAATATAGATTTACATAAAACATAAAAATATTAACAATTCAATTTCAAAACATTAACTAAGTAACCAAATAAATAAAATATCTAAAAAAATAAAAAACAAAAAAGACGTTTACAAAACAAATTATTTTAAAAAATACAAATATGAGCAAAAAATATACAATTAAAATATATAAATATAAAATATACTTAACCAACATTAGGAAAAATATTGGAGTCTGGGAATATTGAATATACCCTTCCTACTCCAGTTTATGTAACAGTAGTAAAAGTGTAGGACTATGGAGGGGTAACATTTATTATTCCCACTCCATACAGCACAACAATATGGAAAGTGTTGGACTACAGAGAGGTTAGATTTACTATACCTACTGCAGTCGATGCAGCAGCAGGGAAAGCGTTGGAATATAAAGGGCTTAAATGTACTATTCCCACTCGAGTCTAAGCAACAGTAGGGAAAGGATTAGATTTTGAGAGGCGGTTACATTTACTATATTACTCCAGTCAGTGCAACAGTAGGGAAAGTGTTGAACTTTGGAGGGGTTACATTTACTATTTTCACTCCAAACAGCACAATAGAGGGAAAGTGTTGGACTTCAGAGGGGTAAGATTTACTCCCCCCCCCCCCTCCAGTCTGAGCAACAGTAGGGAACATGGACTTATGAGGGGTAAGATTTAGTATTTCCACTCCAGTCTGTGCAACAGTAGGGAAAGTGTTGGACTTTGGAGGGGTTACATTTACTATTCCCACACTAGTCTGAGCAACAATAGGAAAAGCATTAGATTTGGAGGGGTTAGTTTTACTATTCCCACTCCAGTCTGTGCAACAGAATGGAATGTTTTGGACTATTTGGATTATTACTTAATTAAGATCCCACCCTATACCCCTACATAGTTAGCAACCTGCACCCAAAATGTATCTAAAATAAATAAGTATAGCACAATTTACATAATTGATAATTAAATAATTAATTCAAATGAATAATTAATTATTCATTTTTTATTTCTCAACTTCCCATCCTATACCTCTACAAACCCAGCAGTCTGCTGGTAAAACAAAATAAAAAATAACAATTACACAAACAATACTAACACATAAAATGAATATGAACTAAAACACATTAAAAGACAATATGTTTATATTTTTATAACCTGAATTATTGAAAAACTATATTAAAAATAACAATATTCTTAAAAATGATATTACTTACCTAAAAACAATATTCTTGACATTTATATTTTTGTATCACAATATTTTTGTGTCACAATAGTTCCGATATTTATGTCTACCGATATTTACAACCCGATATTTTGTCCAAACACTGCTGGCTTTCAGACAACACATTGTGCACAAACTTGAGAAATTGTTTATAAGAAATTTTCAGAGTATTCTAAACTTAAGATAATTCATTCCACACTGCCGCTTAAAACTTGAATTAGGACTTTCTTCACTGATTGCCTCCAACAATATTAATGTCATCAACTATTACTGGGATTGCATCACCTTAGATAAACATATAATATAAAAGTGAATCAAACAAAGAAGTGATATCAGCAACAAGGAAGTCATAACCCTTAGCTGATCATCAATTAACTACTCTATTAACCGAATGTATGCTAATGGCGTTATCTGTACTTTCCAACATGGGCAGTCCTGAATGTAAACTACTGGTAGAGAGGACTGTTAAGCTGGCTCATGTTTTGTGTAATCATGATCGATCATCAAAACAAAGAATCTAGGGGCTGATTAGGACGGCGGAAGGCCTGCCACCGCTGGCCCGGCAGTGGCGGTCCTTCCGCCATCACACAGCGAATTACCAACCGCCCAATTAGGATGGCGGTGGGTACCGCGGCAGACGCAAAGTCCGTCCACCACTTTACCGCCAAAGGGAATCATACTGATTGTCTGGTGAACAGTGCAGGGTGCCTAAAATGGTGGCGGTGCCTAGCAAGCACCGTCCACTAAATTAGGATGTTGTTAAGAAACAGCCTTTCCATGGCGACATCAAGGCTGGTGGGGATTGGGTTTGGGGGCCGGTTGCGGGCCCCCTTTGTTTTGGGGGGAGGGGTTGCTGCACTGGGGGGGGGGTACCCATGGTACCCCCCTGCATTTCCCTGCACTGAGTGGCAGGCACCGCGTGGTGCCTGCTACGTAGTGCAGGGAAATGCACAACATCACATTTTAACATTGCGTACGGTGCTGCAGCACCGTCCACAATGTTAAATGCCCTGGATGCACCCGCCAGCATGGTGGGAGCATCCTAATTGCAGTGGTGGGACCGCCGCATGTCTGGTGGGTGGTCCCAAACACCGCAACGATGGCGGGCGGAATCGTAATGAGCCCACAAGTTACTTGCTACCAACATATACCATGAAAACACAATCTTATTTGAAACTTCACCATCAACCCACAAATCAAAAAATTATATTTAGGTTTCAGCCTTTTATACATTCCTCTCCTACAATTTGAAGGATCATGGAATCTTGCCAAAAAGAATCAAAAGCAGTGACTGTGAGCTCTTTCGCTGAAGAAACTATTGAACAAATGCTTTGTCTCTGCCCCAAAATACATGAGTTTTAAAAAAAATACTTGAACCAAACATTTTGTAACTTAAGTGCCAATATAGTTAAAGAAGCTACTTTGTTGTGCTTCAACTGTCCAAGTGAAAAATGTATGAGAAGCATGATGACATTTTTAGCATTAGCTGAGCATACTTTAAAAGACTTAGGATCTCTTAGAGCTTGGCGGATGGGCTACTCTGTCACGTGACAGATATCCTGTCCATCATATTACAAGTGCAATGGCATATAATTAAGGCTCCCAGTTTTCTGTCTTTACTGATTTTTACAGACAGAAAACAAAGTGTTTCCTGTCTGTATTTAATTTTAAAAGCAGAAACATGCAGAATAGTGTGTTTCTTGTGGATGACTTTCCATGCTGTTTTTCGTGATTTCTAGGACACCAGCTGAGTAGATAGGCAGTATGGGATGTTAAAAATAGGTTGAGATTTCCCTAAATGCAGGTGTATGATAATAATCTACATAGATGTGTCACTTGACAAATATGGCGCAACATGGCGCATTTTTTATACCGCAAGTGCGTCACAAAAAGTGTCGCACCAGTGGCGCAAAAGTGACGCAAGGGCCCATAAATAAGCCCCTTAGTGTTTTGCTATATTTGGCTGCTTAATTTGCTAAATCGCGACAGGCAGCAAAATATGAGTGCATGTTTATCACTTAAATAAATGTGGAAATATACCATTTTATGACTCCATATATTTGCAAAACACAAAATATATATGGATAAATACCAATCAGATGGGCAAAAGCGGATAATGTAAAAAGAAAATACCATAAAACCGGGAGCTCTACATATAATGCACTTGTAATACAGAAAGCATGATATTTGTAACGCTTGTGACGAAGTAACCCATAATGCACTTGTAATACAGAAAGCATGATATTTGTAACGCTTGTGACGAAGTAATCCATCCGCCATGCTCTAAATAAGGCCCTTAATTGCAACTGCTATTAATGATAACCCTAAACACACCCAACTGTGTGTTTTGACCGGACGTTTTATAATTAAATGAAATCATGTTTGTTAACGATTTTTATAATCAATGTTTTTATCGCGATGGGTTTTTAAACAAACGAATAAAATAAAGACTTTCTGAGTTAAAACTGCCAGTCTAAAATGCCCAACTACCAGCTACGCTCTTCATCCCTTGAGCCCAAGGCACGTACCAAAAAAGACAGCCATTTTTTCTTTGTCAAAGGCTTTGGGGTTCACTCACACCCCTGTCTGTGCCATTGCACTACAATGGAACACTTGAATAGAGCTGAGTTTCTGTGCATGACATTATAACTACCAAGTCAAATCATATATAAATAAGTATATATCCTAAGCAATTACAGACCTATCTCCTTGCTGCCAGCCTCATCCAAAATTGTGAGAAAGTCAGTTAATCAACGACTACTCTTTTGGAAGTCTCAGAAGTGATTAAATGTACTGTAGATGCTGGTGGAAAATCAGTCTTGGTACTGCTGGACCTGCCAGCTACTTTCGACATGGTTGCGCACTCCAGATTGCTTGCACGTCTGCACAACATTGGCATTGAAGACAAAGCATTGAAATGGCTGAAATCCTTTCTGGAGAACAGATATCAAGAAGCCTGGTTGCCTCCTTTTTCATCCGTAAGAGCAGTATCTCGCCCTTAGTCAAACATTGTTTAACCCCTTCGCCGCGGCGCTGGGGGGGTGCGGGGTGAGCGCGGCGCCGCCATGCTCGTGACGGAACCACGCCATCATGAGTCACGGGCGAGCTGTGCTCATGACGGCGTGGTTCCGTCACGACTCCGCCCACTCTTTATTTCGCCCGCACAGGCGGGGAATCAGCGACGCGTGGGCGGAGCGGCCGCAGCATGACCTAACCACGCCGTCATGAGAACACGCCGCCCGTGGCTCATGACGGCGTGGTTCCGTCATGAGCACGCAAGGGGTTAAATTCTGGATAACCCGGTTTCCGACATTGGTGAAGTCTTTTGGGGCCAAGATAATCTCTTACGCCGAAAATATGCAACTTCTGCTTTCCTTCAAGAAAGGTGAGCCTATTGCACAAAATGCCATTAAACCCTGCCTCTCAGCTGTCTTCCAGTGGATGTATACCAATCAACTTAAAAGAAACAATAATAAGACAGAGGTTCTCTGCTTCAGGTATAACCGTACTCTCAGCCTGCAAGCTCACTGGCCAGATGGGGCCTCCCCACCCACAGTTGTAGCAGAAACTGTAAAAAACCTGGTAATGCAGGGGCATATCAGCAATAACCGGCGATAATTATCACTCAGCGCTCTTAGCGTGAGGATAATCATTGCCGGGTAACGTGGATTTTTATCGCTGAGATAGCGTGCTATTAGCAACGCTTATCTCCTCAGCGATAAAAATCCTAGCGCTAACTTCCTAACGTGAGATTATCGCTGGAAACCCAGCGATAATCTCACGTGGTGTGGCGTTAGCTTGCTGATAGGGACTCACAAACTTAGCCATGATATGCACCTTCCATAGGATATCATGGCTAAGTCAGTCCTGAAGCAGGCGTAAGGAAAGTAGCAATAACAGAGGTTATCGCTACTTTTCCTGCCGCTATGCTTCATAGCGTGGGGCTTGATGATAGGAGAAATGTCGCATAGCGACATTTCTCCTGTTATGCTAGGTCAGGAATGCCCACTTTGCATCTCATTAGCGATGCAAAGCTGGGCGTTAGGAATCCCCACGCTAAAGCAAGGTTTCACGCGTTAGCGTGGCCTTGCTAATTAGGCGATAAGATTATCACCGCTTTTCAGCCGAAAACGGCCGCAAAAGCGGGGATAATTTTTTATCGCCAGCTTGTAAATATGCCCCTAAATTCGATAAAGAGCTCACTCTGCAAAATGAAATGAATACAGTAGTCGGCACCTGCTTTGGTCTGATGCGTATGGAAAAAACATTGCTGCACCTCCTTTCCTTGCCTGTGAGCATCACAGCCATTCTGGCTCTGATTGGATCCAGACTGGATTACGCTATTGCCCTATATTCCAGACTTCCACAATACCTGCTAAAGAAATTACAAATTGTTCAGAATTCAGCAGCCCGCTTGGTCCTTAAGTTACTCAGATGAACATCGATCTCTTCTCATTTGAAGAAACTACACTGGCTCCCTGTCGAAAAGAGGATCCTGTTTAAGACTCCGGTCTTCGTGCACAGAGCTCTTCATCACTGTGGACCTGAATACGTATCTTCTAGGATCCAATGTTACACTCCCTCAGATGACTCCTCTCTTCCCATGGCCACCTGGCCAAAGTTCCCAGGGCTATGCGAGCAAGAACCAGAGGTAGATCTTTCTCCCTCCTGGGCCCTCTAGCCTAGAACAACTTGCCTGCCGAACTGCGTCAAATTGAAAGCGAGCAACCTTTCAAATAATAACTCAATACATGGCTTTTTACTCTCTAATTATGACTTTCGGTGCTTTCTTGCTTTCCAGTCAGTGCCGGGACACTCCTCGGAGTAGCCGTGTGCTCTAGAAATCCCTGCATTCATTCAAGTATTTGTCCATGAACAGGTGTGCAGCCAGGGACATAAGATTAGCTGCACCAAGTGGGTAAAAGAGCAGGATGATGTAAGAAGTCGCCTACAGTCATATCCGGCGTAAGTGATCCAGATGAGATTTGGACTTCCAATGCTGAACGACAGCTGTTTCAGCTCATGATCACATCTGGTACGATAGGACATCCCATTGGGCCCAGAAGAATGACTGACAGCCAAATATGACGTTAATTGTGACCGTGAGTAAGCAGATGTGCATATCGGGGCTTGGAGGAAGAGAAAGATTATCCCATGGTTTTATAAATCCAAGAGCGACCAAATACCAGGAGGTTACAATTTACCAAAACTTTCCCAACCAGCCCCCACCCCAGAGCTTAAAAGACCTCTCTCTGATCACCAGGGATGATGGCCGTAATCAATAGGGGCTCTGCTGCGTGTCCTCAAACCCTTGGCACCTCGAGGGCTATCCTCATTAAATGTCAGCCCGGGGACGTTCCAAGAGCCTGGCCGTTTCTGATAGGGTCCAAGCTCTGAATACAATTCTCTAATTGTCGCGCGTTCTCACTCCAGTACCGTAATGTTTGAGTGGAGCGGGGGAGGGGAGAGCGGGCACGACATCTCTTTAGGCGGTTCGTGGCCATCTTGGAAAGGGGCCGCGCGCGTGGCCTGCAGCAGCTTGTTAAAATGTTCTAGTGCCCACCTGATGCCCACTTATTTATGGATTTTAGACTAAAAGCTCTTTTTTTCTGCCAACCTCCCTCACAAGCACTTATCTGCAGATCCTCATTAGGTGTCTTTTCTTTTTTCCTCTTTCTTTGAAGGCCCTGGCTGTGCCCTCGGTACTTCCTTTTGTTCCTGCTTGCAAAAGGGACGACTTTAAAGGGTCTCTTTCTCCGCCGGTTCCAACTTTTTACCCCCTTTTTTGTGTAATTAGTTTTATTTAAAGGCCAGAGCGGCAGAAGACCGGAAAGAAGTACAAAAAAAAATAGGTATCGGACAAAAGAGAAGATGTTCTCTGCCGCTGCCATATGCCGGAGGAGAGGCGCGCGCACACGCCCCCCTCTCTCTCGCAGCGCACGTGGCCGCCTTGTTTTCTTTCCAGCTGCAGCAGGCAGCGGTGGTTTAATGGACCGCGCGGCATAATGAGTTTTTTTTATTTATTGCACTTGACTTACCTGTGTTATTAGAATCACTGCTCCACGTGTCAAATAAATTAATTACCTATATTCACTTCATCAATTCATTAAAAAGAACTGCGAATAGCTGTGAAAAGCTTATACAAGCACTTCAAATGAATACAGAAAGAAAACAAACTCATGTCTTTACTTAACTTATATTAGCCCACTAACATGCACTAATGAATAGGCGGCGTTGCCAAGTAAGGGCCAGTCTCGTCTATATATACATTTCTATAATTGCTGCCTCTCCACAGACGCTTTACAGCGCTCTGCAGGCCCACGCTGGGTTGAAAAGCAGGGGCGACTTAAATTTGCGCTCGTTTTTCCAGCAGTGGGTATACTCTGCTAAGAACAAGCTTAGCTCATATTCTACGCTCGATGTTAGTTCATAGGTACACAAAGGGGCAGATTTACAAGCCCCTTGCGCCACTTTTGCGTCACTTTTCCCATGTGAAAAGTGACGCAAAAGTGGCGCAAGGGGCTTGTAAATCTGCCCCAAAGTGAATGTGTTTTTACGTAACTATCTTTAAAGAAGAAAACCATGTACCCCTCGAGCAGAGGGCTTCAAGCGTCTTTGCTCTGAGCTCCCCTAAGCACATGTTTTGAAGTAAGGCCTCCCTCCGAAACTTTATGGCAAAGAATAAAAGAGCGGAAGTAGATGATGTCCACGACCAAAAACACAACAACAATTGGATGTCAATAATTGGGAGATAAGGCAGTTCTGCCGGATATTGCCCCGTTCTTGGTGTGGGCACAGGGAAGGCAAGCCGGAATATGATGAAGGGAAAAATGAAATTATACCAGGTAAGAAATATTGCAGAGGCCACATATCTCGAAGTCCTAATTAGCCGCAAGGAGCCTTGTTCACAGTGGTAAATATACACTTGTATATATACTAACATGTATATTTACTCCTACACCTAGGTGTAACTATACACTGTTTTGCTTTCCTCTATTTCCAAATGTAGGCTTACACCTAGATGTGGACTTGCATGTCTCCACCACTTCAAATCAGGGAGTGGAGCCTCCTGCAACAGGATTTACTACTAGTAACTTTGCACACATAGGTGTAGAAAGTATAGGGAACATTATTAAGATTTTTAAATTCTTTAAAAATATTAAACATATTTTAATGTAAATATAAATGTAAAATAGTTTTAAGTATTACATTTTGAAATATAGCTAAATAAATTATATGTTACAGTATATTACCTTGTCAAATTAACTGTGGATTATTTAATTTAAACATATTAATTAGTTTATAAATACAATCTTTTAAACAAATTAAAAATACCATCCACATTCACATTCTTATTTCATTTGATATTTAGTGTTTGTGAAAAAGTATGTCTTGATTTAATTGAAATAATTGTTTAAAATGTTGTATCTTTTAAATTAAGTTTATTAACTTTTAAACTAATAAAATAATTATTTTCTAATTATATACATAATATATAATGTATATATATATATATACTTATGTATATATACATATACATATATATATGTATATATTTAATGTCAAAAATGTAATTATTGTAATATTAGAAACTATACAGTGTTATTTTAGTTCAAGCACAAAGAAAGTGATAAGGAGAAATGCTTTCACTAAGTCTAAACACTGGCAATCTCTCGGAGTAGCATTCCAAACCACCATGCCACCTCAGATTTGACAGCATCATATGCAAATGTGTCTTGCTCCAATAGGAACAGTCGAGCCTGAACTGCCAAGCCATGTCCTCTCTGAACCAGAACATAAGCAACCCGTCACTGGAGAGTCACACGTGGTGGTTTTGACCTGATTGGGCCTCTTCAGTTGGGTGTAGCTTTGCTCTAGTGACACAGTGAGCAACGGCCCCAAGTTTAAGCATGGGCATTGGACACTCAGGCATTACATCAAGCACACAAATGGTGATAGGGGGGAATGCTATTGGAACAGGACCAAGACTGATTTGCATATGGCTGGGTCTAATCTGATGTGGCATGGTGAACGAAAGAACGATGGGTTCGAATGCTACCCAGAGAGATTCTCAGTGGTTAGATTTATGGAAAGCATTCCAGGCCAGTCTGATCAGGTGTCTTTGTTGCTGCAGGTTAGGCCGCTGAATCACTTACAACAATTTCAGCTCAGCTCTGTGACTCCAATCCTCAAACGTCCACAAGCCTCGCACTTTCCGACATGTGTCCCTCCTGTATCACCATTGATATTCCCGAAGAATACAAGATCACCCACCCTGACCGCATCACTATACCCCACTGAGGGATTGCCATCACACACAAGGAATCCATCCAATTCACCACCAGTAATGATGACATCACCCTAGCCATGGAACACCTCAACTTCCAACTCCAAACAGACAGCAAAAACTCCATCAGGGTCACCCTTGCTTACTGTCCTACAGGACCGCTTCTAGCCTTCTGTGACTTCATCGCTGACATCATCGTCCCCCTCACCATAGATTCTAACAATTACATTTTTCTCAGCGACCACAACTTCCATCTTGGCGACCACAATGAAATCAAGACTACCAACCTCCTCGACAGCATGAACAACATCGGACTCATGCAATTCATCCATGACCCCATGCACACCACAGGCCACACACTAGACCCCATCTTCCCCTCCAGCAACTGCATCAGGTACAGCAGCACCACCGACCACTCCATCGTCCACTTCAACACCACCAACTCACAGACATCCGCCCCAATCTGCCTAACTCCCCCATCACAGCTGGAGAAAAGTCTCAAAGGACACATGGATCAATGCCCTCAACACCCCCCACCCATTCCCCTCCAACAACCTAGACGATAATGTCAGAAACTTCAACAGTTGGATCACCTACTACACCAACAGCTTCGCTCCCATCGGCAACATCACTCACAGAAGTCCATCAAGCAGGCTAGTTGGTCCACTGAAAACCTTAGAACTGCTAAACGACACTGTAAACAACTGGGAAGGAGGTAGCACACCAGCAAAGACACGACCGACAAGACCACCTTCAAAAGAGCCCTCAGCATATAGCACATACAGTTGAGAGAATCGAAGAAAAAGGTCCAAGTCTCACACATCGAATCAAGCTCCAATAACAGCAAAGAACTCTTCAGCATCGCCAAAGAATTCTCCAACCCTGCAGCTGCAACAAACAACATTGTCCCCTCACAGGAACTCTGTGACAACCTTGCAAACTTCTTCCACGATAAGATCACCAACATCTACAGAAACTTCCAACCCCAGGCCAAGGACACCGACTTCTTCAAAGAACAAGACAACTCCACTGCCACCACAGACATCCAACTAACCAAATAGAGCTACCTCGCCCCATAGGACACAGCCTGCATCCTCTCAGGGGCCCCAACCTACCCATCCCCCCACCACATCTTCTGCCTAGGCAAAGCCAGATTCAGCCACGTACTCACTATCTTGTTCAACACTTCAGTTTCCATAGTTACCTTCCCCGAGGACTGGAAGCATGCAGAAGTCAACGCCCTACTAAAGAAACTATTGGTAGACCCTAGTGAACTCAACAACTGCTGACCGATCTTCCTGCTCCCATTCTCGGCCAAAGTATTAGAAAAAGCCATCAACCAACTACTCTCCTCATATCTGGAATGGAACCTCCTACTCAACTCTCCCCAAACCAGATTCCCCTGCAACCACAGCACTGAACAAGCCCCCATAGAGGTTACTGATGACATCAGAGCCCTACTCGAACGAGGAGAGACTGCGGCTCTGATCCTCCTAGACCTCTCAGCATTCTTTGATATGGTCTCCCACCACACACTCATCACAAGGTTGCACAACATAGGCATCCAAGAAGCAGCTCTCAGAATTATCGCCTTTTTCCTCACCAGAAGAATGCAAAAAGTCTGCCTTCCCCTCTTTACCTCCGAACCCAAGGAAATCATCTTTAGAGTACCTCAAGGATCCTTGCTCAGCCCCACCCTCTCCAACACTTATATGACACCTCTGGCCAGCATTGCCAAAACCCATGGGCTCAGCATCATATCCTATGCTGACAACACACAACTCATCCTCTCCCATTGCCGAAGACACCACCAACACCAAGACCAACTTTCATAAATGCATGACAGACATTGCAAGCTGGATGAAGGAAAACTGCCTGGAGCTCAGCACGGACAAGACAGAGGTACTGATCTTCAGGAACAAAAGCTCCCCGTGAGATGTATCCAGGTGGCCCTCTGAACTTGGACCTACTCCTACCCTCACTGAACACACTAGGAACCTAGGCATTATTTTGGATAATGAGCTACCATGATGACTCAGGTCGAATCCGTCTCCTCTTCCTGCCTCTTTAACCCCTGCATGCTTTGTAAGATATTCAAATGGCTACCCAAAAACTCAAGATGCAACATCTCCCAGGCCCTAATCTACAGCCGACTGGACTACGGCAACACTCTTTACGCAGGGATCACAGCTCATGTCCGACGATGACTACAGACCATACAGAACGCCGCAGCTAGACTTGTTCTGGATCTCTCAAGATGAACCCACATCACCCCGACCTTAGAGAACTCCACTGGCTCCCTGCACAGAAAATATGCCAGTTTAAGCTTCTGATCCATGCATACAAGGCCCTACACAACTGCAGACTCACTTACTTGAATCACTGCCTGATCTTCCATCAGCTCACCTGACACCTCCCCATCTCTTACCTTGCTCTAATTCTTACCCCCTGCATCTGAAGTAGTGGATGTGGAGGTCACTCCTTCACCTACCTAGCAGCAAAGACATGGAACGAGCTACCCTTTCATCTCCGGACCCCCATTGCCTTCCAGAGTTCCAAAAGTCCCTGAGGACCTGTATATTTGGATAATCAACTAGAACCTGTCAGCACCTGGATACTCTCACAGGTGACAAGAAGTGCTCTACAAATCTACTGATTGATTGTTTAGATCAAAGTAATGGACACCTGCTTGGATCCTACCAGCCAGGAGGAGAACTGAGCTATTTGAACAAGCCGTCCCAGCTTATAGTCCTTCCTTTTTAGCTCCTGCTGGGTTCCGAATGAGAACCAGTGCCTCAGGTGTCCCCCAATGCATTTTATCAGGAAACCTTAATTCCCTTTTAATTTCAGTTTTTAAAAAACTTTTTTTGTTGTTTTTTATATGTTAGTTTTTATGAAATAGTTGTGTGAGTATGATATACAACACAATTCTGTTTCTAAGTCTGTTTAATTATAACTTGTAAACTGAAAATGTTGAAAAGCGAATGGTTGAGTAAGTGACTTGTAATGTTCGCGATGTATTAAAACATAGTGACGTGTCTACATATAATTTAGGTACCATGATGTGAAACAAGCAATCACGCCACTAATAGTCCATTGTGCGGAGTGTGCCTCAACAGTGGAGCATCATAAGTTTATCTACACATGAAACTGGTCTCGTTCGTCTCTTTCAACAACAGCTTACTATGGAGGAAGAGAAGATGGTGGTGAACCTTTCCCTTCCATTGTGTAGTCCCAGAGGTTACAAACTGCACAGTTGTTGGACCAAGGTGGAGAGTATTCTTCTCAGGAAGCTATCCCTGTGTCTCTAGTATGCAATACCTGCCACACTCTGCCTGGGTGTAAGGACTGATGATTAGCCGGGAAATATTATTAGGTCCCACAAGTAGTGATAGTGAGAGAAAAAGAGTTATTTTCCTGTTTGCTCTTCTGACTAACTCTTCTGCTTGATCGCAGGCATCATTAGGACTTTTGGGGCTTACAATTATGTTTAAAAATAGAAAAAAATCATAACCTTTCATTTTCAAATGTGTATGTGTGTGAACTATTCCTAAACTTTATCTGAAGTCTAAATTTGCAAACTCAGTCAATAGTATATTTGTAAACTATTTGTAATTGAAAGTATGCGTAAAGACAAAAGTGTATTGTTGTGAGTGTGTGTGAAGTTAGCAGTGTATATATGGGTTTGTGTGTGGACTCAGGTCTGTGAAGTCAAGATTGAGTGTATAGTTATGTGGGTGGGGTCAGTCAGGAGTCTGTTGTTAGGAGTGTGTGTGGAGTTAGGAATGTGTATACCTGTTGTGTGTGGATTGAAGTGTGGCTGTCTGTTAAGTCAGGAGTGAGTATGTAGTTTGGAGTGTGTGTAAAGTCATGAGTGTGTTTGAGAACTCCTAGTTGGGAGTGCGTGTAGATTTAAGAGCATGTAGTCTGTAGTGTATGAGTATGGGATTGTGTGGAGTCAGTTAGAGGTGTGTTCTTAGAAGAGGTTGTGTGAGGTTGTAAATATGCACACGGTACTGTTTGTGAAGGAATTTGAGAGTGACTGCGTGAAGTCAGGATTGAGTTGTAGTTGAGTGTATGTGTAGAGCCAGGAGTGTATTCAGTCAGGGGTATGTAGTATGGAAAGTGTGTGGAGTGTATATGCCCTGTTAGGATTGTGTACCTGTAAGTGTGCCTGGAGTTACGAGAGTGTGGGTGCTCAGGACTGAGTGTGTAGAGTAGGGTCTGTGTAGTCAGTAGTGTGTTTAGTCAGGGGTGTTTGCTCTGGACTGTACAAAGAGTGCAAGAAGTGTTGTTGAGATTGTATATGGTGTCCAAGTGTGTATACGGGACTGTGTGTGGAATCAGGATTGACTGTGTGAAAGGTGAGTGTGTAGTTTGTGGTGTTTCTGAAATCAGGAGTGTGTTTAGACAGAAGTGTCTAGTTAGGAGTGTGTGTACAGGGTAAGCAGTGTACGTGATATGTCCGGATTGTGCAATTGGGAGTGTATTGATGGGAGAAGGTTTGACATCACGAGTGTGTGGAGAGTGTATATTTTGTAATCAGAAGTGTGTATAGGAGTGTTTGGTCAGGAGTGTGTGGATAGGAGTGTGTGGTGAGGAGTGTGTGCAGAATCAGAAGTGTAGAGATTAAGGCATGTTTATGATGTGTCAGAAGTGTGTAATTGGGAGTTTGTATGGAGTCGTAAGTGTGCGGACAAGAGTGTATATGAAGTTAAGAGTGTATTGAGTCAGGAGGATGTAATCTGGACTCTGTGTAATGTATAAGGAGTGTATGAGGTGTTTGTGATCTTACTTTCAAAATGTTTGCTTTTAATAATTGTTCATAGACTATGGTGGAATTACTAAAAACTGTGCATGTGAAAACTTGCGTGCATGTGCACAAATGTTTGTGAACTTTTTCCAATAAACACATTCTTTAACATGCTCACTAGATACTTCCAGTTTGCCTTATATCTCCAAAATAGCTAAAATGATTTTCACCAAACCAAGGATTGTCACAGAATGATCAAAAGGCCGCTGCCTGCGCCTTAAAAAAATAGTGCACATCCATTTAGTGGTTTCAGAGTTGCATGTATACAAATATTTCTTGTGGGAACTCTCATTCTAACGTTGAGTGAAAAATGATTTTGGGACCCATCTTTTTACTGTGGTACTGTTGCAAAGTCATCCTGTGCCCTGGGCACCCCCAACTTTTTGCTGAATGATACTGATGGTAACCTACTCTGACTGATCCTGGGCTCTGCCTAACCAGGCCCAGGGCTAGTGCTATGCTGAAAGAGACACATTTAGAATACAGTGAAACACCTACATACACTAGGGTACACTATGGTATGGGGTAACCCTGTGATTGGCATGGCCTACCCTATCATACCCCATTAAATGATAGGGCAGGGGGATTGAAACTTCCTAGAAGTCCCTAGACCACACTAGGGCATTGCAGTTTAGCAGCTTTTTCTGCACTTGCATGTGAACACTGCTGAAGCCTAGGGTCAGTTTAAAAGAAGCCCTGGGTAGCAGGACTGCTTTTAAAAAGGAAATTGTGCCCAAACTCGACTTTGGTGTTTGGGGCACCTAAAAATGGATAACCTACAATGTTTTGGCATATTAGGAACCCCCAGGGTCTCCCCTAGGTGTTTCAGGGGTGGCTGGTCAGGTATTTATAAGGTGGAACCTTAAAATGAGTTTTATATGCCATGGGTTAAGTAACATTTCACATTTCACTACATATATTGTGATAAAATGCTGCCCAAATTCGACTTTGATGCTAGGAGCACTGTGGAGGGAGGATCTGCAATATTTCTACAGATTCAGAGCCCCCAAAGACTCCCCTAGTTGTTCCATGGGGTGGGGTCCTGTAGATATAGGTGGAGTACTTATAAAATATGTTTTAATAAGCCCTAGTGCTGGAAAAATGGCGCAAGTCATTTTTCCCATTGCAAATTCCATGCCACATAGGTTAACATGGCAAGAGGTTCTTAACTAATAACTCCTGATAGGAGAACAATAGAACTTCCATTCAAAGACTTGCCAGAATGGTAGTGATAAATCCAGCATTATGATATTGTTGATTTTCTCCTAAAATGTACAGACAAGAAGTTATAAGACTTTCTTGGTTGTAGGTCCAGATTCATCCTTCCAGTGGTCTGTCCTGATTGGTCGGGGATAAGTGGATTAGCCAGGCTGCCTTGAAGAGGTGCTAAAGAGCCCCTGGGGTTAACCAGCTCTACTGGGAGGGCAGTGTGCTTCTACACAGGAATGCCACAGCAGGGGGAGGATTCGTAAACCATGGTCTTAAAAGGAAAGAGGAGGCCTCAGTGTCATTTACAACTCTACTCTTTTGACCCCCAAGCCAGAGCTAGGCTTATGGAAGGAATGTGCAGAAGCAGGGGGGAGAGTCTATGGAAAGTAGCCATCCTAGGGGTGTGTTTAGCCAGCTCTTACCTCCTTGCTGGAAAATCAGCCATTATAAATTTGGAGGATTTGGTGCACTCTGGGACAAAACAATGCCACACTCTACAGGATGTGGTCATAACCATGGGGAGTTGCCCTGCTTCCATTGGTCAGGAGTGACCTCCTGCCTGACCCAGAGAACTTGGAATAAGTATCTGAGAGGGGCAGAGTCGCTCAGATCTGCTGCTTGAAACTTGAGAGAGCAAGACGTTGCCATGCTGTGAAGTTAAGGTGCAAATTCGAAGGCCTGCCCTCTGAAGACTCCAGCCCTGTGGACTACCTTGCTGTAACAGGACTAAAGAGTGCACTTCCTGCAATCTACAGGTTAACAGAGCTCCCATGGAACACCACCACCAAGGATCCTCAACCTGGAGAACTACCAGTGGATTTGTAAGGGCTTTGTCCAAGTGGATTGTGGGAACTGAAGCCCTCAACTTTCAAAGACTATCGTGGAGCTTCCCGACCCTTGGAGTGAGTTTGAGACACTTTGGGACCCCTTGAGTAACTTCAGGAAGAAGTTCAAGAAGTTTGGAGAACTTTGGAGCAACTTTGGAAAAAAGCTCCATAGAGGGACCGACTCAACATGGCCAGCCAGGCCGCCTGCCTTCAACCGCGAGCCGGCCAAGCCAACCAGGTTCGTCCCGCTAAAAGCTCCATCGGTCCAACTTACAGAGTTTGACGGGGACTAGAAGAAATCTGAAGCCGCCAAACCCTCACCGGATCCGGCTACATGAAGAGCATCGAGAGACCACGCGAGAAAAAGCTCCAGAAATGTTTTTAAGTCCGCTCGTAGAAAAGGTGACCGGGAGCAACCGCGAACGCAAGCTGCCTGCCTTCCATCGCATGTCGGCCAGGATTCCTGGGTTGTCCCGCTGAAGCGATCTTGAAAAAGTTTCTAAGTCTGCTCCAGGGAAGTTGACCAGGACCTCATCACAAGTCAATCCGGCGAACCCTCACCGAATCCAGACTGGCTGGGAGCTTCGAGTGGGCCTTGAGGAGAAAAGCTCCAGAAAAGTTTCTAAGTGTGAAGCTAGAAACTGAGATCGGGACCTACCGCAAGCTGTAGCCGCCTAGGGCTCCATCGCCATCGGCCTGAAACTTTGACTTTGCCCCGGTCTATCGTGAGCAGGTATCACAATATGGTGCTATAATCTTCTAGGTGCTATATTTTATTAAATCTTTGAAAATTCATATCTCCCGTTGCCTACAATAGATTTTTGTCGTTTTGGTGTCATTTTAAAGATAAAAATATTTCCTAATTTCATAAATTGGTATTTGATTTTTATTATGTGTTGTGTCTTAATTATTTACTGCATTGGTGTTTTTTAAATTCTTTACATACCTGTCTTTGAAGTTAAGCCTGCCTGCTCACAGCCAAGCTACCAAGGGTTGAGCATAGGAATAATTTTCTAACACCTATGCTGAGTCCTACCATGTGTTTCTGGCCTTATTGCCAGTGGCAGACATACATTTGCCCCTACCAATAACCCACTTTCCAACATTTGGTGCTCAGCGGTGTGGATGAGGAATTGTGTTTAAAAGTACCCCTTTCCGTGAATGATGAAAGATTATAAAAATCCTCTAAATTGCCTTAGAACAAAACTTTTGAGTTTGAGTTTTGGAATTTGGACTAAACTGTTTTTAATCCATTGTTTTGATTTTTCCAAATAGTTCTAAGTCTTTTGAGCCTTTGGAGCAATTTGAAAAAAAGCTCCATAGGGGGACCAACTCAACCTGGCCAGCCAAGCCGCTTGCCTTCAACCGAGAGCCGGCCAAGCCATCCAGGTTTGTCCCACTAAAAGCTCCGTAGGTCCGACTTCCAGAGTTGGACCGGGAGTAGAAGAAATCCGAGGCCGGCGAACCCTCACCGAATCCGGCCTGGCGAAGAGCATCGAGGGACCCCGTCAGAAAAAGCTTCAGAAAAGTTTCTAAGTCTGAAGGTAAAAACTGTGGTCAGGACCTACCGCGAGGGGTAGCCGCTCATGGCTCCACTGCGGTTGGCCTGAAACTTTGACTTTGAGTCGGTCTATCGCAACCAGATGTCCCAATATGGTGCTATATGTTTCTAAGTGCTATATAATGCTAAATCTTTGAAAATTCATATCTCCGGTTCCCTACTTTGGATTTTTGTTGTTCTGGTGTCATTGTAAAGATAAAAATATTTCTTATTTTTATAAATTTGTGTTGGATTTTTATTATGTGTGGTGTCTTAATTATTTACTGAATTGTTTTTTTTAAATGCTTTACATACCTGTCTTTGAAGTTAAGCCAGCCTGCTCGCAGCCACTTTACCAAGGGTTGAGCATAGGAATAATTTTCTAAGACCTATACTGAGCCCTATACTGTGTTAGTGGCCTTATTGCCAGTGGCAGATCTACATTTGCCCCGCCCAATAATCCACTTTCCTTCAGGTACCATTTCACTGTTCTGCACCAAATTTGGCAGGCTCTTAGATAACTCCTAAAATACACTTGTCTGCAACTTTAGTGAATATTGTGCAAAAGGGTCCAAAGTGAGAGACGATTCAAAATGTTTTTCTCATGCCATAAGGTGTCTGTCTATCTATCTATCTATCTATCTATCTATCTATCTATCTATCTATCTATCTATCTATCTATCTATCTATCTATCTATCTATCTATCTATCTATCTATCTATCTATCTATCTATCTATCTATCTATCTATCTATCTATCTATCTATCTATCTATCTATCTATCTATCTATCTATCTATCTATCTATCTATCTATCTATCTATCTATCTATCTATCTATCTATCTATCTATCTATCTATCTATCTATCTATCTATCTATCTATCTATCTACCTGTCTGTCTGTCTGTCTGTCTGTCTGTCTGTCTGTCTATCTATCGTCCAGGGTTGATTGACACACAGAAGACAAATAGGTACACCAAACATTACCTTCAGCTGTGGGTTTTTTATAAAGCATGGTGTCTGTTGCCCTTCGTGCTCCTCCGACAAGCTTAGAAAGAGTGAAATGTGTCTATTATCTGGATAGGAATTTTGATAATGAAAATGCACTGAAAAAACTAAATTGAAAGGTAATGAAGAAAATGATAATGTTGAGAAGAAATGGTCACCAAATACCTACTACAGCCTTGGCTCACGTGGGTAAATTCAACTTTTGCACAGATGAAATCTGACCACAATTTTACATTACATTTTAATTTTGCGGTTGTTAGCTTGAAAAAAGATATTTTCTTCAAAGTGCATCTCAAAATACGAACTAATTGAAATTAGAATGTTTAGGCTTTATTTACCTTTCATGAATACATTTTTGACAAAACAATTAACAATGGTGACGGCCAGTTTATTTATTTATTTAGGCGCATATTGTCTGATTATCCTTTGGAGCACCAGATCATGTACAATCATGTTTTTAAAAAAAAACCTTAGCGGTAGGGGCGGCCGGCATGGCTCGCTGCGGAGGCTGCAGGGGTCACGAGGGGTATCGCGTGGGGGGGAGCGGGGTTTAGAAATAATAAAAATAAAAAAAACACTTACCTCGAGGCCGGGTCTTGTGTCTTCTGTGC
Source organism: Triturus cristatus (assembly GCF_964204655.1). Lineage (NCBI taxonomy): Eukaryota > Metazoa > Chordata > Amphibia > Caudata > Salamandridae > Triturus > Triturus cristatus. The sequence goes on along the minus strand of NC_140593.1, from coordinate 105,447,493 downwards.
TCCTGTTTTCCTGAGTACGCTTCTAAGAACACGAAGCAGACAGCAAGTCTCCCACCCCTAAGCCAATCAGAATGCTCCATTGGAGCGTTGTGATTGGTCTGAGTGCCGTAATAAGGCGCTCAGCCAGGGGCTGTAGGGATGGGCATGTTCTCCTTGCAGACTGTAATGCAGCCTTCGTGGAGAACAAGGAAGTGCGCATGACTGCTTTGGGCGGCCGGAGAGGGATGACCAAACAGTCATTGTGCACTTGAGTGGGCAAACCACTCCTCCCCTGCCCTACTCCCTGTGCAGAGCTTTCCCGCCCACCCTCCCGCCCGCAAAGGAAACATAACATGATAATAACTGGAAGTTAATATCATGTTATGTTTCCTCTTCTCGCACTGCTTGAAAGCAGTGGGGCGACGCTCCTCCGCCATAGCAGAGGAGCCACCACTGCTTAGCAGAAAAAGAAGAACGGCCATCGACTACATAGTTATCTTTCCTTAAGGAATATGATGGGAGGTGTTTACAAATGCTGGGTCTCCATCTGGTGAGCTAGCCCCCATCAGAGTAGCACTACACCCTACAGCAAGATTAATCACAGATGCAAAGAAATACAACCACATCTAGCAAATTCTACGAGATCGCAGCTGGTTCTCATTGAATTCAAATTAGAATTCATGGCCCACAAAACCATTCACCTGAAAATACCCAACTACTTAGTCATCCTTTTGACACATTCCTCAGTGGTTACAGAAGCAAAGGGACCTATTCTCAAGGCACCAAGTTCAAAACAAATCAAAGTCAGCAGCAGTAGTAAGTTTATGGCACTCCCTACCAACCCACCTGAGACAAAAAACAGACATTTGCATTCAGAAGGAGATTACAAATGTTCTATTAACAAAGCATCTAATCTAAGTTCTGCTTAAAACTTCTTATTATTTCTTGCACTGAACCGGCAAACGTCTTTGCTATCCATGCATTACAGTGAACAATCTCCATACATCTGATACATTCCTCCTGTTCTTCCCTCTACTAGCCTTGCACCACCACCCTATCTGCCACCCCCTCATCAGGGCAGTCTTTACTTTTATAGGTTATACATCTAATGTTCTTTGTATGGTTGATGAATATCTAGAATGCTCTAATACCACTTTTTGCAGTTGTGCTACTGAAAAATTTAAACTAAATAAATGGTGAGACTCAACCAAGTCATACTGCTTCAATTCCAGGAGTCCCTCAAGGCTTGGCGTGAAAGGACCACATTTACCTTTGCTTTAAAGAAAGCATTCAATCCAATGACTCTCCAAGACACCTGTGCATCTTCTACAGACTGCTAGGAAACAAGAACACCTGCCTGAGCACCTATTAGCCATTGGTCTCCGCTGAACTGGGAAGACCTGCATCTCTCTGATGAAGGCCGAGACATCTTCCAAGGCTTTGGTAAATTCGTCTTGTCGGCTGAAATTGCGAGACCTGCAAGATCCAATGGGAGAATACTGAATGCATAAGGCCTCTGTTTGACTCTCTGTAATGATGTCTGAAATCTATCTTAAGGCCTTATTACGACCCTGGTGATCCAGGAACCGCCGTCGCTTTTCGGCGGTCCGACCACCTGCATACTTGGATGTCCGACCACCGGATTATGATGTGGTTGGTTTGCAGGCGATGGTGAGACCGCCTCCCAACCGCCGCCAGGGCCAAGATCTGAGCTCCTGCAGTGGTAAGACAGCAGCAGTCAATGTATGTTGGCAGTGCCAGCATGGACACTGCTGTGGGAATTATGAGCTACCATTCCACCAACCTTTTCATGGTGGGGACACTGCCATGCAAAGATCGGCAGAAAGGTAGGCAAAGGGCCACAAAAAGGTCCCCAGGGTGAATAAGCCGATGTGGACTGTGGTCAGGCCCATGTTGAGCCTCCCTATGCCAACACGTCGGTGCACACACTGCCATGCATGACATGGTGTATTGGAACAGTGCGCCCAACTTGCAGGAAGCGTAGCAGTGCGGCTGGCATTGGCTTCAGGCTCTCTCCTAGATCTGAAGCATGGTTGCTCCATAGCTCTGCCACCGACACACTGCCAGCCCCGTGGTGATTTTGAAATGCGGCGGTTGTGAATGCTGCCGGCTTGGCAGTGCGCTCCTGACCGCTGCTGCAGCGCGGTCACGGTGTGGCCACCAGGGTTGTAATCAGGCCCTCAGTTATTCCATCTGTGTTTATCGTATGGCTCCACAACTGTTTATGAAATGACTACTGAACTCATGTTCAGGCAACAGAAACTGGAACCAATGATGGTAAGGTACAAATATTCTTGCAATGTAGGTATAGCCAGGGGCACTGGAATTATGCAACAGAGAAGTACCAAATTATGTGGCAGGGTTGACTAAATTATGCAGCAAGAAAAGCTTCTCTCAGACTTCCAAAAAGCATATCTGGTACCAGTTGAGAGTAGTCCTTTCCTAGGGCCAGGGTAAGGGGCCCTCGCATGCTTCAGTGGAAGGGCACCCATGGAGATCCTCAGCTCCTAGAGCACCGGGGATTCGTTTCCACCATGCGTGTAGGAATGCAGAAATATCTTCAAATTGAGTTAGCACCGCCCATGATTCCTGATACTTGACAGACATGAACATTTTTCATTTCCTACAGTTAGAACACAGCATTCCTCATTTGTATTCCTGTCTTCAATTTATTGCATTAAAATACAATTCAAACTTAAAGATCTTTGAAATGCACATAATTGGAGGGTTGTATTTGAAGTTCTCAGACCTCCTCTTCTGGGCTCAAAATGATTTTCAATATCATAAAAGTACTGCATTTGATAGCACGCTCCATGTCACTGCAAGGAGCCCTTGTTTACCTACCTTATCTGAAGATGAGCGCCAGGCACACACAGCTCACAGAGTTGTTGCACGCGCATTTGTAGCTGACAATTGCCTCAATGGTATGTGTGGCAGCTTCGGGTATCCTAGATTGGTCGATAACATCTATTTGTGTTCTTCGACTTGCAGTGGTCGTGTTATCTTTATAAGAATGCACTGAAAAATCAAAGTCAGGAGTGTTCTGTAGGATCACCGTGCCAGCTCTGCACAGCATACCCTAAACCGTTTCTCTTTGGGTATATGTTTTTTGTGAGGCTGGCTTAACAGCTGCAACAAGTGGTGTACCTATTGTACCTATTCTCTGACTGAGGGTTGCACTACTCCTTCTTTCTGTTCTATGCTTGTTTTGTGAGATCTTTTGTTCTGCTGCTGCCCACACTCGTTCTAGTTGGCCAGCAGTCCTAGTTGGTAAACGTGTGCCCAGGGTGCCAGGTGCATTATGTTCGTCCCCACCTCAAGTTCAGAGCTAGGAACAGAGAATGCTTGTAGAGAAGCGGCACGCCAGTTTCCCCACTACAAGGTCTGCTGACATGGAATGTGCGTTGTTTAGCTTTGAAGATTTCTGCTAGGTTTACTTTTACATAGCATGTGTTTTTGTAGGCAAAAACACATGCTACGTGAGCAGTAGTTCAAATATCAAGTCATGTGCAAAGTGGAGTTTCCCCCAAAATACGATTTGTGGGTCATTTAAAACGAGGCCCTGTTTTGTGTGAGTGAAGCTGTGCAGCTGCTCCCCATGCTGCACCGGTCTTCCCCTGCTTCCTGCTGTCTGTGCTATAACCTTTTCGTGCGGTAGACGGCTTCTGCTTCTGCCCACACTGTAGGTCTCCTGTCTTAGGAAGGATGAAGCAGCAGCTTACCATGCTGTATCTGTTTTGTGATGGAGGCTTTTGCTGATGTTTACTTCCTGTGCTCTATCTGTTTTGTTTTCGAAACTTGCACTGATACTTACTTCTTGTGCTGCATCTGTTTTGTTACTGAAGCTTGCACTGATACTTCCTGTGCTGCATCTGTTTTGTTACTGAAGCTTGCATTGATGCTTACTTCCTGTGCTGTATCTGTTTTGTTTTCAATGCTTGCACTGATACTTCCTGTGCTGTATCTGTTTTGTTTTCGAAGCTTGCACTGATACTTACTTCCTGTACTGCATCTGTTTTGTTACTGAAGCTTGCACTGATATTTCCTGTGCTGCATCTGTTTTGTTACTGAAGCTTGCACTGATGCTTACTTCCTGTGCTGTATCTGTTTTGTTTTCGAAGCTTGCACTGCTGCTTCCTGTGCTGCATCTGTTTTGTTACTGAAGCTTGCACTGATGCTGACTTCCTGTACTGTGGCTGTTTTGTTACTGAAGCTTGCACTGATACTTCCTGTGCTGCATCTGTTTTGTTACCAAAGCTTGCACTGATGCTTGCTTCCTGTGCTGTGGCTGTTTTGATCCTGAAGCTTGCCCTGATGCTTACCTCCTGTGCTGTGTCTGTTTTGTTACTGAAGCTTGCACTGATGCTTACTTCCTGTGGAATGTATGACGTTACTACGCCATCCATTACCCCGCAGTAGGTTACAACGCGGACGTTACATCGTCCGCGTTGTTACCACGCATGGCTTTACATCGCAAGTCGTTTCTATGACTTGCGCTAGATGGCGCGCTGGACTTAGGAATAGTATAAATTACTATTCCTACTCCAGTTAGCGCAACAGCAGGGAATGTGTTGGATTTAAAATCCAACACATTCCCTGGTGTTGCACGCCATCTAGCGCAAGTCGTTGAAACGACTTGCGATGTAATGCCATGCTTGGTAACAACGCGGACGATGTAACGTCCGCATTGTAACCTACCCGCATGGTATTACCAGCGTTGTAAACCCTGTTTCCCCTTCCTGTGCTGTGGCTGTTCTGTTATTACTTCTGTGCTGTTGCTGTTTTGTTACAACATCTGTGCTGTGGCTGTTTTGTGATGAAGGCTTCCACTGATGCTTACCTCCTGTGCTGTGGCTGAATTGTTACTGAAGCTTGCACTGATTCTTACTTACTGCGTTGTGCCTATTTTGTTCCTGAAGCTTGCACTGATGCTTACTTCCTGTGCTGTGTCTGTTTTTGCTTGCATGCATCTTTACCCCGACTGTGACGCTGCACACGTTCTTTCACCACACAAGTCATTACAACGATTTGTCATAGGAGGCTGCTGAACTTTGGAATAGTATAAGTTACTATTTTGACTCCAGTCTATGCAACAGTAGGGAAGGTGTTGTACTTAAAATCCGAGACCAGTCCAACAACGCATCCCCTAAAGCAAGTCGTTGTAACAACTTGCAGTCGGGGTAGTGACAGCGTGGTAAAGGAGGCTATCCTCTGTTTTGTTATGGAGCCCTCCACTGATGCCTTCTTTGTGCACTCCAGCTGTTTTGTGAGCGAGGCTTCCATAGTCGCTTATCATGCATTTCATAATTTGTGCAAGGTACGTTCGCATGTGTCCTTTTCATATAGCACCTGTTTTTTTGAAGGGCCATACCCAATTGTTTGAAGTTGTACCAGTTAAGTGTCATGTGATGGATGCTTGCATTGCTATTTCCTGATCCATACATTCCAAAATAAAACTGCCTCTGCATATGTAGATGGGGAAAATACATTCCCTATTTTTTGTTTTGAATAATCTACCACTATCAACTTATAAAATGTTGATATGGAGACAGAATTATTTTTATTCACTTGAACACCTTACATTTTACGTACCTGAATGCTTATGAATCGTTGATCGTACCCCTTGATTGTATATCTTCTTGTTATTGGGCAGATGGCATTTTTGCACCTTCTTTCGTTTAAAAGTGTATTGTAGCTCGATATACTGTATGATTATGAAATGTTGATTTTATCTTTTGATTGTATATTTTTAGGTTTTTAAAACTGTAATTGTAACTGTTTCCTCTGAATAGAATGCTTTTATGGTGGTATTAGTTACACTGAATAAAGCTGAATTGACTTGAAAATGTTTTCATTTATGTTGTTCTCTAACATTTCTTTTTAGGAAAGAGACTTGCTCAGATGTCTCCTATGTAGTACTATGCCTGTTATTTAAATATGGGAGGAACGATTGTACTGCGGCTGCCTTTGTTATGCCTGTTTTATGAGATGGAAGTTTGCTTTGCTACTCCCTTTTTATGTGCTATTTTTGTGTGAAAGAGACATTCAAAATAGGTGCCACGCGGAACCTGCACTCACTGGAAATTCGCTAAACCACTCAGGATTTGTGCCTGTGGTTGTGAGAGAAGCTTGTACTGCTGCTGGCTGGGATCAGCCTGTCCTGAAACTGTCCCTTGCTTGAAGGACGCACACGCTCATGTTGTGCCTGTTTTGTGTAGATATGAAGCTTGCAGGGCTTTTACATGTACAGTACTGAATGAGTATCTGCATGAAGCTTTTATTGCTGCTACCAAAGCCATACATGTTACTTATTGCTGCCTTTGCATCCTGTTACAAATGTTGCAATGATTTATATGCCCCAGCTCCCAACTTGATTTCTGAAATGGCTGGCATGCTTAGGCCTGAGGAGGAGCAAAGGATTTGGGTCCACATTTATGGGAAAGTAACACAACGCAGAGCAGTAAGTCACCAGGGAAAGGGCAGGAATGCAAGGTATTTAAAGAATGCGGGCCATTCCTGCCTATGTCCCTGCACTGGTCCTGTTTTGGCTGCCTAGCGCCAGCACAGGCACCCTTGCACCATGGTGCAAAGGTGCCTGTGTTGTAGGCAGGATTGTTTGGGTGCTGGAAGGGGCACCTTCTTGCACAAAAACAATCCTGGGAGGCATATTCCTCTTTCCGTTGTGTGGTGCAAGCGCGGCGTAACTGCCCTTATAAATATGGCCCTTCATATGGTTCCAAAAACCAATAATGAAAGAGAAAAAGTAAGGAGTATGGTAATGAGTGGATTAGAGCAGGTAGGGAACAATAGATGTAAGTGGAATATTGAAAGGGAGAGGGAAAGATGGAGGGAAAAGAAAGAAAAAGGGAGAGTTAAAATAGGAGGGAAAGAAAAACACGATAAGATGGACCTAGAGTAAAATAAGTAAGTAAGGACTAATAGGAGAAGGAAACACTAAAATGGAAATCTTACAAAAAAGTGGATGCAAAAGCGAAGGAAAAAATGAGAGAGAGAAAAAGAAAAGCATTGGAGGAAACAAATTAGAAAAATAAAAGGGTAAGTTAAATATAAAATTATGAGAAAGGAAAATAAAGATACAGAATTAAAAGACTGAGGAAGAAAAAAGAAAACAACAGGAATAATAAATAAAAAAGTAGCGAAGAAAGAGGACAAAGCAAATCAAACAAGCATTGGCATAGCCAATAGGTCTCGCCTATGGGACCTTATGTGTTTAGCCAGAACTTTTGATATGTTGTAGAGCATTGTGGCTGCTGTGCATTATGTTGAAGAGTTATAATAAAAGTGTTAAGCATTTTTGTTACCTTTACACAAACGAAGAAGACATTATATACAACTGAAAAACCTGATTAAAAAAAGATTTTAACATAAAAAATGTCTTCTACTTTTTTTGTACTTGCACTGCTGGCAACTTCTTCCTGCCTGTTCTCATGCTTGTTTGTTATAAATTTTTTTGTTATGGGGGAGCCGGACATAAATAACGGGGGAGTGGAGGTTGGAAACAGTAATTTAATTAGAACACTAGCAGCGGACAGACACTAGGGGAGAATCAACAGATGCCAGATTCCAAGGGCAGACTGACGTGATGCTTAGGTGGTGCGCTGATGCAAAATGATGGTGGTGAATGATGTTTGGTGCTCAGGTGGTGACACTATATGGTATGGATTTGAGGTACGTTGTGGACTGTGGAGTTGTGGAGTTGAAATATGCTGTTTGGTGTGTAATTATGCGGTGTGTATTGGAAATGTGTGGAGTTGAATTGTGTGGCCTGGAACTGTGGTGTTGAGTGAAATTATGCTTAGTGGATTTGTGTCATTGTGTGGAGTGCATTTATGTTGATTGGTGGTATGTGGTATAGAGTGCATTTATGTGGAGTGTATTTATGTTGGATTGAGTACAGTGCAATTATGAGGCGTGTAATTATGGGGCACTGAGTGGTATTATGTGGAGTGTATTTATGTTGCATTGAGTAGAGAGTAATTATGTGGCGTGTAATTATGTGGTACTGAGTGGTATGTGGAGTGTATTTATGTTGCATTGAGTAGAGTGTAATTATGTGGCGTCTAATTATGTGTCACAGTGGTATTATGTGGCGTGTATTTATGTTGCATTGAATAGAGTGTAATTATGTGACGTGTAATTATGTGGTACTGAGTGGTATTATGTTGAGTCTGTTTATGTTGCATTGAGTAGGGTGTAAATATGTGGCATGTAATTATGTGACACTGAGTGGTAATATTTGGAGTGTATTTATGTTGCATTGAGTAGAGTGTAATTATGTGGCTTATAATTATGTGGTACTGAGTGGTATATAGGGTGTATTTGTTGCATTGAGTAGAGTGTAACTATGTGGTGTGTAACTATGTCACACTGAGTGGTATTATGTGGAGTGCATTTATGTTGCATTGAGTACAGTGTAATTATGTTGCGTGTAATTATGTGGCACAGTGTTATAATGTGGAGTGTATTTATGCTGCATTGAATAGAGTGTAATTATGTGACGTGTAATTATGTGGTACTGAGTAGTATTATGAGGAGTGTATATATGTTGCATTGAATAGAGTGTCATTGTGACGTGTGATTATGTGGTACTGAGTGGTATTATGTGGAGTGTATTTATGTTGCATTGAGTATAGTGTAATTATGTGGCATGTAATTAGGTGGCACTGAGTGGGATTATTTGGAGTGTATGTTGCATTGAATGCAGTGTAATTATGTAACATATCATTATGTGGCACTGAGTGGTATTGTGTGGAGTGTATGTTGCTTTCAGTAGAGTGTAATTATGTGGCGTGTAATTATGTGGCACTGAGTGGTATTGTTTGGAGTGTATGTTGCATTGAGTGCAGTGTAAATATGTGGCATTTAATTATGCGTCACTGAGTGGTATTGTGTGGAGTGTATGTTGCATTCAGTCGAGTGTAATTATGTGGCGTGTAATTATGTGGCACTGAGTGGTACTTGGAGTGTATGCTGCATTGAGTGCAGTGTAATTATGTAGCATATAAATATGTGGCAGTGTGTGGTATTATGTGTAGTGTATTTATATTGCATTGAGTAGACTGTAAGTATGAGGCGTGTAATTATATGGCACTGAGTGGTATTATGTGGAGTGTATTTATGTTGCATTGAGTAGAGTGTAATTATGTGGCTTGTAATTATGTGGCACTGAGTGGTATTATTTGAGGTGTATGTTGCATTGAGTGCAGTGTAATTATGTAGCAAATAATTATGTGGCACTGAGTGGTATTGTGTGGAGTGTATGTTGCATTCAGTAAAGTGTAATTATGTGGCTTGTAATTATGTGGCACTGAGTAGTATTATTTGGAGTGTATGTTGCATTGAGTGCAGTGCAATTATGTAGCATATAATTATGTGGCCGAGTGGTATTGTGTGGAGTGTATTTTACATTCAGTAGAGTGTAATTATATGTTGTGTAATTATGTGGCACTGAGTGGTATTTGGAGTGTATGTTGCATTGAGTGGAGTGTAATTTTGTGGCATATAATTATGTGTATACAGTTTTGTGTATATAGTATGCATTATACAGGAATAATGCGGAGTGAGGCGAAATCAGTCAGAGAGGCAGAAACAGGTGAAATTAGGAAAAATCAGGCAGAGTGAGGGATGCTGTTACACAGCTGAGCTTGTGTAGAGAGCATGGGGCACACTAAGGGAGAATGAGGCACCTTAAGGAACAGTGAGGCGGAGTGAGGCAGAATGAGTCACATTGGGGGATGCTGTTACACAGCTGAGCCCATGTACAGAGCCTGGGGCACAATAAGGTGGAATGAGGCACCGCAAGGAACAGTGAGGCTAACTAAGGCAGAATGAGGCACAGTGAAGGATGCTGTTACACAGCTGAGCCTGTGTACAGAGCCTGGAGCACAATAAGGTGGAGTGAGGCACCGTTAGGAGCAGTGAGGCAAAGTGAGGCAGAATCATCGCGTTAACAAACCAGTGTGGCACTGAGTGGTGTTATTTGAGGTGTATGTTGCATTGAGTGCAGTGTAATTATGTAGCAAATAATTATGTGGCACTGAGTGTTATTGTTTGGAGTGTATGTTGCATTCAGTAGAGTGTAATTATGTGGCATGTAACTATGTGGCACTGAATAGTATTATTTGGAGTGTATGTTGCACTGAGTAGAGTGTAAGTATGAGACGTGTAATTATATGGCACTGAGTGGTATTATGTGGAGTGTATTTATGTTGCACTGAGTAGAGTGTAATTATGTGGTATGTATTTATTTAGCACTGAGTGGTATTATGGGGAGTGTATGTTGTATTCAGTAGAGTGTAATTATGTGGCGTGTAATTATTTGGCACTGAGTGGTATTTGGAGTGTATATTGCATTGAGTGCAGTGTAACTATGTAGCATATAATTATGTGGCACTGTGTGGTATTATGTGGAGTGTATTTATGTTGCATTGAGAAGAGTGTAAGTATGTGGTGTGTAATTATATGGCACTGAGTGGTATTATGTTGAGTTTATTTATGTTGCATTGAGTAGAGTGTAATTATGTGGCACTGAGTGGTATTATGGGTAGTGTATGTTGTATTCAGAAGAGTAATTATGTGGTGTGTACTTATGTGGCACTGAGTGGTATTATTTGGAGTGTATGTTGCATTAAGTGCAGTGTAATTATGTAGAATATAATTATGTGGCACTGAGTGGTATGGTGTAGAGTGTATGCTGAATTCAGTAGAGTGTAATTATGTGGTGTCTATCTATGTGGCACTGAATTGTAATTGGAGTGAATGTTGCATTGAGTGCAGTGTAATTATGTAGCAGATAATTATGTAGCACTGAGTGGTATTGTGTGGAGTGTGTGTTGCAATCAGAAGAGTGTAATTATGTGGCGTGTAATTATGTGGCACTGAGTGGTACTTGGAGTGTATGCTGCATTGAGTGCAGTGTAATTATGTAGCATATAAATATGTGGCACTGTGTGGTATTATGTCGAGTGTATTTATATTGCATTGAGTAGAGTGTAAGTATGAGGCGTGTAATTATATGGCACTGAGTGGTATTATGTGGAGTGTATTTATGTTGCATTGAGTAGAGTGTACTTATGTTGCTTGTAATTATGTGGCACTGAGTGATATTATTTGAGGTGTGTGTTGCATTGAGTGCAGTGTAATTATGTAGCAAATAATTATGTGCCACTGAGTGGTATTGTGTGGAGTGTATGTTGCATTCAGTAAAATGTAATTATGTGGCATGTAATTATATGGCACTGAGTAGTATTATTTGGAGTGTATGTTGCATTGAGTGCAGTGTAATTATGTAGCATATAATTATGCGTCACTGAGTGGTATTGTGTGGAGTGTATGTTGCATTCAGTAGAGTGTAATTATATGGTGTGTAATTATGTGGCACTGAGTGGTATTTGGAGTGTATGTTGCATTGAGTGCAGTGTAATTTTGTAGCATATAATTATGTGTATACAGTTTTGTGTATACAGTATGCATTATACAGGAATAATGCGGAGTGAGGCGAAATCAGTCAGTGAGGCAGAAACAGGTGAAATTAGGAAAAATTAGGCATAGTGAGGGATGCTGTTACACAGCTGAGCTTGTGTACAGAGCCTGGGGCACAATAAGGTGGAATGAGGCACCTTAAGGAACAGTGAGGCGGAGTGAAGCAGAATGAGGCACAGTGGAGGATGCTGTTACACAGCTGAGCCCGTGTACAGAGCCTGGGGCACAATAAGGTGGAATGAGGCACCGCAAGGAACAGTGAGGTTAACTAAGGCAGAATGAGGCACAGTGAAGGATGCTGTTACACAGCTGAGCCAGTGTACGGAGCCTGGATCACAATATGGTGGAATGAGGCACCGTTAGGAAGAGTGAGGCAAAGTGAGGCAGAATCATCGCCGTAAACAAACCAGTGTTAGCGGTGAGCAGGAGCTAACGTCAGCTCCTCGAGGGCCTTGCTGAAAGCCAGAGCGGGTCAGTGGGTGTACAGAGCCTGGGGCACACTAAGGTGGAATGAAGCATCGTAAGAAACAGTTTGGCGGAATGAGGCAGAGGAGGGCATGCTGTTACACAGCGGAGCCCGGGTCTCGGTCTCTGGGATGTCAGTCTTGCGAGGACGATTGCTCCATATGGTAACCTGAGACTGGAATGCAGCCTGCCCTCCATCTGGCACACTGTGCGCCACCGCAGATAATTAAAAACAGATGGCACACGGCTGCGCTGCTGCTCGTTCCCGAGCACCCTAGGCCAGAGGAGAGAGAAGGCGGGACATGCACCCGCCTTGGGCAAATTGCGTGCTGTCTTTCTTCGAAAGACGCATACAAAGGCCAAAAGCACTCACATGAGCGTGTGTTCATAGTTTAAAGCCCTTACTAAAAGCCTTGCAAAGCAGCTCATGCGCACTGGCTCAGGCGAGACCTAAAAAGAGGAGCAGAAAGGATATACTGAGCAGGACAAAAGAAGATGCACCAGAGAAGAGCGTGAAAGGGAGTCTATTAGAGTGAGGCTAAGAGTAAGAAACCGACAGATAGTGGGCATCACAAAAGCTGGAAAATGGGAAAGTTGAAAATGGGTGGAGCATAATCAAATATCAGGTTGCGAAAGGAAATCTGGAAGTGCATATGATAGAAAGTTTGATGTAGGGGTAAGTTAGATACCCTAAACAGCTCAGGAAACTACAGTACGTCCAAAACGCAGCCGCCAGACTGGTCCTCGACATCCCCCGCCACACGCAACACCTCTGACAACTCCACTGGCTCCCAGTCCACAAGAGAGTCACTTTAAAGCTCCTCACTCACACCTACAAAGGCCTGCACAACAGAGGACCAGCATACCTGAACCACTGCCTCACATTCCACTTACCAACCAGACAACTCCGATCCTTCCAGCTTGCCCTCGCCTCCACCCCCAGGATCCACAAGACCAGAACCGGAGGAAGATCGTTTTCCTATCTCACCGCCAAGACATGGAACTCCCTGCCCTGCACCTCAGGCAATCAGCATCACTGACCCAATTCAGGAAGGACCTCAAGAGCTGGATCTTCGAATGATCCTCTATCCAGTCCAACCAGCAGCCCCCTCCACCCCCAGCACCTTGAGATCCTCACAGGTGAGTAACCGTGCTTTACAATTCCCTGATTGATTGATTGGTTGATTGATAGATGGGGGATATATAGAGGTGAATATATTAGAGAGGTAGGGGTGAACATGAAAATGACTTTTTTTATTGCACACTTTTTTGATTTTCTTGATACATAGCGCCTTATACTATTGTTGATACATAAAGTACTCATTTCACCCCGTAGGGGGGAAGAGTAAAATACATGCATACAATTTACAGACCGAATAGGAGCTAAAAACTGATGTGACATTTTATAGTCTAGTATGCGAGAGGTGCCATGTAACAGGTGCAGGTAGATAAACAATAAGTACAGTGAAACCGCAAACCACCCCATCCCACCCTCCCTTCCCACCCTTCTGGCTCACCCTAAGATTGCCCACTTGGGCCCAGAATACGACTCAGTCTGAATGAAATCTTCGTGATAAGACTTTGGAATGTGTGCGGTTCCCCCCGACGAGCCGTGCGCCATTTGGGCGCAGGGGAGTTGGCCATAGCTATGGGCTAGGGGTGGGCTCGCACCCTAAAGTGGGTTATAATATTGTGGAGTCGGTGGCTTTAAGAGTTTCCAGCATCAAGTCCCTCTCCATGGATATCAGTGTTTTCCATAAACCCCTGTACTCCTCCCTACGAATAACTGCGCTTTCTGCTCTTCCCCATCTTATCACCTCTTCTTGCCAGCCATGTACTGTTGGGGGCGAGGCCGATATCCACCTCATAGTAATGGAGCGCTTCACAGTGATTAAGGCCAGATGTACAAATCTGAACTGTACTTTCTGTGTTTTAGAGCGGCGGCGCAGCCCCAATATGCACCGCTCTGCTGTGTCCCAGCTAGGGATCCCTTTCACAATTCCTAATATATTAGCAATCTTGGCCCAAAAGACGACCAGGCGCGGGCACGTCCACGTTATGTGTAGTAGGTCAGCGTCGTCTGCATGACATCTTGGGCAGTGTTCCTGTGCCTCTGGGTACATGCAGTTTAATCGGTGCAGTGTGAGGTAGGCCCTATGGAGTATCATGTACTGTTTGAACCTAAATTTAGCATTATGTGACACCTTCTTGGGGTATTCAAGGAGAGAGACCCAGTCTGATAGGTCCTTGCCAAGATCTCTAGCCCACTTTTCTCTGAGTGCTGTGAGGGGGATCGCTGCATGCATGCGGACGACATGAAAGTGACTTAGTGCAATGATGTTTTGGGAATGAAAGGGTTACAACTGGAACTCACACACAATTAAGAGAAAAAAAGATCAGGACTCTACTTTGCACAGCAGTAGGGTTTATAAGAGAAGAGAGCACGCTGACAAAGTTAGATTAATTGCAAATTATAACTCAAATTCTGGAAAACTTTAGAGAATTTTACAAAAACACTGGTACTTGCTTACATCTGGTAAATCATTGAATTAATTTTTATTTCTGATTGACTGAATATAACTTATCATAAAGGGAGATCTTTAAAAGTATTCTAGGTCCGGGTTATCCTAGCTCACAAGGACAGACTTCTTGACTGACCTCGGCATCCAGAGGCTTCTATAAATGTGATCACTGCAGTATGTGCAGATGGGTGCTGGAGAAAATTAACCATTTCAGTTATGGTATGAGCCAGGAGTTTACGATTAACACATGGCATATGTACTTGTTTGTAAGTGCCAGAAAATGTATGTTGGGAGTACCATCAGACCATTACGGGAAAGAACTGGAGAACACCATAGGGCCTTAAAATACCGGGATGTAAAATATTCTATGGGTGCACATGCAGCTGAGTGTGGAGGCCAGGATTATTGCCGGGGCTTTATGTTGCATGGCATAGATCATGTGAAAAGGAACTCTGGAGGTGACAATCGAGAACTAAGACTTAGACGTTGTGAAGCAAAATGGATAATGAGATTGAAAGTGCTGGAAAGGGGGTTGAATATAGACCATAAATTCCAATATTTGTTAGGAGACTAACAATATATATTACTTGAAGGATAGTCTGTTTTTTACCTACTTTTAATTTTTTATCATAAATATTTTTGACTTTTCGCCTTTTGGTGAATATTTGTGTTTGTAGGGTGATTTAAATTTGTTTTACACTATTCATTTAACAATATTTGGAATATGAGAAGAAACATCCTTTAGGTGAACACATCACCGGGCCTTTTTAAGATGCCCATTGTACGTGACAAATGGATTGCATCGTTATTCTATGGATTCTGGACCAACTTTCCTGAATGTGGAATGTCTATTGTACAAACTGAACATGTGGGTTTGTGTTATTTAGCCGTCTCTTCGTATATGTATAGATGTTATTTATTAGGGATCATTTGTATTTGCAAGTCGTCCCTGCACTCACTACATTCAATTATTTTACCTCAAATTTTACTACATTTAACAGATATGGACTCGATGACATTTGAGATGAACGATGTGGTGATACTCGTGTTTGAGGATAGAAAAATTGAGGCAAATATAGGAGTGGGATGAGTTAACTTTTACTAGGTTAGATTTTGACTTGGGTTGATTTATGGCATTTTATTTACATATGGTTTTGCACAAATTCAATATAGTTATTGGTAGATAGTTGTAATATACATTGGAAGATGGACGCTGCATTTGTTATAAAGTAGTGGTTTGTCTTTATGTATACTGCGTTATTTAATGAGGACAAGATGGAACCCAAGTGCAACGCCAGAGCGATCCTATTATATTAAACAGCTATGGCCAATATTGCGCTTAAGATGAACGCCGTGGTGATATTCGTGTTTGAAGATAGAAATATTGAGGCAAAGATAGGGGTGGGATCATTTATATTTCACTTGGTTAGATATTTGACCGGGGTTACTTTATTGTATTATATTTTCATATGATTTCTGCACGTATTTAATTTAGATATTGGCAGATCATTCTATTAGACATTAGAAGATGGCTGCCGCGCTTGTTAAAACGTAGTAGCTCATCTTTACGTATACTGCATTACTTAATGTGGACAAGATGGTGCTAGAGTGGAATGCCATAGCTATGTCATCACTTATTTTTACTTTATAGTTCGAGGCAAGTGACAATGTGGTGTATGTGAACCGTTTACTCTGCTATTTATTGAAGATAAGATGGTGCCTAACCCTATAGTGATTTAAGTTGTTTGATGACGGGAGGACTACCCAACGTAATAAGTTTGATTAAGCATTTATACGTTCTCGGTAGTTAAGACCAATGATAATGTAGTGTATGTGGAGCCAAATTGTCCAGGGGTGTGACAAGAATGTCTGTTTCGGATATATTTTAATTACTATATATTTTTGTATGCCTTTCAGATGTCAATGGACATGCAATATATATGTCCAAACTACATAGAAATACACCTTATATTGGGTGAGTGTGCATTTATAATAATTCATTCTTTTCAGTATTTTTGGATACACATTGATGATTTATTAAATATAATATTGATTTATATGGTTTTTCAGCGCAAAATTGTAAATTATTTGTGATTAAGGTATGGGGTTTGTTGCATATTTCTGTATTCATTTAGGCAGGTGTTGGGGTAATTTCCACTTCTTTAACTTGGTGATGGAGAGGTTCTAATGTGTCGCACTTGGGTGTTATTGATAAAATCCTTGTTTTCTTAATAGTGGATTAATTAATAAGCTCTGATCACGTGTGTTATTTATATATGGTGTAGAAAAAAGGGTTGGGAAAAGGGGTTTCCATGCACATTGTGTCTTATTACTATTAATTTATGTAAACTTGTAAAATAGGATGTTGCATTGTAAGATAAAGCAATATCAGTTTGTTTGTTGTGGGAGAATTATTTTAAGAAAGTTGTGTTTTGTTTACTCTTAGCCCTGATGAAATTCCAGGCAACACACCAGTACGACAAAACACATGTTAGATAGAAGTTTAAAGATCTAATTACATGCTGGATGTTCAAAGATCAAATTAAATGATGAAGAATTGGAATCATTTATTGTGGACTCTTAATTTTGTGTTCTCAAAGGAAATTTTCAGTATCCGGGCATGTATGGTTCTTAAGTGTTGTTTGGTGACAACCTATCCTTTTACATCATCTGTGGAATACAAAGAGTTAAAGATGGCAATATTTATTCATTGTTTTTGTGCGCTAACATTTATAGCCAGCCACCTTGAGATCAGAATTCTGTATAGATAGTGATCAGTAATAGCTAAACATAGGGATTAAAATAAAAAGGGAGACAGGATAGAACTGAACTGAGAAAATTAAGGATGTGCTATAGAAGGAGAAATAGTGAGTAGAGCCAAAATGAGAGAGGTGAAGGTGGGCAGGAAACTGGGAGAGATATAGGTGAGTGAGGCACAAACAGAGAGAAAGCTAGGATAATAAGATTGGTAGAATTTGAGGTAAGACGAAAACTAGAAAAGAGAGATGGAACAAATGATAGAGGGGAGGGGCAAAGAAATCCAGGAAAAAAATATGCATGAGTACGACTGTCAGATGCAGAGGTGGGAGAATGACAGGGTGTATAGAAAAGATGTTAGTAAGTGAATGAGAGGTGGCGGGCGGAGGAACATGTTGCAGAGGTGTGAGATTGTAAGGAGTATATTTTTTAAGCGAACAGGTCATTGACAGGGTTAGCTATAATAGGAAAGCGGTGTGGTTAAGAAGGGGCTGGGAAACAGGAGTGAGCAGGGCATTGAAGTAGGAAAGAGATAGAGATGAGCATGGCAAATGAGGCAGAGAGGAGCTGAAAGAACTACTGGGAAGGACGGTGATAAGACATTAGCTGTGGAGGTGAAGGAAAGATGTGCAGAGTTCTCCAAAAGGTAAATATATTGAAAAAAAGAGATATGGAATCATGTCATTGATCTATATATAGATCATTAGCTTTCATCTGCCTATCCCTTACAGAAGGGGCTCTAGGCAGCATCTGGCACTTAGTAAGTTTCTAAAAACACAACATTCTTTGTAATGTTTACTAAATTCCTTGTCCTAAACAGCAATGGATCTATACTTCTTAAAATCATATCATAATATGTTAACATTAACAGAGAATGTGGATTACATTTTTCAGATAAAAGATATCTTATGAATTCCATGATGTGTCTACAAATTATGACATGGCCAGGATAATTGCATAGGACTGTTTTTGCATACATGTATAGTAGATGGATGGGCCACCTTATGTGGCTTGGTAAATCTGGCGTAACGCAAGGCAGCGCAAGTCACTGCATTGCGTTACACTGCGCCGGGAAGGCATTACACAAACTAGATAGAAAGTGAAAGCCTCAGAGAACCTGACTTGGAATTCTGGCATTCACTTGGAGCTACAACAAAAGCACCCTCTTAAGATCTATAACCTGCAATGCTTAATTTGTAAAACAAATAAGTACCAGGGCTCTCATATGGAAGCCACTGCAGTTTGCACCACACATTGCCCCTGTCATGCAGCCTATGATAGTAACAACACAACTACTAACCATCAGACTCTTAGCTAAGCGTAGACTCGCAATGGGATGGATGCGAGGGCCTGTACCAACAGCGGTTGGATGGGAAAAAGATATGGTGTATTGTAACACGCAGTCGAACGTCTACAATGAGCTGCTTCCGCCCTGTTCCCGACCATTGAGTTTTTGGGGTCTCTTTACACAATATCAGGAGTCATGCTGGGGAGAGGCTGAAATGCAGGATGGCTAATGTTTGTCTTTCTTTATTGCTTAATACATATCTGCTGTGCAGGTATTGCACCATGGTTGACATTCTCCATTCCATGTACGGGAGACACGTTTGCTTGTCCACCTGGTCCGGCTTGCCCTGGGAAGTGTTGTCTTATTGGCTGTTGTGAATTATACCCCACTGTGTCCGTTGCCCCCGTTATAATTTTTACAGTCTGACGCTGGATAGCATATAATATATGTGACATGCGCTCTTATTTTTGTCTGTGATTGAGATTTGTATTTTTGATATTTTTGTATTCTTGCAAAATTTATAAATAAAATAATTTTTTAACTCCTCCAAGTGTGACAATTCGAACAATTCCTGACCTCCAAAGCTATAAGATTGGCTTGGGTGGCAGGTTATAGTCATTTTTAATGAATTAAAAGTTTACTGTTGTTTTGATCATTCTAAATTAGTCAGATGCTGCCACCTTGTCGCAGACTGTCACAAGTGCCAGTTTTGACAATTAAGTGCCGGTGTCGAGCACCGGAAACCTCTGGCTCAAATTAAGCACTGCTAACCTTTACTAAATCACGTCCTAAATCACTTGATTGGAAAAAACCTTTGCATCAGAAGCAATTTTGACCTCAACTCACTCTCAACCATGTTTCCTCCAAAAATTCAGAAAAATGGCAATCCTTCTCATATATCACCCCCAAATGATCTCGAAAATATCATTAACAAACTCAGATCAACTTACAACTTTCAAGACCGACCAAAATCCTGAAAGAACATATCTCGCTATTCTGCCACTGCTGGGTGAATTGCCTCATTAAGTCAGTGAACATTTCCCTTATTACTGAAGACCAGCCAAACATTTCCACTGTTTAAATACATGGCATATATCTATCTAAATGGCAAATTTCTGACTGGTGGGAAACCTTTGATGGCTAGCAAATGCCATTGAAAGGACTATCCCAGACCAACTAAATTCACTCATTAAAAATTAAAAAAATGAGTCAACCATCAACCAGGGTTAGAGCTGGGCACATTATTGAAATGGCGCCCAAAAAGATGATTGACAATGTCCATCATATACTCTACAATGGCAACACATGCCTGATGGATTTCATTGATGTATCTTCTGCATTGACATAACTGACCACAATAGACGTATGTACATATTGGAACAATGCATGGGCATACATGCTAAGGTCTATAAATGATCTTTGCCATTCCTACCAGGAAGGCACCAGTAGGTAAAAAAAAACTCTATTTAGGCCAGATTGATATGTGGGTGACATGTAGGCTCAATCCGTGCCCCAGGTCTCTTCAATATTTACATGGATCCGCTGGGGTCAATATTGAGAGACTTGAGTGTAAACTTACTCCAATATGTGGATAATATTCAACTATATCCAACCATATCAGAAAACATGAAACACTTGCAACATTAATACCCTACGGCCTTGTGGATCAAGAGTTCAATCCCGGATGAAGGAAAACCTCCTTCTTTTAACTCAGAGAAAGCAGAATTCCTTTTCCCTTCCTCCTCTGTACAAAAGCTTCATCTATCTCTCCTGAGACTTCTGAAGCTCAACAGTTTTGCTGCTGCAACCTGCACCATAGTCAAATCACTGGGACTCACAATTGACCCTGTCCTCACATTTTCCACACCTTAATAAGATTGCTAATGCATCAAGTTTCCATCCGCACATGCTGAAGAGAATACAACATGTGATTCCTTCTGAATTGCTCAAGGCAGTTGTGCAAAGACGCGTCATATCAAGACTAGAATACACTGGGCTTCAGAATCGTCATACTAACAGGCACTCCACAGTGCCATCTGGTTCCAATCAAAGCTCTCTTTCAAAAGTAAATGTATTGCATTCCATTATATTCTCTGTGAATTCCACTGGCCCTCTCTACAAGCCAGAATACACTTCAAGCTGAGTTCCCTCATTCAGAAAGCCATACATGTCCACCTTACGTAGTTGAACTTCTGACCATCTCATGTCCAGTGGCCTTAGAAGCAAGAAGATGCAACTACTGAAAGTGCCTACATTTAGATCTTTTTCTGTCTTAGGGGACAGCAGATACTGCATGGAGCTTCTGACCGGTCAATATTAGAGATATCATTCTTCTCCTTGCTTCTACGAGACATGCCAAAACACAACTGTTCAAACAATCCCTACTACAAGGTAACACTAGCCCAATTACTGACTAACTTGCAACTAATTATTATGTCTAAGCTATATACCTGTTAGTCTGCTTACTTACTATGCATGGAAATGTTCGCCTAACTTGGCAATGTATGAACTCTAAGGTCATACATGTTGATTGGCTCTATAATGATGTGTGCCCCAGCTCTCAGTTCATTGTCATATGATTGTAAAGCACACGTATACCTCTTCTGATCTTGGCTGAACTTTATGTATTATTACATTAAAATGCTGTAGCTGTTAGGCTAGTGATAGATAAATATATTTTGATTGCATCGAAACTTACGTAATATATGGACACTGTGCCACAGAATGCATTTTAAACTTTTCTCTGTGGTTTTTAATCTGTTTACCCCTAATGATAGGTAGAAACGTTGATGTCTGGTTCCCTTACATTTAACCTTCATCTCATCACGGCTTCAGTTGAAACGCTAAATACAACTGTTGTGAAGTTTAAGATTTGGGGGGCTTTCTTGTCCGCTTTCAGGTCTAGCTTCTAGGTTAATTGGGAATTCTCTGATATATCTAAATATATCCATATATATATATATATATCACAGCTCCAAAGTCCACTTACAGGCAGTATGTGCACTCTTTCTGGCGGGTGCAGCTCTGTGGAAGTGGGTCCACATTTAAATTCACGCTCACGTTTCCAAAAGAAAACACGCTGCACTCACGGGACCCCTCAGAAGATTCTTTAAATACAAGGACGCGTTTCGGCGTTCTGCCTTCATCTGCTTGTTTAAAGACAGCGCAACCTGTCCTGCTGGTTTATTTGAACAGGTAGAAGTTATTTCATTGGTTCTTGCTGCTAGGCATCAAAGAGGGACTCATTTCCTCCTGAGATGTATTGTAGGATTGGAAGTCCAAGGATGTTCGGGGGGGGTGGGGGAGAGTTGATCGTCACATTCCCACCGGCCTCCACATAGACATGTCCCCCACGAGCACGATGTTTCACAGTACTGGGTAAGTATTTACCATCCCACTCTGATGCACAGTTCAGTTTCCAAGAATCATGATGTGTTGCGCTGTTTAGAGTCTCCTCGGGGGGGGCCCTCGTCATACCCCAGGGTTCCGAAGCACTATATATATATATATATATATATATATATATATATATATATATATATAATGGGTTCACTATAAAGAATGCTGTTAAAGAGCAGTTATGGCTACAAATGAAAACAGAAAAACACTGAATTTCGCCAGTTATGGTTAGGTTCTTAACTTTTAATTTTGGTCCCCATCATGCATTACTTACATTACTTATAACCTTACAAATGACACCACTAATTACATGTTAAAAGACATAATTGAGGACATCACTGGTGTCATCATTAATTGTACCAATACTCAGCTATCAGCCATGTACTGTGAGGGCTAGCTGGAAGGCCGGGCCTGAGCCCAACTCTCTGTGAGCAACTGACCAATATTGTACGCGACCCTTGGCCTCGTGCAGGGATTGATGTTTGCACAGCCTGCAAGCATCCAACTCCTCCTGCGCATAGCCTTTGCCTGTGGGCAGTAGAAGTTGGCTGTAGGGCCAGGCCTTAGGTCAAGTCCTACACCCAACCCTTCCACATGTCATTGACCCCCACAGTGCATGGCTCCATTCACAGGTGAGTAATGTCAACTACGCACATTCTTCAGCTGTGTGCATTGGTGGT
Source organism: Triturus cristatus (assembly GCF_964204655.1). Classification (NCBI taxonomy): domain Eukaryota; kingdom Metazoa; phylum Chordata; class Amphibia; order Caudata; family Salamandridae; genus Triturus; species Triturus cristatus. Next base: position 105,424,880 of record NC_140593.1, on the reverse strand, counting down.
TGGCTCTAGGGGGTGGCTTTAGGCTACATTTGAAACATTTTTTAGCAGACATCTGCTGTTCATGGCCTTCAGTCCTGCTCAGCAGGGGCTAGCATCTACACCCAACCCTTTGCTGGATGCCATTCCATACTGCACATTGTTGTATTGTACATCAGGGTCCGTGCTAAGTCTCCATTTTAGTTACACGTTTCAGCTTGACATCTTTTTTAATGGTAACTTTTGATATGCTTTGCATTTACAGGATAACGTACTTAGAAATTATTTTGTATATAGGTAATTTCTTAGTATGTATTATTATCATGTTGCTTGCACACTTCTTGCAAGACTAGGAACATTGAACGCGATGCCCTTGCATTTGGGTGTCTGGTTGGAGACAGCTCTAAGGCTCCAGACAAAACATCGCACCAGCTCAGCACCTTTGGCACAGTGAGAGTGGCATAGTGGCTTTATTATATAAACTGCCTCTGTGCCACATTTGGCAGAGAAGCACTTCTGCTGAGATTATCCTGGAACGTAGTGCACTGCAACTGAGATGCAGCCCTGCTGACTCTGACCTCTCTCCTGTAAAGAACTATAGCCCGTTCCATCCAGACTGTCTTCCTGCCACATCATACTCAGGTATGGGGGGTGAGGATGACCCAGGGATCTGGGTCATCCTCACCCCAACCTATGCTCTTGATAGCATAGGTTGTATTAGGTAGGAGAATATTTATAATCACATAGTAATGTTATAATGGTTGAATTGTTTATCTTTTTTACCATTCTTGTAAAGCTGTTAACTATGCTTTGTTTCATCCTTTTAATAACAGCAGCTGACTTTTTTCAATGCAAGAATAAGATTGTTTCAATAAATGTTTGAAAAGCCAGATGTTTATCTTTCTTCAGTCTACCTTGGGCATTCAAAAGTAACAATGAAAGGGAAGATCTCAGTTCTACATAATTTGTAGGAACTGTATAACAATATGGCCTGTGGCTGTTTGCAACAAGATTTGCCCACAGGGACTGAAGCACTGCCAGGCCCAGTGCCCCCTACTTTGCAGAAAGTAAGTGTCTAGTGTATATGCACATAAGCCTCTTTTTTCAAATTGTATAGGGTTCGCAGAGTAATTTCAACAGCAATATCATGGATGATGTCATCAGTGAGATCATCAAAGATGTTATGTAATATGTCATGAGTAATGCCATGTGTGAGGTCATATGCAGTGCATAATGTGAGTGCACATTAAGGTTTGTTTATCCAATCATGATTGGCGAATTTCAGTGGTGTTAAGGTTTTGTAACCGTTACTATACTTTAACAGTTTTTCTTTCAATAAATTTCAGCGTTTGTTAAACATGTTAAGTTCTTATAAGCAAAGCTAAACATAACTGAACTGTAACCTTCAGGTTTTTTTTCAATGAATATCTAGGCTTATGTTTATCATATTCCACACACTGAACTTCAGGTCTTGACTTGCAGCCAGAGCCCGGTGCTCTATCTGGTGGTGAAGCAAACCCCCACTGTGCCCGGCCTTCACCAAGAACAGTGGAGGTTGGTGGTAGGACCTAACTTTTGCCCAGATACTGCACCCAGCCCTTCGACGTCAAACAATCGCCAATGAGCCCAATCTACCATGGGCAGCCAACCCTGGCTGTGCAAGGCCTTCGGCTGTGCCAGTGAAAGTCGTCCGCAGGGCCTGGCCTCTGGTGCCAGCAGCTAACCCTTACAGTGCACAACCTTTCACCATGCTCAGCAGCTGCCAGGTTCTTCACCCAACCTGCTGCCCCTGGACAACTCCTACAGTGTCATTTTTTTGTCTTATTCTGTATTGTAAGGGTTATGTAGTGAACTTTTTTGGTTACGTTTTTGTTAATGTGCTAAGCTATTTTTATAATGGCTTTTGTAACTTTATTAATTTTTATAAGCCAATTTTGTTTTAAACTGATTTAAAAAAAATGAACTTTTTTCTAGTTTTTTTCATTGTTCAAATTTGTGAAGAGGGTTTTATGATATTATTTTTACGTGTTGTTTCATCACATAAAAGATGACAGATGTGTTCATTTCTTCTGAACAAATAACTTTTTTACAGTATGTTGAAAACATCTGCAACCTTGTGTCTGTTTCTTCTGCTGCTTCAAGTCAGTGCTTAATTTGAGCCGGTGGTTGTGGGTAGGGCCCATCAGCATTCGTTTTTGGGGCCGGTGCAGCCCACCGGCACTTATTTTTTCATATCAGACATTCTCAGTGAGCAACACAGGGGAAAGACACAAACGGTAAAGAAGAAGGAAGAGTGAACAATTGTCAACAAGATAGAAAGCAGAAGCCCGCAGTAGTGAGATAAAGGGGCAGTGAGCGTCTGGCAGCGGATTAAAGAGGACTGAGGTGGATTCTGGACTACGCAGCCTTGGTATTCGGTGCAGGAACATTTAATAGCACTGGCCTCTGTCTTTTAAGCAGTGTTCTGGGCACTGGCTCTAGTTATGTTACAAATTAAGCACTGCTTCAAGTACTTCTAGTGGCACTGTTTATCTTGCCTTTATCCTGCCACTGCATACCCACCTCTGCTCAGGCTATTTGGATGCATTGGCTCAAAGATGTTTTATCATTTCTATTGTGCCAAAAGAATACATCCTGGGGTGACCATGCTACAGGACCTGCTCACACACACTGCATGTCACCTTTTGCCTCTCATCAGAATGTGTGAAACATTTCCACACCAGTGATTCTCTTGCAAAATGAACAGTTCTTCTACCCTTGGCAGTTGTTGGCGCTTGAATTCCTCCCGGAAGCTGGCTCTGACCAGCTTCCTATTCTGGCATTTTCTTCCCACCAGAACTTTTCTTTCTTTCAAATAGCGTTATTTCGACTCAAGCCATAAAAGTAAGCACAATAAATAAATAAATAGCACATCATTCTTGAGCACATACAATTATCAAAGTTATCAAAAAAATCATACTATACAATAAAAACTCAATATATGCAATTTGTTAAAATTCACAGCAGAACTTTTCCTCTTTCAATCTCTAAGTAAAACGAAGAAATGGTGTCCTCTAGACTGTGGAATCCTATTTTTCTAAGTACTGTGGGGCATATTTACAAGGTCTGGCGAATCTCTGCAAATCAGCAGGGATGCGCCAGAACACTTGCGACAGGCAAAAACACCCGTGCGCCACCACTGATGCAGCGCATTTACAATGCGGCACGCCGTGGCGCATGGATAGGCAGTTGTGTGTCGCATCCCCCATCATAAAGGCGGCGCATTGCTGGAGTCGCGTCGCAAGCACGACGCGGCTCCAGCAAGGCTCGGGGGCGCCCTATGCCTAACATGCTGCGTCACTCCTTGCGCCTGCTTCAAGCAGGCGTAGGGTTTTGATGCAGCATGGCCGTAAAAGTGACTCTGTGAAATCTTGTAGATTTCATTGCATCACGTTTACGAGGCGTACCTGCGAGGGAACGCCCACCCTGCGCCATAACGCCCACATGAAATCTGACACAGATGTCATGTGTTGCAGGGCTTTACAACGTGACGCATCTCCCTAGATGCGTCACGTTGTAAATAGGGAGCAACGTGGCGCAAGGTTTACGCTGCCGCTGCGTCACAAAAGTGATGCAACGGCGGCGCAAATGAGGCGCAAGGGGCTTGTAAATCTGCCCCTTTGTACTTGTTTGGAGACTCTTACTGTGGTTTGCGATTCTAAGCTAGTAAAATTTGCTTTAGAGTTTTCATCCCCAGTCAGGAATCCCGGGTGCCAGGGACTACAACTCCCCAACCCTGGATCTGCGAACCCTTCTGCAAAATAGTTTTTTTTAGAATGTAATCACAGGGTTCCCACATAGACCAAGGGATTTAGGGTGAACTTACTTGGCCCACTTATGAGCCCTTTTAATTATTTTCAGGATGGGACACTGAGTCCCCACATCCTGTAATGGTGATCGCAACATTTTTTTGTGAATTTGCAGCCATTCAATTAGATACTTCCGGTTTTGTCCAACTGCCAAACCGAAATAGGCTGACAGGCGAAAACTTTCCCTTGGCCAATCAGATTCAGGCATTTGTTTAATTATTGGGTCTTCTGACAGTCGCAAAACTGGGTTCAAGGAACTCTGCAAATAATTGGTACAGATATCTTTCAAATTTAACCTCTTCATGCCCAACCTGGGACACTTTTTAAATGTTAATTTCTTGAAAACTGCTGAACGGATTTACAACAAATAGATCAAATAATCCCACTTGAGCTAAAATGGTAAATGTCACTTTGGGAGCACCCCACCCTGAATTTCTGGTCAAAGCTTGATGAATCAGGTTGATGAATCTGCATGAAATATGCGATGAACAATCCAAAGTGGATATACCTTTCTTTGGAAAGTGTTATACAGATTTGTCCAAAGGTAAGCAAGTCTGACCCAACCCTAACTAGTCAAGGGCCATCACCTCCTGTGTAATGCATAACTGGAACTGTGTAATATGCTCTAATAGTGCATTGAGGGCTTCAGGTGCTATCATAAACCACGCAGAAGCCGCTGATGCTGAAGACCGAGTGGTCTGTAAATCTCATCAAAACCCCAAGATGGCAATGTAGGATCAGACTGCACGTGTTACCGGGATATCATTTTTATATTACATGTTTATTTTTATTTAGCTATATTTAAAAAGCTGTTTTCTTCAAAGTGCAGGTAACAATGGGCACTTATTGGAATTTGAATATATAGGTTTTGTTTACCTTGCATGAATACATTTTTTGCACAATAATGGGCCATAACGAAGGCCAGAGTATTTATCCGATTCTGTGGCTTCCTTGTTTCATGCATAATTATGGATTTTCTGCATTTACCACACAAACTTCAACATAATTTTCCATATAATTTGCAGATTTAAATTAAAAAAACGTTTCTGACTCTAATGGGTGAAAATGATACTGCAAGAGAATGTGCTGCATAGTGTGCATTTTCTTGTCGCATAATTTAGATAAGCCTAATTTGGTCATCCATTGTCACAAAACCCTAGTAGCCCTGGCAATGCTGTGAAGAGTGGTTTGGAGGTTGTCATTATGATAACAAAATACAAATTTGACAAAGAACTATCTATTTCTGTGCTTTAATTGCAGACATGCAGTGGTATAAAAACATGTGTTTCACAGCTGTGAGAAATTAGTTTCTTGGTTGAGTGGAGTGAATAACTTTCTCAAGAAACAACCACAAACCTGTCAGGGTGAACCACAAAAGTCACTAAATTAAGCTGCGCTTAACGCTATTGTAGCTTGTCACAAACGCAGTCAGGCTTGACTTAGAGGCAATCTGTAAAGTATTTATGCAGCACACAAACAGTAACAACGTGAAAACACAACACAAGAAAAATCCCACACCAATTTAGAAAAATAGTGTACATTTTAATAAATTATTTAGAACAAACAATAAAAATCCAATGAGTAGAAACAGAGATATTCAATTTCAAAGGTTTAAGGGAAGTAAAGCACCTAAAAGCACAAGGCTCAACTCGCGGTTATCTGGTCGTGCCAGACAGGGTGAAAGTCATAAGTTTAGGCCAAACTCGATGGAATGTGGGTCGGCTACAGGGACCAGGAAGTACTTGAAGCTACAGAAGGAACAGACCCAGGGTTGCAGGTGTGTGGTGGAGGAGACCATGAGGAGCAGGGAAAGCGTCAGGGTTGTTTTTCATTGTAGCACAAAGAGCAGGCCGGGCGTCATGGCGGGTCGTCGCTATAGCGCGAAGATCCCGACTGTCATCGTGAATGGTCATTGCTGGAGCTTCGCATTGGCGGTCATCGCGGGCTGTGGATGCTGTAGGGCAAAGTGCAGATCTTGTGTTGTTGGTCATCACTGGCGGTCGCTATAGCATGAAAAGTTGGGTTCACCAGAGCTTCGTATTGGCGATCAGAGCCAGCGGCAAGATCTTGGTTCAAATGGGCCAGTTTGTGGTCACAGAGAGCCCAAAACCTCAGGATTTCTCCTTTTCTTACAGAAGGAGTTCAAATGATTTCACACCAAGGGTGGGTCCAGGACCTGAGAGGCACCTCTTGGGAATCAGGAACTCACTCGAGCCGAGGTCAGTATGGCTTAGGCAGGTCCAATTGTAGGTCAGGCAGGCCCGGTGCAGCAGGTCAGCCGGGCATTTGCAGAGGGGCCTCTGGTGCTTGTTGTATCCCTGTGGCTCAGAACAGAAGGCCAGCTAACTAGCCCTTGGAGGCATTCAGACAGCTAGAGATGAAGTTAGCAGGTCCATTCTCAGACAACAGATTGGTCCTCATGCAGCAGTGCAGTCCTGTGACAACAGGGCAGTTCTTCTTCTGTAGTTCTCACAGGTTCAGGAGTGTACTGAAGAGTGGGTCTAATTTTATTCGAGGTGGCAGTTTTGAAGTGAAAGAAACTTCTGAAGTCCCCCCTCCCCCTGCCCCCTCACAGAAGTGTCTGCAATTTCCTGCCTCCCTGCCCTGGTCCTAGAATGTCTGGGGGCATAATTGACTAGGGTCAGGTTTTTTGTGTGTGTCCTGCGGCAGTATCTTTGTAGTGCAGGTGGGGCTATGCACAGCTGTGCTCCTCCATCCTGCATGGATGGCCCATCCTGCCAACATCCAATCCCTCTATTTTGTGTTTGTCTAGCAGGAACACACAAAGGCCAACTACACCTAGTCATGTTTCTCATGAAGCAGTCTACAAGCACCAAATAGTTAGAACAAGAAAGTGCCAAGTTTCTAAAAGTGGCATTTTCAGAATTGTGACTTAAAATCCAACATTATCCTTAAAGAGGATTTTACATTACAATACCTTAGACACCAAATATGACATTCCTATCTGCTCCCAAACAAAAGTTAGCACTTGTTAAATGTACTAAGGTAACTCAATGTTATCCTATGGGAGAAGTCGGCCTCACAGTTGTGAAAAACTAATTTGCGAGTCTTTGACAACCAGAATATGTAAAACTTAAAAATACATATCCAACCTTTTTAATTTACTGCACCCTGACCTATAGGCTGCCTAGGGCCTACCTTAGGGATGTGTTATATGTATTAAACAGGGAGTTTCAGACCTGGTAAGGGGTTTATTTTCCAGATCGAAATGGCAATTTAAAAGTGCACTACACTGGAAGAAGGGGGAGGTACTGACATTTGCCCAATTACAGACTGCATACGACCTGGCGCACACCCAAAAATTCCGCTACACACAAATCAGGCACGCGCTTATGGCTGAGATTACACCGGGCACACGGCTGGCGGAATCCTCACCGTTGGAGGATAGACTCCTCACAGACCTTCTCAACAAAAAAGTCATATCTCAAACGTATCGCAAAATCATAAATAATCAGCCAGGCCCTCTAACAGTCCTTAAATCTAAATGGGAAGCAGAAATAGGAGACCTCGACGAAACAGAATGGCAAGAAGCCCTTTCGTCCCCCAGGGAGGTAGCGATACCATCAAAACTCAAACTGATACAACTGAAAATGCTACATCGTACTTACTATACCCGAACTCTCCTATATAAACTCAAGCGAACAGACTCGCCACTATGTCTTCGACAGTGCGGAGAGGAAGGGACTCTCTTTCACACCCTATGGATGTGTCCCATAATTGTCCAATACTGGAGGGCGGTAATGCGTACACTCTCGCAGGTTACAAAAATCACGACTCTCCCAGAACCAAGGAGATGCCTCCTTAACATATGGGAACCCACAGATCTTAACCGTACAACACAAACATGGGTAACATTAGGCATGATGATGGCAAAGTGAAGTATAGCACAGAGATGGGGATCCCGACAGCCCCCTACCCTCCCCCAATGGTGTAGGGACATGGATACCACAATGATTGCTGAAAAGGCAGTATATGTACATGGAGGATGCCCCAAAAAATCGACTCAGGTATGGGGGGATGGAACAGTTACTGAGGGGATATATGCGAACCCCCTAAGGAAAACTCAGATTCAGAACTCAGTGACTGAAGAAGTTGAGGGAATGGCTGAGCAAGGGGTGGGCAAAATTGATGTCCTTGATAGGGCACTGACTCGGAGGAATGGTCTAGGATATGATTATATCAATGTGGTGTTATGCCAGATGTTGAATGAATATACATGTGTTTATGGAATGATCCTCACTATAAGCAATGCCAAAGATTGTTATGTATGCTCTGGAAATATCAATAAAAAGTGTTTTAAAAAAAGAAAAAAGTGCACTACAGGCTGCGATGGCAGACCAGAGACACGTTTAAAACGACTAAGTAAGTGGGTGGCACAGTAAGTGCTGTACGAGGTGTGCCACTCTGTACAAGATTTGCGTTCCGTTAATAATGTGTTATACAGACTTTTTCCAGTGGTCTCTAACTACTTATACCATCCCTTGCCAGATGGCTTGCAGTTGTTGACTTATGCTCCACTTTTTCCATTCTTATATACAAAGAGAGTCAGTTTCTATTTGTGTTCTAAATCGACGGGAGCCAGCTAAATTGGAAGCATCTTCCTCAAGTGTTTACCTCTGTCTTCTCCCAAGCCCTCAAAAGGATCTTAATCTACTAATGTTTCCTGAAGAATCTACTCTGGTTCAATATGCAGAGGATTTGTTACTTGCCTCTACTACTGAGGACCAATGCAATGTTGACTCACTGGATTTGCTTACTGAATTGGCTAAGACAGGACTTAAGGCTTCAAATTTTGTCTCCTCATGTTTGATATTTTCATCATGACACTGTGGCTCGATAGTGTCACCTGTCTGCTCATCACCACCCTATCACCCTACACATTGGAATCCAAGAACCTGATCTGCAGAGTCCCCCAGGGTTCATATCTCAACCCCACCCTAGTAAACATCTATATGGCTCCACTCTCTTACATCAACCGATCCCAAGGCGTCACTATAATATCTTACATCAACAACTCCTAACTCAGCCTATCCCTGATTGGCAAGACAACCACCGTCAGAACCAACTTCACCAACGCATGATTAAGGTAGCAGAATGAATGAGAATCAACTGCCTGAAGCTCAACTCTGACAAGACGGAGGAATTGATCTTCGGAAACAAGAACTCTCCATAGGACTCTACCTGGTGGCAGTGAGAGCTAGGACCAACACTCACTACTGTGCTAGAAACCTGGAAATCTTCCTGGACAACAAACTCAACATGGAAGCACAAGTCAACACAATGAGTTTCTACAGCTTCCATATCCTACGCATACTATGAAAGATCTTCAAATGGCCCCCCCAGCACACCAGATGTACCATCTCTCAAGCAGTCATTACAAGCAGACTCGACTGAGGCAACAAACTCTACGCCAGGATCACCAAATAGCTCCTACACAGAATCCAGACCAAGCAGAACACCGCCACAAGACTCATCCTCAACCAGCCACATCTCACTACATCTCAAAGAGCTCCACTGGCTCCCCATTCACAAACGCGGCCAATTTGAACTCCTCACACACACGTCTCCAATATTTACTAAACTTCACTGGCTGCCTAATGAGGCCAGAAATGATTTCAAGTTAGGGTGTCTAGCTTTCAAAGCAATCCTTTAGAAAGCTCTGACCTATCTGAACAACCTTCTCAGGACATCAAGAGGAACCTGCACCTTAGAAGTAAAGACAACTTCCTTCTGGAAACACATTTATTTTCAACCTCACGTGCTCTGCATCTGTCCTTCTCAGGATCAGTTGTCAGCCACACCCCATACAGGTAAGAGAGGTGGGGCGGGGTAGGGGGGATTTCGACAAACGATGATGAGCTAAAACAAATATTTAACTTTCCCTCTTCATCGTCCGTCGAAATGCCCCCCCATTCGGCCCCACTGCATTACCGCTCTCACCTGCACAGGCCGCGGCTGTCAGCTTCCACCTCCTGGAACTCCATGCTCACTGAAATCAGAACTGCTCCTACTCTTCTTTCCTTCCGGTGCCTATTAATGACAAATCTGTTTTGACTGTACCTCCCCTACTATCTCTATCTTGCTCCAAAGGATCCCAGTCGGGTACAGACTTCAATGCAAGTTAATCATTGTATTTGCTATGATAACTTATATTGCTACTTTGGAATGTTTTTTGCCATTCTGTTTTCCATGTAGGGGATGGGAATCACTGTCCGTGAAGTTTATACAGATATTAGAAAATTAGAGGAGGTAGCCAATGTCACAGCTATCACATTAGTATCCGTCTCTGATCATCTAAAAGCCCGAAGAGCTGTTATCCTACAAAACTCATATGGCTCTGGATTTTGTCCTGGCTGCCAGGGGTAGAGTGTGATTGCTGGTGCCGAATGTTGTTCTTACATACTCAGGGCCTCATTTATGGGATTTTGGCATAGGGCAGCGCACCAAGGCGCCTTGCTGCGCTGTGCTACGACAATGTGAAAGGGCACAAATGCACCGTAGTTCAGCAATACATGGCAGTCCTGTCCTTTCTGCTTGTGCTGGTGCTGTTTCGGCAGATTAGCGCCAACAGAGGCACCCTTGAACCATGTTGCAAGAGTGCCACCATTGCAGGCAGGATTGTATTTATGAGAGGTCTGCATCATGCATGTACCACTTTACGTGGTTTACAATGTCTCTTAGTGCCCATGAGCAAATAGATCATATTAACAACAGTGAAAAAATTGCATAAGAATTATTGAGGAATTTTGTGTAAATAGTGAAGGAATTTGTTTGGATTAAAAGGCATTTTTCGGGAGTGGTGTATTTTAATTGTCAAAATAATATTGGCTTTATTTATTACCATGATTCTTCTCTATATTTTCATACGTTTACATGTGTGCAATTCATCGTCTCACCAACAATATTGGTCCTGCCTTAGCTTTTCTTTAATGTAATGACAGGGCAGAGAGAATTTGCACACAGCGCAGATAGCAGTTTTTAATTGGATGCTGAAAAGTTCAATGAAGGTCAAACAAGAAGTCAGTGGATTAATGCCAATAGTATTCTTTTGAGATTGCCCCTTGGGGTACAAATAGGAGGAATCGAGAGATGACACAAACTCGCTTTGAAAGCGCTGCGATGGCAGATCCTGTGTTATTTCAGCTCCTGCTTTCTTGGTTGCCCATCCCAGCCTCATTCCTTCAGGCTGTCCATCCATCCTAGCGTCATTCCTTCAGGCTGTCCATCCATCCTAGCCTCAGTCCTTCAGGCTGTCCATCCATCCTAGCCTCATTCCTTCAGGCTGTCCATCCATCCATCCTAGCGTCATTCCTTCAGGGTGTCCATCCATCCTAGCCTCAGTCCTTCAGGGTGTCCATCCATCCTAGCCTCAGTCCTTCAGGCTGTCCATCCATCCTAGCCTCATTCCTTCAGGCTGTCCATCCATCCATCCTAGCCTCATTCCTTCAGGCTGTCCATCCATCCTAGCCTCAGTCCTTCAGGCTGTCCATCCATCCTAGCCTCATTCCTTCAGGCTGTCCATCCATCCTAGCCTCATTCCTTCAGACTGTCCATCCATCCTAGCCTCATTCCTTCAGTCTGTCCATCCATCCTAGCCTCATTCCTTCAGGCTGTCCATCCATCCTAGCCTCAGTCCTTCAGGCTGTCCATCCATCCATCCTAGCCTCATTCCTTCAGGCTGTCCATCCATCCTAGCCTCAGTCCTTCAGGCTGTCCATCCATCCTAGCCTCATTCCTTCTGGTTGTCCATCCATCCTAGCCTCATTCCTTTAGGCTGTCCATCCATCCTAGCCTCAGTCCTTCAGGCTGTCCATCCATCCTAGCCTCATTCCTTCTGGTTGTCCATCCATCCTAGCCTCATTCCTTTAGGCTGTCCATCCATCCTAGCCTCATTCCTTCAGGCTGTCCATCCATCCTAGCCTCATTCCTTCAGCCTGTCCATCCATCCTAGCCTCATTCCTTCTGGTTGTCCATCCATCCTAGTCTCATTCCTTCAGGCTGTCCATCCATCCTAGCCTCAGTCCTTCAGGCTGTCCATCCATCCTAGCCTCATTCCTTCTGGTTGTCCATCCATCCTAGCCTCATTCCTTTAGGCTGTCCATCCATCCTAGCCTCAGTCCTTCAGGCTGTCCATCCATCCTAGCCTCATTCCTTCTGGTTGTCCATCCATCCTAGCCTCATTCCTTCAGGCTGTCCATCCATCCTAGCCTCAGTCCTTCAGGCTGTCCATCCATCCTAGCCTCATTCCTTTAGGCTGTCCATCCATCCTAGCCTCATTCCTTCTGGCTGTCCATCCATCCTAGCCTCAGTCCTTTAGGCTGTCCATCCATCCTAGCCTCATTCCTTTAGGCTGTCTTGCCCCTGACGTAGTTACCCTCACTTTCATGCTTCGGGAAGCTCACAAGCTCCGCATCCTCAAGTTACTTTTTTGTATCTCTTTCTCAGGGTCCTTTGTACTCTTCACACGAGAAAACTATGCACCTGCAGTACTACCGGAACTAGGAATATCAAATTACATATTGAGATCAGTAAGATATAACAAGCAGTGGCAAAGCCAACAGGTTTGCTTTTAACTGTGCTAAAGCATGCAGACTGCATTTGTGCATGCAAGCGTTTGCATCTGTCAGCTCATTAAAGCTCGACCTACTGCATTTGCAAGTGCTTCATTTAATAAGGAACACACGCAAAGGCTAGACTAGCTGCACATTAATGTTTGAATTAACTTTTTCACACTGGGGCTATTTTCAGTGCCTAGGTTTGAACATGGTACAAAATGCACTTGCAAGAAATGGGAAAAATAAAAGTAGGTCTGATCAATTAACAACACAGTAAACCTACAACGCCATTCACAAAGGTGAAGGGAACACGCCGGAACCCCTGTAATGCTGAGCACGATGGCAGCTTCACCAAATTCACATGTATTCTGAAAAGCCCACCCCACTGCGGTCTTCAGGCGCTATGGAAGGGGCGCTGCGAGGGTCTGTTTGCCTGCTGGAGCACCACCCTCAAAGTGCTGCATTCATTAGTGTTTGCTTTAAGCAGTAGAATCGAATAAAACCCACATAGGCAGACAGAAAATACACTGCTCAACATGGCTGCCATTAACACAAGCCAAGCATCAAATCAAGCAGTTGGTTTGCTGAAAGAGGGCCTTACACCCCCTGCAAAAGGGGGTGTTATTCTAAGGATCGGATCCCTGTAATTTTGCTTTTACTTTCACAAACAACGGCAAACAAGGGCAATTCCTATTGCATTTGCCTCGCTTTGATCCTGAACGACCATAAATGAACACAAGGAACCATATTATCAAGAACGGCGATAACATTATCGCCGCTTATGGGCAGGAAACTGCTGATAAAGCGATGATAATGGGCTTGATAATATGCCCTAGAGGATTCCAATAGAAGCCCATGTTGACACCAGAACATGGGCTTCTATGGGAATTCTCAAGGGCATATTATCAAGCCCATTATCGCCGCTTTAGCGGCAGTTTTCTGCCGTTAAAGCGGCGATAATTTTAACGCCGTTCTTGATAATATGCCCCAAGTAATTGCGAATGAGTCCCACCGCAACTGACCAGCAGGCGTACTGCCCCCTCTAAACAGCTTCAGATCATGCAAGGACGTAGGGGAGCCATGACCCATGCCTTCACCACATCCTACAAAATAATATTGATCTCTCAATAATTGCCATCCTCAGCACCTCCCTAGCAACAGCTGATTTGCCCAGAGTAAAGCACTTCCTGATCATCCTGCCTTGGAGAAAGTAACACTTGCTTCAGACAGTCTTACGAGAACCGTCCCATCTCAAGGCTCCTATTCAACTCACAAAAATAGAAAGTATTCTCAGTTCAACTCCAGTCCACCAGAGAATCCTGCAGAATATGGGACTGAACTTGCTCAGACATTGCCCTAGTGTCCTTATTAATATTTTGTGACTCTCCTCTCCACCTCAAGAGAAAGGTCATAGCATTCACACTGGCATACTGCAAGACATCTTATGTGCCGCCACTGCTGCTGTTGTCCTCATCGGGACTATTTGGGTCTCAATTTGAATTAATACCTTCCAGTTATTGCTAAGAATGGTACCCATTGCTCAGAGCTCATTCTGAAGCAACCAAGGGGCAGGCTAGGCAATATGAGCTCCTGACCTTGACTGCGTCTTCATTGGCCAAAGTGTTTTCCATTGAGATCAGATGGACATTGACATCTGAATTAAAATTTCAAAATTTGGAAGGTGGAAATAAGCCATCTTTTGTATGTTTTTAGATTCATTGCCTCTGAAATTTTCTTTCTTAGGTTCAAGCTGATAGAATTATATCATATTTGTATTTTAGGGACCAGAATCTAATTTGAATCTGAGAAACTGGAGGAGATGACCTTGATAATACTTGTGCCTTTGCAATTATTTGCTTTTGATCAAAGGAGGTCAACAAGAAAAACAATTATGAATAGACTTTTGAAGTGGGAAGGATGTTATGCCGAACCACAGTGCCCGTGTGCAGGCTTAACACAACAAGCGGAGCCTTTTGTGAAGCAATTGTTCACTGCTTCATCAGAAAATGTGAACCACAAACACCTGACGCCCTGTCCTACCGACATAGATTTACCTAATACAGCTGCAAATAGGCTCACCGTCTTCCTGAGCACAGACCACATGAAGAAGATCTTCAGCTTTTCTGATACGGGCTCTAGCCGCCTTGGGTTTTGTCAATGGAACCCTAGCAGTTCGCACACAGCGACAGAAACCAAACCACACGTTGCGGGCTTTGAACAATCTCCACCGCGATTCTTAGTACCTGTTCTGCAGGGGGACCGATAAAGAAACAGATTAGGAGGTGATCTTTGGTAGCGACAGCTAACCCAAATGGGCGAGAAAGTAAAAGACACATAATTGATGGGCAGAATGCAGAACAAATCAAAACATTCACCCCCAGTCAAGAGATCTGGGTTAAATCCATCATTCTTTTGCTCACTATGCCCCTCTAGTTTAGACCTGGCCATATGCAAATCAGTCTTGACCCTGTACCTCATGGGAACAGTCCAGCCCGAACTGCCAAGCCAGGTCCTCCCTGGACCGGAAACAAGCATCCTAGGACCGGTTTCGGGGTTTCACCCCTCTTCAGCCAGGATAACTTGATTCCAATGGCACAGCAAGCCCAGGACCCACGTCTGGGCATACCTGGTGCACTTAGGGCGAGAAAGCAAAAGACACACAATTGATGGACAGAATGCAGAACAAATCAAAACATTCACATCCGGTCAAGAGATCTAAGTTAAATCCATCATTCTTTTGCTCACTATGCCACCCCAGTTTGTTCTGCATTCTGTCCATCAACTGTTGTTTTTGCATTTGTCACCCCGAGTGGGACGGGTATGCCCAGACGTGTGTCCCATGCTCTCCATGCCACTGGAACCAAGCTATTCTGGCTGAAGAGGGGTGAAAACCCGACCCGGTCCTAGGATGCTTGTTTCCAGTCCAGGGAGGACCTGGCTTGGCAGTTCGGGCTGGACTGTTCCCATGAGGCACAGGGTCAAGACTGATTTGCATATGGCTGGGTTCAAACTGGAATGGCATGGTGAGCAAATAAACGATGGATTTAGGCCCAAAAATCTGTACTTGGATGAATGTATGACATTGTTCTGCATTCTGTCTATCAACTGTTGTTTTAGCTAACCAAAATGGCCACACATGCAAAACAAAGAAAGAATATGAGGACTTAGAAATGGGTGGTGCTGTTCATGGAGAGTTAGAAAGGGATATTTCTATTCACTGATGTGTTCAACGCAGTCAATGTTGGGGCTTTTAAGATGCAGACAATGAGAAGCTATCTAGCCCTTTGCATTCTTTAAGCAAGGTTTATGGTGATGGATGTCCGCAATCCTTTTAGGTATAGTTGTGTGCAATTCACATACAGATGTGATACTCAGTCTATAGCATACTTGGTACATCTGGTAGATAAAAACCCTGAGGTCTAAACTAACCAAGAAAAAGAACGAAAAGGTGATGTATGGATGAGAAACAAAAGCCCAATTCACTAAGTGAGAGGGCAATCCCTTTTAAGGACGTAATCCCTCACTCACCCTAGGTGACATGCTTCATCATATGGGATTCTCCTCCCAGAGAAAAATCCTAGTTTCTCTGGGGGCTACAACCCCCTCTGTGAGAGGGAGGAGCTCAGGGATGTTTTGATTGTACACTAAAGGATGGACTAAATCCACATATGATGAGCTAATTGGTATGAGTGAGGGGTGCAGTGCTGACAAATTGATTGTGCAGTGAAAAAAGTGTGTTAAAACTAGTCACGGGACAGCAAAGGGAAGTCCTCTTAGCACAGCCGTGCCGAAGCTAGATTAAAATAGTGAGCACCACTAGTCAAATGTAAACTATGGTGATAAACAACAAAGGAAGGTCGACATGTTTCAGCCAACACGCCTAAAGAGGCTCGGCTTTCATCAGGACCACAAGAGCTACTGCAAAATGAAAAAAAACTGTGTGAATCCTACACAGAAAAAAGGATACCGTGTACACCCAATGACTGCTTGAAGGGTGTGCGTCACCTTGTCATCTCAACATCACCCGTAAATACTGGGTGGGACCATAACCTCCACCTGGCAACCGCTCAGGAAGGGAACACCGCTCTGAAAAAGGATGTAAGACAACTCAAGCTTTGGTGCTTACATCTCATGGGCGAATGTTCTAATCAAATATTGACTGTGTGGACTTAAAAACTAAAGACAAGGGAGACTGAAAATTTGCTAATTTTACAGGGAAAAACATGAGTTCTACTCACAAGAAGAACTAATGAAATTCAACGTTCTCCAAAGTGTCTGCGTTACAACAGGGTATACTTGTCAATGTCTCGCTGTCAATGACATTAATAAAGAACAGGCCAAGAGAACATCTGTTATAAAGAACTGCTTGTAAAAACGAAAGCAAAAGAAAGGAACCACTAAACTTAGCACTCGATCATAAAAGCGCATTAGCTATATAACGAGTAGCCAAGGATACTTAACAGAGGCATTAGACCGCCTTCTAAATAATTATATAGAACCTTTCGGAAAAATAATAATAGCTGGGTAGTATATCAGAATGTGCCCGAGGGCTACTCCACGCGCTTACCTATCCGTCGGGGAACCGAGGCTTGAATGAGCCTGTGGCCGGAGGTCCCGCGGGACTGGTAGACGTGAAATAAAAGCAGTCAGTGTCTACAGTCAGTAGCCAATCGGGAAGCTCGCTATAGAGAAACCAATCAGAGCTGCTCTAACGCCCTTGTCCCTGTTGTCTTGACAACGGGCGATGCAGCAAGCGATACGACTTCTTGACGGGACTGTACGAGAAAAACAGTGGTGCTGGCTCGTGCTTGGAGCTCGGCAGTGACTTAACTGCCGAAAAACGGAGGGATCCTAAGTCTAAATAGACACTTGCTCAGTAAATAGAGACAAAGTAGCGCACATACGCTCATCAAAAAATACAACTGAAAAATCACCTAACTAGGTGTGCAAATTGAAAAGAAAGAGCGTGCTAATGTGAAAGTTAAAAACAGATGTCTTGGAATAGCGAGGAAAGCTCAGACAGCTTAGAGAGACTGTTAGACAGTGAATTAATCCGAAAGTAGGACACAAATAGTTCAGTGAGGACAAACACTAGGTGGCACAACCTAAGAAGAGTGGAAAACATGGAAGGGAGAGACACGGGCGAATCTGACTCTCACACAAAAACCTCTCCTAGCTTCTCCTAGGTGCATAGTGTAAAATTTCGGGACTGGAAGAGGTCTAACTCACTTAAGTTCACAGTAACAACCACGGTATATCGTCATTCAATCCTTTAACATGCGTGTTAAGTTTGTAAACCCACCTTTGCTCTCGTTTGAACAGAAAGGAAGAGCAATCTGTCAGATGGGAGGGTATGAATGGTTTTTCAAGGACTGTCCAGTGTAAGTCCTTAGGGGCATGGTTAACTGATAGAAAGTGATTGGTGAGTTTGGTTGAAGAGCGGCCACACCGTATGGTGCTTTTATGTTCCAAAATTCGGGTTTTTACCCGACGGGTGGTCATTCCAACATATCGTAACCCACATGGACATGTGATTAGGTAAATCAAATTGGAGCTGTTGCAGTTACTGTGACTTCTAAGGGTCCACGGCCTACCAGTGCCTATGTCGATCTCTTTAGTCACAGAAGTATGGCAACAGGCCGCACAGGAACCACATGGGTAGTGTCCTACAACTGGCGGCAGACCCCACAAGGTATGTTGAGTGTCTGCTTGATGAGTCCGAGGACGGGTGTGTACCAGTTGATCTCTAATGTTGCTGCTGCGTTTGAAAGCAAAGAGAGGTCTCGGCAATTTAACCTCTCCTATGTTCAAAATTTTCCAATTTGTCATGATGATTTTTTTGATTTGATTGGAAAATTTGCAGTAAGTGTGTACACAGGTCAACCTGTTGTCAGAGGATTTAGGGACCTTTGGTTCTAATAGAGCCTCCCGATTGTTGTTTAAGGCGCGTTTCGAGGCTCTTCGGATCAATTGCTTGGGATAATGCCTAGCCAGTAGTTGTTTTGATAAATTGCTCGCATGTTCCTCATACTTGTCATTTGTGGAGCAATTTCCTTTTAGGCGCAAAAATTGACCAAAAGGCAGGTTGTCCCGCAATGCCCGTGGGTGAAAACTGTCATATTTCAAAAGAGCATTCACCGCCATAGGTTTTCTGTACAGTTCAGTACTCAAACCACCCTCAAAGGGGGTTATCAGTATGTCCAAAAAGGGCAGTTGGATCTTGGAGTACTCACAGGTGAATTTTAAGAAAGTGTTACAATTATTAAGCCAGTTCTTGAAGGCCAACAAAGAAGTCAGTAGTCCGTGCCATAGTACGAACACATGAAGGACTTTGAAAGGTATCCATAATACTCGGTGTATCTAAAATGGCTTGAGCTATGGTGTCATCAAAAGTTAGACCCAGGCGTTCCGCCATAATGATGGAAGTACCAATTATGTGCAAAAAAAGAAAAAGTCAGTCTCTACCTCAAAAAAAGAAGGATTAAGCCCACATTAAGAATGTATGTACGTGTGTGCAGAGAAACACACGAGAAGAAAAATCAACCTGCAGAAAATACTAATTCCGCAAAACAGTTTAGACACTCCTAATATGTCAAAAAAAAATATATATATGTAAGACCCACAGCCACAAAGCTGTTCGTGAAGCATGAACCCTGAGGTCTAAACTAACCAAGAAAAAGAACTCAGGGTTCTTGTTGTTTCAGGTACTTGAGTTGGGGATCCAACCCTGTGTGGTCTTAAAAAGTTCCCTTTGACCCTCCGGCTTTGAACCGTTTCTTTACATGCTTCACATTTTAGATTTTAGATACACCGAGTATTATGGATACCTTTCAAAGTCCTTCAACCAGTTCAGAGGTTGACTGGACCAAGATTTTGACCCTAAAAAAATCACACTCACGAGTGTTTATCCATGGAGCAATCATGACTGAGTATTTGAGAGCCAATTGTGCTCCCACAGGACTCATTGTGACTAATACACCAAGATTGTTCCTGGACGACAAAACTTTCCTCAACGATTGGTCCCTGATAACTTGGAAGTGTACCAGAGATTGGCTGATCCTTATCATCAGCATTGCCAAACGGGTTGCTGATGCTGTCTTGATCGAGATTCAGGCATTGGAATCACAAATCAAGGTGACACTCACAGGCGCTTTATTCAAGAAACAACAAGAAGAATCAAATAAACACAACAAAGAATTTAAAGATTCGGTACTGATGACGAAGATCACTAAATTCAAGAAGGACTTGGCCCGTTTTTCCCTAGAAAGAGTATATCCATACACAAGTGCTGACTATGTGCCCCCACAACTCAATCGACAGGGTCGCAGGTATGGGTCTGACTACTCTACATCAGGGAGTGATGAATGGTCAAGTGGGTCAGACACTGCCTCAGGTGAAGACTCCTCATTTAGAGGTACTAAAAAGAGGGGTAGGGGGAACAGGAGAAACTTGCGAGGTGCACCCAATACTATGTATCCTCCTCAGTGGTGGCCTCCCGGCCCATATAATTATCCACCCTTCCCTCCTTTCGGTCAACCCTGTCCTTATCCCCCACCTCCACAAATGTACCCCAACCAGCCTTTTTTAGGGTTTGGCCGAGGCCGGTCAAGGGGAAGAAGACAAAACCAGGTCCATTGGGCAGATCAACAACCTGCAACCCCGGCACCGAGTTCGAGAGAGACTCCAGTGGTCCCGAGCACGAGCACAACTTAGTTATCAATCTGTCCAAGAAGGTCCTTACACCTGAAGAATTGTCCCTCTTGAATAAAGGTTTAGGGTTCGTTCCTTCTTTCGGAGGCGATTTGTTCTCTATAAATCAAGAACTTGCTCTCTTTTTCAGAAAGATCCGTTTGAATTTTTTCTTCCGAACAGATCTTAATATTCCTCTTGATGATCAAGACCTAAACACGGGCTTGCGGAACAAATCCACTTTCAATCCCTTGCCCAGTCAAGTTCCTTCACAGGTACTCACATTTGAGAAAGCGGTGACTGCACAGGTGTCGAACACTTGTGCAGCAGAAAGCCGTCAGTATCAAAATCTGACTAAATCTGAGCGACAAGCCTTAAGATCTCTCACCTCCGATGAGACGATCATGATTAAGCCAGCAGATAAAGGTGGTGCCACGGTTATCATGGACACCACCGCTTATCGGACCGAATGCCTGAGACAGTTAAACAACGCACACTCCTATCGGCCTCTTACTGAGGATCCTACCAAAAGATTACAACAGACCATTCAGATTATGGTAAATGAAGCCAGCACCAATGATTGGATCACCGCAAATGAAGCCCAGTACTTGGTCAAAACCTCTCCTATTGTACCTTACTTTTACATTCTGCCTAAGGTGCACAAGAATGTGAGTCCTCCTCCAGGTCGTCCTATTATCTCTGGACTAGGGTCCCTTTTGGAACCTTTATCGGCATTTTCAGACCATTTTTTACGTCCTTTGGTTGCCAAAATGCCTACGTATCTTAAGGACACTAAGGACATTTTGATCTTACTCAAAGATTTATCTTTTGATTGTGAGACAGAGTATTTAGTCTCATTTGATGTAGAGTCACTTTATACGTGCATTCCACAGGATGAGACTTTGGATGTCATCGAAACTCTCCTGTTGGATAACCCACCGGACTCCATCACTCCAGTTCCTTTCATCATGTCATGCGCTAAGTTAGCCATGAAAGAAAACTTTTTCCAATTTGAAGAACAGCTGTTCTTACAGGTGTCAGGCACTTCGATGGGGAGCATTTTTGCTCCCAGCCTGGCCAATCTGTATGTTCATGTCTTTGAGGAACAGCATGTCTTTGGTATCAACAATCTATACAGAGACCAAATACGGATATGGAAGAGGTACATAGATGATGTGTTCGTACTATGGCACGGACCACTGACTTCTTTGTTGGCCTTCAAGAACTGGCTTAATAATTGTAACACTTTCTTAAAATTCACCTGTGAGTACTCCAAGATCCAACTCCCCTTTTTGGACATACTGATAACCCCCTTTGAGGGTGGTTTGAGTACTGAACTGTACAGAAAACCTATGGCGGTGAATGCTCTTTTGAAATATGACAGTTTTCACCCACGGGCATTGCGGGACAACCTGCCTTTTGGTCAATTTTTGCGCCTAAAAGGAAATTGCTCCACGAATGACAAGTATGAGGAACATGCGAGCAATTTATCAAAACAACTACTGGCTAGGCATTATCCCAAGCAATTGATCCGAAGAGCCTCAAAACACGCCTTAAACAACAATCGGGAGGCTCTATTAGAACCAAAGGTCCCTAAATCCTCTGACAACAGGTTGACCTGTGTACACACTTACTGCAAATTTTCCAATCAAATCAAAAAAATCATCATGACAAATTGGAAAATTTTGAACATAGGAGAGGTTAAATTGCCGAGACCTCTCTTTGCTTTCAAACGCAGCAGCAACATTAGAGATCAACTGGTACACACCCGTCCTCGGACTCATCAAGCAGACACTCAACATACCTTGTGGGGTCTGCCGCCAGTTGTAGGACACTACCCATGTGGTTCCTGTGCGGCCTGTTGCCATACTTCTGTGACTAAAGAGATCGACATAGGCACTGGTAGGCCGTGGACCCTTAGAAGTCACAGTAACTGCAACAGCTCCAATTTGATTTACCTAATCACATGTCCATGTGGGTTACGATATGTTGGAATGACCACCCGTCGGGTAAAAACCCGAATTTTGGAACATAAAAGCACCATACGGTGTGGCCGCTCTTCAACCAAACTCACCAATCACTTTCTATCAGTTAACCATGCCCCTAAGGACTTACACTGGACAGTCCTTGAAAAACCATTCATACCCTCCCATCTGACAGATTGCTCTTCCTTTCTGTTCAAACGAGAGCAAAGGTGGGTTTACAAACTTAACACGCATGTTAAAGGATTGAATGACGATATACCGTGGTTGTTACTGTGAACTTAAGTGAGTTAGACCTCTTCCAGTCCGGAAATTTTACACTATGCACCTAGGAGAAGCTAGGAGAGGTTTCTGTGTGAGAGTCAGATTCGCCCGTGTCTCTCCCTTCCATGTTTTCCACTCTTCTTAGGTTGTGCCACCTAGTGTTTGTCCTCACTGAACTATTTGTGTCCTACTTTCGGATTGATTCACTGTCTAACAGTCTCTCTAAGCTGTCTGAGCTTTCCTCGCTATTCCAAGACATCTGTTTTTAACTTTCACATTAGCACGCTCTTTCTTTTCAATTTGCACACCTAGTTAGGTGATTTTTCAGTTGTATTTTTTGATGAGCGTATGTGCGCTACTTTGTCTCTATTTACTGAGCAAGTGTCTATTTAGACTTAGGATCCCTCCGTTTTTCGGCAGTTAAGTCACTGCCGAGCTCCAAGCACGAGCCAGCACC
The DNA here is from genome assembly GCF_964204655.1 of Triturus cristatus. Lineage (NCBI taxonomy): Eukaryota > Metazoa > Chordata > Amphibia > Caudata > Salamandridae > Triturus > Triturus cristatus. The sequence continues at coordinate 105,402,088 of NC_140593.1, read as the reverse complement.
ACTGTTTTTCTCGTACAGTCCCGTCAAGAAGCCGTATCGCTTGCTGCATCGCCCGTTGTCAAGACAACAGGGACAAGGGCGTTAGAGCAGCTCTGATTGGTTTCTCTATAGCGAACTTCCCGATTGGCTACTAACTGTAGACACTGACTGCTTTTATTTCACGTCTACCAGTCCCGCGGGACCTCCGGCCACAGGCTCATTCAAGCCTCGGTTCCCCGACGGATAGGTAAGCGCGTGGAGTAGCCCTCGGGCACATTCTGATATACTACCCAGCTATTATTATTTTTCCGAAAGGTTCTATATAATTATTTAGAAGGCGGTCTAATGCCTCTGTTAAGTATCCTTGGCTACTCGTTATATAGCTAATGCGCTTTTATGATCGAGTGCTAAGTTTAGTGGTTCCTTTCTTTTGCTTTCGTTTTTACAAGCAGTTCTTTATAACAGATGTTCTCTTGGCCTGTTCTTTATTAATGTCATTGACAGCGAGACATTGACAAGTATACCCTGTTGTAACGCAGACACTTTGGAGAACGTTGAATTTCATTAGTTCTTCTTGTGAGTAGAACTCATGTTTTTCCCTGTAAAATTAGCAAATTTTCAGTCTCCCTTGTCTTTAGTTTTTAAGTCCACACAGTCAATATTTGATTAGAACATTCGCCCATGAGATGTAAGCACCAAAGCTTGAGTTGTCTTACATCCTTTTTCAGAGCGGTGTTCCCTTCCTGAGCGGTTGCCAGGTGGAGGTTATGGTCCCACCCAGTATTTACGGGTGATGTTGAGATGACAAGGTGACGCACACCCTTCAAGCAGTCATTGGGTGTACACGGTATCCTTTTTTCTGTGTAGGATTCACACAGTTTTTTTCATTTTGCAGTAGCTCTTGTGGTCCTGATGAAAGCCGAGCCTCTTTAGGCGTGTTGGCTGAAACATGTCGACCTTCCTTTGCTGTTTATCACCATAGTTTACATTTGACTAGTGGTGTTCACTATTTTAATCTAGCTTCGGCACGGCTGTGCTAAGAGGACTTCCCTTTGCTGTCCCGTGACTAGTTTTAACACACTTTTTTCACTGCACAATCAATTTGTCAGCACTGCACCCCTCACTCATACCAATTAGCTCATCATATGTTGATTTAGTCCATCCTTTAGTGTACAATCAAAACATCCCTGAGCTCCTCCCTCTCACAGAGGAGGTTGTAGCCCCCAGAGAAACTAGGATTTTTCTCTGGGAGGAGAATCCCATATGATGAAGCATGTCACCTAGGGTGAGTGAGGGATTACGTCCTTAAAAGGGATTGCCCTCTCACTTAGTGAATTGGGCTTTTGTTTGTCATCCATACATCACCTTTTCGTTCTTTTTCTTGGTTAGTTTAGACCTCAGGGTTCTTGTTGTTTCAGGTACTTTGAGTTGGGGATCCAACCCTGTGTGGTCTTAAAAAGTTCCCTTTGACCCTCCGGCTTTGAACCGTTTCTTTACATACATCTGGTAGATAATCACCAGGTGGGCATAACATAATCTGAACATAATTAAGCATATAGGATTCCACTGGAAGAAACAAACCAATGAATGACGATGGATACAGGCTCTACTATCACCCACAATCCTACCGGAGACTTGCACTGCATTGTTCGGTGGGCCGGCAGCAATACAGCCTGCAGTTGGCGGCCAACCATGGCTTGCATGTTCTTCATTGTTGAGAGGGGTTGCCAAATCTGCGAGCCTGAGGCTGCTTGCACCTCACATCTTGTGAGCAAGTGATACCACGGCTGCAGGTGTGTGGCTGCTTTCAACTTCTCGTCTTGTGTCCATTATTATTATTATTATTATTAATAAACTGAATTTATAAGGCGCTCAGTTACCCCCAAAGGTTTCCCGGCACCAACCGGTAGTAGAGAAAAAGCGGAATAGGGAATCAAAGATTGAACAACCAAGTCTTCAGACTTTTACCTAATCTACCATAAGTAGGTTCCTCGTGTAAAGTGAGAGGCATGGAATTCCATAGAGTGGGGCCAAGATAAGAGAAGGAACGGCCACGCATACGAGACAGTTTGATTTTGGGGATAATGAACCTAATTTACTGGGCAGAACGCAAAAGTCATGAAGGAAGATAAAGTTGTACCAGCGATTGCAGGTATGTTGGGGCCACTCCAGTTTTGATCTTATACATATCACATAAAGCGTTAAACTTGATTCGATTCTCTATCTTCAGCCAATGAAAATCACAAAGATAGCCAGTGATTGAGGCAGTCTTTGGTTCGTTGCACAGCAGTCTAGCCACCGCGTTCTGCACTACCTGGAGCCTTTGGATGGTAGCTTTGTTGGATCCCAGGTAAAAAACATTGCCATAATCCAGCCTAGACCTGACTTGGGCATGAATTACCGTTTTCTGTGCCACGCAAGATATCATCCAGAAACTTTTCCTCAGCCATTTTAGAACATTAAAGCATGTGGCAGCTGCCTTGGTGACTTTTTGTTTCACTGAATGCTGGTTGTCAATAATGAAACCCAGATTGCGGATTTGGTGCACCGGCAGGGGTAAGGTACCCATTGCAGACGGCCAGTGATGCAGTCCCCAGAGGTCGATTTTGTTTCCTAAGATCATAACCTCCAGCTTGTCTCCATTACGTTTGAGCAAGTTGTTTAGCATCCAAGACGCAATTTTACTCAAACCTGACTGAAGGGCCGAGGGCTCATCCATGAGTGGGGATTGGTACACATACTACCATGGAGGCTACGCAGTGGGTGCCACATGATTGTCCTGTGGCATGGGAGTCTACATTATATCTCTGATCATCAAGCTATCCCCTAATTATCTCCTAGTGCCTTCCATGTTGGGGGAGGGTTCACCGTGTGCTTCTGAAGCCAAACTAACATGGGGTCAGTTTTCTTTTCCTTGGTTAAATGCTTCCCAATCAAAGATTGCGGATCTGCTTTAGGGTTTCATATTTCTTTTGCTGTTTTCTTTGGTTAGTTAAGGCCGGTGTCTTTTACACAGAATATTGCCTGCATTATTCTGTCTCAAACTGCCAGTGCAGTGATTTTTACAGCCTGATTCCTCTTAGTTCAGTTTCTGGGCAAGCCCTGACAGTGTGTCTGGTACTCTTTCTTCTGTTACAACCTCTACTCCTCTGTTTTCTGAGTTTTTTTGTTCCTACTGCTTTTTTTCTCTTTTGACCTTGCAACGCCTCTTTTTAAACACTCCCTAGCATGGTGTGATCTTTTTTACTAGCAGGCATAGTTGATGCAAACAGCAGCTGCCCCATCATCGAGTTTAAGAGCAGAACATTTAAAGATCCACCAGCCCTGAAAACAACCATGAACTTTAATCTGAGTCCTACTCTGACACTGAGATTATTAAATAGAATAATATGGTTCATTGATTTAAATGCCCTAAAGATGCTCTGTCCAATGCTATAGGATTTGTGAGGTGTGGGACAACATTACCAATGTGCAGAGGGACTTGTGAAATATATATCAGGTCAAGGTTTGGTATGACATGAGGAAATGGATCACAGCTAGTATTTCCAACACTTGTCAAGTTATCCGTGAAATGTTGGCTAGTGGTGAACCTATATTTTATTGCATTGAAGCTGCACTTTTATGTTGTGGGTGGCACTATGCATTTGGGAAAGAGCCTTGTACTAGGCAGCAGATATGGGGTCTGAATAGGAGTGCCCAAAATGAACTGGTAAGGATTTTATAATGGGTTGCCGCATTATCATCGATAGCAGAGTAATTGATTGCACCCATCTTGCAATGATAGTCCAGACGTTATAAGTGTTGAAGTTTATACAGATGTGTATCATTGGAGAGATAGAGAAATGCTTTCTTAATTTGATGGATGCCGGTATGGTTGTTCTTGTTCAATTTTTTAGGATCTATTTTTAATAAAGGTGAGTCAGAATCATTGTGGGCAGTTGATTTGGTAGAGGTGTGGCGCAGCGGCCCGAGTTGCTGACTCCGGAGCACGGGGCTCACAATTGGCGATCCCTGGTGCCGCCAGCATCTCAGCTCAGCTTCATGTGACTCTGGGCAAGAGCTCACTTAATCTCCCCCGACGGCCCCCCCCAGTGCCTTGCAATCCTTAAGGGGGTGACATATTTGCACTTTACAAATAGGAATTATTGTTATTATTATTTGGGGCTTGGCGTTATGTGAAATATTTCCCCTCAAACATTAGGTCGACAGAGAGATGCTTCACAAGACTTTTCCATCAAGTACGTCATCATCACGTATGTTGCGATATCCTCAATTTCCCACCATATCTTTTTGCTGTCCATTCAAGGAGCATTACAGCAGTCTGAAAGCTGTTGATTCGATAAGCTGTCAGGTCAAATAGGTCAATAAAGTGCAGCATTAATATGTCTCGGGCACAGGTACCTTCCCTGAATACGAGTGGGCGGGTTCCCTACCTATTGTCAGCATTCATCACTGTATATCACCAACTGCTAGTATCAAGATTTAAGGACATCCGGATATAGAGCAAAGTCCTCAATTGATTAAAAAGTATACTTTACCTATAGAGGCCAAATTGTAACATTTCTACCATTCTGCTCATCGCCATTCACCTTTTGTGTAGGTGTTCCCACAGTCTGAACAATTGTGACTTTACTCTTTAATGTCTATGTGTCCCTTCTTCCCCACCTTGTCAGCTCATTCAAGCTTATCTGCTACAACTATGATGTTAGTTCTTAAATTATCGTAAAACTCGAAAGACCTTTAAACTATAGGACCCCTGGCCTTGGAGAATGCCTGTTGGACATGGACCATGCTAAAGAACTATGGGGCATATTAACAAGGGTTTGCGATAATATTATCGCCGCGTCAGCGTCCGTTTTCGGACGAAAAGCGGCGATAATATTATCGCTCTATCTACAAGGACACGCCAGCGCGTGTTTCCTTGCATTAGAGCCTGGTTTCATGCCACCTCGCATCCCTAATGAGATGCAAGGTGGGCGTGCCTTGTGAAACTTTATTGTGGAATATCGCTAATGGAGCTTCACGATATTTACAACGAAGCCCCGTCCGGCGTAGCGTTATTCATTTCAGAGTTAACTCGCCCTTAACGCTGCTTCCAGACGTCTGCAAAAAACCTGTGTTGTAGAATGTTTTACATTGCTGGTGGATTATGCTGATACGACCACATGGTCGTATCAGCAAGATTATCACCGTATCTATGAGTTCAACGCGTGTTTTCAGGCGATGCTGTTGTGATTTCCCCCTTATCGCTGGAAATTTATCGCCCGGGAGAAACGCGTTGTAAATAACGCGCTAACTGGGTGATAAATTTCAGCGATAGACGGCGATAAATACAAAAGCGCTAAGTGCGCTTTGCGGTATTTATCGCCGTCTATTGTTGATAGGCCCCCATATTATACTTAACTCATCAAAATGCAAATACTCATCTATGTAAAACTGAAAAAATATGACACTGCATTCGCTTTGATCGTAGAGCCCGTAGACAGCCCCATATCACACGAAAGGCAGTGAACAACCTGGGTGTGATCGCAAACTCCTCCCTCTCTGAACTTTAGTTAACAACGCGACCAGCGATGTTTGGTTTACGATGAGAATGTAACAGCATATCCACCATTTCTCAGGCCAATCTCTCAGGATTACAGCATCAAAAGCCCCTGGGTCAGCACTTTTCCACTATGTGATTGACTTTTACATCAGACTTCAAAAACACCTAATGGGTAAGCTGAAAAGTATTTAAAATAGGGCAGCCTACATCAAAGCAGTGAGGGCCACACTCTACGCTGGCTACCAGTAGCAAGAAGAATCTCTTATGTGTCCCTCTGTTAGAAACAATGGGGGATCATGGATCTGGACCTCCATTCGTAAGAGCATGATACTCATGAACCATCCTTTAGCATTCAGAAAAGCAATAAAGACCTGGCTGTTTCAAACAACATGGCACAACTACCTCTCTGCCTATGATGCACAATGGTTTGTATAATACCTCACAAAACTATCCCTAACACTCCATTTGTGTACCTGTCCATTGGCAACACTCTGCTGCATGCTATTGCTTCACATCTGGACCAGATCGCTGGGCTTCAAGTATGACACCAAAACTCACCACCCATAGTTGACATGTCAACCAAAAACCCTCATCCAGCCACACACAACAAATAGAGTAGTTAACACTCTACCAACTAGAAAGTACTTTGGGGCCCTTCTAGCTGGAGGAAAGCGTTGGAGGAATGCTGCAATGTCATACAAAACAACGCTATCCGATCATCCCAAACAATTCAGGGGGCAGGTGAAGCATGGAGGCCAAGAGCTAAACATCCAAGGATCATAATTTTGGAATGCCCTCAATCCATCATTGAGATGAGAACCTAGGGCCAGATGTACGAAGCACGGGTCACAAAATACTGGTCGCAATTTGTAATTAGCATTTTTGCAACCAGTGTGATATTTTGCTAGCCGGCCTATGTACCAATAGGTTGGTTTGCAAAATACTGAATCGTAGTGGGTAGCAATTCGACATACCTCATTAATATTCAGAAGGTAGGTCACAAATTGCGATCCACTATGATTCTAAGCCATCAAAGAGATGGTAGCCTGTTCGTGTCAGCAGACCACCATGTCTATGATTGCTTTTAAATAAAGCAATTATTTTATTTAGCTGCAGCCCTCTTTCTTTAATGGAAAAAGGAATGTGTTTACAAAAACCGAACAGTTTAAGTTATATTTTTTAAAAGATCGTGGTTCACTGGACCACTGCGTACTCTTAAAATAGTTTTTGTCAGCTTTCGCAAAGGGGATTGTATTATTGCTGCATGTGTGTGGTTTGTAAAATATTAATGTTTTGCGGCCAGATTTTGGTCCCAAAACATTAATACATTCTATTCCGAATTGGTATTTAGAAGAGACGCACTAAATACGCCCCTTCCAAAAACCAATGTTACCAAACTGCAATTTGGGTTGGTTACATACAAAATACTTTGAAGAAAAGGGGGACGTAGAGAAACAATTAGGAGCAGAAGGACCTGTCCTCCAAACTAGACATATAATAATCATAGAGAGTCCCTCTGTTATGCGAGGGGTCTTTTTCTTTCCACTTTGACTTCTTATGTGTTTTTCTAAGGTAAGCACTATGTTTTCCTTAAATTACCCTCACACGCCAGGGTTGCCCCATGGCGGCATGCTTCATCATCGGGTTCTTCCCGTCCCACTGCAGAACGGGTGTGCTAGGACCTATGGAGACGTGGGAGCACTTATAGTTGGTACTATTTGTAGATGACGTGTAGAGGAAAAAAAGGTTAAAAATACCTGGACAGTAGGAACAATTATTTATTATTACCCCTGTTTGGTATGAGTAGGGGAACCTTTTTTCCCCCACTCAGACCTTTACACTTCATCTACACATAGTACCAGCCCAGGTTGGAAAAGTCTTTGCCGCTGACAGAGTTTTGAGGAGAAGGTTGGCCAAGGTAAAATCTATTGCATTTGTTAATGCTTGTTTGATAGGTTGAAAGTCCGGTGGATGCCACATTCTCTACAGTGTTCAATCCCCGGAAGCAGAATATACAGAGACTTGCCTACAAAGCATTTAAATAATGACATTTGTAATTTATGAGGGATCTCACCACCATTTGAACTTGCTCAGAAGAGTTACCCAGCATAACCTTTGAACTGACAGAGCCTGAAGGAAGCTTCTTGCCTTATAGCCCCAATTTAAGTATTTATGCTGAGCTTCCTATACTAGAAAATGGGCAGTTGTGTAACTTGTTTTTTTTCTGAAGAACACATCAAAACAAACAAACACACACGTGGGAGCTGTATTGCTGGTTTGTTCGTAAGATGAAGTGACCCCAGCAGTGAAACCTCTCTTTTTGCAGCATTTAAGCTCATTACAGTAACTTCTGTTCACCCTGTGACCTTGTCAGGCGCTCTTTCATCAAGGGCAATCTCTCCTGCACACCACTGTCATGCAGGTAGATGTTGGAAGCTCTTTTGACCACTGCAGAAATCGAACTAGGGAGGGGAACGGGGGAATGATGTCCGAAGCTTTATTAGTTTGATCAAAAAGTTCCCATACTTTCGGCCCGATTCACAAAGGTATACTTACACCTTTGTATAAGTTTACGCTTCTTTTGAAATTCAGAAACTTCGATTTAACAGTAAGTTTATGACTGCGGTGGAGTACTCCGCACATGAAAATATATGACATGCCTATCTTTTTTATGCACGGAGTTCTCTGCCCCGACTGCGGAGTCTCCGCTATCGTAAATGTACTCAGAAGTGTAAGTTTACCTTTGTGAACCAGGCCCTTTGTATCTAAAAAACAACTGTTCCTGAAGGGTAAGTTGCTGCAGGTTGAAAGGGGAGAAGAAAGGACTCCTCTACTGTGAAGTGCGAGAAGGGAGAGGCAGTTTCAGAAACAAGCCTTCTCTTCAGGGTGCTTGCTACCTGACAGCACGGTAGACCAAAACGTAAGTTTGACTGAGACAAAAGTCTAACTTTACTACTCCTAAATGCCCTTTGTAAATACCAGAAGTCATAAAGTTTGACTTTCCTCTCAGTTTACCTTTGTGAATCGGGCCCAGTCATTATTCGGTTGCACCCACAGGCATCGGAAATGACTGTAATAACCAACCGAGCAGTCATACCAGAAAAATGCATTTCCCAGAGAATACATTTAAATTGAATTTATTTTTCACTTAAGGTGTGTGCACTATATTTTATTTGCATTTACTTGTAGGTGAATGGTCAACAAAAAGTTACAGAATATTTTGTTCTTTTTAGCCATATCTCTAAACCCCCATGCTCGTTGACCACGCCCACTGCTCCCATACTTTTCTTTATGCACTTCGATCACTGCACTACACCCAGAAGAGAGATCAAAGCTTCAACCACGATTAGACAAGAGGGACCAACACCGGAGATCAGAGTCTGGATCAGGGGCATGACAAGTGACAGGCCAACAGGAAAGTCTAATCCACAGTGTCAAAGGCCACAAAAGGACCAGCAGAATTAGGAAAAAAAGAGATGCGACTGCAGCTTGAACCATGTTGTCATCCTCAACATCCACCAGTGGTGTCCATGACCCTGCATAGGTTGCAAAATTGACTGGTTGGTTGGCTGAATGTGGGCGTCATGCATATATTTAAAATAACTGAAACTGCAAGAGACAGGCTAACATGCATTATTACTCATCCATTGCTCAACAAAAATAAAGAAAATACACCTGCTTCATGAAATGTGACTGTTTTCACGGACCTGGAACTCAGTTGAGAGGTGGACGAGTTAGCGCGCACATCGTATGGAGTAAACGAACGAACAAGGAGTCAGGAAGTTAACCCTGGGAAACAATCCGTGAGGCGCCAATAAGACGTGGCACCTTAAACTCACTAATTGTACTAGTGAGATACCACTGTTTGTCCGGTAGAGATTCATTCCTGGGTGTTCTATGCAGTGCTGGCTGAAATCCGTCGACTGTTTGAATTGAAGAAGCCCTTGAGAAATCAAAATTATTTGAACAATTGATATATAAAGTACTAAAAAAAATGGTTTAGAGGTATAAAGTGTAGTTTCCTCTTAGCACTATTGAGTAGGGCTATCTGAAGCAATGGATTTAATTTTCTTTTGTGTGCCGTATTTGTATGTATATTTGAATATATGATGTGTTGATACTTTTTGCATATTGATACATAAAAAGACTTTGTCTAAAGCTGTTTTCTGGCAATGATATTGATTAATGTATGATTTATTCAGAGAGAGCACCTCGTTTTGAAGGAATAATTAATGTTGTCCTTCTATTTACAGTTCAGTACTGATATATTCCAATGCATTACGTGTATTTTGGTACACCTGCTTCATCAAATGGGCACTACCAGAAAGTTGCACGGAGTAACAACACTATTTCCAGTAGCAGCACGTGCGCTATTTGCATCTATACGCCCTAACACATTAGAGGTGAAGTTAACCAAACTGGTCCATGGGATTTATCACAAACAGGTAGAAATTCTGCTGATATGTGTCAAAATCTGGTACCATCTTATTCCAAAGGTGAGCCATTTATTCCCCTCTGCAGCGGATGGATACTTTGATAGAAGGTTCCCAATGTTAAAACCAAGGCAATAGCTTCTTCCTCGCAGTGCCGTCTAGATCTGTTATTTTTTATAAACTAAAGCTTCCTTGGTGAGGCTGACGTCATCCAATGAGCAGTTAATGCTTCAAGTGTGTTTAAGAGTTGCTAATGTTTCCCTGGACCAGTGCCCACTTTCAAAGACATTTATTTTCATTCACAAAGGGGGAAGGACGCAAATTGCAGTTGCAAATCATTGATACATAGCAATCGGAATTGCAGTTTGGAAAGGGTGCCCTAAACATGCCCCTTCCAAGTTGGAATTCAGTGTGCATTACTAATGCCATTTTTTTATTTGATGTTTACCGGATTGCAAAATGGATTTAGTGCATTTGGAAAAACCTACTCAGCATTCCCAAACCACATTATTTAGCGAATCAAAGACTTTGTGACATACAAATGGTTTCATACATCTGGCTCCGAGTGCCTTACACACACAGTCTCTCGAAGCAGCAGAAGGTTTTTAATTTAAAATAATACTGTTCAGTGATGTTAAGGTTGATGTGGGGCAGAGACACCTACCTGGGTATTAAGAGATTTTTGTCCCCATTATCTGACATCTGACAGACTCTGCCCTGCCCGACTGGCCTTCCAGAGGCTCTGGGCTACTGGGAGGCCTTCATATATCCACTCTGGTTAGTCTGCTTCTGTGGACTGCACAAATCCTGAAAACAGACTTGATTGACACGCGGCAGCTCCTGCACCAGTGACCTGCACCCAAGGCAGTGCATGCGCCCCGTCTCTGATACTGCTAAAAGCTGAACAAAACAGAGACAAGCAGAGCTCTGCTCGCCGTCCCTTCAGCGGGCGCGCATCAGCCGCGCCTCAGCGGACACGCGCAGCCAAAGTGGTGTCTCCACCTACTCAGGGGACGGCGGAGCTCTCAAGGAGCCCGCTGAAAGCCAGAGCCTGTTAACCTTGGTGTCTTCACTAAATGCCCGGCCCCTCAGCGCACCCACTGCACTGGTGCTAAAAAGAGACCAAAGGTGACCGCGCTGTCGGGGCCTGGGATACCGCTGGACGCAAAAAGCTTCTTGGAAATCCTTTGTTGTCAATAAAGCTGCACAGATTACAAATACCTTACGTTTTTGTCTCAACGAGCATGAATGACAAACTCTACCAGCTTCAAAGAATAGACTGTCTCCGTTCATTATCAATGCTTTGAGCCTGTCACTAAGCACCTGGTGAATTTGTTGGGTATTTATCAAGATGGTCTGGGTTATTTAGGGCTGTAGGATTTCATGGGGTTATCGAGTTGAACAAATGAAATGCAAAAATGTGAGTGAATACACTTGAATGAATAAAGTAAAAAATGTTCGAGATTGTTGAGAAATTAAAAAGTGAAAAACACATTTGAAATGTTCAAAGTTTTAATTTACAAATGCATAGACATCCTTTGTGGATACCAAGATCTGATGAGTAATGTAGGGTGACCAACTGGCTTGGGTACAAATTCAGGACAGTGAGTGCAAAATTCAGGACAAAGGGTCAAAATTCAGGACATAAATTCAGGACAGAAGGTCAGAATTCAGGACAAAAATTCGGTAGTTTTGCATAAACATCAGAGGAAGTTGCGCAATAGTGCATAAGTAAATAGACAACCAACACAAGCACAAGTCAAAATACGTTTATATTAGGTTCGGAGAACCTTGCACTCACTGCAAACTGTTGTGTATGCGAGTGAAACTTGAACACCTGCGTTTGCATATTCAAAAAAAAAACAAAGTGTAGAAAAAGATCAAAGCTGAAGGCTTCTCAGATCTTACATGCCCCCTCTCCCCCACTGAAAAAAACCCACCCGATCCGAAATGCTGTCACTGGGCAGAGAGGCCCATTATCATTCTGTATGTGATAATTAGGCCAACATACAGAAGGATAATGGGCCTGATAGCAGTCTGTGCCAGGTCGGGGAGAGGCTGCTGCAGGCCACTGATCACAGTGAGAGTTACAGGCTGCTTGCAGGGGGCAGCTCACGCCAATGTCTGAAATTACGGACAAAAGGCGTCCGTGGAAGAAACCCTTACGGACAACGGACAAGAGGCCCAAATTACGGGCAGTCCGTGAAATTTACGGACGGTTGGTCACCCTAGAGTAATGGAACGCATTTTTTATGTTAAATGACATTTTAAATCCCATTGCTCCTTGCACAGGCCCTGACGGATCTGAAAAGGTTGACGCTAGTCCTTCGAAAAGGATCTAAAATAACTGCTGAAAAAAATAGTATAGAGGGCTTTTCTCCCTTGTAACTGATGTGATCCCTTAGAAAAAACCCTGAAGTCCTCAAAAACCCTCTCACTTTTTTTACTCCCCACACTGTGGCACCAACACCTATTTTCCTGTGCAAATATGAATTTTTACTCATGTTCTACCATTTGCGGCATAATTTTGGCGATGTTAACAAAAAATTATGCCTCCAGCTCAATCTGATAAAATGTTGAAGGCCACGCTGGACAATTTGTAAACTTTAACAGGCAGTTAATTCTAAATATCACTCAAAGATTATTAAAAACTTCTAAACATCCTCCATTTCTTTTTAAAGTCTGATGCGCCTCCTAGTGAAACATGTATAGAAAGAGCGAAAAGTCTACACTGTAAAACTGAGGACAAGTTATAGAACAGAACTGTGATGAGCAGAATTCAAAAGGTAAATCTTTTATTGCAAGAACTGCAGGAATACTTATTGTTATCTGTCCAAAGCAACATTCTGTCTGTTTCATGCAGAGTATTTCTCGCTGGCCAGTAGAAATGGACATGCCAATAAAACGACCTCCTTGCACTCCCACTCAAATTAAAATGATCCGTTTTGGCGAGTAACATTTCCCATAGGGTGTGCTCACTGTGTATATTCATAGAAACTATAATTATGTGGCGGGGGCCCAAATTATGCAGCACTGTTAACTACATTATGCAGCAAGAAAAGGCTTTCTGACTGTGTTACTTCATTATTTTGTTTTTCTCACTAATAGTAATGATACAGCGGAAGGCCAGGATAAACTTTCCACACATCAACGTATTACTTACAGTGGGCCCATATACACATTTAGATTTCCTGACATTCGCTGGGGGTCAAGTTTTATTTTCTTCGCTGCAAAATTTTCAGATTTCTTTGTTTGCTGTTGACCCCAGGGGGAGGTCCCTCTGGGTCCCTCCATGGTTTCTAGAGGGGCAGGGTATCCTTAACCTGCCCCCTTATATCATTTTTAGGTCGAGCCTAGTGCAGCGCGCATGCGCCGCCCGGCGAGGCTTCTTGTAAGTTCTCTAAACTACTCTGTGTGGGTCTGACTCCCTTAACGCATTGGGTTGACTTTTGCGTGTGTCATTTTGTAATCATAGCCTGCAAATTGCTAAAGGTAGGTGCATGTCCCATCTCTTCTGCAAAGGTTCACTCTCACGGCGTTTTGCTTGCGGGAGCGAGCAGTGGCGCGCTGGGGGGAGCTGCCGTGCCTCCTTGTCTCCCCTGCACCACTCCCCCTTGTCTCCTTGTACCTGCCCCCACCACTCCTCGAGCTCGAGGTTCTCCTACTGCACGCAGGATGTGCTTTCCTGAATTCTTTCCCCTGCCCCACCCTTCCTCCCGTTGTCCGTGCCTTTTACTCCCCCGCCCGCTCTCCTGTTGTCCATGCGTGTTGTTCGTGCCTTTTACTCACCCCCGCTCTCCCGTTGTCCGTGCCTTTTTCTCTCCCCACCTGCACTCCCGTTGTCCATGCGCATTGTCCGTGCCTTTCAGTCCCCCCCGTTGTCCATGATGCCCTCCATTTGTAATGCAATAGGTCTCACGTAAATGCAAAACCTATTGCATTCCTTTTAATACCTATCAATATATGAAGCAGAAAAAATTAAGTGCTGATGGTCCCAATCAGCAATGACCAGCTGTGTTCAGCACAGTAGCTCTGGGCCTCTGGCTGTGTAACACGGGGCAGGATGTGCACGATGGTTTAGATGTAAAAACTACAGAAAAATGCATTGTGGGATACGTGACCAGAAGTTGTTATCATGAAGTTGCAATCTGTGCTGAGAAACAGGGTTGAGCGAGAGGGAACAATCTGCTGGTGAGTATAGCAGGGAATGTTGCCGGTAAGGATGGGAGTGTGTGGGCAGCTGAAATAAGCACTGAGGCACTGACACAGAGAAATGCTGATTGTGTTCTTGGGTTGTGGTGAGAAGTGTGCGCGTTTTCTTTACTTTGTGCGCCAGCTTGATAAAAAGTTTACCACTTCATTTGCTGTGCTTGAAATTTCCTCACGGCCACCGAGCTCTCTTGATGTTTACTTTAGGTGCTTCGTTAATATTTTAATTCAGTGTACTGCTTTCTCTTTCTCTGTGTGCTGTCCTCTTCACCCTACCACCGTCCATGCTTGTTAAGTTATGTTGCTCTTTTTAACACATATACAGTCAGTTCCCTGAGAATTGCCCACGGGCTTCCTTCAGTCTTAGGAGGATCCCGCCCACATGTCAAGGACTGATCCATATGAAAAGGTGGACGGAGAGGAGGCTGCATCACATATTTGTTTAATCTTTTGATTGGGTGAGGCGGTGCCATTGTGGTGTACAACGCATTGTTTACAGAGGAGTAAAGCACAATCTCATATATTGAGGAGAATGCCCTCCCCACTTGGCTCTTTCCATTGTCATGTCTTACAGATTCCTGGCATTCCCGGGCTTTGGAGAGACGTACCAAGATTGGAAGTGAAGACTTCTTGTAATAGTGCACCTTCTCCTCTGTTTATAGTGGTGCTGCAGCCTCGCCTTGCTCTGAGCCTGGACCTTTGCAAGCTGTTCTCTCTCTGGACAGATGCCCCATCCACTCTGTCCGTCCAAGTACTGTTGTACTTCCGCAACTTCCGTTCCCCGTGCGCGGGTGCGCATCCATGCTATCGCACTTGATGTCACCCTCTCCCAAACCATGCAACCGGCAGTTAACCTTCTCTGTCCCCTGCACAAACGGGCCCATTATGCCCCTACCTCTCTAAAACCCTGCCCCCGCCATGTGCACTGCTTCCCATCGTTCGCTCTACACACCACACCCCTCTTGACTCCCCGCGCAGCACAACCCTCACTCAATCACATCTGCGCAGTGAGTGGACCCTTCCTCATCACCCCCATGCTGTCCCCTGACCCAGCTGTCTTTTTCCCATGCACACACCAGCCACCCTTCCACTGCACTCTGTACCCTCCTTTCACACTGCTCCACCTCAATCTCCATACACCCTACTTGTTTTAAATTACCGCGTCTCAATTGCAGGCAAATGTTTTCATCCCTTTGGTTCTCCGCACTTCATGGAGACATGTTTCTGTTTCTAAAATATCCATTGCTGGAGGCAATTTTTTTGGGTGAAACCAGCACGTGCCATTAAAAGAGGGTGTGAGAAGGGTCCAAAACTCAAGAACACTTAAAAATACTCTTCTCAAGACTACAGAGAGGACTGGTCTTTGCCAAGGGACACACATAATGCTAAGGGCTGACCTGGGAGAGACACTAGGGTTCACCAAATAGCTTATGATGTGGCTGAATGTACTGGTACAGAACAAAATAAACTTTGTCCTCGTGCAGTGATATTTTGCACCAACAAATCCCCCGTCCATGCAGTACATATAAAAACATGTTTCAGTTGGTAGGTAGAAATGTTATGTTTATTGGAAACATTTTGCAGTTTGGCTCTTGGAATCTTGGGTTGCACGTCACCTGTCTGTCCCCTCGTCTCTCTTTTCAGAGGACTTTAGGTGTAGAAAAACGGGTTGAGAGAGACCAAATGTGCTTCTTCACTATAGCATGGTGTGTTTACATTTATGAAGTACGTAGAACTCTTGTAGTATTTACATGTGACAAGTTACAAATGGTTCCTGCGTTATGTGGTTCCCTTTACTGGTTTGTGGACATGTGTAAAGTGATTTAAAACTACAGTCAATTTTACTGATGTTAGTCGTTGTGGCGTTCCCTCCCCTACTCTCCATCCTCTTCCTGACCACTCCCTCCCCCGCTCTCCGTCATCTTGCTGACTTCTCTTACCCCTCCCCCACTTCACCCCTATCTTGTTGACCCCTTCTATCCTCCTCCCGCTGTCCCTCATTTCATTTGGTGTTCTCCCAGTGCACTGTGCATGCTTCTTTATTATTTAGTTTATGCTGTACAGCATGATGTAAAGGCATTGTCAAAGACAATAGGCCGCAAAGGCGAGTGCTATTGGCTTTGCCAGTGCTTGTTTTTACTAGCCTCCCAAATAATGTGCTCGCCATTCTTCTGAGTGTATAAAACGATGCGGCCAGGCTTATATTTTTGCTAACTTTCTGTCCATGAAAGAGGACATTCCAAGGTTCTATGCGTTACCTATATGGTAATCCAAAAGCTAGTCTCCAGCCTTATCACACTTCTCCCTGAAATCTGCCACCCAAAACAAACTTCTCACCATCCCAGCCTGACTCAATAACCACTGAGGCAGATTCCGCTGTGTGCAGGGCTCATCACTTTGGAACACCTAACTGCTCATCTAAGACCTGACCTCCTCACTTTGGAACAACTAACTGCCTGCTCATCTCACACCTTTCCTCCATCGCCTCTTTCCCCCCTCTCAATCAACCCCAGCCAGATTGTCTCACAGCCAAACATGCTTTATTTAATCACTCTATAGAGTGCATCTTTTCGCTCCCCCATCTTAGGAACCTGCAAGCACTTCTCCTTTCATTCCTTTTTATTTTTTGCATTTTTATATAGCGCAAATCAAGGTATCAAAGCGCTTTATATAAGCACTAGTTCAATAACAGAAATTTGCCCAGTGGGGGATAATGTGCTGCATGGCTAAACACTTATAAGGTCACAAAGGCGAGACCTATTGGCTATGCCAATGCTGGTTTTATTTGCTTCTCGACAGGGGACTAAGTTCCTGAGTCCTTTAATAACTGCCAGCAACATTTTTCTCATGTTACTGGCAGCCAATCAGAGCACTCCAGTGGAAGCGAGATGGCCCAAGGAAAATAAAGCTCCTTGGGCCAATCAGAAGGCTCTGTTTTTAAATTGACACTCCTGCAAGACTCTCGAGAAACTCTCGCTGACCAGACATACAATCATTTTTAAACACTATTTTCTCAAAAACTAGTGAACAGATTCACACCAAGTCATTCAAAGCACCATCTATTCTATGTGTTTCTTTTCTTTTCTATTCTATTCTATTCAATGTACATTTGTAAAGTGTATGGCTACACTGGGTCATCCCAGCACTAACATCTGCTACACAGACTAAATATCGCGTAACAACAAGGCAGCACTGTAGAATGAAATGCCAAACAGCCAGGTTTTGAGGTGTTTCCTGAATACCAGTTCTTTATCAGTGGGCCATACTGTAGGGGGAGAGCATCCCACAGTTTGGCCACATTGTAGGTAAAGAAGCGCCCTCCACTTCTCGCTCTCCGAATCTGGGGCAACATAGCCAATCAAGCCTTAGTTGATCTAAGAATCAAGATCTAGCTTCCTGCACAATTTGGTGCAACTCCATTCAGCATTTTTCATGGTGACGCCTCGTAAAGAAATCTATGGAAAATGCATGTGGATTTTGTGTTTTGGGTCCCCCCTTTTTCTCTGCCCCTGCTTGATGGATCACCCTGAAACGTTCCATGCATAAACTAGGCAAAAGAGCACTTTTCTGTAAAGTTTTGTGGAGATTAGTCAAACATCACCAGTGTTATTAGCAACACGAAAAATACATTTCCTATGGAAACTCTGACCTAACCAAAACTACCCTGTGACGACCACCACTGGGTGAAATGTAAACAAGAATAACGTCACTGTTCCCAGGCTAAGGGGGCAGTGTCTGTTTTTACTGGTTGCAGCTGTCCCCTGTGGCAGGGCACAAGGGGGGTCGAGAACATATACAGATGGGGCACCGGTTCCACCAACTCTCAGAAGGACTTTTTTTCTACTGTGCTTAAGTTACTACAGCAGCGAACTCCACACATGGTGAATGGGATGCCCTGTGCCAATGCACACTATTTTCTACACAAGGAAAAAAAAAATTCTCATGGAGAAAGCCCTTTTTTTACACCCCAACCGAATCTGGGGGTGATCCATTCCGATTCCCACTCTGGGCAAGGATTTGCACCAGCTCTCCACAAACCTCCAAAGTCAAGCACGCCTTGGGAAACTTTGCACTCATGTCCGAGATCTCTACATGCATAAATGGGCATACGCTGATCAGGAATCTCTTTGTTAATTCCTGACAGGCATAAACAATGTCAATTTGGATGTAAGCTTATATTTACAACACATTTTACTGTTATGGTTTGTAATGTACCTCAATATAGGCCTGGGTAGTCACCTAACCTTTCGCCTACATTTTCCTTTCCATTGTATTACATAAAGGTTTTTGGTATTGACCTTTTACCAAGTTAAGGTGCTGCATAAATGTTGTGTGGTTTTCCCAAGAAAACTAGCCGCATTTATTATGCATGAGGATTCCCAGAATCACAGCAGGATTACCATCTTCTGTATAATAACTATGTATAAGGGTCATCCCTTTCATCATCCTCGGCCGACATGACACAGCACGGAAGAACCCCTGAGGGTAACTTTTGGTTATATATACACCATATCTTTGCTGGGGCGGGCAGAGGAAAAAGACTTCCATGCTGACACACTGACGCGAGATGCTGAGGTTCCTGCACGCAGGGTCCCACAGTCTCTCACTTTGGGTAATGGGGTTGGCTTCATCCTATGGGGATTCTTGGCTCTACACCTACATACATACATGCTAGGTACACTTAGGTACATCTAGTTAGGGCTGCAACGTAGGAGTATGCATTATTATTGTCATATATTTTTATTCCTGCCTATATAATGATTGTTTTAGCACTATGGTACAAACCTACCATCCATTTACTCTGTTGGTGCTCATAATCATTTATATCTGTTTCTGTCTTATGGTTGTTCCAGAACACCTATTTTACACTGGAATGACTCTGGTTCAATAAATGCTAATTAAAACCGTCCCCACCGTTTATTCTGTGTATCTCTCTGAGACAAAGTAAGCACGAGTGACTGAGCTAAAAGTACTGCACTGTTTCCACGATCCCTGATGGGACAGGGTTGTCATGTTCGATAGTTGCCAAGAACTATTCTCTCCTTGGTAAGAGGAGCGTACAGTGGCACTGTGAGCTAGCTGGCATACAGGCTAACATACCCAGTGGGGGTCACTGGAACCAGTCTGGACACCAATCCCACATTCTATGTTGTCTAAACGCACAGATCCTATATAGATTTATAGGAAATACACAACATTACCTTTGTGAATAGGAAGACGCTGCAACTACAACCACAAGAGCACAATCTTGGTACAAATGAATGGGTAGGAAACTTCCTTTTTGGGCTTTTAAATAAAGGGAGATTCTGAAACGTTTAAAATAATTGTTGTGATCATGTGAAAATGCAGTCCGTTCTGTTTTTTCCAAACACCAGTAGCAGTCATCGTGGGTATTATTTTGGTCTTTCAATGCCTTATCTAGATCTAGATATAAAAGTGTCCTTGGACACATTTCATACAGTCCGTGGGCTTGAGATACCAGTTGACTCCATGTGTCCCACCCCTGGTACCAGATTTAATAATGACTTGTGGCAGTGCTACCGCAAGCCAAAGCTTCAGGAGGGACACGTTTTGTGCTGGAACGGTGGCCCTTTTAAAGAGCCAAATCCACTTTTCACTGCTTTGGATCAAGGGTCGATTCAGGGACCAGAGCGCTCGATCTGCTTGGTGTAGCTGCACGTGGTACAAGCTGCTTTTCATTCATTCATTCATTCATTCATTCATTCATTCATTCATGCTAAGGTAGCTTTATTTGACTTTGTTTTAAAAACTAACACCCAGTGGAAGCAGGCACAAACAAAGGGGGCTTTGTGGATTTCCTCCAGATATCAACGCAGTACACCATGGTGCAAAGCTGTGCATTGAGAAAAGCATCCTATGTGTGCACTGGCACTAGGGTAACAACAGCATCCGCCCAACTTTACTAGATATGGCTCTGAACTTGTTTTTTCCCCATTGTAGGAGGAGGGCTGCATGGTAAATGTGGATGCTGCGCTGCTTTGAAAAAAATATTAGTATGTCTACGCCCTGCTCTTTACTCCCACAAACACTTTTCATCTGGGGCTCTTTCCTAACCAACTTAATTGAAGTGAAGTAAAAGCTGTGTAAGGACCAGCTTCACTGGCTCAGCCCAGAGCTGAGACCCTGTTCGCAGTGCGTCAATCACGCACATTTAACTCATTCCTTGAATTAATGTGTGTGCTGCAGACTGCAGAGCCTGGAAACAGAGACACTGTTCCCAGGCTTTGCTGACTGCAGCTCATGATCTTACTCAGAGAAAGTCTGTGTTAAATGTATGCGCTTTAGACACTGCAGAAGCATAAAAACGGGTGCTAAGGTTTGTGCTGAACCAGCCCAGCTGTTCAAGAAACAGCCCCAAGACAACAAGTACCAGACATCTTTATGTTGTTAAATAAAATGCCCTGATTAACATTGGTTGTATGGTCTTGATTTGTGCCGGTGCGCACCCTCAGAGGCGCATCCTTATTGGTGCACTTGGTACAGATTAGGGCCTTGCACCTGACTGGGAAAATAAGCGATCTCTCCTGGGGCTCTATCGTGATGTTGGGCAGTAGTGGGCACAGATGTACACTGGAGCTTGATGGCTGTGTTTTTCAAGAAGTGGTTTTGTCGGCAGCTAAAGCGCTGTGGCTAAGAGTGCAGTCCTAAAATAGATGTAGATGGGGGGAGCGGCCTGTTTTTTTAAAGGGAAGGCTTGCAGACGCAGTGCACATTTTTGTAAATGTTGGTAAACAGCTCCTTTCTATGGCTGTTGCTCCCTGTAGTAGCATGTGCACTGGTTAGAGAATCATACCCTAAAAAAACATGCTGCAAAACTCTGCATGAGCACTTGCACATCACATCATGCACAGCCCCCGACGAAAGTACAGTTTCTTTCAGAATGCAGCTTCATAACTGTTCAAGCCTGTGTACTCTTGCGTCTGGGTGATGGAAACACCCTACTACATGGCCTTCCAGACTTCAAACTGGAACCCCTTAAGGGCACCCTACATGCCACAGCATGTCTCAACCAGGACCTAAAGAAATATGACCACATTTCCCCCATCCTGAAAAATCTCCATTGGCTCCTCTTGACCGACCACCCCTTCTTCAAAACCAGCAGCGTAATTTACAAAGCCATCCCCACCAGCACCCCCAATTAGCTTGCAGGCAAGCTCTCCATCACTGATGATTCTCGGCACACCCACGGTCAGGAGGACCCCATGAGCCTGGAGACTAAGACGTGTAAAAAAAGACAACAAAAAACAAGGCAGCAGTCCTTTTTCATCTATGTGCCCAGAATCTGGAACAACATCCTGGCATCCATCAGGAATGTAGAGTTGAAAAAGCATCTCTTTAAAGAACACTACAGCACAATGCAGTAACAATGCACTTCTGCTCCCAGAATCCTGCTGTGTCTCCAGAGACTTCCTTTCATTCTTAGTAGGGTGATGCTCCTATGCAAATGAAGGAACAACCACTTTACTCTGTGCTGATACAAAATGAGCGCCCACACAATGGGTATTAAGGAGGGCAACACAAATGCCCGCTATTCACCCAGTACTGTAATGTGATCCAACATCTGGAAACATGCTGCTCCCAATTACCCAATATCATCTGGCCACACGGCCCCGGTTGCAGCCATCTTTAAGGGGCCTTACATGGTTGTTATGATGAGGATCTATGCTCCCTCTTGCGTGTAAGGTAAGAAGAGCTCACTTTCTTCTACATCGATCTTAGACAGGAAGTCCCGCCTTTAAACATGGCTGCCTCCATGAGATACTACAGGAAGCACACTCTTAAACGTTAATGAGCCTTGAAATATCTATGATTGGGCATACAGGGAGGCTTCACGATATAAGTATTACTAGATTCCGAAATAAGAGTTGGAATTGGCGTGTCTGTTTTACAGAGTTGACATAAAAATGGAGAGGTCTGCTGGGCAGTAAACCAATCTCTGCTTTCAAGCTGTTGTATAGACGCAAAGTGTAGCGCGACTGCTGTGAATCCCCTTCAGCGGTGCATATTCAACTCAACCTGGATGTAAAATGAGGTGTCATTCATTTTGCGATAAGCCTTTACCCCTCTGTTTTCAGACTGACTTTCTTGCTCTGTTAAAAGAATGGGACCAAGCAGATGATTGAGTGGGTGAAGCAATGCCCCCTAGCCCGTGCAGTTCAGTTATTTGGAAATAAATTGTTTAAATGCAGGATAATTCGTGAGAGATAGGTCTTCAGAGGTGACATCTTACCCACCCTAACCACCCCCCTTCAACCGTCTGCTACAACTACGGGATTACATGGCTTCCCGGCCTTGCGCCAACTCCAGGGACAATGGCCAAGCGGTAGAACATAGGGGGCTTGGGCTCTGACCCGCGGTGAACCCCCTCCCTGTCATATGGCGGGCTCATCCCGGGGACTCGAGGCAGTCCCCTATTCAAGTCACCTCACATGAACAGGAATCAAGCGCCGCAGTTGTATCATAGCTCGGGGCGAGAACACGTCGCGCGCCTTTATCTCCACCTCGGAGCAAGCTGCTTGGACAGATGTTAAGTGCGGCCTCGTCGCCATGTTCTGTACAGTGGCCTTTGTCTGGGTTAATTGAGCCCTCGACTCCATTTAATAGGCTGTTGAAGCCTCATTGACAGAGAGCTAGTGCCGCAGGTTAAATACATCGCAGCAGCGCGGTTAATCCCCTCATTAAGTGCTCCGCGGCCCGCCGAGCGGCAGCCAGTTTGCATATATTACCGCCGTTGCTCGGCGCCCACGTCCCCTCCACCAGGAGACGGTTCCCGTTTGCAAATAATGGTCCTGGAGCTGCCACGAGGCGACATAACTCTTAAAAAACAACTGTAACCCGATTTAATAATGAGTGAAACTCATATTGACTGACACTTGGAGACAGCAAAGCCTGCCGGCTCGGCCACTTGACCTTTTGCATCTTTGACCTTTCGCCGTCCTCCTGTGTAGTCATCCGCAGGTCACCCGTTCGAATCCCAGCAGCAAGGTTAAGTGTATAGTGCCTTGTGTCGCACCAAGGTCGCCTCAAAGCACTGCCTGTTAGAGGGGGGCTGGGGCTTTACAAGGTCGGGACCTGAGCCTTTCCACGGTGGCACCGCAGAAACTTTGCAATGCAATAAAAGTGTGCAAAGGATCACATCAATGTGCAACTATTTTGGAGTTCGGTAACAGGACATGAAGAAAACAATGTTTGCACTGAGCCAAATATGGCATAAACTAATTCACACGATTTGATATATTCGTAATAATACGAAAAGAACATATATTTTGTACGCTTTTCAAACGGGCTATTTAGAAGTAAGACATACATCAGTGCAATCATTTTTTTTATTACACAAGTGTCAAAAGTAGTGAAAATTCACTGTGTGAGTAACTTTTTTTCTTAGAAGAATTGTTCGGAAACGTTGACATCTTTAAAAAAATCTCTGTTCAGCTTTTAAAAGGATTTCGGAGCAAAAATAGCGCTGTGTAAAGTTTTAAATCTCGTTTCCGCATTTTCCTCTGTTCCCACAATTATTTCTGCAGTTTGGACTGAACCAAATCTTTTTACCCCATTCCATATCACTCGAGCAGCTAAAAAGGTAGAAATGGGCGTGAAATTTTCATTTTGTGCACCAGTGAGTTTTTTCTGCACTATGAACCCAGGAGACAGTCAATGAGAGGTCCTCTCAGATGAACTCATGGGGAAGTGTGTCTCTCCTTGCATCTCACTCCAGGCAGTGATTGGGCCGTCTTTAGTAAAGCCAGATTTGCAAAATGTTATTATTTTTTTAAATCTGTGCATGAGGTGCCAACTTCTTTAGGAGCGACTTCAGAGTAATTAGTTTATTTCTTATAAAGCACAAAACTGCTCCCATTCGGGAAGCCTCAAGTCTCTCCCATAGACAACCAAATAAACCAAAAAATACATTTCAGAGTTATCAACATATGTAATGCAACCAGGCGTAAACAGTCTACCATGACAACAATATTTAAATTGTAAGAAAATCCAAAGTTTGTGGATCTCAACAGAGAAGCATGCTTTGCCCACGAAGGGCATTCTCAACCCATTGATGGCCAGGAAAGAGCTGCTAGTGACCTGAGAGTCCTTCTAGGAGGAAAAGCTTGAAGCTTCCTCTGCTGGAAAACTGGACGTGTGCCGCTTGATGATAGCAATGCAGAGGGCCTAGAAGAAGACACATCTGGTCAATGGAAATCAATGAGGTATTTGAGTGGTCATTGACATGGGATCCCTGCTCAGTCGGAGATGCAGTAGAAGTCTTGCAGCTGTCTTTCTGTATATGTATAGTTTGCAAAGGAAGACATTTGGGTCCCAATATATGAGCTGTCTGTGTAGCTTAAGCATAACAGATCTAGAGGAATGGTAGACTGCACACTGGGGGAAGCACAAGAGAGGGAAGATGTGTCTTAAGATCCTGTAGGTGGAGCTCAAAGAAACATTATTAGCTTAATTTGGGGAATAACGGAGAGGTCAAAGACGATGATCACACCAAGGTTCATCCTGGTAGGTCTGGCCAATCTATCGGGCAACTGGGCACAAGGATGACAAGAGAAAAATTTAACACAATTGTGGATCACGAGTTCTGAGGTATTATGTTTTAGGTGGTTTTGGGATATCCTGTTATTCACAGCTACCAAGCAAGTTCAAACTTACAAGAGACTATCAGGCACATGCATCAACCACAAAACCGGTTGCAAATGGGCAGATTCTCAGAATCAGCCCCTTTGCGACCGGTATTTTTGCATTTGGGATGCATCATCCCAAATGCAAAAATCGCAATTTAAGGAATCTCAAAATAGCGATTCCTTAAATAGCGATTGCATTTAAGGAATCCCTAATTGAGATTCCTTAAATGCAATGCATTAAAGTTTAAAAAATAGCGATTCCGCTATTAGCAGGAGCAAATTACCATGAAGCTGGACTTCATGGTAATTTGCTAAAACTTAGAAAAATGCACTTATTTGCATTTTTCTAAGTTTCATGTTGCGCACACACATGCCCATAGAGCATGTGTGTATGCAACATGTGTGCAGAGTTCAAATACATGGGTGCAATAGGGTGTCATTTTGACACCCTTGCACCCTAGAAATTGCGGGAGCAATTTGCGAGTACCTACTGGTACTCGCAAATTGCTCCCGCAATCTCCAATGCAGGCCCATAGGAATGAATGGGAAGCCAATCATTAATTGCGACTCGCAATTTGTGAGTCGCTATTAATGAATGTTAAGGATTCGCTATTTTAATAGCGATTCCTACATGCATAGGCTTTTGCGAGTCCTTAATTGCGATTCCTTAATATTCGCAATTAAGGACTCGCAAAAGCTTTTCTTGATGCATGTGCCTGTAGGTCCTCAGACAATCCATCACTTTACATCTTATAGAACAGTTACCTAAATAACAAACTGGAGACTTATTGCACCCCTCACTATCCGTACTCCCTAGCCAAATCAACCCACACTCGTTGATCTTACAGTTGTGTTCTGCTGATCTAAAAGCCCTGTTTGTCTATTGTACATCCCCGTAGCTCAGGATCACCAGCAGGTCATATGACTATCTTTCTCACTGATTTCACAGTCCTTCTTTTTCATAACCTAATCCGATGCACCTTGTCAAATTTGCCATTCAGGGACTAGAGCTGAATATTCCTGCATCTAATCCTCCCCCCACTCAGTCAATTTTCATTTCAACATATCTATCTTCATTCTTCCAGAGCCTTTGCCTCCAAAGTCTCATCCCAGAATTATGAAACAATCAAAAACTTGGTCTACTGTTTCCACCAAAACAAGGATGGCTCCAACCCTAAACACTGGCATCTGTCAGTACTAAAAAGAAGATAAAAAAGAACAGTCAGTAGTAGCCTAGAGGAAAGCATGCCGTGCTGGCTGGTGGCTCAGTCAAGACTGCTGAGCTCAGGCGTGTGCACCTCTCCATCGCCACCATGGGGTCTTAGGTGGCTAATAATAGTGGTGGAGGATGCACAGAAGGACAGGCCACACTCTTCCACTCTAGCAACATCCAGGGTAGAGAAGGAGTCTGCTGCTTCTCCAAAGAAAACCTTGTGTATGTACTATCTGAAAAGTTGCATTAGGCATTATAGCCAGTCGATAGCTCAGCTCCCCTAGCTTTTTCTTGAAGGAGGATTTTCAAGGGCCTCATTGCAAGGTCACCAGTGGCCCTATTTCACCCAGTACCAGAAACAGGAGCTGATGGCTGAACAGGAATGACAAATCTTAGTAACTCTGTGGATCGGGAGTATTGCTCCTGGAGACTTCACCAGCTAAAGGCGAATTTTCGGGTGGGGCGAATGAGATGGAATTTCAGATTTTTGCAGTAATTCCTCATTTCTCATGGGTCCCTCAGTGTCCTACAGGTAAAAACTGGTAACTTGACCAATCCTCTGGTATTTGTAAGGTCAGCGGTAGAGTTGACAGTTATACAGGGACCTTGGAATGTGGCTCTAGATGTTCACGTGGGAGAAGTATGAGTGCCAAACTTAGATCAGGCCAGACACTTTCGGGTTCATGCTGTGCTAGTGATTCTCTTAAAAACCTTCAGTGCAATATTGACCTCCAGTGACATAAAATATTAGAATTTGATAGCAGATAAGGATATCCGAGGCCATCCTGCTTGCCTATTTCTTACCTGCTCTCTAAATAGTTACCGGCTTTACCTTTGCTAATTTTTGTACTATAGCTTTGTGTATCAGACTCGTGCAGTATTTATATTCCTTTACTGTTTCTGCCTGTACCACTTCTACTAGGAAGCCGATGCCAACATTCTCTCCCCTCCCCCTGTGCCCCAAAACATTTCCTGATCTTACTCCTGAGCATCCCCATCAGTTATAAGGGATGACTTTTGGTTCTCATTACAAGCAGCCTGTAATAATTCCCATTACTTCTCCACCATTGGCTTACCATCATTGAGGTCCTGGTAATTCTGGGGCGAGAAATTTCAGGAACTATGAGCATAGGGGTAAAAATGTTGGATATCAGGTTTTTTGGTGCCAATTTCCACACGTCTTTCCCTGGAATTCCTTCTGGAGACTTTGACTGTTGAAGGTGAAATCTCTCAGTGAACCACTAGGGAGCTGTGGTGTTCCCACAAGACGTATAATCCCATGGGGCCCGCCATTGCTGTTGACCACCAAGTTGGACATATTTAGCCACTCGTAATGAAGGCAGAGGAGCACTGTTTCACACAAGTAGTTCCTTTGAGCCCCAAGAAAGTTGCAACCTACATTTTACCAGTTAAACTGGGACAGATAAGTGGTGGGTTGTTTTTTGGTGAAACTTTGCACATATATTAATGTAATGCATTGTGGGTTGGAGGAGGGGGGCTGTATATTCTTGGGTGGAACCTTTAGCTATGCATACTTTTCCTGTTAATAATGATAAAGGGCTGCAAAGTACTGGGCCAGATGGTCTGGCCTATGACCAGCACAATAAAGCAGGAAGGGACGTCGCCCCAATTTCACAATACAGTACAAAAATGCCGAGCAAGTACATCACAAAGAATATTTCTACCCAGCTATTGCAGCCACTCAGGCACCTTGATAAAGACACCGAGTCAGGAGCTAAAATCCAGAACTCTCCCGCTTCAGTGCTGCTAGCTGACATTGTTGGGTCTGAGTAGCTCTTTTAGCCACACTGTTTTTTTAGCTGTTTATTCTGGTACATGTAGCATGGAGCTCATAATATTAAATGCAAAACAGCAATTACCAGAAGTTAGACCTGACATCCCTGGTGTGGTTTCCCCCATAATTCTTTGCCTTCATCCTCCTGTTTTGTTGACATCGTTTGAGCTGGTTTTAGGACTCCTCACACTTTCCCCTGGTAACAGGTGCTAAAGTACTTATGCTCTCTTCTTAAAAACATGGTAGAAGTGGCTTATAACCAACTGGCGTATTTACTTTACTGGCAAGTCTCTAGTAAATTGGCACTACCTGTGTCCAGGGCCTGTAAATTAAATGCTTCAAGTAGGCCTGCAGCACTAATTTTGCCACCCACTTCAGTAGCACTTTAAGCATGTCTCAGGTCTGCTATTACAGCCTGTGTGTACAGTTTACACTGCCATTTTGACCTGGCACAACAAATCTTTTGACAGGTCTAAACCTTCCTTTTTATTACATGTAAGTCACCCATGGGGTAGGCCCTGGACAGCCCAGAGGGCAGGGTGTAGTGAATTAAAAAGTAGGACATGTACCTGAAAGTGTTACCTGTCCTGGTAGTGAAAAACTCTCAAATTCGTTTTTCACAACCGTAAGACCTGACTCTTCCATAGGATAGGATTGCAGTTATCTTATTACATTCAATAAGTGATAATTTACAAATGGAAGGCACTAACCAGTTTATGTTTGGTGTCTTTGGACATGGTGAAGTCAGAGTTTAAATTACAATGCTGAAAATGCCACTTTTAGAAAGTTGCAATAACTGAAGGGGTTTGGCCCAAAACAGCTAGAAGGGCCCTTACAAAATACAACAGGAGAAAAAGTACTAGCCATCACGTTTTAGTGGCTGTTAACGTAATTTAACAGACTGAAGACCATTACGTGAATTACGGGGTCTTGAAAATGTATTTGCTATATCAATTTCATTTTTTGAAATAAAGTGACATCATTTCATTGATCAGACCTAGGGTAATACTGCTATGTATCACATTTATCACACATTTAAACAATACATGTCGAACAAAAATTAGAAGTAAGACACCACAAGCATTGCAATATATATATACAATAACAGAAATAACACACATTAATGTACCAGTCCTATTTTGCAAAACTACAACAGCAGCAACTAGGCAATTTTTGCGACCATATTATTTGAACAAATTATGGTGCTGCTGGACCCAGGGGAATTCATTGTTAAGCCTAGTAGGTAGGTGACAATTTGTATGGCTCCCTACAAAAGGCAAAATTAATCAAGTGGAGGTGCCCCAAGGTGTAAGGTGCCGACGCGTTTCAAGTCCCAAGGTGGTTTAAGGGATTCTTTTCAGGGCGTAGACTGGTTGTGATCTGATGAAATAGTCCGTTATTCTCATGCGGACTCAAGCCCAGAGGTTCAAAGGAGTTTCTGGTATCGTACCACATCCAGAGCAGTTGCCACATCTGTGGTGGCCTACCACGGGTTTCAAATTCCAATGAGCTCTAAGATCCAGATTTTTGATGGAAGGAGCTATCGCAGCCTCTACAATCAGTTGTCCAATACTCATGTTTTTCTTCATGGCGAAGAGTGGTGTTTCTAATCCATGTTCAAGATTTGGCACAAGATGCCAATTTCTTAAGATAAATTGACGAAATCTAGTTACAAAAAAGATGAGGCCAGAAACTAAGTAATTGGTGTGTGTATTCACATATGGTCCACATACGAATAGATTTAATCAAATTATCGTAAGAAAAATCTTACGATCTTAGAGCTCATTGGAATTTGAAACCTGTGGTAGGCCACCACAGATGTGACAACTGCTCTGGATGTGGTGCAATACCAGAAACTCCTTTGAACCTCTGGGCTTGAGCCCGCATGAGAATAAAAGACTATTTCATAAGATCACAACCAGTCTATGCCCTGAAGAGAATCCCGTAAGCCACCTTGGGACTCGAAATGCATCGGCACCTTACACCTTGGGGAACCTCCACTTGATTAATTTTGCCTTTTGTAGGGAGTCATACAAATTGACACCTACCTACTAGGCTTAACAATTAATTCCCCTGGGTCCAGCAGCACCATAATTTGTTCAAATAATATGATGGCAAAAATTGCCTAGTTGCTGCTGTTGTGGTTTTGCAAAATAGGACTGGTACATTAATGTGTGTTATTTTTGTTATTGTATATATGGCAATGTTTGTTCTTTCTTACTTCTAATTTTTGTTCGACATTTATTATTTAAATGTGTGATAAATGTGATACATAGAAGTATTACCCATGGTCTGATCTATGAAATGATGTGACTATAGCTCAAAAAATGAAATTGATATTGAAAATAAATTTTCAAGACCACTTAATTCACGTAATGCTCTTCAGTCTGTTAAATCACTTTAACAGACACGAAAACGTGACGGCTAGTACTTTTTCTCCTGTTCTACCTTAGCCATTTAGTACCTGAAACCTGTCTCTGGGCCACATAACTGACTGTAGCTGATAGTTGGGCTTTGCATATTTGTCCTAGATAGCCAAACACAGCAGAGACCTTAGGTGAACCTGGATGGGGCATCACTGGCAAGATGAGAGGGTGGAGCTGGGCACAGCCATGCTTACACTTGAAGAGGCTGTGCTCTGTGTCCACACATAGGACTGCATACGTCTTGTAGGTCTTGAAGTTAATCTGGAGCCAGGGCAGGAAAGGCAAGAAACCTGTGCACTTCAAAGAGGAAACCTCTAGTTGTTTCTCCACTTCAAAGGAGGGGCCAGGTGTAAATATTAGACCCCAGACACCACCACTTCAGTACACTTCTGGGCCTGTGGAAATTCTGCCATGAAGAAGGACTGCTGTTCTGCAAAAAGGTCTGCAACCCTGCTGCACTGCTGTTGTGCTGCCCTGCTGCCCTCCTGCCTGAGTCAGAGGGATTTGGACCTGCACCTGAACCCAGGACTCCCAGAGTGACTCCAAGGGCCAGTCTGCTGGCCCCCTGTTCATAGCCACAGAGATATAACAGGCTCCCAACCACCTGCACTAGCGCCCAGATCCAGCTGGAGAAACTCCTTCCCCGCAAGTGGCGCCCCTCAGGTCCTGGACCCTTGATGTGACATTGGAGAGGCTGAATGTAAGTTTTTGGGCTACTTGCAACTGCAAATGTGCCAGTTGGCACCCAGACCTTGTCACTCACACAGCCCGCCAATGCAAATTTCCGCCAACCTGACTCTTCGCGCTACAGCATTGACTGCTCGCAGAGAGTGCTACCACTTAGCTTTGGCCCACGGTTTCATGACTACAACAGGGCCTTCAGGCTACAGTGGCGACCATCCACATCGCCATGCCTGCTCTTCACACTACATCGAAGACTGTCTGCGAAGCTTCTTTGCTCCTCGAGCTCCCCTCCAGCATGAAGGGGAACTTGTGACTGTCTCCCAGTCTTGCACGACCAGATAGCCGTGAATGGCACTTTGTTTTTTTTTTGCACTGATTTCATTTAAAGCTTTAAAATTGCAGATGTCCGGTTCTACTGATTGGTCTTTTGTTATTTTGATTTATTCATGAACATTTGCTCCATTATTCTAATTTGGTTTGGAATTTTTCATCTGGTGTGTTTTCACTTTACTACTGTCTGAAGTGCTGCATAAACACTTTACACGTTGCCTCCAAGTTAAGTGTGACAGCTCTGTGCCAAGCTACCAGAGGTTTGAGCACAGGATAATTTGGGCTTTGCTTGTGCCTCACCCTGACAAGGATTGTGGCTGCTGTTTGATTTGAGTAGGGCTTCACCCCCTCAACCAGTAACCCAATTGCTCATGCCAGAATGCAGAGAAAAGCAGTATTTAGTGAACTTGTTGCACTTACATCATGAGACAGCATGAATTCTTTGGGCCTCATTTATGAAAAGTGTTGCATCACTGCAGGAAAACAGTGAAGCACCACTTTTCAGTGCGTCCTCCTTGCGACACCATGGATGCGCCATATTTACTGTACGGCGCTCCATGTCGCAAGGATTTACAGATACGTCAGTATTCCTCATGTATCTGTAGGCGCAAAGGAGGCGCATTGCTGGGGTTTGTCTGAAAACAGGCGCAACTCCAGCAATGTGTCCTTTCAGAAATGGCCTGCGTCAGTCTTAAGCCTGCTGCGAGGCAGGCGTAAGGATTTGACGCAGTGGCGTCCTAGAAGTGTCTGAGTCAAATCTCCTAGATTTCACTGCTACACTTCTACAAGTCTTTTTTGTGGGGGACGCCCACCCTGCTTACATTATACCTGACACAGGTATAATGTACTGCTGGGGTTTACAAAGTGACACATTTGCTTAGATGCGTCACTTTGTAAATATGTTGCAGTGTGGTGCATATTTTTTGCCACAGGTGCGTCACAAAACGTGACGCACCAGCAGAGCAACAGGCTCATAAATAAGTTGCTTTGTATTTTCTTGTCTCCTCTAAAAGGTATGTACCAAGCCTGGTCTAAAATATTTGACAACATGAAGGACAGTGTAGGTGAGAGTCAACAGTGGACACCACTGCAGCAAGCAGAACGTATTAGGTTTTCCAGCCGTTTACTGCAGTATGCAGAATACTATATGTCAGGTTTTCACCATTTCAAGTCAGCATGCAGAATACATCATATTAAATTCTGGACAATTTTACTACTACATGGTGTTAGGGAGATGCTCTGCGACTCTTCTCTCTGTTTCATTTGTTGCCAAATGATATATCAGAGTAGTGCAGGGACGGTCACACCAGTGGGACAAGTGCCATGTAGGAGACATCAAAATGTCACTGCAACTTGAGTGGCAAAAGTTCTTGCACAAGCACTGAGTGTGGGCAACTACTACTGCCTGCTGCTTTGCAGATGGATGGTGTTGAAAATAGGGAAGTAAAGAGCTTCCAATTCTGAAGATGGGTCGGGTGCAGAGGAGCTGCTGACTGAAAATAAAGATCTGACACCTTTTTAGTTTCAGAAGCTCTCTAGAACTGAGCTATGTTTAGTCAACTCATGGGTTTCCTTCATCTCTGCACGATTCACTTCTCTCACTCTCCTTCCCCAGCCACACGCAGAGTAGATTTCCTGTGTGGTCAGGTATTATTTGCAGCTACACGTACTGAGAATCATCCGCAGTTCTGAGGGGGCCCTGAATTTGTGAAGCTTTCTCTTGTATATTGTCCAACACCCATGCATTATATACCTCAAACTATGAGCCTCATTACGATGCCTGTGAGACCGCCATCGACAAGCCCTCGGTGGCGGTTCCACCGACAGACAGCCCTTCTGCCCGACTGCCGCATTATGATGCAGGTGGCCGGACCGAACCATTGGGGTGAAGACGCTGCCCCGACAGGATCTACGATCCCGTCGGGGTGGCAGTCGGAATCGTATCCCTTAAATGGCGGCAGTGCCGAGGCATCAAAATTACGATGTCCCTTTTTATGGTGGTGTGGCCACATGAAAAAGCTGTCAGAAATTGACTTTGTGGGCCTCAAACAGGGCCCCCATCCCTCGTGGGCCACTGCAAGTGGCCCTGGGGGCTCATGTAGTGCCCCCACTCACATCAATGTAACGTGTGCCATTCAAGAGATGCAAATATTAAACCACACAAAAGGTAAATTATCAGGGTTACACCATGGCAAAGAATTGTTGCTTGACAATTTAATGAAATGATCTTCTGTTTTCATCATTTGTTTACTTAATCAAAAATAGCTGGGATTCCAGTTACATCCACATCCTCTTACATTTTTACTGTTTTCACAGCTTTAGGTCTGGTCCTTGAGACAGCTTTAGATGTGTTTCTCAGTGGACATTGGATCAAGCAGCCTGACATTCCTAGGGCCTGGCATCCCTGTGTGGCGGGCACCCTATGGATTGGAAGGCATTGGAAGTACTGCTGACAGTTGCAGTTGGCACTTTGAGGGATTTCTTCAGGGTCTGTAGCATGCTGATGAATAGAAGCCTGAGGGTTTCTTGGACAAACAGAACCACTTTGGGATAATAATAGCATGACTGACACTGCATCATTTTTGTCTTGAAAGCCCAGTGACCAGGGCCTTCCAGCTTCCCCACTTTGCATGTGCCACTTTGCAGATTACCCTTCTTCCCCACCCTATTTCCAGCTGCAAGTAATCCAGAGACTGTAAAACATTTCTGATCACTTTCTTGTATGGCAGGAAGGACCCAAAATGGAAGTCTTTTCATCATTGCCTGGAAGGCAAAGATCCAAAATCCAGTGAGCTATCTTCTCTCTCCAGAAGCATCCTTCAGCCTTCAGCCTCAGTTCTAGGCCTCAAATGTGCCTTCTCTGATGTTGCCTGGAAACAGGCTACGACATCATCAACAGTAAACACTAAGCAGCCATCTCAAGAGGTCATGATTCTCCTCCCAAGGCCCTGAGTCTTGCACTGTGTCCTACAGTCTTGTGTCGTTGTGCACTTCTGGGTCGTACAGTGGTAAACTACGACTTCTCTTAAGGTTAGTGAATACTTGACGGTCTAGTTATAGATGAGAGGTCACCTTCCTAATACACTGCTACAGAAGTATCATCTCTGAGATTCCCAGGTTTGTGCCCCACTCTCTTCTTGCTGGTGCCTTGCCAGGTCTTTATGCCATCCTGCTGTCGGGTGTGGCACATTCACATCCACCATCAGTTGGAGAACCCACCGCTAGCAATCCTGTCTCGACTCCTTTTCCATTCCCCATCCATGGCTCAATACGACTTCTTTTTTTTCCTTCTTTTTTTTCTTTTTCTTATTCTTCTTTTTCTTCATTTTTTCTTCTTCTTCTTTTATTCCTTTTATGATTTTAGGAATCCTCTGTTTATGTTTGATGCACTCTAAAATCTGATGCGTTGCCAGTAATTAATATTAATAACAACAGTGCAATTATTTTTTATCATTAGTTGTATTATTCATATTATTATTAATAATATTGTTATTACTTTTGTTGTGAAGCTATTATGGAAGCTTTAGGTTCCCATAACAGATCGAAGCAGCAAATATTTTAAATGGACTGTAGCATGAAATATGTGAAATGGCAGTGCGTGATTACTAAAAGCCATAAACATGCATTTCTGTTCATTATATTAATTCTAATTGCATTTCACAATGTGTGAAGTAGAAATTAAGGCCTGGCAAGGAGAAGAAAGGCACAGCATATTAATTACATGAGCAGACATCCCCTAACATGACACCTGCATAACACCCAACAGTACACCTTATAAGAAACGTTGTGCAGGCTCCTAGCACAGCACCGATCGGCCAAATAGTCGGGTACGACTGTGTTCACCAGAGCACTCTCCACCAGGAGATGGCACACACTAGCCCACAACATGATACACTAAAGTGGAGGTGCTATCACTCTTTCCTACCTAACTGCATGTCATCATTTTCACCCTTCCTATTATACCATGCCTTTCAACTAACAAGCACACACAACCAATACTTACAAAACAACTCACTACTTCCCCTTTTCAAATCTACTCCTTTCATTCTGTTCCTCCCCAAACTCTACTAAACACACAAGAAATTAAGAGCACAATCCTAACACAACTAACGCACACAAAATCACAAAGCAAAAAATTGCACTTACCTACTAATTACTATCCTTGGGTTCCGGGATAGCCTGCTACTCGCTGCAGATAGCACTTTGATATATGTATATCACAAGGAAACAAAATCCCAATCGAGAAGGAGGCGTCACACCCGTATCAGCCAAGGACATTTATTAAAAAAAACAACGCATTTCAGCCGCACAGGCCTTTGCCAAGTTAACTAACACTCTTGGTTGAAGCCATTAAAAGTGCTGCCGTGCATAGAAATAGATGAGATACTACAAAATTATGGTATCATCAAATTGTTAAGAAAGTCAAAATAAAATCAAGACAACATTTCGGGTGGTTCCGTATTATGCGTATCGCTGGCACAGTTTCACACAATCGCATCATTTTTTATCGATAAAGTTCATTGAAAATGATAGCGAGCGCCTTTACTAACTGCCTCTTTGGGGAGAAAGAAGGCGCAACAGGGAGAGGATGGGAAGGCCAAAAGGAAGGGGCGCAAACAAAAAGAAAAACAAAGATTAAATAGGAGAGGTGGTCGCAAACAATTCTGGTACAACAAGATACCCAATGATATGAATATGGACAAATCCATCATAAATCTGTCTGCTCGGCATCAAACCTGTAGAAGAATCTTTCTTAAAATTGGGACTGTCATTGTGCCCCACTACGGATTGGAACTATATGGAGACCAGAGTAGATCTGTTCCTATTTGTAAGAAAATTAAAACTTATGAAACTTCATCAATTACAGAGAAGGGAAGCTAATCCAAATAGTGTCATTAGCCCACTTCCTCTATCTGATGTACCAACTATGTTCTCCATTGAGGATGCTAATTCCATCATTAGCATCCATGAACTGGAACATAATATTGATGTAACGGACAATATTTGCAATACCCTAACTAACATAGGTTTCTCTGTCCACTCTACATGTAGAAGCGGCATGAAAGTGAAATCACGATATAATCCGAACATGCCCCATGACCTTATTTTAACTGCATTTGGCGAACCACCTAGTGCGCGTTACCTGCACTGGTCTGTGCATTACAGATATAGATATTTCGCGTGTTTGCGCTCTAATTTTTAATTATTCCCTGTTTTGCCTATTTGTGTTTGTCTTTATGTTTTTAGCCCCTGGTTTTATCGTAGGCCCCCCACACGCACTATAAATTGGACACTCACCGCATTTTGCGGGCCCTCGTCCCCAGAGATCTTTTGGCGGCCATCTTGGGTGAGTGGCACACCTGACGGCGCCAATCCGTACTACGGTCCTGTCGTCACTCGGACGCTCGACCTCGACCTCTATTTAAGGGAACTAATCTGGTGCTCGGTCTTCTACAGACCTTATTTTAACTGCATTTGGCGAACCACCTAGTGCGCGTTACCTGCACTGGTCTGTGCATTACAGATATAGATATTTCGCGTGTTTGCGCTCTAATTTTTAATTATTCCCTGTTTTGCCTATTTGTGTTTGTCTTTATGTTTTTAGCCCCTGATTTTATCGTAGGCCCCCCACACGCACTATAAATTGGACACTCACCGCATTTTGCGGGCCCTCGTCCCCAGAGATCTTTTGGCGGCCATCTTGGGTGAGTGGCACACCTGACAGCGCCAATTCGTACTACGGTCCTGTCATCACTCGGACGCTCGACCTCGACCTCTATTTGTTATGTTATGTTAGTTACATTTTAATGCGCACAGCTGCTCCAGCGAAGGAGCGTCCTGGCGCAGGGAAAGGAAAACACAACACAACACTGGATCCGGTGGCAAGAAGCAAACAATAAAAGCTGGAAATAATTAAAACAAGAAGGTTTTCAAAGCTCTGCGGAAAGACATTAGGTCGTTCGAAAGGCGGATTTCCAAGGGGAGAGCATTCCAGAGGGTTGCGGCTTTCACACGGAAGGAGCGACCCCCCATCCGACTAAGTCTGAAACGGGGGACGACCACCAAGGACTGTCCAAGGGATCGTAGTGAGCGGGTAGGAACATAAGGAGAGATCAATGAATTGAGTATTCCGGGTGCCAACTCTCTCAGAATTTTAAAAACCAGGCAAAGAGCCTTGAATTGGATACGCTTGCATATCGGGAGCCAGTGCAAGGACCGCAGGGTGTTAGAAGTAGGGCAAGATCGAGGCAGACCAACCACCGCCCTAGCCGCCGCATTCTGGACTCGTTGTAAACGAAGAATCTCGGCTTGGTTTGCTCCTAATAGGAGAGAGCTGGCGTAATCCAACCGCGAGATGATCATTGCTTGAATGACCAGCTGTCTTGTAGGGGCATCGAAAAAACGCAGCAGGGGTCTTAGCCCGCGTAATACTCCAAAACAGCAGGCCGCCACTCTCTTTGTATGAGTCACAAAGCTTAGCGTATGGTCAAGCCAGACTCCGAGATTCCTGAGTTCCAGAGCAGGGACCGGCGCTGATCCCAGCTCTGGAGGCCACCATTCGTCCCCCCAGTGGTCCGCTACCCTTCCAACGATCATCACCTCTGTTTTTGACGCGTTCAGTTGGAGACAGTTGTTATTCATCCAGCTGGCCACCTCTCTCAGTCCACTTCGGAACCTGAGGGCATCCTGCTTGGCATCCCCGCTGATCGTAACCGCCAACTGAGTGTCGTCAGCATAGGAGACCATGGTAAGGCCCCATTGCCTGACGACCTCAGCCAGCGGCTGCACGTACAGATTAAAAAGCGTGGGACTCAGCGAGGAGCCCTGCGGGACCCCCAGGTCCAAAGGATGGTACTTGGACTGAAAAGGAGGGGTGGCAACGCAGAAGGAGCGATCACTGAGGAAGGAGCGGCACCACTGCAGAGCTGAACCACAAATGCCAATGTCCTGCAGGCGGTGTAGCAAGATGCGATGGGAGACAGTGTCAAAGGCAGCGCTCAGATCTAGTAAAATAAGCGCTGCCGTTTGACCTGCATCGAGCACACCTCGCAAATGCTCAACCATTGCCAGAAGGGCCGTCTCAGTGCTGTGACCAGCACGAAACCCATTCTGCGTTGGATCCAGGACATTCACAAGGGTCATATGCTCCGTGAGGGCCCGATTTACATGGGCCTCCATAACCTTGGCCGGCCAAGGGAGCAAAGATATAGGGCGGTAGTTTTCAGGTCTCGATGGATCCAAAGATGGTTTTTTTAGGATCGGGGAAACCACCGCTTGCTTCCATTTGGCAGGGACCAGGCCAGAGGTTAGGGAAAGGTTAATCAGGGAGCACACTGCTGTGCGTCCCTGGAAAGCAACGTCCCTGAAAAGAGCAGATCTTACCGGGTCTGCAGGCGATCCAGACTTGACTCGCAGGGCCCACATTGCGAACTCCTCATTGGAGATGGTAGGAAAGGAGTGCAGCGATGGACAGCTGCTAGAGCCGCTCCAGGGAATCACAGGAGACAGTGTGCTTGGAAACGCCAGATAGATTTTCCTGACTTTATCCAGAAAGAAGGTGGCTAAGGCTTCACAGTGGGCGATGGAACTGTCCAACTGTGGGGGAACTCTCTTAGCCATTAAATCTTTTATGGTTTTAAAGATGGTTTTAGTCGGGTTAAGGCTGTTTCTAAATTCGGCTGCGTAAAACGCCGCCTGGGCCCTGCATATAGCTCGATGGTAAAGCTTAACTAGGGCCAGGTAGATGGATTTCTTATCGGCATCGTACGACTTACGCCACACCCTTTCCGCCCGTCTGCAAGAGGACTTCAGTGCACGCAGCGCGCTGTCATACCAGGGGCTGGCCTGCCGGGGACTGGACTTGCTGGAGATGATAGGTACCAGGACGTCCAGCGCCCTGGTACCTTAAGGGAACTAATCTGGTGCTCGGTCTTCTACAGACCTTATTTTAACTGCATTTGGCGAACCACCTAGTGCGCGTTACCTGCACTGGTCTGTGCATTACAGATATAGATATTTCGCATGTTTGCGCTCTAATTTTTAATTATTCCCTGTTTTGCCTATTTGTGTTTGTCTTTATGTTTTTAGCCCCTGGTTTTATCGTAGGCCCCCCACACGCACTATAAATTGGACACTCACCGCATTTTGCGGGCCCTCGTCCCCAGAGATCTTTTGGCGGCCATCTTGGGTGAGTGGCACACCTGACGGCGCCAATTCGTACTACGGTCCTGACGTCACTCGGACGCTCGACCTCTATTTAAGGGGTTACTCCCCGCGCAGCGGATTCGCGCAGTGGATCGCCGGACTTCCGCCGGAGTTTCCGCCTGAGTTTAGCCCGTCTGCGCCCGTCAGCGCCCCGGAGGTGTTCGGCGTGGTAGGTAATTCTGGCTATTATGTATTCCTATTCTGCTCAGGACCTTTACTCTTTGCGCGACGGGGACGCGTCCTGTCGCTTAGTCTTTCCTGGCCGATATAGGGGTAAACATAAATGCCCTGGCTGTAAATGGCGTCCTATCCGCAATCTCCCTTCCCCCCGCTCTACTAAGGATGTTAGCATTAAACATCAGTGTCTACTCCTTAATACGAGGTCGTTGCATCGACACACTCAAGAGATTTATGATCTCCTCTCGACGACCAGTCCTACCTGTCTGATGCTCACTGAGACATGGCTCAAGGAATCCTCCCACCCGGACATCGCGTTAGCCATTCCCTCAGACTATATCATCCATCGACAAGATAGAGACAAGGGTAGGGGGGGAGGAGTTGCCTTGGTTGTTAAAAAATCTCTTCCGTGTATGGTCACGCGCCCTAATGCCATCGTAGGTGCCGACTCTCTTGCCTTTACCATCTCTTTTTCACCTCAGCAAGCGCTGAAGGGTCTTGTTGTCTATAGACCTCCGGGCCCAGTGGGATCCTTTTTTGACGATCTCCAGCAGGTTATGTCGGTCCTTGTTTTAAGATCGGAGCGCTGTATATTGGCTGGTGATTTTAACTTTCATATGGATGATTATCAAGACCAGGATGCTATTAAGCTGCTAGATATTACATCTACTCTGGGTCTTTCCCCCTATATTTTTGGCCCGACTCATGATAAAGGCCATACACTTGACCAGGTTTTTTCCACCTTACCTATCATGGCTGTAACACTTCTGCCAGTTTTATGGTCTGATCATTGTCTTGTTCATTTTGAAATACCATCTATTACGAACTCTACGGCCAGTGCTGCGAGACAGCAGGGTAGCAGCTATAGGGCACTCCATCGGGTGACTCCGGAACTGCTAGCGCAGGCTCAGGTGAATCACCCCATGCCACATACGGGTGACCTGGAGAAAGACCTGGAGAGCCTGCAATCCTGGCTTCTTGCTAGATTAAATGAGCTCGCCCCATTACAGGCACCTAGGTCTGCCGTCCAACGGGTCTCGGCCCCTTGGTTTACGGAGGAATTGGCCCATCATCGTAGGCAGTGCAAAGTCGCTGAGCGGGCCTGGAGAGCCCAATACGAACCGGAGGCCAAACAACTCTATAAAACTATGATGAAAGCATACCATGATTTAATACTTCAGGGCAAGAAACGCTATTTTGCCAAAAGGATTGAAGATGCGGCAAACTCCTGTAAGGAAATTTTCACAATTGTGAGAGAATTCACTAGCCCGCGGTCAATCTCAGCGCAGGACGCTCCGGTGGAGACCTGGGCCAACACTATTGCTAATTTTTTCACCGCTAAAATCAGGCAAATTCAGGATTCTTTTCCTCGGAGATCTATAGTTGACTCGTCAACTTCGTCGATCGAGACAACTCCCCCGTTGCCTCCTGGCCCAGTTCTGTTACACTTCCCGCCCCTGTTGGCTGACGCATCCTTAGCCTTGATGAGGAACCTCAAATCGGGCTCACCGCTAGATCCCTGTCCAGCTAAATTTCTAGCGAGAATGGCAGATATAGTTAACCCTATAGCTAATCCCATTCTTAATCTTTCCCTGAGTCAGGGATCTTTGCCCCAGTCCTGGAAACAGGCCATGGTCATCCCTCTTATTAAAAAGCCGAATCTTGACCCAGAGGTGCCTTCCAACTATAGGCCTATCTCGCTCCTTCCAGCACTTACCAAGATCCTGGAGAAACACGTTCATAGCGTGCTTTCTAACTTCCTGGAGTCGAATGAGATACTTCATGAATCCGAATCGGGCTTCCGCTCCAACCTGAGCACTGAGACGGTGCTCCTGGAAGTTTCTGAGATCGTGAAGGAGGTGCTGGATACCGGAGGCAGGGTGATGTTAGTTATGCTAGACCTGTCGGCGGCGTTTGACACCGTCCCCCATGAGGATCTCCTCATTAGACTACACGACATCGGACTGGGGGGGACGGTGCTCAATTGGTTTCGTTCCTTTCTAGCCAACCGCCGGCAGACGGTCTGGGTCCCACCTGGATCTGCCGAAATGCCGCCATTGGGAGTCGGAGTGCCTCAGGGCTCCGTACTGAGCCCCACTCTATTTAACATCCTTATGACCCCTCTGGCGACCCTGGCAGAGTCCTATGGGGCCCGGATCGTCTCTTATGCTGACGACACCCAGCTTCTGTTCACCTGCCGTAAGAGCGAAGAGTTCGATGGAGGAAGGATCCGCGAGTGCCTTGGGGCTGTTTTTAATTGGTTTCAACTTTGCAGCCTCAAGTGCAACTCGGACAAATCCGAAATACTATTCTTCGGGTGCCCATCGGAACCAGATTGGCATGGATGGTGGCCTGCTGACATGTTCCCTCCAAGTCAGTCATCCAAGTGGGCTAAGAACCTGGGAGTAAAAATTGATAATGAGCTTTCGCTAAAATCCCAGGTTTCCACTCTGACGGGAACATGTTTCGGGATCCTTAGAATGTTGCGTAAATTCCTTCCCCTTCTTACTGAGGAACATCGGAGGATAACTGTCCAGGCACTTATAGGATCCAGATTGGACTACGCAAATGTGCTATATCTGGGTCTGCCAGAATATCTCCTTCAGCGTCTGCAGGTGACCCAGAACGCGGCTGCTCGAGCGATCTTTGGTCTGCATCGTCGTATTAGTGCCTCTAACCTTCTTCTTGCCCTCCATTGGCTTCCTGTACGGAAGAGGATACTGTTCAAGGCCATGACCCTAGCCCATAAGGCCTTGCATGGTAATGGTGCAAAATATCTCCAGAAGAGGCTGGAATTCTACCGACCTACACGATCTCTTAGGTCGGAAACATTAGCTCTGGCTCGGGTACCACGCATCAAAAGGGCCCGCCTTGGTGGCCGGTCCTTCAGATTTCTTGCCCCTCAGCTATGGAATTCTCTACCGGTGCCCTTGAGGGCTACGTCGAACTTGCTTGCCTTTAGGAAAGACCTGAAAACTTGGTTGTTCTCTGGTTAGTCTGCTCTCTCTTGTAGGTTCCTGTCTTTTTACTGTTATGTTCTTCCAGCTCTCTCTTTAGGTCTGGAGTACAAAGCGCCGGGACACTCCTTTGGAGTAGCCGTTGCGCTATATAAGTCCCATGTTAACATAACATAACATAACATAACATATAGAGGCATTTCATTCGGTGATGACACAGGAACTGATACGTTTGAGAGGTACCAAGGATTATAGCGTAAGAGACAATATCACAAAGAGTCAACAAGATGCACTTAATGAACTTATGATGGATCCCTCCATAATTATAAAACCTTCAGATAAAGGGGGGAATGTCGTCCTGATGAATGCTGTTGATTACAAAATGGAGGCAATGTGACAGCTAAATGATTCCTCGTGTTATGAAAGCATCACTTGGGATAACTATCCTAATACTGTGACAAGGTATCACGAAATGTTGAACAATTGATGGAATGCTGATCTGTTGGACGATGAGAAACTAAGATTATTGAAAAATGACAAACCGCGTATTCCATGCCTAT
This sequence comes from Triturus cristatus, assembly GCF_964204655.1. Lineage (NCBI taxonomy): Eukaryota > Metazoa > Chordata > Amphibia > Caudata > Salamandridae > Triturus > Triturus cristatus. The sequence goes on along the minus strand of NC_140593.1, from coordinate 105,358,929 downwards.
ATCTTTTACCCAAGGTGCATAAACACGCAACTAGACCACCAGGGAGACCCATTGTCTCCTCGAATGGGGGATTGCTGGCGAACACTTCTATTTTCTTGGATTATTTCCTAGCACCATACGTCAAAGATATTAGATCATATTCTCAAGACAGCACTGATTTTTTTAAAAGCATACATGACATCAATTGGAAGAAGAATTACTTCATAATAACTTTGGACATTTGTTCATTGTATACATGCATATATCAGGAGCAGGGAGTAGAGACTTGCATGCATTACCTTGGGAGAAGACCAATTGATTTATATGATCATACTGTCATGTTAAAGCTAACGATGAAATATTGCCTGAATGAAAACATCTTTTCGTTTGATAAAATGTTATACCATCAGAAGACCAGCACCTGCTTCGCCCCCAGCCTGGCAAATTTATTCCTGGGCTGGTGGAAGGAGCAGGTGGTGTGGACTGACACTAATGATGTGTTTACTAATTGTATACCCTTATGGTTGAGGTACATAGACGACCTTTTTATCATCTGGGATGACGAGAAAGAACATGCCCTAAGGTTCATTGAGTCACTATCTAGTAACAGTTTTAATCTAAGCTTCACGCATAAAATAAGTCAGATATCTTGTGAATTCTTAGACATAAAAGTTGAGGTACAAAACAACAAGCTAGTGACTAGCCTATCAAGATAGGAGACTGCCGGTAATACCACAGTGCATGCATATAGTCATCATCCTACTTCTCTTCTGAATAGTATCCCCTATGGTGAGCTCCTGCAGGCTTGCAGGAATTGCAGCTCTGATCAGGGCTACAAAAATTAAACTCAAGTCATGCTAAAAAGGTTCAAAGCAAGGGGATACTCAAATAAAGTTCTAGCACAAGCAACCGACAAGCTGAAAAATGTTAAGCATGACGAAGTCCTTTTCAAGAAGGGAGAATCATCTAATATCGATAGATCTCCCGGAATACCTAGAATGATCACCACTTATAACGATTAATCAGGGAAAGTAAGATCATTACTGAGAAAACATTGAGGGTTAGTACAGGCTGATCCCACCATTGGAAATATTATAGGCAATTGCCCTACTGTGACCTATAGGAAACCTACTTCTCTCAAAGACAGATTAGTCAAAAGCTACTATCAAACTGATCCAAAAAAACCCTGGCTACAGTCAAGTAAAGGTTTTCATAAATGCATGTCCTGTAAGGCCTGCAATAACAGTACCAGTTGTAAAACTTACAAAACCCATAATGGCAAAGAGAAAACTATTTCTATATGTATCACCTGTACCACTGACCACGTGGTATACTTATTAGAGTGTCCATGTGGTTTCCGCTACATAGGGAGTACAAAACTCCCTGTGAAGAAACGCATACTTGAACATCTAAGGGCCATAACCAACTTGGACTTTAATTATCCGGTAGCCCGGCACTTCTATAACGTCCATAACGGCAACAACAAATAATTGACATTCATAGGGATTGACAGAATCTACAAACATATTAAAGGGGGTGACAGAGAAAAGCAATTGCGGATCCTAGAATCCCGATACATCATTGACCTGAATACTCGAATTCCCTATGGGCTCAATAGGGAAGAGGAGCTAGCAACACATATTGGGGTATAATATTCTAACCCTTACATCTCTCATTTTGATCAATCGTACATTTCTTTTAACTGTATAGTATTATGTTTTGTAATTTGTTATATTTCATGATTCACAATGGGTGCACTTGAATCACATGATTTGTCATTTATGTGTGATGTGTGGCCCCACAAATTATGGTGTAAGGCAGCTGACAGTAGTCGTACAATCCAGTATAGGCACTTGCCCAATAGGGATGCCAGTCAGATATGTACAAATGTACAGTTGTGTGTACCATATAGAGGAGTACATTCAACATTAGTAGACTACCGATGCCATCTGGATGGCTTCTGTCCGCATTGTATTAATATGCAGAGACAACAACATAGTCAGCACCACACACATGCATTCACTCACTTAGTTTTATTATTCACACCTTTTACCTCAATTCATTTATGGTGTTATTATAGTCACAGATAAGGTATTGACCCAGACACACACCACTTGGCCATTTATTTTTAAGCGATGCACTGAGCATATATGAATTAATCACAACAGTGTTCACATCTTTTCAAGGATGGCTCCACACACATCTATGCATTTTTTACTTACGCTGCCTCGTATATATTAATATTGGAGGATATGACAGCCTAAATGTTTAGATTGTTAACTTGTCTCTCCGCTCAGTTTCCAATTTTATTTAATTGGTTACATATTAGGCAAAGGTATTTAATCTTTATGTCATGTTGAATGTATCCTGTTTATGGTATTGCGCTCGAATTGTATTAAGCAACATGAAAGTTCTTTTTTCCGACCTAGATTATAATGTAGCAGTGTCTTCCCCATCATATGGATTCTGGCTAAATCGGTCTCAATCTAGGTCTTTCATGCATATCTATGAAGGAGTTACCGGCATGTCACTTTCTCCCCATAGAGGCAGTTAGTAAAGGTGCTCGCTATGATTTTCAATGAACTTTATCAATAAAAAATGATGCGATTATGTGAAACTGTGCCAGGGATACGCATAATGCGGAACCACCCAAAATGTTGTCTTCATTTTATTTTGACTTTCTTAACAATTTGATGATACCATGATTTTGTAGTATCTCATCTATTTCTATGCACGTCAGCGCTTTTAATGGCTTCAACCGTGAGTGATTGTTAACTCGACAAAGGCCCGTGAGGCTGAAATGTGTTGTTTTGTTTAATAAATTTCCTTGTCTGATACGGGTGTGCCGCCTCCTTCCTGATTGGGATTTGGTTTCCTTGTGATTTATGTGGCTTCTGCCGCCACGGCTTACACCGACGACTTGCAGGCAGGTGTACGACGTAACCGGCAGACTTCTTCTGAATCGCATATAAATATATATATATATATATATATTACCTACTGGCGGTCGCCAGTAGGTAGTTATAGTTAGGACCCCTTTTCCATAGGAAATCCGCAACATTCTATTTTGAATAACTTTGGCGCCGGTCGATGAATCCTCGCGAATTTCTCAAAATAGGTGGGGCGCTACGCTCCGCTCCTACCCTAAAAGTCTCGGGGGGATTCGTCAAGCGGGGGCTGAGATAAAAGGGGGGTCCCAAAACGCGTTTTTCCCATGCATTTTTCCATAGGACCTTTAGACAGGGCTACAGCCCGAACGGCTGAACAGAATTACTAGAAATTTGGTAGAGAGGTAGTCCCTAGGTCAAGGAAGTGCCTTTTGTAGGTTTGGTGTAAATCTGTTCAGTAGATTCTGAGAAAATAGCCTTTAAATCAATATATATATCTGAGCCAGCTTACGGTACGCGTACCGTAAGCTTACCGTACGCGTACGGTGGCGTGCGCGAGCGCGATTCTGATTGGCTGTTAGATCTTAGTAAACATTCGAATCGGCCGAAACCAGGAAGCGGCGGCCGCCATTTTGTGTGTTTCACTCAGAAAAAAAAAGAGTGAAAACAAGAAAAGGGGGCAAGGAGGAGAGTTACAGACCCCCTTACATTTGTGAGGGGGTCAAAGAAGGACTGTAAAGTACAAAGAAAACATTTATTGATTTTTAAAAAAATCACGGGGTACGCGTACGGTAAGCTTACGGTAAGCGTACGGAAGAAAAAATAAATTAAAAAAGAAATGAAATGCAGATTTAAGAGTTTAGATATTAGGGAGCTCTAAAAAGAGCCGTTGTGTTTATGAAGTCATTTTTTTAGTGGTACCTACAAGTAAGTACCGATGCAGAGTCTAAGGTTCAAGAGGAAGACTCTGTTCCCTTCATCATTGAAGTGCACACCATCTCCTCTATAAATGTCTTGCATGTCATAACGCAAGTTGTTGTGGTAAATGGCACCCATACCATAGTCACGGAGGAAAGCAGAAACAGATTTGTTGACGTGCTTTCTTGCTTTGTCAATCTGCGGACAGAAATGATTGGACCAGTTCCATTTTTGCCTTTGGCATATGTTGGAAAACACAAAGGCAGTTTTAGGGAAAAGTGAAAACAGTTGTGCAAAGGTGTCCTTCATAAGCATTTCCAGACCTACCCCAGTCAAAGTGCCTAGGTCATTGCCACCACAGTGCACTATTATGAGGTCAGGGTGTTGGATTTGCATGAAGGATTTCACCAACGGCATCAATTGGTGCCACTTTAACCCTCTCTGACCAATCCATTTAATGACTACATTTGGCAAAGCAAGGTCTCTCACCATACCTGTTTTCTCTGCAAACTTTTCACTCCAGAAGACATAGCTGTGCCCTACAATCCACACTGTGAACATCTTCAAAGGAGAACTGGATGCACTCAGGAGGTGTCTTTCAGTAGAATGGCAATATGAAAAGAAAGACAGTTTGGAAATGGAGGCATACATATTTTTTTCAAAACAAAAAGAACTGATTGGCTGTTTCATACCATTCTAGAATAAAAACTAGGCTGTATGTGTAAATTAATAGAAGCATGTTTTGTATTGGTACAAAAAAATGTGTTACCAAAGAACAGTACTATGGATTTGCTGTTAGGTTTGAAAAGTCAAGCACTCTTGCTCTGTGGAATTGAAACATTGTGTGGCGAACTTCTGACCTAACTCCACACAGCAGTGTTCCATGAGCTGTTGCTATGGTAGCAGGCAGAAGTCAAGTTGGGGGAAGGGTACTAGGCAGAAGTCAAGTTGGGGGCAGGGTACTTATGGAAAAGGGTTGGTTTTCAACCAATAGAAATGTGTGATTACATTTGAAAAAAAGGGGGAAGCACTGAGATTTGAAACTTACATGTATATGTGTGGAAAAATAGAGGGAAAGTTTGCCATTATCTGGTTCTGCTGAGAGGAGAGAGGTGTACAGCTCTGAGATCCTGGCTCTGCTAATCTGCTGTTTGAGTGCCACATTTCTTTCACAACTAACTAATTTTAAAGGTGAGGTTAGAGTTTGAGAGGAGATGTATATGGTAAATTAAGAAATGAATAATAGAAATGGAAATCCTTTTGTTGAAGTTGCGTTTATCATTTTCTGTTTTGGGAGAAATTTAAATGTGAGGAACATGTAAAATAATATGGACTATGTTTTCACGATAAATTAAGGTGTACTGGGAAAAAAAAGAATAGTTTAAGGGTTTGAGGTTGGACTCAGTAATGCAAATACATTCAGCATCACTAAGGCTGGTTGCCCTTGCTGGAATGTAGGCAGCCACCCAGGTTACACATGGTGGTGGTCTGAAAAAGCAGTTTGGACATGTGCATTTAAAAAAATCAAAAAAGTGGATTCATAATGTGTCAGTCTGTAAAAGTGATTTTCACTTGCCAAAAAAAAAGAGCAGTAAGTGTGCTTTCAAATTGGCAAAGAAATTTCGTTTTGGGACTAATGTGAAAACATGACTCTGTGTGGTAATAGGAATTACAGGCAGAGATTTATTGCGTTTTTCTCTGGTGATTTCACAGTTGCATTAATAGGAAAAAGGGGGAGCGATTTTTTGGGGGAAGAAGCAGACTCTTAGCACACACCCAGCTGCTTGCCATGTATAATCATGCACAGTATTTACAAGCGAGTGGGGTTTTCAGGTTTCAGTCTGTAATGCAAATACATTCAGCATCACTAAGGCTGGTTGCCCTTGCTGGAATGTAGGCAGCCACCCAGGTTACACATGGTGGTGGTTTGAAAAAGCAGTTTGGACATGGGCTTTTTAAAAAAACTGAAAAGTGGTTTCATAATGTGTCAGTCTGTAAAAGTGATTTTAACTTGCCAAAAAAAAAGAGCAGTAAGTGTGCATTCAAATTGGCAAAGAAATTTCGTTTTGGGACTAATGTGAAAACATGACTCTGTGTGGAAATAGGAATTACAGGCAGAGATTTATTGCGTTTTGCTCTGGTGATTTCACAGTTGCATTAGTAGGAAAAAGGGGGAGCGATTTTTTGGTGCAGAAGCAGACTCTTAGCACACACCCAGCTGCTTGCCATGTATAATCATGCACAGTATTTACAAGCGAGTGGGGTTTTCAGGTTTCAGTCTGTAATGCAAATACATTCAGCATCACTAAGGCTGGTTGCCCTTGCTGGAATGTAGGCAGCCACCCAGGTTACACATGGTGGTGGTCTGAAAAAGCAGTTTGGACATGTGCATTTAAAAAAATCAAAAAATTGGATTCATAATGTGTCAGTCTGTAAAAGTGATTTTCACTTGCCAAAAAAAAAGAGCAGTAAGTGTGCTTTCAAATTGGCAAAGAAATTTCGTTTTGGGACTAATGTGAAAACATGACTCTGTGTGGAAATAGGAATTACAGGCAGAGATTTATTGCGTTTTTCTCTGGTGATTTCACAGTTGCATTAGTAGAAAAAGGGGGAGCGATTTTTTGGGGGAAGAAGCAGACTCTTAGCACACACCCAGCTGCTTGCCATGTATAATCATGCACAGTATTTACAAGCGAGTGGGGTTTTCAGGTTTCAGTCTGTAATGCAAATACATTCAGCATCACTAAGGCTGGTTGCCCTTGCTGGAATGTAGGCAGCCACCCAGGTTACACATGGTGGTGGTCTGAAAAAGCAGTTTGGACATGGGCTTTTTAAAAAAACTGAAAAGTGGTTTCATAATGTGTCAGTCTGTAAAAGTGATTTTAACTTGCCAAAAAAAAAGAGCAGTAAGTGTGCATTCAAATTGGCAAAGAAATTTCGTTTTGGGACTAATGTGAAAACATGACTCTGTGTGGAAATAGGAATTACAGGCAGAGATTTATTGCGTTTTGCTCTGGTGATTTCACAGTTTCATTAGTAGGAAAAAGGGGGAGCGATTTTTTGGTGCAGAAGCAGACTCTTAGCACACACCCAGCTGCTTGCCATGTATAATCATGCACAGTATTTACAAGCGAGTGGGGTTTTCAGGTTTCAGTCTGTAATGCAAATACATTCAGCATCACTAAGGCTGGTTGCCCTTGCTGGAATGTAGGCAGCCACCCAGGTTACACATGGTGGTGGTCTGAAAAAGCAGTTTGGACATGTGCATTTAAAAAAATCAAAAAAGTGGATTCATAATGTGTCAGTCTGTAAAAGTGATTTTCACTTGCCAAAAAAAAAGAGCAGTAAGTGTGCTTTCAAATTGGCAAAGAAATTTCGTTTTGGGACTAATGTGAAAACATGACTCTGTGTGGAAATAGGAATTACAGGCAGAGAGTTATTGCGTTTTTCTCTGGTGATTTCACAGTTGCATTAGTAGGAAAAAGGGGGAGCGATTTTTTGGGGGAAGAAGCAGACTCTTAGCACACACCCAGCTGCTTGCCATGTATAATCATGCACAGTATTTACAAGCGAGTGGGGTTTTCAGGTTTCAGTCTGTAATGCAAATACATTCAGCATCACTAAGGCTGGTTGCCCTTGCTGGAATGTAGGCAGCCACCCAGGTTACACATGGTGGTGGTCTGAAAAAGCAGTTTGGACATGGGCTTTTTAAAAAAACTGAAAAGTGGTTTCATAATGTGTCAGTCTGTAAAAGTGATTTTAACTTGCCAAAAAAAAAGAGCAGTAAGTGTGCATTCAAATTAAGGCAAAAATATTTTTTGATAAATATGTAAATATGTGTACTGTATTATCAAATGTTTTAAAAAATATTAATACTTTTTTCTTTTTTTTCAGATTGATATAGAAAATTTTCGAAAACTAGAACCATTTTTAAAGCAATTTAAAAAAAAAAATGAATAAATATTTTTTTGAGTGGGTATGGTAAGTGAATAATATGATGGTTCCTTTTTTTCTACTTCTCTACAATCACATTTTCAGTTTTTCATTGTAGTCTCTCAAGGACCTTGTAATGTGATAATTGATTTTTAGTGTTTTTAAAAAAAAAAAAAAAAATTACGCGCACCGTACGCGTACGGTAAAAAAAAAAAAAAAAAAAGTTTTTAAAAACATATATAAAAAAAAGATGAAAGATAAGGTTGGCTCTTAAAAGAGCCGTTGTGTTCATGCAGGGACAGAGGAAAGAAAGAATGGGAAAATTAGTCTCTGCGACAAGTGTGCTGATCTATTTTGTTGTTCACTAGGGAAACACTGGTCTCCCTCTGACAAATTAGATCATGACAAGAGGCGCATCGAATATCAACCCTCCGAAATCGAGGGTTAATTTCCAGAGGGCCAGCAAAAGGAGATGCTCCCCCCACAGATGAAGGGCTCACCTGACCTGCAGAAGAAGGAGTCAGCCCTGCAGATGATGGTCCAGGCTGAGCTGCTGTGGATGTGCTTGGTTGACTTTCTGAAGGGTTACCTCCAAAAAGTCGAGCATGTGTCCTTCTGTGTACATCCTTGAGGTGTCTCTTCATGGTATGATTCCCAAAGGAATACTTCCTGTCAGGATTACCTCTTGAAAGTACACGCTTACACAGCTTGCAAGTTACTAAGGGTGCATTTACCTTTTTCTGGCCTTCAGGAAAAGTAAAATAATCCCATACATAAGAGGTCTTTTGTTTCCTCGCTCTCTGCCTCAAGGTAGTGCTGCTAGTGCTAGCCTCACTCTCAGAAGAGCTCTGCTGGTCTGCCATCGTATCACAAAGAAAACCCAGCTCCTTCTCCTAAGGGATCACAAGCAGAAATGAGGGGAATGGGTGTGGTGTAGGAGAGTTCTAGAACTGAAAGTAGTTTCAACCAATCAAAAGTTGTGTTTCATGATCACATGACCTACCGTACGCTTACGGTACGCTTACGGTGCGCTTACGGCAAAAGTACGCATGCGCGTAAAAAAGACACGCGCTTGCGCGCATGCGCATAACAGTCACTACCCGACACTTCCGCGTAACGTGCGCGTGTAGCGTACGCGCGCACGCGTCCCACGCGGAGTACGCGCGGCTACGCAAATTGCGTAACTATACGCAAGCAGCGTAGAAAAATTACGGGCGTTGCGTAAACCGTACGCTTACCGTAAGCTTACGGTACGCGTACTAAAAAAATAATTAAAAAAATAGAAAAAATGTACTGCAAATAAATTTTACATGTTTATTTTAAAAAATATATTAAAAAAAACATATTAAAGAATTTTAAAAATTTAACCATAGTCTTTATAAAAGGTAAGAAAATTAAAAAAAAAATATGTTAAAAAAAATAGAGGAAAAAAAAAAATTAGCATTTAAAAAACCTTGCAAATTCACTGAAAAAACCATGGGTTTCACACACGTTATAGTTAGGAATTAGCATTTAAAAAACCTTAGAAATTCAGTGAAAAAACCATAGGTTTCACACACGTTATAGTTAGGAATTAGCATTTAAAAAACCTTAGAAATTCAGTGAAAAAACCATAGGTTTCACACATGTTATAGTTAGCTGGACATTTTACTCGTAAAAAACCAATGAAATTCCCCCGTTATAGTTAGTTCAGCTAACTATAACTCGCGCGCCCGCAATGCACTGCTGATGATGTCACATATCACATCACTCATGACATGGTCAGTGACATCACTCATGACATCACTGATGACATCTCAAATGACATCACTGATGACATCACTGATGACATCATCCTTGTGATAGAGTGGCAGACCTCCTCTTCCCCTAATATAACCTTTGATACACACATTCAAAAATAGAGACTAAAATTTTCAAAACAATGGACATACCAATAACAGTTACAACAACCTCTTCAGTAATTCTAAGATCCACATACACATCCACTCATTCACCAACAGTCCTATACAGTCACTCATACATGTACTCACTTATCATATGTACTCATACACCTATACATCCTGTTACACAATGCCACTCATCCATAGAGCTACTCACACACATAGTCACTCATGCTAATAAAGAATCAAACATACATTTACTTGCATATACAGTTATACACACACCACCACACTTACATCTACGGAAACTTACACATACTTAGTCTTTTAAACAATCACTTATAGAAATACATACTTATTCATACAGGAACTCTTTCAATCTCTCACTCTCACATATACTCACATATATAAACCAATAGTCACATATACTAGTTTTAAACATATGTAGTTACTCATAAAGACACTATTGAGACAGTCATTCACTCACTAACACACCCATACACACACTCATCCACCCATGCAGTCCTGCACACATGCTCTGTTCAACACATACAAACAGTGAGTCACTCATTCATGCACCTATGCACTACGTCATACCCCCCACCGAACCATGCAGACACTCAGACTAATACTCAAAAAACCAACTAATAACCTATATAGACACCCATGTAGCTACTCACCAACCCATGCAGCCACTTATACACAAAGTGAAAAAATGATACAGATATTTACATATTTAAACATTACTCACTAAGCCATGTATTCACTATGATACACTTAATCAGTCAGTTACACAATCAATTTTTCAAAAAGAAATCATCCATTTAGACAGTAATATACCCATTTATTCTTCCATCGACCTTGAGATATACATATATAAAACATATTTAATTTTCAGAAAAACACACATTCACTGGATGATGTCATCAGTGATGTCATCAGTGATGTCATTTGAGATGTCATCAGTGATGTCATGAGTGATGTCACTGACCATGTCATGAGTGATGTAATATGTGACGTCATCAGCAGTGCATTGCGGGCGCGCGAGTTATAGTTAGCTGAACTAACTATAACGGGGGAATTTCATTGGTTTTTTACGAGTAAAATGTCCAGCTAACTATAACATGTGTGAAACCTATGGTTGTTTCACTGAATATATATATATATATATATATATATATATATATATATATATATATATATATATATATATATATAGTAGATAGTTATAGTTAGGACCGAGTTTCCATAGGAAATCTGAAAATTCTATTTTGAATAACTTTGGCGCCGGTTGACAAACCCTCGCGAAATTTTCAAAACTAATGGGGCGCTCCGTTCAGCTCCTACCCTGAAAGTCTCGGGGTGATTCGTCAAGCGGGAGCCGAGAAAAAAGGGGGGTTCCAAAACGCGTTTTCCCCATGCATTTTTCCATAGGACCTTTAGTCGAAGGTACAGCCCGAACGACTGAACAGAATTACTTGAAATTTGGCAGAGAGGTAGTCCTCAGGTCAGGGAAGTGCCTTTTGCAGGTCTGGTGTCAATCTGTTCAGTAGTTCCTGAGAAAATAGCATTTAAAAGCATATAAATATCTATAAGCGCGCACCGTGCGCGCACCGTGCGCGCACCGTGCGAGCACCCTAACGTGCGCGAGCGTAATTCTGATTGGTGGTTACATGTTAGTCAACGTTCGAATCGGTCAAAATCAGGAAGTGTCAGCCACCATTTTGTTTGTTTTCAGTGCGAGAGTGAAAAAGGAAGGTGGCGAACATGAAAAGGGGGCAGGGTAGAGAGTTCCTGACCCCCTAGCCTTTGTCAGGGGGTCCCTGAAGGAACCCGAAGGCAGAAAAAAAATGTAATTTTTTTTTCAAAAAAAATCGAAGGGGGTGCACGCACCGTGTGCGCACGGTGAAAAACCCCCCCCAAAAATAAAGACATTTTTAATACGTAGTTTATTGTAAAATAAATATATAAAAAAAATAATAATACATAAATAAATTAGCATTTAAAAAACCGTACAAATTCACTGAAAAAACCATAGGTTTCACACACGAATTAGCATTTAAAAAACCTTGCAAATTCACTTAAAAAACCATAGGTTTCACACATGTTATAGTTAGGTGGATATTTCACTCGTAAAAAACCAATGAAATTCCCCCGTTATAGTTAGTTCAGATAACTATAACTCGCGCGACCGCCACTCTATCACAAGGATGATGTCATCAGTGATATCATGAGTGATGCCACTGACCATGTCATGAGTGATGTAATATGTGACGTCATGAGCAGTGGATTGCGGGCACGCGAGTTATAGTTATCTGAACTAACTATAACGGGGGTATTTCATTGGTTTTTTACGAGTGAAATATCCACCTAACTTTTACATGCGTTTCATGTCGAAATGCCCGACATGAAAAGCCTGTGGGAAACCGATATCGTAACCCCAACAGCAGAAACGCCGTCCGTAAGGGATTACGCGCTGGTTCTGACTGGCCGACAGGCTCTTTGAGCCTGTCGGAAGCCCAGCCGTAATGAGCAGCCAGTTTGACTTTCGACCGCCTAAATTGTTATTAGGCGGTTGCAAGTCTAACCTTGTATGTCAGTTGGAAAGCTTTCGAGCTGCGGTCAGAAGCTTTCTGACCGACATCCAAATGAGGCCCTAAATCTCAACCCATATTGGAGTACATATGGGATGCTACTATTTCAAGAAAGATGGCAGGTAAACTTAACATCCTTTGGCTACGGTTCTCTTTAGCAACCTGACTAATAGGGTCCTCCATTTGCACATGTGACTGAGGAGAGACCCAGGAGCACCAAATAAAGACGGAGCACATCTGCATTCTACTGTCATTGGACTGTTCTCCTAGGGCCCGATTCACAAATGGCCTTCGCACTCGTGGGGGGGCCGCCACATTACGGTTTCTCATTGCAGAGGTCCCTCCACGAGTGTGGGACCCCTGCCATGACTGCGGGGCCTCCGTCACGCATGCAGAGGCCTTTGTGAATCAGCAAGCCCCTAGTGTTTGTACATTGCACTGCTGCTGTCGGGCCAAAATACCCACCACCTAAGACTTTAGCTGAGTTTGCAACTCTTCTGCACTGGAGCTCAACATTTTAACGTCTAGTTGGCCAACTCTATGCAGCAAGCAAACTTAACAATGATAAGCCCTTACCAAAGAAACACTGAATAGTGTTGTTCAGCTTCTATAACGCAGCAGGGAAAAGAGTGCAATTCTCAATCAGTACATGTGCCAAATGGGATTCTGATGGTCCAAAACTCGGGCCAAACCAAAGGTAATGGGCATACCCCATGATTTGCAAAATTAGGGGGTCATTAGGATGGCGGGCGGATCGCCACCGCCGCCCCGGCGGTGGCGATCCGCCCGCCATTCCAACCCGATTTCTCCCGCCATATTTCCGCCAGCCGGCAAGCGTCCCGATTGCCGGCTGGGCGGAATTAGGCCTTAATATGGTGGCTGTGCCTAGCAGGCACCGCCATCCATATTAGGATGTGTGTTTTCAAATGTCTTTCCATGGCGGAGATGCCGTCATGGAAAGGCTGGCGGGCAATTACTTTGGGGGCCTGTTTCAGGCCTCCGGGGGTTTGGGTGGGTGGGGAGCTGAACTTGGGAGGTATCTAGGGTACCCCCTACATTGCCATGCACAGGGTGGCAGGCACCGCACGGTGCCTGCCACGTAGTGCATGGCAATGCACAACATGCCATTTTGGCATTGCGGCAGTTTCTGTTTACAGCAGCACCCGCCGCAATGTCAAGATTGCGGGTGGCTGTGACATACTAATCAGTGGTGCAGGACCGCTGCACGTCTGGAGGCCAGTCCCAGCACCGCTAGGGTGGCGGGTGGACTAAAGTTCGCCCGCCATCCTAATCAGCCCCTAAGTGAGGTGCAGTTAGAGTTCTAAGCAAATGCAAGACCCATCTCTAAGCACACGCGGAGCAATGCTCTTAGAGAGGCACATTGAGAAAATCACAGCAGTGATGAGTGGACTGCTGGGATTAGTGTCACGCAGATGTAATTTATTTGAACAGCACACCTTTGCATCGTTTTTTTGTCATTGCGCCATTACAGGCATATGCAAACCTCATGCAAACCCTTCTCTGATAGGAGCAGTCCAGTCCGAGGTGCAAGGACTTGTCCCCTCAGAGCGGGATCAAAAGTCACAGAGATGTTCCCCCACTTCCTGTAGTCTTCTAATACAGCTTGGAGAGCCAGGGTGCAAGTTCTATTTTGGCTCGTCTCCTGCTCCGACAGTGGTTCTTGCTGGTGGTTTGACAGCCTACGGAAAGGCTCTTCTGAAGCCATTACCGGCATTTGCACTTCACTTGGCCAAAGGGGCTTTGTCCACCATCTCTTAGAGAAGTCCTACCAGACTTGGTGCATTTCTTCATGTGCATTTGCCAGATCACTGTGTTCCTATTGGACATTATCACCACTTTGGAAGTTTTTTGTACTTGAACTCAACGATGCTAGCGTTGAGCCCACATTGTCACTATAAGCTTTTGACCTTATACCTCATGCACTGAAACCTTCTTTCTCTTCTTCCAGCCAGTTTATTTCCTGTCTGTTATCAGTTAGATGGTCTACCACCTGTCATCGTGAGGTCTGCTTGAATTATACAGGAGGTCTGTGGGCATTAGAATATCCACACATCACACCAGCTGCATGTCTTATTTCTTAGCCTGTCCCCCTTTCTCAGGCCCTCTGGAATGAAGTCACCTGATAAGCTCATTGACAAAGCCCCTGTGGTGGGGGGGGCGGTCCCAGGCTAGAATAGAGATGTCGCAATGGGTCATCCTCCTTCCGCTACACAGGACATCCCGAAATGTGCCTCGACTCACTGTCTCGAAATCCTCCAGCATTGGTCGCTGGACCGCCACCCAAACACGGTGGGAAGGACTGCTGATGTCCCACAGCTCATGAACCTTCCTTTCTGACAATTTTACTCGCAGGAGGAGTATTTAGTTGTGGTCCATTGTCAGCGTGCCCTGGTAGATCCCGTCTGCCAGCACCAAGAGCAAAAATCAAAATAACTCATTCCAGGCAATCTAGATACAAACACTAAAAAAGTTTCGTTAATAAAAGATTTGATGCTTATAAAAATGAAGCCTTTGGGTAAAGTATAAAAAACGGTGTGGAAAAAAACACTTTTCAAAGTAATAAAGTCGGGCGAATGTTTATTTACAAACACATTGCTGGCTACCACAGTTTTGTAGAAAGTGAGGTGAAGCCCAGCTCACCCTGCTGCATGACGTGTTCTCACACCTCCCTCGACCTTTGACACACAGCAGGGCCCCCTACAGGCCCGTGCAGCACAGTGCGCCCCCCCATTCCTCAGCCCCCCTTCCTTCCTTGAGTGCGGGAATGAATGAGTGGAGGGCTATCCTAATAAATGGATCTCTAATGGTCAGAGTGCATGAATGGGTGGGTGGGTGCGAGGATTAATGAGTGAAGTGAATAGATGGATGAAGGGAACTGTGAGAAATTAATGACGTCCTGTGATGGTTCAAATGAGTGACTGCTCAAAACGATGTTTTCCCTTTAGTTTCTTCCCTTTGGATGTCTCAACCTGCTGCACCCCTGGAGCTCCACCCCAGAGACCCCGTAGATGTCTGGTGAGTTTATGGAAACTACTCCATCTTGGGCACTAGCCAGGATCTGCATGCAACCGTCTGGCCATCGCTTCCCCAGCTGTGGCTTCTGCTGGGTATCACCTAACAGTGAAGAGGGCTTGCTTGAGAGAGTCTTCTGTTCAGCAGAAAGTCAACCACAGAGCTTACACAGTTGCTGCCAGACCCTACTTAACCTATCCTGAAAGACTAGCACTGGAGTAGTGTCTACAGTATGAGTAAGTTGGTGTATGGGCCTCCAGCGTCTAGGGACCCTCACGGGTGATTTGCCATGCTTTATAAATGTTCGATTGATCCATTGTTTTTATACTAAGTTCTGATCAGGCGCCTGCTGATTAACTAGTTATCCTCAACTACCTCGTTTTGATTGACAGACGCTGTGATTATATCTTGCTCTAGGATAAAATGCCAACTAAAGTATTTCTCCTGTGTGGAGCTGAGCCCGAGAGACCTATTTGGACCTTAAATGGCCTCCCCTGACCTGAATTCTGTAGTGATCATGTTTGCCAGATCGGCACCAGCACAGTAAGCTCCACAGGAATTATTTCTATGGACTTTTCAAAAGGCAGCTAAGAAACTAGGGTAGGCAGATACACCATAGTCAACTGAAGAATGACCTCATCTTTGTACCCATGCCCTATGGAGTGGCTGTGGTAAACATAGTCCTTGGGAACCCAAAAGTTCAGTATGTATGCTGGCAGCAGTCTACTCTTTCCCAAGGTCGGACTCAGACACAAAACAGGCCGGAGCACCAAGATAAAAGTGGCCCCCGTTAGCGAATGCTACAGCTAAAAACGTGGCCGATATTTGCAAATTGGGGCACCGTTCAACTTATAAAGACAAGCTATCTAGGTATTTTGCAAGGCATGGGTGACTGCATGCATTTAGGCTTGCTACAGGCAATGTTTATGGTAATATCAGTGACATCAACAGTAGAAACCGCCCACCAGACCATAAAACAGACCCATAAACAGCCAAAAAACAGACCCACACACTGACCTACCTAACCAACCCATCAGGCATTGCCTGATTGCCCGAAAGGGCAGCTCAACCCTGCTCTTTCCCATCAGAATAGCTTCTGTTTTCTCTGACTTGTTAATCCAGTTGCAGTGCAACAGTACTTTTTCCCGGGATCTCATTGGAAAACTACAGTGCCCAGAAACTATTTCTGAGATAATTAACAACATAAAACCCTCATTGGGAGAGGGACCTGGTAATTTGCCCCCTATATTATCAAAAGTTGACTGTGGTAGACTAATGTTCTTACCCCTTTTTTAAATGGGCCTCACTGTCAGGGGTACTCCTGGACTCATGTGAGTACCTGTGTTGTAGAAACCATCGATTGCCGCTAGATGTGTATTGCTGCTATCTGCCATTTTTAATTGTATTTTAATACCGCTAAATACTTTTTCTGCACCTTGCACTTTACAGCTGCCTGTATTGGTCTAAAAATCATTATATTTACAGCCAAAACCAGTCATTGTTTTTAGTCCCTACCTTCGTTTCCCTGCCCACTCGCTCCTCTCCTCGCGCACGACCCTGGCGGAACCCGGATGTTAACAGGCCCACACTGCACAAGGGTTGGCGCGCTAGTCTTTTTTTTCTCATATCCGGAAGCTATATTAACGCGCTGGGGCGGACGCGCAGCGGGTGTGAGTACCTGTGTAGTAGAACCCATTGTTTGCCGCTAGATGTGTATTGCTGCTATCTGCCATTTTTAATTGTATTTTAATACCGCTAAATACTTTTTCTGCACCTTGCACTTTACAGCTGCCTGTATTGGTCTAAAAATCATTATATTTACAGCCAAAAGCAGTCATTGTTTTTAGTCCCTACCTTTGTTTCCCTGCCCACTCGCTCCTCTCCTCGCGCACGACCCTAGCGGAACCCGGATGTTAACGGGCCCGCACTGCAAAAGGGTTGGCGCGCTAGTCTTTTTTTTCTCATATCCGGAAGCTATATTAACGCGGTGGGGCGGACGCGCAGCGGGTGTGAGTACCTGTGTAGTAGAAACCATTGTTTGCCACTAGATGTGTATTGCTGCTATCTGCCATTTTTAATTGTATTTTAATAGCGCTAAATACTTTTTCTGGACCTTGCACTTTACAGCTGCCTTCATTGGTCTAAAAATCATTATATTTACAGCCAAAACCAGTCATTGTTTTTAGTCCCTACCTTCGTTTCCCTGCCTACTCGCTCCTCTCCTCGCGCTCGACCCTGGTGGAACCCGGATGTTAACGGGCCCGCACTGCACAAGGGTTGGCGCGCTAGTCTTTTTTTGTCTCATAACCAGAAGCTATATTAACGCGCTGGGGCGGACGCGCAGCGGGTGTGATTACCTGTGTTGTAGAAACCATCGATTGCCGCTAGATGTGTATTGCTGCTATCTGCCATTTTTAGTTGTATTTTAATACGGCTAAATACTTTTTCTGCACCTTCCACTTTACAGCTGCCTGTATTGGTCTAAAAATCATTATATTTACAGCCAAAACCAGTCATTGTTTTTAGTCCCTACCTTCGTTTCCCTGCCTACTTGCTCCTCTCCTCGCGCTCGACCTTGGCGGAACCCGGATGTTAACGGGCCCGCACTGCACAAGGGTTGGCGCGCTAGTCTTTTTTTCTCATATCCGGAAGCTACATTAACGCGATGGGGCGGACGCGCAGCGGACGTGTGCAGCGGGTGCGCCGCTTGCGCGCCGAAGGCGCGCTAAAGGCAAGCCCGTCTGCGTCCATCAGCTTCCGAAACGCGTCCAGCGCCATAACACCTGGTCAATTGCGCGCCGGAGATTACAGCAGGGAACAGTTGTTATCTTTGGATTTAGAACCATGTAAGCCACACAATTTATTTATTCCTGGTAAAACTGAGTGTTCTAACTGCTCCTATGGGAGGTCCAACCACTGCAAGGGTAGGAGGGGGGGAGGGTGGAGTCACGGGTACCCAGAGGGATACCCAAATCGGTTCCCTCTCTAGGCATAAAGTGTCTGGTAACCACATACTCGCTCAGGAGCATAATCTGCATTGTGTTCTACTCAATATTCGATCGCTAGGCAAACATAAATACCAGATCGAAGACATGATTCAAAGTATGAATACAGACATAATCTTTCTCACTGAGACGTGGACAGACAACGCCTCTTGCTCTGATTGGAACATAGCCTTGCCAAAAGGCTATGTAGTTATCTCACAAGATAGGGAGGAGGGAAGAGGGGGGGGGGCATAGCTATTGTTCATAGAGAACATCTAAAACTGCGTGTAACTACCATCAAGGATTTCCTGGCAGAAGCCCTGCATTTTATCATTAATATTACCAGTACTATGAATGTTGAGGGTGTATTGTTCTATCGCCCCCCCGGTCCCAAAGTGCCATTCGCTCAGTCTCTGATGACTTACTTAGAGTCCCAAACAGACTCTGCCCCGTTCATGTTACTCGGGGATTTTAATTTTCATCTGGATCTTGCTGACAATTCAGATACAAGAAGACTACTTGATAATCTTGCCACATTTGGATTTACTCAGCTGGTCACAAGGCCCACCCATCAGGCTGGTCATATTTTAGATGGTATTTTTTCTAATAACCCTAAAATACTCATGGTAAGAGTCACACCTCTTCCATGGACAGATCATTATGCGGTCCACTTTAAGATCAAAGTCCCACTGCAATCCCAGGGTAAACAAATAAACCCACTAAAGTAATGTCCAGACGGTGGAACAAAGTCAGTGCAGACGACTTGTTAGTAGCTCTTGGCCAAGGTCCCTTGTCGCTGTCCAAAGATAGCAATGAGGCAGCTTCTGAATTTAACGATTGGCTTCAGACAGCAGCTGACCAGGTAGCCCCTGAAAAATGGGCTACTATCAGGAGACATAAGCCTACTTCCCCTTGGTATAACCCCCACCTGAAGGCCCTAAAGGTGAAATGTCGAACGGCCGAACGAAAATGGCGGCAGGATTAGGATAAGATCGTGAAAATGAATTATAATACTGCCCTTAAACAATACAAAGAGGCAATTATAGAGGCAAAAAAGCAGTTTTTTGCCACTAAAATTGAGGAAGCTGGCAATTCCTCGAGGGAGCTTTTTAAAACAGTAAATCTGCTTTCTAAGTCTCAACTGGGCACCATATTTCATCCCAATCAAATCATGTGTGATAAGCTAGCAACATTCTTTCAAAATAAGGTACAAGTTATCTATGATAACCTCTCTGAAGCTCGACTGTTCTCAGATATATCACAGCCATCACAGTCGACAGTAGAACCACCCATGATGGAGTTAACCAGGTTTCCAGTGATTAGTCGAGATGAAATCTGTAAACTGCTCCTCTCCATAAACTCTGGATCCCCTAAAGACCCTTGCCCTGCAACAGTATTACACTTGGCTGCTAGTAGGATTGGCAAGGAATTGACACCATTAATCAATCAAGTTTTGGAGTCAGGCAGCTATCCAGCATGCTGGAAAAAGACCACGATCAGACCCATCTTAAAAAAACCCACGCTAGATCCCATGGAGTCTAAGAACTACCGGACGATTGCCGGTTTGCCCATAACGGCCAAGATTCTGGAAAAGTCAATGAACAGAATATTGACAGAATACCTGGATACCAATAAGGTATTGGTTCTAACTCAGCATGGTTTTCGATCCAACCACTCAACCGAATCCGCTTTGATCGTAGTTGCTGAGGAGATCCGGAGAATAATTGATCAAGGGGGAAATGCAGTCTTGTTGCCGCTTGATCTGTCGGCGGCCTTCGACACCGTGAACCACACGGTGTTGGTTCAGCGGCTCCGAGACGTGGGAATCGGCGGGTCAGCTCTGTCCCTCCTATCCTTCTTTTTGGACAGGAGAGTACAGAGCCTGCACTGGGAGGGTTTGCAATCAGAGAGCTTCCATCTGCCCTGTGGGGTCCCCCAGGGCTCAGCATTGTCACCCACTATGTTTAATATCTATATGCTGCCGCTGGCCAGTCTGATTAGGAAGCATGGTTTTGCCTTTACATCATATGCAGATGATTCCCAGCTCATAATCTCCATGGCTAAACACCCAGAGAATATGGCTGCTAGGTTTCATGCCTGCTTGGAGGAGATTATGATCTGGATGTCATTGAATTCGGCCAGGGGCAACCTCGTTGGGACGCCTCTTGGTGGCCAACGACAGCTGGGGAATGTCCCACCCCGGCGCCTAAGATTAGAAATCTGGGAGTCATTTTTGATCGTCAGTTAACTTTTTCTGCCCAGGTAAATAGTATTACCTCTTCTTGCTTCTTCTTAATTAAAACTTTGAAGAAGATATTTCCCTTTATTGGGAAGGAATTGCAGAAGTCAGTAGTAGTAGCCCTTTTGCTTTCCAAGTTAGACTACTGTAATGGCCTGCTATTGGGAATTAATAAGTCCCAAATGAGCAGGCTCCAATCATTACAAAACGCCGCTGCCATACTACTCCTAGACATATCAAGAGGTAAATCCACTTCAGCTGGAATTCGAACCTTACATTGGCTTCTAATCCAGCGTAGAGTTGAATTTAAAGCCTTATGTTTGGTTCATAAAGCTTTTTATGGAGGAGGAGCTAAGGCCATTCAGACAATGTTTAGACCCTATATCCCCGCCCGCTCATTAAGATCCAGTACTCTGGGTCTTCTCCATCTGGACAAGATTAGGAAGGCAAGATGGGGTGGGAGAGCCTTCTCCCATTGCACAGCAAAGCTATGGAACTCATTGCCCACAGCCATGCTTTTTCAATCAAACAGATTAGTTTTCAGGAGAGACTTGAAGACCTGGCTGTTTGCTACAGCATAGGCGACTGTCACTGGCCTTAACACTGGTACTCACCCTAGCGCCAAGACGCCACGGCATATGAGTGCTCTATAAGCATATATCCTATCCTATCCTATCCTATGGAGGTGGACAGTTATAAAGCCCATCCTTAAGAAGGGCTGAAGCGATGACCCCGCAAATTATAAATTGATCTCCTTTTGGGGGGTTGCAGACAACATTACTCTACAGTTAACCATTGTTTGTATCATGGGATCAGCAAGGAAGTCAAAATACAGGTTGGCAAGCTTAGTCGCGTCTTTGTTGATTTCCGTGCTGCTTTCAACACGGTAGGTCAGATAATTCTTTGGGAGAAACTACATAGATGGGTGTTCCACTGAATTTGTTATCTGTGCTCTAGAAACTGCACTCTAATAACTGGGTCCAGGTTGATTTAAATGGTTAAAATATACTGTGAGAAAAAAATCCAGTGAACAATGGATTAAGGCAGAGGTGCGTCTTAGCCCCTCTCCTTTTTAGTGTATTTATTTCTGCCCTTACAATTGCTTTGACAAAAACAAAGTCTTTTTTGTGGAAAATAGTGGGGTCCCATGTACACTGCCATATGTATGCCAATGACTTGGTCGTGATGGACTGTGCCCCAGTAGGCTTGCTGCGAAAACGTCAGTCTCTGCGTGGCTATTTTGTATTTAACAAACTCATGGTGAATGTTGAGAAAACCAAGACCCTAATATTTTTGAAACACCCAAGGAAATATACCTGGTACCTAAATAATGTTCTCCTAGAACAGATTAGTGGGCATAGGTACCTGCATCTTAGTTTTGCCATTAATTTAAAACAATGGGACAAACACATGGCTAATTTAAGAGTTTCACTCTTGGGACCTGTAAACACCCAGAAACAAATTGGATCCCACCTTGGGGGGTCTCTCTAGAGCATTCTATGAATGCCATTCTAGGTAAGCTCACTCCCCAGACATTTTATAGAGCAGAGTTAATGACCCTTAATCAATGTGTTGATTGGGAGTTTATAGAGAGCCTTTGTTGAAAGACTCAAATGGTCCCACAAAAAAAACTCAATGATATCCGTAAGAAGGCAAGAATTGGGTCTTGATTCCTGGGCCCTCTTGACATACTCCCAAGGGCTATGCTTTCTTTGCCTGTCGTAAAGTAAAAACACTCATGTTAATTGTTGCCAGATTTAATGTCCTGTGTTGACAAATTCTCACAGCTCTTGCTTATGTTTATTGGGACATTAAAGACATGATGCCACTAAGTTAACCGAAGAACATTTTTAGACGTGGGCAGAGGGAATCTACTGCATTGTGGGATAGATTATATTTAGAGAAAAGGCAATCTGCAGTTCACAGTTTTAGAAGCCTTGGCCATGATGAGATCTTTCCTTACTTGTTTCAGGTCCCAGATGCAAGAGTAAGGGGATGTCTGAGAGACTATCCATTGCAATAACATTGTGTTGACAGATTATGGTGGCAAAAATATTAAGGACCAAAATATCGAGAAGGTAAATGCCAATAGGTGAGTATAGATTTACTATTCTCACCTCCACATCTGCGTACCTTGAAGATATTTATATCTTCAAGGTACGTAGATGTGGAGTTAGGTATAGTAATACTTTGCATTCCCATAGAAACTTACCTACACAATATTTTTGTCCTCAATATTCTTGGCACAATATTTTGTCCACAGGATATTTTTTCTATGATATTTTGGGGCAGATTTATGTTGCACTTGCGCCACTTTTGCGCCGCCTTTGCGTCACTTCCTGTGCCATGGTGCGTCACTTCCTGTGCCATGGTGCGGGGTATTTACAACGTGACGCATCTGGGAGATGCGTCACGTTGTAAAGCCCTGCGCAACATGTAGGCGTTCCAGGGCAGGTGGGGGTGTTCCGGCGCAGGAACGCCTCCTAAAAGTGGCTGAGTGAAATCTACAAGATTTCACTCAGTCACTTTTGAGCCCATGCTGCGTCAAAACCCTGCGCCTGCTTGAAGCAGGCGTAAGGATTGACGCAGCATTGTGCAGATAGGGCCCCCCAGAGCATTGCTGGAGCTGCGTCGCGCTTGCGACGCAACTCCAGCAATGCGCCACTTTTACGGCACAGATGCGTGACGCATCTGTGCCGTTTTTGCCCCATGGTGCGCCGCATTATAAATGCGGCGCATTCATGATGGCGGAGCTGGGGCGCAAAATAACTGGCGCATCCCTGCTGATATGCAGGGATGCGCCAGTTATTATAAATCTGCCCCTTTGTTTAAACCCCGAGTAAGGAGTACTATTCTCAGTCTTAGCATAGGTGTTGACCCTGGCTGGAAAAGTCCTGGTTTTATTGGCAGAGTCGGTGAAAATAATGGTTATTTTCCATGCATATTGAAAATGAGATACTCGTCAATGCATCTCTTTTAGATTTTCCTCTCTTTTGGAGTGAGATAAAAAACGTCCTCTGGCCTGTGTCGAGGAGGTATGGTATCAGAACACGAAACGATGCTCACGTCACTTTATGTTCAATGGAGCACTTTGATACCGTAACTGCTATAGTAAAGTACAATTGTCCTGATACATAAAAGATCTTTATGATAAAGTGTTTAGATTTTGTTAGAGATTTTGTTAGTTGCATTCATGGTGGATGCTAATGTTTTATTGGGACTAGGTGCATTATTGCAGTTTGCATACTTTGGCCTCAGTTGTAGCTGGTTTTATATCACCCAAAATCCGTTTTAACTAATGTTTGTCAATATGTAAGTTTTGTAAGTTTGTTATATTTCGATTTTTGTATTTCTGTAAGAATCTAGTCTTAGAAATAAAGTATTTAACCAAGACTTGTTAATCCAGTTACAATGCAGCAGTACTTGTTCCCTAGGATCTCAGTTGCACATCACAGTACCCCCCACAGATAATGCCCAGTAATTATTGACCCCCTTCCCCCGCTTCTGATCAAAGAGAACAGGGCTCATGACTGCCCCCCTTGCAAGGCTACTTATTCTAAACACAGAGACACTTTCTCACTGTGACGCTGTGTAGTGGTTAAGAAATCGAGAAGTAGATTTTCACTGATTCCTATCTGCTCATGAACTTCCTCTGAAGTGTTGCTACTGTTTTGTGTGGTTGGCAGAGTGTGGTTGTTCTGAGGAACTTGATGTCTTTAGTGGAAAAACATTTCAGTCTTTTTACCAATCTTTGCCATGCTTAAGATCACTTTGTGGAGCCAAACTAAGCAGGGCTCAAACTTCTCTTTGTCAATTTCCATCAGATGGAAGAAGTCATATCATCCAAAGCCTGGCAATGCACAAGGCACTCCAGTTTTTGGAACATTAAATACAAGTCACTTGCAGTTTGGTTTGGCAATAAATAGCATCCACGAAATAAGATAAATGCATGGCTGACCAGCCTCTGACCACCCCCTGTCTCCCTGCAGCAGCACTGCAGGTCACAACCAGGCTGAAGGCTGAGGCTGGAAAGTTCAGATTCCACTACACCCTTTTGACCTTGCATGGGCTCCCATTGGGGGTCTTAGTAGAATTTTAAATGGCATCTGCACACTTTCAATCACTCAATCTATCAATCAGTAGATTTGTAGAGCCCTACTTGTCACCCGTGAGGGTATCCATGCCCCTTAAAGCAGTTTGTAGCTGATGTGAAGGATGTAGAGGCAGCAGGACCGTCAGTGGTTGTTGAGGTCATATGTTATGTGCCTAGAGTTATTTGGTGACCTTTTCTCTCTGGTTCAATTGTTTTTTAGCTGCTTATTAGGGCCCAATAAACAGAAGTATCAAGGCCCACGTCTGCGTGTCGTTTACAGCACTGAACCTTTCCTTGACAACAGTTTGAAATTCACATTCTTCCACACTGCCTCATTCTGAAAATAACTACACTAGTTCTCATTTCTAGTCAGGAATACTTTTCAAAGGGTACCGCGCCGTCAACAACTATAAACTGATATACTTCACAAAGTGTCAATTTCTGGAAGACAGGCAATGTGTAGAAAGGAGATCACAAGATGGGGAAAGGAAAAAACCTGCTGAAAGACCTCCTCCCCATTCACCAAGACTTAGGGACTGATCATGAGTCTGGCGGTCCATGGACTGTCAGACTCACGGTGGCGCAATGGTAGCAGTTCAGCCACCACCGCATCGGTGGTCCGACCGCCCCATTACAAGTTGGGCGGTCAGACCGCCATTGCACCACTGCAACCGTCAGGTATCTGGCATCCCTGGCTGTTGCACAGCAGTCTTGAGACCGCAGTATGCTGAGCAGGACCACCGCGTTCCCGCCAAGCAAATTACAAGTTTCCTCCCTGCCACGGTTTATATGGTGGTTCCTACTCCATGAAAACCGTGGCGCAGACGAAACAAAGGGGGCCCTACAGGTCTCCCTGTTGCCTCTGGGCCATGCGGTGCATGCACGGGGCACATGTTGCACCCCCCTGTGTAAATTCACCGCAGTATCTGCACGGCATGGACTGCACCAGTCCATGCCGTGCAGGTACTGCCTTTGATGTTCCCATGGCGGTGCCTACAAAGTAGTCATTGCCATGGGAACACCAAGGAACTGCCTGCCAATGACTAAAAACGTCATAACAGATGGGCGGCGCACACACGGGTTTGGTGGTGCGTGAGCAGAGTGGTGGCATTTCGGTCCCACACCGCCAACCTCGTAAACAGGCTCTTAGAAACATTATCTCCCTTGACCTGCCAGCTCTACTTTAATCGAGAAATAAGCTAAAAACATTTAATCTCCTTTCATCTTCCAGTGAGCCTCTCAGGAAGCCCATGCCCATGCTGACAGCAAGTGGAGCCCACTGAAATGCAGATTCAAATGCTGAGACAACTTGAAGCACCCCTAAAAGTTAAGTTATATTTCATGCACTGACGAATTGAAGCCCTCCTTAATGTTAAATTGTATTTCATGTCAGAAAAATTCAAGCACCCCTTAATGTTAAATTGTATTTCATGTCAGAAAAATTCAAGCACCCCTTAATGTTAAATTTTATTTCTCCCGTTTTCAGAAGTTTCATATCGTATTATATTAATGTGCTCTTATGAACCCTCATTGAAGAGTAGCTGCATAGCCTTCATATGTAGGATCCTTTACTCCCTTTAGTAAAGCCCCTGGCTGCTTCTTGATGCTGGGTTCTATAAAAAAAAAGGATAGATAAATTAAATTGTTTTTTGCAGTCTGTGTTCAACAACTCTTAAAAAGCTGATGTCATTTAATTGAAATATGAGTTAAATTATTAATTAGTGATCCCTATCTGGAGTTCATTCCACTATGGCTGGTTCATTAACATTCGCCCAGTGAAGGGCTTGGTTGGCGGTTGTTATGGGAGGGACTCTGACCAGCATTTGTTCCCTAGATCTTAGATATGAATGGCCCAAAGAACATCAATACTGCTGACCACGGGGATATATCTGCTCTTCTGCCCACACCCTTGTCAGAAGCAGATGGGTATACCTCACTAACAGAAAAAAGCATTGGCAAAGCCAATAGGTTAGGGGTTTTCCTAGGATCCGTGTTTGGCAATAAAGGATGACTTTGTGTGTGAAACTGAAAAATATTCAAAGTATTATAAAAATATTGCATTCTTTAAATAAAAAATATTGTTTCAAATATATTTGTTATAGCTATTTGGCATACATTAGAAATATTTAAATTATGTTATTAGTGTTTATTAATTTAAAATCTATCGTTTTATTAAGTTAATATGTATATGTAACAATTCTGAAAAATATTTTTAGTAGTAATAATTTTGGGGGAATTTATTTTTAGTGTACTGTAATAGAAAAAATAAAAATAATTAAACAGAGTACGTTTTATGCATTTAAAGTATAATATTACTAAGTTTTATGTTTTTTTTTAAATGTGTGTTACAATTTACAAGTTAATAATTTCCATTCATCTATGCAGTCTCGAGAAGATTTGGGAGACAAACCTATTGCAATCCAAATAACAGTGAGGTTGATATTGAGGTTATTTGCTGTTGGTGATCTCACTTGTAAAGGGCAAGTGTGGGTGCCTGTAGCTGGGTGGTCTTCTTTGCAAGTGTCCTGCTAGTGGTAGAGAAGACTCTCACACAGTGACTCTCCTGGGCTGCGCAATGCTACTGAAAACAACTGCGGTAGAGTCTGCTGGGGAACATGCACAAATAACTATTTTATTTTGTATGTAGTCATTAGCCTTAAGGCCTTCTTACGAGTTTGGCGGTTCGACCACCGATGGTCCACATCCGGACCTCTAGGAGACTGCTGCACCTTTGGCCACCTAACCACCATATTACGAGTTTGCCAAGGGGCTGATGGTGTGGCTATGGCGGTCTTGTGGCAGTGGGCAATGTATTTCCATATATATATTGATGCCTGTGTGTACATTCCGACTGCCTATGTGCCAAATGCACATATATGCATGATATATGTTGAAAAATATCACCTATCCATTGCTGGAGTCCGACCCTTATGTGGGCAGTCCCAGTAATGGGTATATTGTACCAATGCACTTACATGTATTGCATCGAAGATGGGGTCATATCCCTCGGGGTGAAGATGCTCCTGGGTAGGGGGGACCTGGAGAAAGGGATCCACGTAGAAATCTGCTGGGAAGAACTAGAAAGGGGTGAGTCTGCATCCTAAATCCTTCGTTTCCGCGGACCTTTAGGCGGCGGTCTGACCGCTGCGGTCGGCTCATGGGAAAGCTATCTTGTAATATGGACGGCGGTTTTGCGCCTCTGTACTGCCCTATGGAGGCTGCCTCTTTGACCGCAAAACCGGCAGTGTTCTGGCGGTACCGGTGGTTCGGCAGTGGTCTTCGCAAAGCCAATTCGCCCAACTCATAATAAGGGCAGACAGCTCACCACCCTTAGTCTTTAGTCTACATACTATTTTGCATTGGTTTTAGATCTGATTGCAGACAGCATTAGTGCCAGAGTTCATTTTATCAACAGCAAATAAATACTCAGACTGTGGCTTGAGGCCCCCATGCACCATTGGTTCACTTGCAACCCCTTTAGCAATTGCTTCAAGAAAGTGTCATTTACATTTTGAATTAGACTGTAGGAGCAGTTCAGTCTCACTATGAGCTGTTGGCAATTATATATGTTAGTTTACAGCCTAAACATTTCTTCTCATTGCTTAACATTAATGGTATAGGGTGATGCCAATTCACTGCAAATGAGGCAAGTTGATGCTTCTAAAAGTGTTTGCCATTCTTTCTGTTTTTTCAGGAGATATTTTGCGTCTAATGTGATTTTGAACCTAAAAGTGATTTTTGCACCTATATTTGTTGTGCATTTTCATGCACATTTCCACCTAAATGTATGTCCTCGTGCTAAAATTTCACCACTGGGATCATTGACACAGTATTGATATACACAATATAGTTTGACACAAATATTGTGTCAAAATATCATGTCCTTATACTTATAATAAAATTACAAAAAACATTGAAAAAATCTATATCTTTTAGCACTAGTATCATCCAAAAACTGAAAAAAATTGTTCTTGTATTATATATATATATATATATATATATATATATATATATATATATATATATATATATATATTATCTACTGGCGGTCGCCAGTAGATAGTTAATGTTAGGACCGTGTTTCCATAGGAAATCCGCAACATTCTATTTGAAATAGCTTTTGCGTCGATTGACGAATCCTCGCGAAATTTTCAAAATAGGTGGGGCGCTCCGCTCCTTCCCTGAAAGTCTCGGGTGAATTCGTCAAGCGGGGGCTGAGAAAAAGGGGGGGTCCCAAAACACGTTTTCCCCATGCATTTTCCCATAGGACCTTTAGTCCGCGCTGCAGCCCGAACGGCTGAACAGAAAACCTTGAAATTTGGCAGAGAGGTAGTCCTCAGGTCAGGGATGTGCCTTTTGCAGGTCTGGTGTAAATCTGTTCAGTATTTTCTGAGAAAATAGCATTTAAAAGCATATATATATCTATAGGCGCGCACCGTGCGCGTACGGTAAGCGCACCCTGCCGTGCGCGAGCGCAATTCTGATTGGTTGTTACATCTTAGTAAACATTCGAATCGGTCGAAACCAGGAAGTGTCGGCCGCCATTTTGTCTCTCGCAGTCCGAGGGAGGTGAAAAATAAAGGTGGAAAACATGAAAAGGGGGCAGGGTGGACAGTTCCTGACCCCCTAGCCATTGTCAGGGGGTCCCCAAAGGACCCCCAAGGGCCATAAATGTTTTTAATATTTTTACGAAAAATCGCGGAGTGCGCTTACCGTGCGTGCACGGTAGAAATGGTAAAATTACGCTAACGGCGTAACGTGGGCGCACGGTGCGCATCGCGAAGCGCACCGTGCGCGCACGGTACGCGCACGGTGAAAAACCTTAAAAAAAATAAAAATAAATGAATAATAAATACATAACTTAGCATTTAAAAAACCGTACAAATTCACTCAAAAAACCATAGGTTTCACACATGTTATAGTTAGGAATTAGCATTTAAAAAACCTTGCAAATTCACTTAAAAAACCATAGGTTTCACACATGTTATAGTTAGCTGGACATTTCCCTCGTAAAAAACCAATGAAATTCCCCCGTTATAGTTAGTAAAGGGAACTATAACTCACGCTACCGCAATCCACTGCTGATGACGTCAGATATTACATCACTGATGACATATGTGTCTTTCTGTAAAATAAATATTTATTAAATATGTATAGCTAAAGGTTAAAGGAAAGAAAAATGGGTAAATAAGTGAATAAATACAGTGATGTAATATCTGACGTCATCAGCAGTGGATTGCGGTCGCGTGAGTTATAGTTCCCTTTACTAACTATAACGGGGGAATTTCATTGGTTTTTTACGAAGGAAATGTCCAGCTAACTATAACATGTGTGAAACCTATGGTTTTTTAAGTGAATATATATATATATATATATTCACTTAAAAAACCATAGGTTTCACACATGTTATAGTTAGCTGGGCATTTTCCTCTTAAAAAACCAATGAAATTCCCCTGTTATAGTTAGTGCAGGCAACTATAACTCACGCGACCGTAATCCGCTGATGATGACGTCAGATATTACATCACTGTATTTACACATTTATATAGCCATGTCTTCTTCCTTTTTTTTTTAGCTATACATATATATATTTTTTTTTTCAGAAAGACACATATGTCATCAGTGATGTAATATCTGACGTCATCATCAGCGGATTACGGTCGCGTGAGTTACAGTTGCCTGCACTAACTATAACGGGGGGAATTTCATTGGTTTTTTACGAGGAAAATGCCCAGCTAACTATAACATGTGTGAAACCTATGGTTTTTTAAGTGAATTTGCAAGGTTTTTTAAATGCTAATTCCTAACTATAACGTGTGTGAAACCTATGGTTTTTTCACTGAATTTGTAAGTTTTTTTAAATGCTAAGTTACTTTACGCCGTTCGTGCCGTGCACGCACGGTGGGCACGCGGTGCGCTTTGCGCACCGCGCGCCCACTTCACGCAGTTAGTGCCGTGCACGCATGGTGCACTTTGCGCACTGTGCACGCACGGTGGACACGTGGTGCGCTACGCGCACTGCGCGCCCACGTTACGCGTTATAGGCCATGTACGCACGGTGCGCTTCGCGCAACGTCCGCACACGGAGGACACATGATGCGCATTGTTTTTAAGGGTTTTGGCATAAATTGGTGAGGTCACATATGCCATGCAAGCATTCTGCGCTGCACGCAGCTTGCTCACACGGAGTGACTGATATTGCTATTTTTTTTAAAGTATTTATAGTGTGCACGCACGCTGCGCAAACTATGTAGATATTTTTTTAATTTCAATAGTGCGCGCACCCTATGCGCACTCGGCGTTTTTTCAAAAAAAATTAAAATGTTTTAATTACTCTTGGGGGACCGCATGGGACCTGTTGACCCCTGCTAGGGGGTCAGGAACTGTCCAGCCTGCCCCCTTTACATGTTTTTCTCCTTTCAGTTTCACCCCCCTCTCAATGCGAGAGACAAAATGGCGGCCGACACTTCCTGGTTTCAACCGATTCGAATGTTTACTAAGATGTAACAACCAATCAGAAGTGCGCTCGCGGACTGCCGAGTGCGCGCACCCAGCGCGCACGCTGCGCGCGTATAGATATATATATTGATTTAAATGCTATTTTCTCAGAAAATACTAAACAGATTTACACCAAACCTGCAAAAGGCACCAAACCGACCTTATGGCTACCTCTCTGCCAAATTTCAAGTAATTCTGTTCAGCCGTTCGGGCTGTAGCTGCGACTAAAGTCCCTATGGAAAAATGCATTGGGAAAACGTGTTTTGGGACTCCCCCTTTTTCTCGGCCCCCGCTTGACGAATCACCCCGAGACTTTCAGGGTAAGAGCGGAGCAGAGCGCCCCATTAGTTTTGAAAATTTCGCGAAGATTCGTCAAACGGCGCCAAAGTTATTCAAAATAGAATTTTCAGATTTCCTATGGAAACACGGTCCTAACTATAACTATCTACTGGCGACCGCCAGTAGATAATATATATATATATATATATATATATATATATATATATATATATATATATATATATTCACTGAAAAAACCATAGGTTTCACACACGTTATAGTTAGGAATTAGCATTTAAAAAACCTTGCAAATTCACTGAAAAAACCATAGGTTTCACACATGTTATAGTTAGCGGAAATTTTACTAAAAAACCAATGAAATTCCCCCGTTATAGTTAGTGCAGGCAACTATAACTCACGCGACCGCAATCTTCTGCTGATGACATATGTGTCTTTATGAAAAAAAAATATTTGTA
Organism: Triturus cristatus; assembly: GCF_964204655.1. Taxonomy (NCBI): domain Eukaryota; kingdom Metazoa; phylum Chordata; class Amphibia; order Caudata; family Salamandridae; genus Triturus; species Triturus cristatus. The sequence goes on along the minus strand of NC_140593.1, from coordinate 105,327,135 downwards.
ATATATGTATAGCTAAAAATGTATGGAAGAAGACATGGGCAAATAAGTGTCTAAATACAGTGATGTAATATCTGACGTCATCAGCAGAGGATTGCGGTCGCGTGAGTTATAGTTGCCTGCACTAACTATAACGGGGGAATTTCATTGGTTTTTTATCAGTAAAATTTCCGCTAACTATAACATGTGTGAAACCTATGGTTTTTTCAGTGAATTTGCAAGGTTTTTTAAATGCTAATTCCTAACTATAACGTGTGTGAAACCTATGTTTTTTTCAGTGAATATATATACATATATATATATATATATATATATATATATATATCCACTCTCCAGAATGCTCCTTCTGACTGCTGGGACCCAAGGGAGCTTGCGCACACGCCGGTGGAGCACGCTGGAAATCCAGTATTCAGCAAATATCCAATATCATGCGCTCTCAATCTCAAAGAATCCACAAGGCAGTGCGGTAAAAGGGGTATTTATTCACAACGCGTTTCAACTACAAGAGTCAGAGTCTTGATCACGTGAATATTGGTGCTCGTGTTACTGACTGAATAAGTACTAATGGGCTATAGACATGAACAAGGGACCACTGCAAATCGTGCCTTATGACTGCGGCAGACATCTTAGAATGGTCTAAAACGTTACTGAAATACAGTACTGTACATCTGATTCTAACAGTATTAACGAAGATGTTGCAAATGTGGGGCAGATGGCATCATGGTCTCCTAATAAATTGTAAAAAGATGTAAATTGCAGCATATATACATTGTCAGAATGTTGATAATAATCTCACCAATTCCACAAATTAAATGCAATAAACATGAAAAAACGGCTAGTGGCAGTATACACAGACTTGCAATGTATCAATCCAAACAAAAATTGTCGTCTCCAAGACATAATCGTGGTGGATACGTGTCAGGTGTCCATTTGAAATACATCTGAAGCACACGATCCACAACCATACAGATGTCAACGAAAATACGTGACCCCAAAGGAATAGTCTGGGCATTCTTAAAGGTAACACGGTCGCCCTGTATATGATCTCGACCAAGCATAATAAACGGGCAAGTGCCCATGTACCCAATTTCTCCTCTCTCCAAACAGGGAATAGTAACAGATAAACCTCAATGAGCAATGCAAATGTTAAAAGTGGAGATGGAACAGAGTATGTGTTCCCCAAGTGGGGCTGACCGTGTTGGTAGACAGATGGTGGTCCAAAGTTCTTATATGCCCATTCTCACAGTACTAGTGGTGATGACAGTGATGATAAGGGGAAAAGGGTAGGATGCCCGTGCAAAGCGAGTGCCGGTGATGGGGCCCCTTCCTTTCTACCTGAAATAGAAATATACAAAAAGATTAAAATGATTAGAATACATAATCAAATACTTGAAGGCTGAAATTACAACTTGCAATTACATGTTGCTGCATCTGGTAATTCTAGTACATGTTCTTAAAAGGAAGAAGAGAGTGAGGAAAATAAGATGAAAAAGATGGAAAAGATGAAAAAGATATGACAAGATTAGAGAAAGGGGATAGAAGAACGAAAAACATAAAGAAACAACAGTAAATGACTATTTGACATGCAACTATTACATCTCAGATCGACTGAAGCTGTGCTGTTGCTCAATCATTCTCTCAAATGTATGGCCAATTCTTCGTCCTGGTTAAGACCCCCAGGATCCTTGGTCTGGAAATCCACAATATATTTAGATTCCCTTTGTCTCAGGCTCAGCACCCTGTCACCCCCCCTCGGGTTGCTCATGATTTGCTCCAAAATGAAAAATCTGAGTAAAGTGGGGTCAGAAAAATGATGATCTCTGTAGTGTCGTGCAACGGGATATTTTTCATCTGCATGCGTGATGGCCCTGCTGTGTTCAAGAACCCGCTTCTTAGCCTGGAGTGTGGTGCTACCTATGTACCAAAGCTTGCAAGGGCATTCGATAACATAAATGGCAAACGTGGTACTGCACGTGAGGAATTGTTCTATTTTCCTTTCCACCCCATTATATGAGGTTGTTTTACGAAACGTGCTTTGTTTACACGCCTTGCAGTGACCACAGGGAAAAAATCCCTGAAGGCCATGTGCATGTCTCTGGGGGTATGTGGTCACATCGCTGTGCACCAACATGTCCCTGATGTTTCTCCCTTTTCTGTACGTGATGCTGGGCCGGTTGGGAATACTAGTGCCAATCACATTGTCATTTTTCAGAATGTTCCAGTTCTTCACTAGGATGTTTTTAATGTTGTCAGAGTTGGTGTTAAATGTCATGATAATGCGTGTAGTGTCTTCATCTTCTGCCGTGGCCTGTGTGGGTTTGTCCAACAGCGTGGATACCCTCGAGATTCCATTCGCCCTGTCTCTCGCTCTGTGGAGTACCCAATTAGGGTATCCCCTATTTTTGAAACGTTCAAACATCTCCTGACTGACTTGAAGATAAGCTTCATCTGAATTACAATTCCTCCTCGCCCTCATCAATTCTCCGAAAGGAATACTCCATTTCAGGGTTTCAGGATGACTGCTGAGTGCGTGGAGGATGCTGTTGCCAGCTGTGGCCTTTCTGAAGAGTGTGGTACGTATTTGGTTGTCAACGATGTCAATCCTGACATCCAGATATTCGGCCCCTATGTTGCTAACATGCCCTGTGAGGACAATGTTATTGGGGTTCATGTTGAGACATTCGATGAATTCAAGTGCCTCTCCCTTGTCACCTTCCCAAATGATGAACAAATCATCTATGTACCGCATCCATGTGGTTACATGTTCAAGGTAATGTGCATACTCAGGTTTTGCCAATATGGTCTCCTCCCAACGCCCCATGAAGAGATTGGCGAAACTAGGGGCGAAGCATGAACCCATCGCGGTACCTGTCGTTTGTCTATACAAGGCCCCATCAAACAGAAAAATGTTGTGGGAGAGGCAGAAATTGATCATCTCCAACAGCATCTTGCTGTGTTCCCTGAGTCTGAGAGGTCTTCTATTCAGAAAATGGTCACATGCATCCAACCCCTGTTTGTGGTCTATGATGATATACAATGATTGGACATCGAGTGTGACGAGGAAAGAATCCTCGTCCCACTGGATCTCTTGAATTTTCTTGAGAAAATCTTTAGTGTCCTTCACATAACTGGGTAACGTCATTACAAAATCCCTCAGAAAGTGGTCCACATACTTGGAAACGTGTTCTGTCACGCTCCCTCTAGCTGACACAATGGGGCGCCCCGGGGGATCAGTAGGGTTTTTGTGTACTTTGGGAAGAAGATAAAGTACAGGGAGTACCGGATGGTCATTTTTAAAATATCTATATTCCTCCCATTCCAAAATCCCCTTGTCCTTCCACACTGTGAGCTTGTCCCATAGATCGATAATGCTCTGGTTTTATACTTCTGTGGAGACAGATATGTAGTTGTCTCAACATGGACCCCAATAACATTGTCCTCACAGGGCATGTTAGCAACATAGGGGCCGAATATCTGGATGGCAGGATTGACATCGTTTTACAACCAAATACGTACCACACTCTTCAGAAAGGCCACAGCTGGCAACAGCATCCTCCACGCACTCAGCAGTCATCCTGAAACCCTGAAATGGAGTATTCCTTTCAGAGAATTGATGAGGGCGAGGAGGAATTGTAATTCAGATGAAGCTTATCTTCAAGTCAGTCAGGAGATGTTTGAACGTTTCAAAAATAGGGGATACCCTAATTGGGTACTCCACAGAGCGAGAGACAGGGCGAATGGAATCTCGAGGATGTCCACGCTGTTGGTCAAACCCACACAGGCCACGGCAGAAGATGAAGACACTACACGCATTATCATGACATTTAACACCAACTCTGACAACATTAAAAACATCCTAGTGAAGAACTGGAACATTCTGAAAAATGACAATGTGATTGGCACTAGTATTCCCAAGCGGCCCAGCATCACGTACAGAAAAGGGAGAAACATCAGGGACATGTTGGTGCACATCGATGTGACCACATACCCCCAGAGACATGCACATGGCCTTCAGGGATTTTTTCCCTGTGGTCACTGCAAGGCGTGTAAACAAAGCACGTTTCTTAAAACAACCTCATATAATGGGGTGGAGAAGAAAATAGAACAATTCCTCACGTGCAGTACCACGTTTGCCATTTATGTTATCGAATGCCCTTGCAAGCTTTGGTACGTAGGTAGCACCACACTCCAGGCTAAGAAGCGGGTTCTTGAACACAGCAGGGCCATCACGCATGCAGATGAAAAATATCCCGTTGCACGACACTACAGAGATCATCATTTTTCTGACCCCACTTTACTCAGATTTTTCATTTTGGAGCAAATCATGAGCGACCCGAGGGGGGGTGACAGGGTGCTGAGGCTGAGACAAAGGGAATCTAAATATATTGTGGATTTCCAGACCAAGGATCCTGGGGGTCTTAACCAGGACGAAGAATTGGCCATACATTTGAGAGAATGATTGAGCAACAGCACAGCTTCAGTCGATCTGAGATGTAATAGTTGCATGTCAAACAGTCATTTACTGTTGTTTCTTTATGTTTTTCGTTCTTCTCTCCCCTTTCTCTAATCTTGTCATATCTTTTTCATCTTTTTCATCTTATTTTCCTCACTCTCTTCTTCCTTTTAAGAACATATACTAGAATTACCAGATGCAGCAACATGTAATTGCAAGTTGTAATTTCAGTCTTCAACTATTTGATTATGTATTCTAATCGTTTTAATCTTTTTGTATATTTCTATTTCAGGAGGAAAGGAAGGGGCCCCATCACCGGCACTCACTTTGCACGGGCATCCTACCCTTTTCCCCTTATCATCACTGTCATCACCACTAGTACTGTGAGAATGGGCATATAAGAACTTTGGACCACCATCTGTCTACCAACACAGTCAGCCCCACTTGGGGAACACATACTCTGTTCCATCTCCACTTTTAACATTTGCATTGCTCATTGAGGTTTATCTGTTACTATTCCCTGTTTGGAGAGAGGAGAAATTGGGTACATGGGCACTTGCCCGTTTATTATGCATGGTCGAGATCATATACATGGCGACTAGGGGTGGGCGGAATTTGCGAAATCCACTTTCGCAAATTATCGCGAAAATGTTAAAAATTATCGCAAACACGCGGAAATATCGCGAAGATGCGGAAGTTTTTTTCCCGCATGTTCGCGAGATTTTCTGCATGGTTGCGGCTCGCCAACTTACCCATGTGGTTGCTCGCGGGCGCGGCCATCTTGTTTTCAGTTGTCTCGCAGTGCATGATCGCGAGAAGAAAGACGTGATCGCGCGATGCATGACGTCACTGCGGGCGCGAACTATCGCGAGACAGCGCAAATGGCTAAAAACAATACAACATCTCATGGAGAACGCGACCGGATCAAGAAAACTTGTCGGCGAACGTAGGGATTCAGGTAAGGCGATCGCGCGCGTGCGAGAATGTATTATTTTACAGCGCGAGCAAGAACCAAATTATCGCTAAACTGCGGAATGCGGAAAGTTTGACATTTTCGCGCTTTCCGCGGAACGCGAAAATGTCAAATTATCGCAATTTCCGCGAATGGAACGAAATTTTAGCCCAGGCCTAATGGCGACCTTGTTACCTTTAAGAATGCCCAGACTATTCCTTTGGGGTCACGTATTTTCGTTGACATCTGTATGGTTGTGGATCGTGTGCTTCAGATGTATTTCACGTGGACACCTGACACGTATCCACCACGATTATGTCTTGGAGACGACAATTTTTGTTTGGATTGATACATTGCAAGTCTGTGTATACTGGCACTAGCCGTTTTTTCATGTTTATTGCATTTAATTTGTGGAATTGGTGAGATTATTATCAACATTCTGACAATGTATATATGCTGCAATTTACATCTTTTTACAATTTATTAGGAGACCATGATGCCATCTGCCCCACATTTGCGACATCTTTGTTAATACTGTTAAAATCAGATGTACAGCACTGTATTTCAGTAACGTTTTAGACCATTCTAAGATGACTGTCGCAGTCATAAGGCACGATTTGCAGTGGTCCCTTGTTCATGTCTATAGCCCATTAGTACTTATTCAGTCAGTAACACGAGCACCAATATTCACGTGATCAAGACTCTTGTAGTTGAAACGCGTTGTGAATAAACACCCCTTTTACCGCACTGCCTTGTGGATTCTTTGAGACTGAGAGCGCACGATATTGGATATTTGCTGAATACTAGATTTCCGGCGTGCTCCGCCGGCGTGTGCGCCAGCTCCCTCGGGTCCCAGCAGTCAGAAGGAGCATTCTGGAGAGTGGATTTCATATTGAGGATTGCATCGGAACGGCCGGAATCCGTAAATTGCAGAGGGACCGACATCACTGGCAACCCAATATTTGGAGGAGCACGTAGTTTGTAGGGTAAGTGCTTGACCCGTTCTGTCCGCCCCTAGGGAGGTGGGGGTGGGTGTCATTCTTGTGGCACTTTCGTCTCCCCTCCCGGGGCAGCGGCAGTGAGATCGCGCTTTTCCGATCACTTAAACACGTAGCGGCACTTTTGCCTTTGCCTCTGGGGTTGCGGCGGTTTACCTTCCCGCTTACTTTATCTGGACATCCCGCACCGCACGACTCGTTCACGGTGCTTTATTGGATGAACAAAGTATTTTCTTTGTATTTAGTGTATCAATACAGCCAACAGACACCACGAGAACACTGGCGTTCGTTTGATCAATTGGCCGTTCCGTTCTTTTCAACGAAAGCGCGTATATCGTGCATTTGGGAAACACGCCATCTTACCTGTGCAGAATTGATTAGGACAACGTGTTCGGCTTATGGTGAATCAAGGTGTGTAACCACCATGACTTAAGACACTGCTTAGTTTTGTCTGTTTGTGATTTGGTGGCTATGGAGCTTGCCAAATCCTTTCACTGAGTTCCTTACTTGGGGAAAACCAACGTGACAGTCAGACCCTGCTGAACCAGTATACACTTTTGATTACCACTACTTTTGATTATTACCATTAATACAATTTCCAGACATGTGAGCGAGCAGAGACATTTGACCGGCAGGAGCAACTTGTATTTTACAAGGGTACCAGTGATTCCACAAGTAAGTGGACACGTTATTAGGGTGTAGTGCTATGGAAGAAGAGGATGAACGTAGGGCAGCTGCTCTGGCTATTTTCACCAGGAAACCCAAGAGTTCGCTAGCTACTAAACCAGCAACTACATTGACGCTATCTGCAGATGATAAGATGGCGAAGCTTGATAAACTCAAAAAGACGGAAATCTCAAAGTGGTGGGAGGCCATTTCGTTACAAAATTATATTGATCAACAAATGGTGCCCAGGGGTTTGAGGATATTTATAACACCTACATACGAGACACCAAATCCAGCAATGTTATCCGAATGGTCGGAAAACTCAACCGTAAGCTCTAGGAGAATGCTTGAGATTTTAGTTAAATATGCCTGGGTTGACAGGGAGGCTATTCTCAAGCAGATACAAGAGATTACTGAAGAACTGAGAGCACTAACAGATAAAGAGACAGTGGAGAAAACTCACAGAGTATGAAAGAGCGCCTGAAAAAACATGAAGAAGAAATTAAAGCGCAAAAGGAGAGAAAAATGAATAGAGACTATAACGACTACGAGAGTGGGAGAATTCTCACCTTCAGTCGCAAGTACGACCATCTCTACGAAAATATTGAGAAACCAATGGTAACGAGGGAAGAGAGAGAAATAGACCAGATAACACCGACTTCCACGGCTAGTGAGACAGAGTCCGACATCTCGGCTGAAGACACGATTAGTCTCGATCCCACAAACCGACAAGTGAATTTTTTGGAGGAGTACCGCCACCTGCGCCGGAGCAGGCGGACAACGAAGGAGGCTCCGGCGAAGAACACATCAGGATGGAGGGGACGGGGAAGAGGCAGCGGACGAGGAAGCACGGAAATAGAAGGAAGAGACTTCAACAACGATGGGAGAAGAGGCAGAGCAAGGGGCGGCATGGGAAACTACAGAACTCGCTCCAGAAGGATGCGCTGATGGATGTGGAAATGGTAAATAGAACCATCATTAATTTATCTAACAGAATTATGACGGATCTGGAAAAAAGGACCTTATGCCTTGGTCTGTCATTCTGTCCATCAAGGCCGTTTAACTACACAGAGGCCAGGATAGACTTGTTCAAGTTCATCAGAAAGTTGAAATTAAAAAAATGGCACGCTCTAAAAAGATTGGGTGACAGCAATAGGTTAAAATCTCCCACCTATAGACGCCAGGATGAGATCACCACTGGTGATATGGACACCTTGATTAACCTGATTGAATTGGAGCAAGAGGGTTCGGGTGAAACCAGAGGGTTTAACAATAATCCTGCTAACCCATGTGGTGGTGACAACCATTATGCTAGCAACACCCAGTTCTTGGACAATTTTGGGGTGATCACTGATGACAGTTCACTTTCAGGTTTCAAACCAAAGTCCACATTTCTTCCCTCTCTACCACATGATAACATAGATACTTTTCATGACTGTGTCTCCAAATCTTTGTGTAATTTTAGAACAAAGAAGAACAACTTCAAGTTTAACAATCTGTCTCATGACCAAAGGCAGGCCCTCCAGGATCTCGCCAATGACACGAGTGTGGTGGTACGTCCCGCAGACAAGGGTGGCAACATAGTTATTTTGAACAGAGCCAATTATGTGGCTGAAGCACAAAAGCAGTTGGGGGATCCCAACAACTACATATCTGTCTCCACAGAAGTATACAACCAGAGCATTATCGATCTATGGGACAAGCTCACAGTGTGGAAGGACAAGGGGATTTTGGAATGGGAGGAATATAGATATTTGAAAAATGACCATCCGGTACTCCCTGTACTTTATCTTCTTCCCAAAGTACACAAAAACCCCACTGATCCCCCGGGGCGCCCCATTGTGTCATCTAGAGGGAGCGTGACAGAACACGTTTCCAAGTATGTGGACCACTTTCTGAGGGATTTTGTAATGACGTTACCCAGTTATGTGAAGGACACTAAAGATTTTCTCAAGAAAATTCAAGAGATCCAGTGGGACGAGGATTCTTTCCTCGTCACACTTGATGTCCAATCATTGTATACCATCATAGACCACAAACAGGGGTTGGATGCATGTGACCATTTTCTGAATAGAAGACCTCTCAGACTCAGGGAACACAGCAAGATGCTGTTGGAGATGATCAATTTCTGCCTCTCCCACAGCATTTTTCTGTTTGATGGGGCCTTGTATAGACAAACGACAGGTACTGCGATGGGTTCATGCTTCGCCCCTAGTTTCGCCAATCTCTTCTTGGGGCGTTGGGAGGAGACCATATTGGCAAAACCTGAGTATGTACATTACCTTGAACATGTAACCACATGGATGCGGTACATAGAGGATTTGTTCATCATTTGGACAGGTGACAAGGGAGAGGCACTTGAATTCATCGAATGTCTCAACATGAACCCCAATAACATTGTCCTCACAGGGCATGTTAGCACCATAGGGGCCGAATATCTGGATGTCAGGATTGACATCGTTGACAACCAAATACGTACCACACTCTTCAGAAAGGCCACAGCTGGCAACAGCATCCTCCACGCACTCAGCAGTCATCCTGAAACCCTGAAATGGAGTATTCCTTTCGGAGGATTGATGAGGGCGAGGAGGAATTGTAATTCAGATGAAGCTTATCTTCAAGTCAGTCAGGAGATGTTTGAAAGTTTCAAAAATAGGGGATACCCTAATTGGGTACTCCACAGAGCGAGAGACAGGGCGAATGGAATCTCGAGGGTATCCACGCTGTTGGACAAACCCACACAGACCACGGCAGAAGATGAAGACACTACACGCATTACCATGACATTTAACACCAACTCTGACAACATTAAAAACATCCTAGTGAAGAACTGGAACATTCTGAAAAATGACAATGTGATTGGCACTAGTATTCCCAACCGGCCCAGCATCACGTACAGAAAAGGGAGAAACATCAGGGACATGTTGGTGCACAGCGATGTGACCACATACCCCCAGAGAAATGCACATGGCCTTCAGGGATTTTTTTCCCTGTGGTCACTGCAAGGCGTGTAAACAAAGCACGTTTCGTAAAACAACCTCATATAATGGGGTGGAGAAGAAAATAGAACAATTCCTCACGTGCAGTACCACGTTTGCCATTTATGTTATCGAATGCCCTTGCAAGCTTTGGTACATAGGTAGCACCACACTCCAGGCTAAGAAGCGGGTTCTTGAACACAGCAGGGCCATCACGCATGCAGATGAAAAATATCCCGTTGCACGACACTACAGAGATCATCATTTTTCTGACCCCACTTTACTCAGATTTTTCATTTTGGAGCAAATCATGAGCAACCCGAGGGGGGGTGACAGGGTGCTGAGCCTGAGACAAAGGGAATCTAAATATATTGTGGATTTGCAGACCAAGGATCCTGGGGGTCTTAACCAGGACGAAGAATTGGCCATACATTTGAGAGAATGATTGAGCAACAGCACAGCTTCAGTCGATCTGAGATGTAATAGTTGCATGTCAAACAGTCATTTACTGTTGTTTCTTTATGTTTTTCGTTCTTCTCTCCCCTTTCTCTAATCTTGTCATATCTTTTTCATCTTTTCCATCTTTTTCATCTTATTTTCCTCACTCTCTTCTTCCTTTTAAGAACATGTACTAGAATTACCAGATGCAGCAACATGTAATTGCAAGTTGTAATTTCAGCCTTCAAGTATTTGATTATGTATTCTAATCATTTTAATCTTTTTGTATATTTCTATTTCAGGAGGAAAGGAAGGGGCCTCATCACCGGCACTCACTTTGCACGGGCATCCTACCCTTTTCCCCTTATCATCACTGTCATCACCACTAGTACTGTGAGAATGGGCATATAAGAACTTTGGACCACCATCTGTCTACCAACACGGTCAGCCCCACTTGGGGAACACATACTCTGTTCCATCTCCACTTTTACCATTTGCATTGCTCATTGAGGTTTATCTGTTACTATTCCCTGTTTGGAGAGAGGAGAAATTGGGTACATGGGCACTTGCCCGTTTATTATGCATGGTCGAGATCAAATACAGGGCGACCTTGTTACCTTTAAGAATGCCCAGACTATTCCTTTGGGGTCACGTATTTTCGTTGACATCTGTATGGTTGTGGATCGTGTGCTTCAGATGTATTTCACATGGACACCTGACACGTATCCACCACGATTATGTCTTGGAGACGACAATTTTTGTTTGGATTGATACATTGCAAGTCTGTGTATACTGGCACTAGCCGTTTTTTCATGTTTATTGCATTTAATTTGTGGAATTGGTGAGAACATTCTGACAATGTATATATGCTGCAATTTACATCTTTTTACAATTTATTAGGAGACCATGATGCCATCTGCCCCACATTTGCGACATCTTTGTTAATACTGTTAAAATCAGATGTACAGCACTGTATTTCAGTAACGTTTTAGACCATTCTAAGATGACTGTCGCAGTCATAAGGCACGATTTGCAGTGGTCCCTTGTTCATGTCTATAGCCCATTAGTACTTATTCAGTCAGTAACACGAGCACCAATATTCACGTGATCAAGACTCTTGTAGTTGAAATGCATTGTGAATAAACACCCCTTTTACCGCACTGCCTTGTGGATTCTTTGAGACTGAGAGCGCACGATATTGGATATTTGCTGAATATATATATATATATATAAATATAAATATATATAGATTCACTGAAAAAACCATGGGTTTCACACACGTTATAGTTAGGAATTAGCATTTAAAAAACCTTAGAAATTCAGTGAAAAAACCATAGGTTTCACACACGTTATAGTTAGGAATTAGCATTTAAAAAACCTTAGAAATTCAGTGAAAAAACCATAGGTTTCACACATGTTATAGTTAGCTGGACATTTTACTCGTAAAAAACCAATGAAATTGCCCCGTTATAGTTAGTTCAGCTAACTATAACTCGCGCGCCCGCAATGCACTGCTGATGACGTCACATATTACATCACTCATGACATGGTCAGTGACATCACTCATGACATCACTGATGACATCTCAAATGACATCACTGATGACATCATCCAGTGAATGTGTATTTTTCTGAAAATTAAATATGTTTTATATATGTATATCTCAAGGACGATGGAAGAATAAATGGGTATATAAGTGTCTAAATGGATGATTTGTTTTTGAAAAATTGATTGTATAACTGACTGATTAAGTGTATCTTAGTGAATACATGGCTTAGTGAGTAATGTTTAAATATGTAAATATCTGTATCAGTCTCTCACTTTGTGTATAAGTGGCTGCATGGGTTGGTGAGTAGCTACATGGGTGTCTATATAGGTTATTAGTTGGTTGTTTGAGTATCAGTCTGAGTGTCTGCATGGTTCGGTGGGGGGTATTACGTAGTGCATAGGTGCATGAATGAGTGACTCACTGTTTGTATGTGTTGAACAGAGCATGTGTGCAGGACTGCATGGGTGGATGAGTGTGTGTATGGGTGTGTTAGTGAGTGAATGACTGTCTCAATAGTGTCTTTATGAGTAACTACATATGTTTAAAACTAGTATATGTGACTATTGGTGTATATATGTGAGTATATGTGAGAGATTGAAAGAGTTCCTGTATGAATAAGTATGTGTTTCTATAAGTGATTGTTTAAAAGACTAAGTATGTGTAAGTTTCCGTAGAAGTAAGTGTGGTGGTGTGTGTATAACTGTATATGCAAGTAAATGTATGTTTGATTCTTTATTAGCATGAGTGACTATGTGTGTGAGTTGCTCTATGGATGAGTGGCATTGTGTAACAGGATGTATAGGTGTATGAGTACATATGATGAGTGAGTACATGTATGAGTGACTGTATTGGACTGTTGGTGAATGAGTGGATGTGTATGTGGATCTTAGAATTACTGAAGAGGTTGTTGTAACTGTTATTGGTATGTCCATTGTTTTGTAAATTTTAGTCTCTATTTTTGAATGTGTGTGTCAAAGGTTATATTAGGGGAAGAGGAGGTCTGCCACTCTATCACAAGGATGATGTCATCAGTGATGTCATCAGTGATGTCATTTGAGATGTCATCAGTGATGTCATGAGTGATGTCACTGACCATGTCATGAGTGATGTAATATGTGACGTCATCAGCAGTGCATTGCGGGCGCGTGAGTTATAGTTAGCTGAACTAACTATAACGGGGCAATTTCATTGGTTTTTTACGAGTAAAATGTCCAGCTAACTATAACATGTGTGAAACCTATGGTTTTTTCACTGAATTTCTAAGGTTTTTTAAATGCTAATTCCTAACTATAACGTGTGTGAAACCTATGGTTTTTTCACTGAATTTCTAAGGTTTTTTAAATGCTAATTCCTAACTATAACGTGTGTGAAACCCATGGTTTTTTCAGTGAATTTGCAAGGTTTTTTAAATGCTAATTCCTAACTATAACGTGTGTGAAACCTATGGTTTTTTCAGTGAATTTGCAAGGTTTTTTAAATGCTAAGTTACTTTACGCCATTCGTGGCGTGCGCGCCCACTTAACGCCACCAAAAGCACAGGGGGTGGGGTCAATGTGGATAGTGGTTTTTTATTTCGATTTTATAATTTTATTATAATTTAATGCAATTTTTTTTTATTTCATTTTTTGTAAGCCTTTTTTTAATAATTTATGTACTATATCCTGCATTATCGAAAGGTTTTTTTTTATGCATTTTTTTCCGTGCGCGTACGGTAAGCTGACGCTACGCGCTTGTAAAATACGCGTACGGTAAGCTGACGCTACGCGCTCTGGACGTAATTAGTGCAGCGCGCCTACGTGATACGTGCGTGCTGTACGCGTATACCCGGAAGCAACGTCGCGTTACGCAGGGGCATGTAATGCGCATGCGCGATACGTGATACGTGCGTGCCGTACGCGTACACCCGGAAGCAACGTCGCGGTTACGCAGGGGCGTGTAATGCGCATGCGCGATACGTGATACGTGCGTGCCGTACGCGTACACCCGGAAGCAACGTCGCGGTTACGCAGGGGTGTGTAATGCGCATGCGCGAAAGTGACGTAAGCGCTGCGTAAGCGCACCGTAAGCGTCACGTGCGCGCACGGTAGGTCATGTGACTTACAAAGAACACTTTTTATTGGTTGAAATTACTTTCACTTCCAGAAACTTCCCACACCACACCCCTTCCCCTCTTTACTGCTTGAAAGAACACTTTTCATTGGTTGATACTACTTTCAGTTCCAGATTCTTCCCACACCACACCCATTCCCCTCATTTCTGCTTGTGATTCTCTAGGAGCAGGAGCTGGATTGACATTGGGATACAATGGCAGAACAGCACACCTCTTCTGAGAGTGAGGCCAGCAGCACCACCATGATCCAGAGAAGGAGGAAACAAAAGACTTCTTTTGTATGGGAGTATTTCACTTTTCCAGAGGGGGAGAAAAAGGTCAATGCTCCAAAGGTCACTTGCATACTTTGTGATCGTGTTTTATCAAGAGGAAATCCAAGTAGGAAATATTCCTTTGGAAATCACTCTATGATGAGACACCTTCAGGACAAACACCCAAGGACCTTTGCTCAACATACTGGAGAAAACTCTTCAGTAAGTCACCAGAGCCCAGCCTCAGATGCTCAGCCGAGTACATCATCGGCAGCTCAGCTGAGCCCTCCTTCGGTTGTTGGAGCATCACCTTCTTCTTTTCCTTTGGACATCAACCCTCGATTTGCGAGTGTTGAAATGAGGTGTACAAAATGTGGTGGTCTTATTGTTTTTGGGGAGGTCAGTCTTCCCCTTATTAACAATAAGATAGACCAGCATGTTTGTAGACGCTCATAATACTCCCATTCTTTCTTTCCTCCATCCCTGTATGAACCCAACGGCTCTTATAAGAGCCAACCTTACCTCACAATTTTTTTTATTTTTTTTTAAGCTTTCCTTTTCGCAAAATTTTTTTTCCGTGCGCGCACGGTACGCGGAATTCCGCGAATTTCGCGGAATTCCGCAGGTCGCCGTGCGCGTACGCTACGCGCATACGGCGATTTTTCGAAAAATAATTTTTTTTTATTTTTGCCCTTGAGGGTCCTTCTGGGACCCCCTGACCAAGGCTAGGGGGTCAGGAACTGTCGAGCCTGCCCCCTTTTCACATTATCCACCTTTTTTATTCACCCCCCCTGACAGTTCGAGAGAGAAAATGGCGGCCGCCGCTTCCTGGTTTCGGCCGATTCGAATGTTTACTAAGATCTAACAGCCAATCAGAATCGCGCTCGCGCACGGCACCGTACGCGTACCGTAAGCTTACCGTAAGCGCACGGTAAGCGCACCGTAAGCTTCCACAGATATATATATTGATTTAAAGGCTATTTTCTCAGGATCTACTGAACAGATTTACACCAAACCTACAAAAGGCACTTCCTTGACCTGAGGACTACCTCTCTGCCAAATTTCTAGTAATTCTGTTCAGCCTTTCGGGCTGTAGCTCGTTCTAAAGGTCCTATGGAAAAATGCATGGGAAAAACGCGTTTTGGGACCCCCCTTTTATCTCAGCCCCCGCTTGACGAATCCCCCCGAGACTTTCAGAGTAGGAGCGGAGCGTAGCGCCCCACCTATTTTGAGAAATTCGCGAGGATTCGTCGACCGGCGCCAAAGTTATTCAAAATAGAATGTTGAGGTTTTCCTATGGAAAAGGGGTCCTAACTATAACTACCTACTGGCGACCGCCAGTAGGTAATATATATATATATATATATATATATATATATATATATATATATATCCAAACGAATCTCATCCTTTACGAAAGAGCAGAGACCCCAGCAGGAAACGTCATGGAAGCGTTTATTGAACAAAGATGACATGGCGAATGCATTTCGGCATAATGTTGCCTTCCTCAGCGCCCAAGTTCACAGGTGGCTTCCCTCATAGTCCGGTAAATGTTCCTGCCGCCTTTATTGGTCATCCAAAAGGCTCCGCCCTCTGAAATGAAACTCCCCCTGTATGTAGTTCTCTAGGTGGCCGAGAACTCCAACTACCAGCATGCAGTGCTCCGCTTCAGGTAGGTGATGGGTGGGGAGATTGTTTGGACCAAGTGATCGGGCGGGATGCAGGGTTCCGATATGAATGACAGCCAAAATGTCCTGCTTGTGATGTCGATAAAGCGCTTCTTTGGGTCCCCGCACCACTTCAGACCCAAATCTCGGGAACTTCATCAACAGGGGCAGCTATGTAAAATACACGCCGCCCAATGCGAGGTAGGATCACCACACATATATATATATATATATATATATATATATATGTATACATAGTTCAAAGCAGTAAACCTTAAATATTTTAGTATATAACATTACTATAATTGTAAATTACAGATATTCCAATAATGCTTAAAAAAATAAATATATATGTGTGCATATTTCTCCCACAAAGTCAGGTGAATAGATAAGAAAGAACTAAGGTCATTGGGTTTTGACACGTCATGTTTACATGACCGGGAGTATCTCTCACGAAAAATTTCAGTATTACATATGACTTTGGCTTGGGAAAAGGATAAACACTACCCTTATATAGATAGGTTACCAAGTCACTTTTTACGACGTGAGGTGCTAAGAGTGCGAATGGGGATAAACCCCTGTTATATGAATAATGGGGTGAAAAATCTCATGATAGATCTTAGGGGAAAATGCACTTGCACTTTGGGGACCCCCTGTGATATTGTACACATTTTATTGGATTGTATGAAATTTTTAGATTTACGAAAGGAGATTCTACGCCCAATATTTATAAAATACAGAACAATGAGTAGGACGCAAGCTGTCGAACTTTTAACGGAAATGAGGAATTTAGATATAGCTTGCGCCATGGGGAAATTTATGTGTAAGGTCAAAGCGATTCTTAATGGCTCAGAGTAACCCTTGTATGGGTATGCTAACGTTGTCATGAGATGGCACAACGAAAAGACATCAGTCCTGTAATTGATCTATTGGAAATATCGGATGTAAAGGTACAAACGCGTGAATCACCTGGTTTTATTAATTTTAGAATATTTTATAGGATATGTATGATTTTAGCCATGATGAATATGTGATATATTTTATATATGTATTTTAATAGACGAAATAGATATAATGTACACTTTTATGGTTGTAACAAACTAAATAAAGTTAAATTGACTGACTGACTGACAAAGTCCGGTAGAACGGGGCTCGAACTTGAGGCGGTCCTGAACGGATCCCGGAAATCTCTCAAATTCACCACACTTATTCCTCATTTAAAGAATAAAGTTCAGGACACTTCCACAGTGCTCAAATACTATTTATTGCAGACACGGTAGGCTCAGACTGACGCGTTTCATCTTTACGGCTTTTTCACGGTAAGGGAAGACATGTTACACTTCCGTATTCATACAATCGTGAAGTGTCCTGAACTTTATTCTTTGAATAAGGAATAAGTGTGGCGAATTTGAGAGATTTCCGGGATCCGTTCAGGAACACCGCAAGTTCGAGCCCCATCCCGGACTTTGTGGGAGAATTGAATTGTAAGTTCGGGGCTGTCCTCCAACTACTCCCAAAACTTTTACTGGTGCAAAGAAGACTCTCCATTTTGCCAGGATTGTGGTTTGGAGTGGGAGCGGTGATACCACCGGGAAGGGAGAAGCCGAGGCGTTACATTGAGTGCCAGCGGCATCGTGAAAAATCGTAAGTGCAACGCGAATGTGGGAGGAGCAGATGAGAACCGAAGTGATCGAAGGATTCTTTGGGGTTTCAGCGGCATTACCGCGACAAAGCGGCACAGAAGATTAACACAACCGGGGTTCACCTAACAGAGGGAGGAAGCGGAATGGAAGGTGTTGACTTATAAATCGAAGTACCCCAGACCACACCACAGTGCATGTAGCATGCATCTGGACATGCGGCACATTTATAATTTAATCAATATAACACCATTGCAGCAAGTATGGCCTCAAGAATGGTGGCAAAAAGGAAGGAAAAGTCTAATCGGCTGTTTTTTACCCAGGCGCCTAATGGTGATACCGCATCAAACCTGGCGAGAAAAGAACATTCAGTTATGAACAACGAGGTACAAGCACAACTTCTGTTTGATAAATTGGAGAAATTATATCGGAAAGAAATGTCCAAATGGTGGGAGGCTGAGTCCCTGCAAAAATACATTGATGTAGGGCGGGTCCCTAGAGGACTTTGAATATATACAATTCCAACATACGAAAACCCTGATCCAGATATTCTGGAAGAACGGCAGGGAATTCGAAGGAATGCTCTAGTGTTATGATGCGCATTTTAATAAAATATGCCTTAAAAGATTGAGCTAAACTACTTGGAGAAATTGATACACTTACCACAGAATTATCTTTGCTTGTTTCTAAAGAAAGTTTGGAGGAATTTATGGCTAAATTACAAATCCGCTTATCTAAATTAGAAGAAGACATCACAGCTAAAAAACAAAGAAAGTTTATAAGAGACTTTAAAGACTATTCTTCAGGAAGAACACTAACCTTCCATAAGAAATATGACCACCTATTCATAGAAGGCAGTGAAGCACAACAGGTGCAGAATGTTGGTGGTACTACAAGTAACAATGGAGAAGAAATTGTAATGGAGGAAAATGATGTATCAAGTAACACGTCTGACGTGTCAGTGGAAAGATTAAGCCAACAACCATCTACCAGTAATCAACCAAGAAACAACTTCCTCAAACAGTTCCAAATGTTAAATAAAGCAAAGCAAGGCCAACAAAATCAACAATATGTGGAGCAGGATTTTCAGCGAGCCCGGGGACGCAGCGTACGTGGCAGAACCAGAGGAATAAGAGGAACAAGAAAGCAAGGCGGAGACGGAAGGGAAGATTCAAACAAACCGCCGCCAATGGTGACTCGAGCAAAGAGGGGGATGAAATGACGGTGATCAATCTATCCAAACGTGAGTTTACAGCTATTGACACTGATTTATTAACCCGGGGACTTTCATTCTGCCCCACTATGAAAATGGACTATGTGCAAACGCGCATTGATATATTTTGTTTCTTGAGAAAGCTAAAATTAAAACAATGGTTTCATTTACATAAACCAAGAATGAAAGAATCAAGTGATGCAACACCAACTGATGTATTTCGGATGTGGAAACCTTACGTACTGTGGCATCTTTCAATGCCAATATTGATTGTGATGAAGACCCTTTGACAACTCTTGAAAACTTGGATATAAGGGTTGATAGAGCAGGGTTAAGTGGATTTAAACCTAAATCCACATTTTTACCATTAGTACATTGTGATGCACTGGAGGTGTTTGAAAAAAGTGTAGTAAAGGATTTGAAAAAGATGCGGTATTCTGGTAAACATCAAGCTAAACGTAATATCAACTTGGCCCAGACCACAGCATTGGATAACCTCAGTAATGACCAAACTATAGTCATTAGACAATTAGATAAGGGAGGCAATGTTGTGATCTGGGCCAAGGAGGATTATCTAAAAGAAGGGCAACGTCAGTTGGATGATCAGTTATGCTATCAACCTTCGTTTAAAACAGAAATATTGATTTCAAATGTGAGGTATAATGAAATGCTTATTGAATGGAAGGATCAAGGCCTATTGGAGTGGGAGGAGTTTGTAGTTTGAGATGTAAACATGCTAAAACTCCAATATTATACTTGCTCCCTAAATTGTATAAAAATCCTGTTAATCCACCGGGTAGGCCAATAGTATCCTCCATGGGTTCACATTTAGAAATGACATCAAAATATATAGATTTCTTTTTAAGAACTTTTGTGACTGCTTTGCCAACATATTTAAGAGATACTATGCACTTTTTGAATATCATAGATGGTCTTCAATGGGAACCTGACTATTTGTTGATTACTCTAGATGTGACTAGTTTACACACATCAATCAGACATGATTTAGGGATACAAGCAGTATGTCATTTCCTACGAGCTAGACCAATATCTCTGTTCCAACATACAGAAATGCTGCTGCAAATGATACAATATTGTCTATCCAACAATTTTTTCTACTTTGATGGGAAAGTGTACAAACAGATACAAGGGACAGCAATGGGCACCTGCTTCGCCCTCAGCTATGCAAATCTTTTCATGGGCTGGTGGGAGGAGCAGGTGTCCGGCTGTTGGGACAAGCATAGAGAACAAATAGTCCTATGGACTAGATTCATCGATTATATTTTTCTAATATGGAAAGGTGATGAATCTAGTGCATTAACATTCATATCGTCCCTGAACAAAAACACACTGAATATAGAACTCACATCCCATATGAGTAAGGACAAGATTGTGTTTTTGAATGTGGAGGTATTGGTACAAGGAACCTGTTGATTATAAGACTCCACAGAAATACTGTGGGAAATAGTCTTTTATTTACCTCTAGTGCTCACCCATATAATCTAATTCAAAGTATACCATATGGAGAGTTGATTAGAGCCAAACGTAACAGCAGCACAGACAGAGAATTCAAGTTAGAACAAAAAATAATGTGTAAAAGATTTGAAGCACGTGGTTATACTAAGAAAATAATACAAGCAGCGGTAGACAAGGTATGTAAATTACAAAGATCATCACTGCTAAATCCTAAATCTGAAGTTAACATCTAATTAGAAAATCAAATCAGATTCATTACAACATATTCAAGCCAGGCATATAAAGTAAGAACATTACAAAATCGTAATTGGCAGATATTGAAAACTGATGTGGTTCTAGATAAATATCTCAGTGAAGAGCCACAAATAACATTTAGGAGCGGGAGTTCCCTCAAAGATGTACGAAGTAAAAATGCAGTCACATCTGAAATTGTGGATCGAAAACAGAACTGTACAGGATTTGAATGTTGCATGCATTGCAAGGCGTGTGTTATTAGTAGAAATTGCATCAAAATCAGGGCACCCAATAGTAGGGATTTTTTGATTAAAGGAAGCTACAATTGCAATACTGAATTTTGAGTTTATTGTTTGATCTGCCCGTGCAAAAAGTATTACATAGGCAGTACCATACACAGAGCCAGGAAAAGGATCCTAGAGCACAAGCGGGCTATACGTAATAACAACAAACAATATCCAGTAACCCGACACTTTAAAAGTACTAATGCACAAAATGACAAACTTTTTTGTGATATTAGATGCGATACCTATACAAGCCAGGGGAGGTGATAGAGAACGCCAGCTGAGAGTCCTAGAATCTAAATATATGGTCGATTTTGAGACATTATTTCCTTTAGGGCTTAATTCCAGCGAAAAAATGGCCATTCATTTAGGTTGATCTATTATTCAACAGGTTAGATCATATCTGTAACATGAAATGAAAAGTCAACTGATTGAGTGTACAGTGTTGGAAGTTTTCTTCCTTTCAATTTAATGTATGTTTTTAACTGTATCAAAAGATTTTTAGAATTTTGTTTACACTGTTATATGTATTTCTTTTTGTAAACAGGATCTGGCAGGAATTCTTAGCATCACATAACAACTGTTAACAAAGCTATAAGATCAGAGGATCGCCTTAATTATAGAAGGTTTAATGGGACTATTGCGATATATTACCTGCCCACTTGGGCATGAAGGAATGCAGTAACTGTATGAATTAAGACTGGACACTTTATGCCCACTGGGGCGGGATTGAACATATAAAGAGTAATTGTATTGAAAAGTAATTTACTCGGCTACTTATGAAAATGCACTGAGGCAATACTGTTACTTACAGCTGTAAAAATGTTGATATTGGTATCTTGCAGTTTTCCAAACCGCCTACATTTTGTGGTTTTGAATTAAGTAAACAGATCACAAGAGCACTGATTTTTCTGGTTTAAGTTCCATGTTTCTTTAAATAGCGCTCGTGAATTTGCATATGCACTTTATTAAATGGTGCTTCCATCAAATGGTAGATGTGTTCTTATATGAATATTTTTAAGCGTAATAGAACAGAAATGCAGTATGGTAAATACAACTTTATTGACACATTTTGTCTCTGTAACATGGAATTGAATACCAGTTAAAGATGGTGCACATGTATTTCTTTGAAACAATGTGCAGATCCTGTTTCTATGTTCACATCACGATTGTATGAATACGGAAGTGTAACATGTCTTCCCTTACCGTGAAAAAGCCGCGAAGGTGAAACGCGTTGGTCTGAGGCTATCGTGTCTGCAATAAATAGTATTTGAGCACTGTGGAAGTGTCCTGAACTTTATTATTTGAATAAGGAATAAGTGTGGCGAATATATGTACATATATATATATATATATATATATATATATATATATATATATATCTCCAAAAATTAAAAACTTTACACAGTCAGTGCTGCCGCACCTCACGTCCCGGGTGCATAACTCCTGCAGTGGTGAGCCGCAACACATGAAGCCACACAAATGATCCGTAATCTCTGATCAAAAAATAAATATATATGTTGGACTTGGCCCTTTTTGCAGGGTCATCCCTGAACTTGGTTGTGCCACCCACAGAAGCAGCCTGTTAAAGTGTGTCTAAGGCTTGCCGTTGCAGAGCCTGTGTGCAGTCTGGTACTGCCATGCTGACTGGGTAAGTGCACCCACTTGCCAGTCCCTAAACCTTCCCTTTTCTTCATATCAGACACCCCTATGATAGGTCCAATGGCAGGGTGCATTGTAAGTATAAGGTAGGACAAGCCCTGATGTGTGTGGCATGTCCTAATAGTGAATTAGAGCCATTTTCGTTTTTCACTATTGCAAGGCTACCTATTCCCCATAGGCCAGAATGGGCAGTATGATTATTACATCCTATAATCCTAACTGACTCGGGAACATGGTAGAAATTCGAGTTTAGTATGCCTGAACTCAGAATGATAAAATACATCTTTTAGTGATGTTGGTTTTAACATTCTGTGTTTGAAAATACCACTTTTAGAAAGTAGGTATTTTCTTGTCTAACCATCCAGGCCTGCCTCTGCTAGGTTGGGTATTCCTTGTCTGGAGTTTGAGTGACAGGGGCTGGGGAATTCCAGGGGCTGGGAAATTCCCGGAGACAGGGTGAGTCAGCACAGGGCTGAATAGAGAGATCTCCATGTAGATAGGTGGGAGGAGTTGCACCTGGGACCGGAATAGGGCTGTGCTTTCCCTCCATAATACTGGCTCCACCTCCTGTGGTGCGTCTGATGTCTCTGCCCTGCACTGTGAAAGGAAAGAATGAGTCATGTCATTAAAGTGCTCCAGGACTGACCAGAACTGGTTTGAACTAGGCAAAGGCATCTCTGCCTTCAGAGAACAAAGAGAAACTGTGTATAAAAAGGGGACCCAGACCCCAGAACTTTAAATCACTTTGGGAAACAAAAAGAAACCTTTGCTGAGGAGTGGAGCCAGAAGAGACGGAGGAGAGACTATCCCTAAGCTGAAGTGCTGCTTGGGGGATTGGCCTGCAGTGGTTGCCTGACTGCCAAAGAAAGGAGAAAGGACTTTGTGTGCATTTTCATTCAACTTCTGTAAGGATCTCCAAGGGCTTGGAAAAGAGCTTGCCTCCTGCTGAAGTCTCAGGGACAACAGACTTCAACCACCAGCTCCCCAGAGTTCTTTGGAAGTGCCTGCGGATGTTTTGTGCCTTCTGAGGGAATGCGTGTCGTAAGGAGCTGGAAACGTGACTCACGGAGAAGAAGCGTATCGCCGTCGCAGCCGTTGCGTCGCATCACTGAACAAGGGTGTCGCTGCTGTAGCTGTCTCATTGTACCACACCACGAGAAGCGTCCCGCAATACAGAAGAAGCGCGTCGTTGTCGCAGCCGCTGCCGTCTCATCACTGAATAAGGGTTTCACCGCTGTAGCTGTCGCATTGCACCGCATCCTGAGAAGAGTCTCGCATCGAGGAAGAAGCGTGTCGCCGTCGCAGCCGCTGCCGTCGCATCGTAGATGTCGCTGCTGTAGCTGTCACATTGCACAGCATCAAGAAAAGCGCCTTGCATCCACGGAGAAGCGTGCCGCCGTCGGAGCTGCTGCCGTCGCATCACTGAACAAGGGTTTCGCCGCTGCAGCTGTCGCATCGAGTGGAAGCGCCTCGCATCATCGGAGAAGAGTGTTGTGGATTTTTGTTGTTTACGGTCTTGTGTTAAATCTATATAAAGAATACTTATTTTTTATATAAAACCTGTGTGGTGTCCATCTGTAGTGTTGTCACTTGATTACTGTATGTGTTCACAAATGCTTTACACACTGCCTCTGAGATAAGCCTGTCTGCTCGTGCCAAGCTACCAAGGGGGTGAGCAGGGGTTATTTTAGGAGTGTACCCCCTTACCCTGACTAGAGGCAAGGGTCCCTATTTGTCACAAGTGCATACCTGTGTCAACTAGAGACCCCCAAATCTAACAATATGTATAGATGAAAATCCTACAAATTCACGGTCAGGGGACGAGTCACTCAGGTTCAGGATGCAAACAAATAGTTACTTTATTGGCCAATATATATCTATATTACCTACTGGCGGTCGCCAGTAGGTAGTTATAGTTAGGACCACGTTTCCATAGGAAATCCGCAACATTCTATTTTGAATAACTTTGGCGCCGGTTGACGAATCCTCGCGAATTTTTCAAAATAGGTGGGGTGCTACGCTCCGCTCCTACCCTGAAAGTCTCGGGGGGATTCGTCAAGCGGGGGCTGAGATAAAAGGGGGGTCCCAAAACGCGTTTTTCCCATGCATTTTTCCATAGGACCTTTAGACACAGCGAAGGAACGAACTGCGTTAAGTGGGCGCGCACGCCACAAATGGCGTAAAGTAACTTAGCATTTTAAAAAACGTACAAATTCACTGAAAAAACCATAGGTTTCACACACGTTATAGTTAGGAATTAGCATTTAAAAAACCTTGCAAATTCACTGAAAAAACCATAGGTTTCACACATGTTATAGTTAGCTGGACATTTTACTGATAAAAAACCAATGAAATTCCCCCGTTATAGTTACTGTAGGCAACTATAACTCACGCAACCGTAATCCTCTGCTGATGACATATGTGTCTTTATGAAAAAAAAATATTTGTAATATATGTATAGCTAAAATTTAATGGAAGAAGACATGGGCAAATAAGTGTCTAAATACAGTATTTTTTCATTTCAAAAGAATTTTATTATTTTAAAAGCGCAATATGAAACATAAGATACAGGCCAAAGTGATACAATTGATATCGGACAATAAGGTAATAAATACATTATGATAAAACTAATTAATAGGGAAACAAATCAATGTCATTCATTAATCTGCAGATATCAGATAAATAAGTTACTTAAGGAGGGAAGACCCAAAATGATATCTGGCAAAGAAATATATCAAAAGTATCACCCACAGATGGCAAATTAGGGAAAAGAGGGAAGAGAAGAAAGGAAGAAAGCAAAGGCGGAAAGAGTAGGAAAGAGAAGAAGAAAGAGAAAGAGAGACAGAGAGGAGAAACGGAAGAGGAGAGGATTTCCAAAGGAATCACCCAACACAAGACAACACTAACCAGACAAATCAAAGGGAAATTGCGCCACCAACCCTTCAGAGGCCAACTCCATGTGTGAATCTAAGGCTTTCCAAACACCAGAGGAAATAGAAGGAGAAAGATGAGCATGGTCCGCTGACGTATGAGCACTACGTAGAAAGGAAACCCAAGCCCACCAAGTATGATAAGAGACGGACGAAAAGGATTTCCACTCCATGAGAATTACTTTGACTGCAATAGTTAACAAGAGGTCCAACAACTGTAACTCCATGGGATCTAAAGGCAGAGGGACTGGGGACGCCAACGGACCCAAAATAATTAATGGAAAAGACAGCTGGAATTTGATGTTAAAGATGAGCATGAGGTGTTTGTGAACTAAATCCCAAAAGGAATGGAGAAGGGAACAATCAAGGAACATATGTTGAAAATCACCTGGTAAAAGCCCGCAGCTCCAGCACAAATTGTCTTCTTTAAGATTAAGTGAATGCAGACGAATGGGAGTCCAATGAAGAAGATTAATAGAGAAAAACTTAGACTGCGTTAGGGAAGGGGCAATTTTGTTACGAAGAGAAAATTTACCAATATTTTGCCAGGTATCAGGAGAGATATGAGCAGTAACACTCTGATCAAAATGATGTACCCATTTTTGCTGTGTGACAGTTTGGGAGGGGAGTGAAGAGGACGATAAAAATTTGTAAATCCGAGACGCAACGTGACCAGTCCTAATCCAAAGCTGAAAAAGCGTAATCGTAGGGGAAGAAGGATGAAGGTGTAATTTAGCAAGTGCAACCTTAATCTTAAGAAAAGTATAAAAATCTAAATTAGATAAAGAGAAATGTTGAGCAAGGGATGAGAAAGGGGAAGGATCGTTATTAGAATCATAGAGATGTTTAACAAGTGAAACACCCTTCCCAGCCCAGTAAGACATCAACTCAGGGTCAATATTAATTTTGATTTTAGAATTGCGCCAAATAGACGACCATCTAGTTTTATGTAATGGAATTGCTACTCTCTTATCAACCTTACGAACCGCAGCAATAGTGTCTAAAATAATAGAGCGAGAGAATGGAATAGAAAGAGTGTTTGTGGTTAAAAAGGATGCAGTCGGCAGTGGGGAGGCCAATTCCTGTTCTATTGTCAACCATGCTAGAGCATGAATAGATGTAGAAGAAAACCAAAGGGCACCCTGGGACGCCAGAAAAGCAGTTTGATACTTCCCCCAATCAGGAAAATTACAGCCGCCCATATCATAAGATTTCCGTAAAAATTTATAAGCAATCCTAGCCCTTCTATCATTCCATAAAAATTTAGAAGTAAGCAAATCAAGTTCATGAAAGAAGGAATCAGAAAGCCTTACTGGAAGCATAGAGGAAACAAAATTAATAATAGGAGTGATCATCATTTTAAGGGTCTGCATACGGCCCCACCAAGAAATATGCTTCGGAGACCAATTTTCTGAGAGACGTCTCACCTTAAGAATAGTTTGGGATTCATTGTAAATAGCCGTAGCATATAGGGTGGAACAGAAATGGATACCCAGATATTTTAGCTGTTTAGATTGCCATTTAAAGCCCGCCGAACCCATATGAGAGGAGAAGCAATAAGCATTTAAAGGAAACATCTCTGTCTTATCTTTGTTCAGAGTGTATCCTGAGACTTTTGAAAAAAGAGCAATCGTATCCGAAATAGCAGGAATGGCCAGTGCAATATCATCAGAAAAAATGAGAACATCATCTGCGTATGCAGCTGTTTTTATTTGATGAGACCCAAAAGAGAACCCCTTAATATCTGGATGCGAGTCAATCATTCTGAGGAGAGGATCAATGGATAACAAAAATAAGAGAGGGGACAAAGGACACCCTTGTCTAGTGCTCTGACACAGGTTAAAAAAGGAAGACGTAGCACCATTCACCCGTATATTAGCCCTAGGACGGGAGTACAGAGACATAACCATACGAATAAAGGACTCACCAAGATTATGTGCACATAGAACAGCTCTTAAAAAAGGCCAAGAGACCTTATCAAAGGCCTTTTCAGTGTCAAGGGCCAAGGCTGCCGCCGGAAGATTAGATCGCTTAGCGGCACCAAGAATATGACAAAAAGTACGAATATTATCCCGTGCAAGACGCCCCTTTACGAAACCTGTTTGTGAAGGATGAACCAATTGGGGAATAAAGGACTCTAAACGTTTAGCTAGAATTTTAGCAAAAATCTTGCCTTCCATGTTAAGAAGGGAAATGGGACGAAAATTTTTGGCATCTGCGTGATCCTTCCCTTCTTTGGGGATAACTACAATAGTAGCATCAGCCACGGAACCAGACACAGAACCATCCTTAATAAAAGCATCAAAAACGGATTGGAGTTTCGGGACAAGCACGGGAATAAAGGTTTTATAAAACGCAATAGGATAACCATCAGGACCAGGAGCTTTACCAGACCGAGTAGCTTTGATCGCGGAAATGATTTCATCAGAAGTAATCGGGCAATTTAATGATTGATTATCTTCCTCCGAAACAACTTTCAAAGGAACCGACTTCAAGAACTCCTGACATTGTTCAAAAGAAGCTTGAGCCGACGGGGTATATAAGTTATTATAAAAATCGCGGAAAACATCAAGGATTTCTGCAGTTTGAAATTTTTTCTTACCAAGCTGGTCAGTAATAGAAGGAATTTGGAAAGTATTACAAGAAGATTCCTGAAACTTTAAAGTGGCTGCAAGAATCTTGCCCGCACGATTTTTTAACAACAGTCTCTTAGATTTCTGAGCCTGCAGGCTCTCTTAGTGACTATAGTATTGTACGAATACTTTAAATTCTTAATAGATTGGAGGCAGGTCTTGTCCTGAGAATGTCGAAAAAGGGATTCCTGACGTTTGATCTCATCTGCTAAGTCCGTGAGTTCCTTTTTAATGGCTGCATTTCTCCTTGACATACATTTAATGACCTGACCACGGAACGTAAATTTGAAAGAGTCCCAAAGAACAACAGGGGAACTGACCGACCCAACATTCTCAATAAAAAAAGTCTCAATGTCATTAGAAAACTCTCGCACCAAGGACTCATCATGTAAGATTTCTGTGTTGAGTCTCCACGAACGAGCTCGTGCCCTAGGGACAAAGGACGTAAGAGTAAGTGTCACTGCGGCGTGATCAGAAACTAAAATAGGGTGGATAAGCGGAGAAGAAGAAGATTGAACCAAAGAAGAGTGAACCAAAAGATAGTCAATGCGTGAAAAGGACGAATGAGGGGAAGAAAAAAAGGAGAAGTCACTACCAGTGGGATTATGAAGACGCCAAACATCCTGAAGATGGGTAAGAGAACACATATTAGTCATTTGTTTGTGTGCTTTAGGGGGACGAAAGTTAAAGGCAGAATTCCTATCCAAGATAGGGTCCATTGGCAAGTTAAAGTCACCACCTACAATAAGATTGCCAGAGTGAGGGGTATCCTCGAGCTTTTTGGTGATAGCATTCCAAAAGGACGGGTCATCCTTGTTGGGGGCATAAATATTCATGACAAATAAGTCAGCATTACCATTGGACACCTTAGATAGTAACCAACGTCCCTCTGTATCCTGTTCAGAGGAAACGATAGATAACCCAGAGTGTTTAGAGACTAAGGTAATTACCCCATTCCTTTTACCACAAGCATCCGAACAAGCAACATCAGAGACCCACTCTTTCTTCAGAAACAACGCCTCCTTGGCAGAGAGCTTTGTCTCCTGAAAAAGGACGAGATCCGAAGAAAGAGACTTACAGTAGTCCAAAATCTTTGACCTTTTTACTGGATGATTTAACCCTTTAACATTAAGGGAAAGTATATTTCGTCCAGACATAGAACCAATATTAGGAAAAAAAGATATTCCATATGTGACATATGAAGCGCAACAACCAGGAGAGCTAACCAGCAGACATCAACAGCCAACACACAACAGGGTGAGACCAAAGAGGAAATCCGAAGAGAAAAAAGGAAAGAAGAGGAAAAGGACAGCAAGAGAATACGCAGAAAGAGAGAGAGAAGGGCCCATCCGGCAGGTCTGGAAGAGACCAAAATCATACAAGGGGGGACATGGGAAAAAGAGCGAGGGCCAACAGGAGGAGTAACAACAATGGCATAAAAAGCCCCAGAACAGTGCATAACTGATTATACATTAAAAGGGAAGACTATCTAAAAGCTAAGAACTGGAATTAATGATAGCTACTTAGAAAACAAAGCGAAATGAGAGACTATAAAGGCAACATGTTTGACCAAATTAATGTATACATAACAACTAAAATGAATCATAAAGAACGGTAAAAGCAGGAAAGATAGAGAAAGAAAGCACTTTCAGGCAATAAGAGCTGATGGAAAGTGAACTAAAAAATAACAATATTAGAGGTAGAACCATACCAAAGCAGACTCTATCAAGAGAAAAAGGAACATAATGAAGAAAAAAGAAGAAATACAATCTAAAGCATACTATATGATACAATATGAGAAAAATAAGTGAAACATAGTAAAAAACGGTATATAACCTTCTATCAATATTACAGTCAATGAATCCCTATGGCAGTTAAATAAGAGACCTAATACTATATATAAATGTGTAAAATCTATATGCAATCTTATAAATAACTGATCATGAGTAAATAAAGCCATATACACACAAATTAGCAGAATAAATATGCTTGCCTAAGTAAGAGAACATGTAGATAAGAGAGGCATAAATCTATCAAGTACAAGGCATCTATAAAAAACTAATCTACTCGAAAAAGACAATTAATAACACAATGTAAACAAAACACTCAATGAAAAAATCAATAAAGTAGGTATAACTAGCAACTATATGAACATCACATATTAACTCTAAATATAGCCATAAATAAACACCTAGTAAACATATATGCTTAAAACACCTAGACACACCATACAACAACACGTTGATAACGCAACGGAAAACACAATGACCTACTCCGTAAAATACGGAATAACAGGAAACAAACATGAAGCAAAAAGACCGACCACAAAGGGATAAGATAAACCAACTTTACCACAAAAATCGACGCACCTAACGAAGACATGCAACGGGAGAGGAAAAGGACCATGACCTAATACGTCGAGAGACAAACCGGGGAGGCAAGGAGTAACAAGACGACACGCGAACAGGAGTGAAGTCAAGCCAACAAGAAAAGCTACCACAAAAAATTAAAAGGTTTATACAGTAAAACTAACAACACTAAAGACCAACACATCATACCGATAATAGGGAAACACCAAGAGACGACAAAAATACGTCAAACCCAATGAGCATAAAGACCACCGCGCAGATCTAAAAGCAGCTAGACTTAATAGATCTGACAAAGACAAAAAACAACGCAATATATATAGCCACATCAGGTGCCAGAAGAACCAGGAACATGTGAAGCCCCTGTTTGAAGATCCATCTGCAACTCCATCTGATTATCCAGAAACGAGGCCAAATCCGCAGGTTCGTCAAAAATCCTGACACGACCTTTGAAAGTAATGCGGAATTTTGAGGGACCAGCAAAAGAGAAGGGGATATTCATCTCAGACAAACGCTTCCGGAGATTAAGAAAACCCTTTCTCCTTATCACCGTGTCCCTGGCAAAGTCTTGAGAAATTGAGATACGATGGCCATTCCAAGAGACAGCTCTAACCTTCCGCATATGGGCCAAAATCTGCTCTGTATGTTGATGACGCAGCGGTTTAAAAATTATCGCCCTTGGTTGCGTAGCAGACTTGGGGCGAAAGGAGGGGACACGGTGTGCCCGTTCCAGTTCAAAATCTTTATTGAAAGAAATTTGTAGTGTAGATGGAATCCATTGATAAAGAAACTCAATCATGGAAGATGAATCTTTCTCAACCTCCTCTGGAAGACCAAAAATACGCAGGTTGGATCTACGATTACGATCCTCTTGTTCAGTGAGGTCTTTCCTCAATGCTGCCATGGAACGCTCTATCTGCGTGAGAGATCTAGAGTGCTTTTGCATGGTATCCTCTGCGCCACTAATCCGTGCTTCTGTACCTGAGACACGAAGGGAAAGGGCCTTGAAATCATTCCTGATGGCTAATACCTCCACCTGCAGTAAATCTGTATTTGTCTTAGTAGACTGCGCAATTTCATAGACCTCATTAAGGCGCGTCAGGATGGACTCAAGAGTCGAATTAGCGTCTTTAGGAGCAGACTCAGGAGTTGGGGATACCTGTTTGGACCTCTTAAGAGATGCTTTAGAGTCCTTAACGTCTTTAGCATTCGGTGAAGGGGCCATATTCTCAGCCATAGGGCAAACCACCTCCACAGGAACAAAATACACCTCCTCAGATAGAGCGAGAGCAAGAAATGTCAGGGGCTGTAAAACACTCAATGTGCGAGAGGAAAAATGAACAGGAAGGAATAATGTACTTGCATCAAAAGAGCCGAGTAGAGATTATGGCAGGCGATCCCCGTCAGAAAAAAACACCACACAAAAAAAACTCACGTGCTGCAGGCGCCAGTAGGCACACACCGACACCTGAAAACAACCAAAATCAGGCCAAGAGCAAGGAAGTCTCACATAGGGAAGTGGCAGTGCGTCTGATGAAAAATAAAGTAGCAGAACCCACAAAAAAAAACACGCAGTGGGCAGCACTACAATAGGCGGCAGAAAAAAACAAAATAAACTCAAGAAAAGTGAAAAAACGTCACCAGCTCCTGTATGCCTCCATTCCTGACAGGACAGACCAGTAGCGTCGTCGTGAAGAGGTGATAGCACAAACTCCCTCACAGAAGAAACAAAATGGCGGCCGCTCGTGCAGACATGAAGCGCCACCTCAAAATGCCGAAATATGGAGTCTGGCCACTCTTCATCACCAGAAAAGACCCTCGTGGCGTACACAGCAGTTTCCCAGGCAGGATGTCATCCTCTGCGCTGAACAGGGCATTCCTCAGCGGCAGAAATGTCTCCGTCGGCCCCTGCTCTTTACGGAGCTCAAGCGCGATCCGCCATCTCGCAGCGGCGCGCAAGCCACGCCCCCCGTCTAAATACAGTATTAGCATCAGCAGAGGATTACGGTCGCGTGAGTTATAGTTGCCTACAGTAACTATAACGGGGGAATTTCATTGGTTTTTTATCAGTAAAATGTCCAGCTAACTATAACATGTGTGAAACCTATGGTTTTTTCAGTGAATATATATATATATATAAAACCAAATGGCGGTTGTCAGTAGGTAGGTATAGTTAGAACCTAGTTTCCAAAGGAAAAGCATTTTTTGTTTTGCCAAAACCTTGTCTTCTTCACAAAATTTTCGAAACTAGTTTGCTGCTCACTTGAGCTGCTGTCTTGAAGATTTTGGAGTGATTAGTCAAGCAGGGGCTAGGAAAAAGGGGGTGTCCCAAAACACGTTTTCTCCATGCAGTTTTCTATAGGTATTTTGAACACGACTATAGCCCAAACCACTGGATGCCTTCCTGCACAACAACAATCCTGAATGGCATTTTCCTCTTTGTGGGTGTACTGCAGAATGCAACATGCATACAAAGAGGAAGCAAAGAGGAGCAATAAAGATATTTCTCCTTATTATGCCTAAGTCACAGAGACACACCATTTTGCCACAATCCCAGATCTACATTCCTCTGTAAATCTGGGATTGCCTCAAAAAACATATGTGAATACATGGAAACACCCATGGCCTCCATGCAGCAAGGTAACGCCAGACATCGGTATGCACTGCCTTGTTTTACTTTGGATTTAATAAACCACGTGGAGCCACACAAAGTCTCTTAGCGTGGCTTAATAAATCCCACTTAAGGACTAGTGTTGCCTTGGGACGTTTTGCGTCACGCAAGGGCAACGCAAGCACTTAGTAAACGCCAAAGAGATGCATCAACATCTCTCTCGATCTTTGCACTGCGGTGAATGTATGACATTGTTCTGCATTCTGTCCATCATTTGTTCTTTTTGCATCTATAACCCATGACAGCATCTTGTCTATGGCTGCAGATTGTATTATAAAGCATTACAATGCACACCTTGCTTTTTAATCAAAGGTTGTACATCATGTACAATTAAGTTGTGAAGCTTTGTGGTGCCTCTTAGGGCCACACACACATAATGCAATAACTTCCACTGGGTGAAAACATAAGCAGATATGTTCCCCAAAGTTGTGGTGCTTCATGCCACCAGCACTTCCAGCAGGGAAGTGGCCTAACGGTTAGAGTGGTAGACTTTGAAGCTGGAAAACCGGTTTTGAGTCTTGGCAGGGATGCTCAACATCCTGTGATTGTGGGTGAATCACTTAATCTCCTGGTGCCTGACAAAAATGAAAATGAATGTGTCCATCTGTAATGCAAATGGTGTTCATGTAACGCTCCCTGATATTTTCGGGCCGAGATCGAGCTGTATAAATCTCCATATGTTAGATTCGCGAATAAACTTGAACTTGAATCCCATTGCGGGTTTGTGTTCCCCCTTAGAACTACTTTATTAGATCCCCTGCTGGTCCCCTTAAGTGCTGGTTCCCTTAATTCAAACCTAAAACTAGAAAAACTTATTCTAGGGTCACCCACGCCTACAAATCCCTCCACAACATCGAACCCAAATACCTCAACAAAAGAGTCTCCTTCCACGTACCCAAAAGGGACCTCTGCCTCGCCGACCTCGTCCTGGAAGAGACCCCACGCATCTGCAGAACGAGAGCAGGCAGAAGAGCCTTCTCCTACATCGCAGCCAAAACCTGGAATCAGCCATTTCCCAACCACAGTGACCCAAACTTTCTCTCCCTCCAATGATCCCCCCTCTTCCTGACATCCCCACTGCATACCCCTCACTCTTTAACCTCTTTATGTAACCCCTCACCCTCATTCTAAATCAAGCTGGTATTAACTACCATCTTTATGCCGATGACACCTAACTCTATTACAAGATCAAAACACACACTGACATTGTTACGCTCCTGTTCCAGAATGGGTGCTCCTCAGGGTTCGAGCGACGTAACAAGATTTCCACCCCCTGATCTCCCCAAACTCCCACAATAACTGTACAGAGTGTTGGAACGATCAAGTGAGGGAAGGGTAGGAAGGGAACAGCGGGGAGGAGAACCTGTAACACAAACGTACACCGTTAAGGTAAACACAAGCATGCAACACTACACTCTGTAAATTCTCGCTAGACCTTCTCCTATACCTGCTACAGTGAGACATCACATTCCTGCGGTCCTCCTCTAAACCCAGGTATTACTTCATACCTGTCATGAGAGACAAGAAGAACACACCAGCATTACCACATGACAACTCATTCACTATTAGAAAAGACAGCACACCGGTTTCCTAGGCACACACCTGCGAAGGACCCCCCTGTCGGATAAAACTGGACAAAGCAATCAGAACCTTCGGTCTTCTGCACCCCTATTGCAGAAACTAGCCCTGTGATTACTCCTGTTTGGCAACAGGACTCCACCTCTGTAGGTCCGAGGATAGTTAATGAACCAGCGCTGTCACTTCTCCTTGGAAGTATATACCAAGCGTTAGTACTACGCATGCACAAAAAACAAAGGTATTTCCTCCAGTTTGCTATCGGTTCCAGATAGCGTTTTGCACTAAGAGGACAAGTTATACCCCAGGGTCAATTCGCCCCCCTAAGGAAGTTACAGGGTGTCTGCTGAAGAAAAATGCTAAGTATCCCCAAACAAAACAAACAAGTATGACTCCATCTAAGGAGTCTCGCGCTAACTGCTCGTTAGCCTGAGAGGCACCGCCTCGCTGTTACCAGAGTCAGAAGGCACTGGGAAGCAGTCCCCGGCCGACTCACACGTAGCAGCGCTGAGACCACAGAGACTCACAAACCAAGCGATCCTCCGTGGGCACCGTCGAGCTCCTGTGCTCAGGAATAAATGTGGGCGGTCCGGATGGAGTCTTCCGACCCCCATGCAACCAGCGACGAAGCTCTCTGATCCACACTAGACGGTCTCCGGGATTCAAACGACGAACAGGAAGTATTCCAGGATTACGCGCATATGTCTGCGCGCGTCATCTCCCTATGTAGGCGTGACTCCGCCTTCTCTCCCAGTACCCTCTGGGGATTGTAGGCGATGCAGGCGCTTCGCGAACCGCTTCGCGCGCCGATACTTACAGACATCATACACCTTAATAACACCCTCACTAAAATCCAATCCTGGTTCCACCTTAATCATCTTAAACTCAACCCCCAAAAAACTGAAATCATCCTCTTCTTCCCCCAAAACAACCCTCTCCCCATTCAAACTTGGATCTCCGACCTCAATGCCTTCAACTGCTCTCTCTCCTTGTCCAACTCAGTAAAATCTCTTGGTATCTTCATCGATAACACTCTAAACCTCAATGTCCACATCAAAAATGTGGCTAAAGGAGCCCTCTTCAGTCTCCGTTATCTCAAGAAAATCAAACCCTTTCTCCCAACTGAAGATTTTAAATTAGTGGTTCAATCCCTGGTCCTTTCATGAATCGATTACGGCAATGCCATCCTCACCGGAATCCCCAAGGTCCACCTAGCTTCACACAAATCTGTACTCAACCTTGCAGCCAGGCTCATCACCGACTGCAAACGGTTCGACCACATTTCCCCTGCTCTCAAAACTCTAAAATGGCTCCCCATCGAAGGCAGATCCGCCTACAAAAACGCATGCATCACACACAAAGTCCTCCATTAAAATGCACCATCTTACCTTGCCAATAAACTCTGTTAAGCGGGCAGCGCATGACCCTTAAGAAGCACTAACACTCTCCTCCTTGTCCCACCCCTGCTAAAAAAGAAATCCACTCAATCCCGCTCCTTCTCCGGAAATGCCCCCTACATCTGGAATGCCCTCTCCTAAGACCTACGAAGCAACCCTTCCTACACCAGATTTAAAAAAGATCTAAAAATTCACCTCCTCAATAAATATTGGGGGTCTCTACCTGCGGCTTAAACTCTCTCTTCCACATCTTATAGGTATTTCAACTCTTTTCTCCGAGTATCTGTTTACATGATATGTATAACCTCAAGCCTTTTGTTATTCTCTGTCTTAACTGCTGTTTATCCTATAAAGATGTTGTAAATGTTGTAATTTTGTTTTACCATATGTATCTCAGTCTTGCAAAGCGCTCTGATGTTTTTGTTATTCTTTGATGCTGTAATTCGTCTCTTACCGTAACTAACTCTATCATGTAAAGCGCTCTGATAACTCTGGGTCCAGCCAGCGCTATATAAAACCTCTACAATACAATAAATAAAATAAACGAGCTCCCAGTCAACATCAGACGTTCTCCCACTCTGCACACCTTCAGAAGGAGCTTCAAGACCTGGCTCTTCGACTGATCCAGAGCTGCACATACCCCACCCCCAGCGCCTTGAGACCCTCACAGGTGAGTAGCATGCTTTATAAACCCCTGATTGATTGATCGATTGATAGTACTTACGTAATGCTTGCAATTATACTTTAAGGTTATCACAATAACACATTATGATACACAGGGGTACATTGACCCTATTTGTAAGCAGTATGAACTTAGAATATGGTTTAGGTTTCAATTAAGTAAACACATATCGTTTGCATGTGCTCAGTTAATTCATTACTTTTGATTTTGCAAAAGGACACCCCCTGACAAAGGACTATGAAAGGTCCAAAACGCATTAGGAAGAGGAGGGCGGTAAATAAACCATAGCAAAATAAAAATGTACGAAATGAAATAAACACATGATGAAATTAAATCTGGAGTTCAAAGGATTAATTAAACATATGGATGTGGAAATGACGAGAGGAATGTGTTAAAACGCAAAAAGATTGAGAAACCCAGCAGAGGACCTATAAGGTAGTGCTAATGGGAAACACAAACCCGCAATGGGATTAATGTCTCACAGCAATTCTATTTTGCACCCGAGATCAGAAGGTGACACCCTAAAAAGCACACTAATGCAAAGAGCACGGATT
Organism: Triturus cristatus; assembly: GCF_964204655.1. Taxonomy (NCBI): domain Eukaryota; kingdom Metazoa; phylum Chordata; class Amphibia; order Caudata; family Salamandridae; genus Triturus; species Triturus cristatus. The sequence continues at coordinate 105,289,759 of NC_140593.1, read as the reverse complement.
GACAAAAGGGAAACTCACGGGAGAGTGTGTAGATACTAAAATATAACAATAACAATTAAATTAGTTTAGTTTTAGCCATACTGCAAAGCATCAGAGGTCCTGTACAGCATGGCTGCAAAACATTGCCAAAGATATTAGCTTTTGTAGGCGAGACCTATTGGCTTTGTTAATGCTTGTTTTTTGTTGTTAAGAAATTGTGCTGAAAATGCATGGTTTTCCTGCCATGTTTCAAAGATTTTGGGGGGAGATGGTGAACCCCAAATACTCCTGTGGAGGTTTATCGATTAGCTTAAACACCATGAAGGTATTGGAATATTTGATTGGTGACTCTTCAGAACCTCTGGACCTTTAGCGAATATATGCAGAGTTTGTGTTGCAGTTGAGATCAGTTACTGCAGAGGGCGCGGGATTCGTTTCGTCGCTTCCTCGGTGCATTTCAGGGCAGGTATTTACGTCGTATCACTTTCAAAAGTTCACCAGCCGCCACTGACACTCTCACCCCTAGGGCCAAAAAAAGACATTATCACGTTTCCCCCTATGATCCACTTGTCAACAAGTGTCAAGAGTGAGAAATACCTTCCCCGCGAGCCTGAAAGTAGTGACACGTTTCCCTCTGTGGGTCCCACACCCTTTTTTTGTGTGCAATGCCCTGATGTTATCGATAAGTTGAAACAAGCTCTCCTAGGCGGATTTTTTCATGTATCTGCTCCCTTAATTTATGATAATGCCTCGTGCTCTGCACACAGTTGCAAGCTGTACTGTGAAGTAATGCAGTGTTAATTCTGTAATGTAGTTTACTGAGTACAGTGCACACGAGTCTGACAAACTGGGCCTGTGGTCAAAAAAAGCAATTAGCACTTTGTTAGCGCGCCGAGAAGCCGCAGAGCGGCGCCGTCCCCCAGGGCCATTGTCTGCTCCAATTCTCTGTCTAGTACAAAGAGTTCCCCATCACATACCGATGCCAACGCGCCCGCCACAGCAGGGGGGGTGCCAGGCAGTGCTGCTGTGCCAGTCCTGCCCGTCATTTCATTATTTACTTGGTTTTTGTGGCTGAAGGTTTTGCTTCAATGCTTACACCATCTCGATGACTATAGTTCGCCAGTAGATGATTTGGGATTGGTTTGATTTGGCCCCGGCAGCCGAAAAACAGAGGCGCGCCTTTTCGCAAAATACTGCTTCAGTGTTTTAAGTATTATGAAAAGAGGAAGGGAGGTGGACGGTTCCCTAAAACAGGCATGTTTTCTTAACTTCACTGAGATAACAAGCATTGGCATAGCCAATAGGTCTCGCCTTCGGGACCTTATAAGTGTTTAGCCATGCAACGGTTGATGTTGTAGAACCAAGGATATTGTGCTGCATAACTGAATATTTATAAAGGCGAGACCTATTGGCTATGTTTTTCAACGGTGAAGGCAGTAATCCTTGTTATTGGCAGGGTGAATGGGCGCACTGAGCAGCATTTGCTGCTGCTTTTGGGCCAGTCCAGACCTGGTTGCGTCTTTTTGTTATTATGGTGGGGAGAAGGGTTTACATTACTTATCAGGTGACGTTTGCGTCAGAGGGTGGCGCTCTGTGTCACATGACACCAAGTACTATAATGTGACCTATCCGTAGCGCTTCATGCGAACTGTAACATCGTGAATCCTGACTTGAGCTGCTGTCGCCCTTCATTTCTTTCAACTTTCCCTTTAGATTTATTTATTTCTGAATGGTGAAAATTTCTATGACGTACAGATAAGCCAGAAAGAACCACCACAGAGGCCGCAGTTACAAGCAGTACATGACAGCGATAGTTGGAAACGAAATCTATAGGGGCAGAAAAACTTATTTGGGTATAATGACCCGCCACCCATGTATACTGTTTATTCTCGCTTCAGATTGGGGGTTCTGCCAATGGACCAGCACTCCAGGCTGTGATAAGGTGTTGTTGCCACATCTGGGCAGTGCCAGATTGACACCAGAACAATAGAAATATCTGCCCATAAGGTATTTCTTACATCAGCTAATGAAACACTATAAAGCACCATACCACGGCCACTAGAATTAAGTGGCAGTGAAGAATAGGGTTGACATAATTATGCAGCAAGGAAAGTCGAATATGTAACATAATGTGGCTCAATATGTAGCAGTAATATTTCAGTTTTTTGACAGTTTAACAACTAATAATAGTGTATGAGCAAAGCCGCACCTCATTAGTACCGGTTTAACACCTGAATGCAGCAATCGTCAACTGAAAGCTGACCAGTTAACCCTTGCAGAGGGTTTGCCACTTCGCCGAACCACATATGACCCCTTTTGTTTAGAAAGTGTCTACACTTGTCTATGAATACCCTTGTCTACACTGTGTGCTACAAAGTGTGAAGGGTACAATGTGAACGGTACACAACACAGAAGGCGTACCTAATGAAGGTAAGAGCCGTGGGTTAGAGGGAGCCAAATCTTTCAAACCTTTAATGCAGTTTCGAGCTTAGCAACAGTTTCTGAAAGGAAGATTCTAGAGTCCTCACTGTGAGTAATGCCGAGCGCGGACTTCGGAGACACGATCAGTGTTTATTTATTCAACGGTAGCTGCCTTTCATTCAAAAGACTGATCGTGACGGATTGTGCATAGCTTGTACATTACAGTACGTGTCAAGTGTGTGTGTGGTGTGTACACTACAGTACATGTCAAGTGTGTGCGTGGTGTGCACACTACAGAATGTGTCAACAGGGCGCCTATGACTACTGATGTTGTTGACACGTTGTAGTTGTGGAACAGCTACAGGCTTGCATTTAAAACAGAATGATTGTATTTTTTGGTGGTCGGTGCCCCTCCTCACATGTCTGACATACTCAGATTGCTACCGATCACAGCTGTGAGGAAATGAGGCGCCCTCCCTTGTTCACCTCACAGCACTGCGCCTGCTCCTGTAGCATACGACATAGCGCCAAGAGGAGTAAAGAGGAGCTAGACATTCAGGGGAGTTTTAGTACGCTGAGAAAGCGTGTGGCCGGGGACAGAGGAGAGGTGCACATAGGAATAGGTGTGTGGCTCTGGAGGTGTACAGAGTCGGAAGCTGCAAGTGAGTGTTACAAAGCTCGGAGGGTGCGTGTCGAAGCACTGCCCTCTGTGGGGTCTGCATGTGAAACTGCTGGGAGACACGATCAGTGTTTATTTATTCAACGGTAGCTGCCTTTCATTCAGAAGACTGAGCATGACGGATTGTGCATTACAGTACGTGTGAAGTGTGCCTCTCGGGTTTAAACAAGCATCGGCATACAAATAGAACATGGTGACCAGTACGGGGTTGTTTGCTCTCCCCCACGCCCCAGTGACACACTCAGGAGTGACACCCTCAGTAATGACACACCCTGATACATCCAGGAGTGATAACCTCAGGAGAGACACACAGGACTGACAAACTTAAGAGTGACACGCCAAGGAGTGACACACTCTGGAGTGTAAGTACAGGGGCCCCTGTCCCTGCAGGCTGGACTCATTAAGATGTGGCCTAACGGTTAGAGCATATGACCTCGAAGCTGGGTAACCAGGTTCGAGTCTCTGCGGCTCAACCTCTTGTGATTCTGGGCAAATCACTTCATCTCCCCACGCCTAACAAAACATGGATGTGCCCGTCTGCAACAGCTGGTTCTCGTGTAAAGCACCCTGATACCTCCAGGTTGAGTTCGAGCTATATAAACCTACAAGACAAAAAATACGGCTCTGCGGATCTTACACGCCCTCACACATGCACTCACTGTCACGGGCCTCAGAGATGCTCTCGTGCTCGTGGGGGATGCACTCTCCCCCTCCATATGTAGCCCTCACTCTGAGAAGATTCACACACTTCCTGCTGGTTGGTGAAGAGTGAGACACAAGCTCTCACGTGACAAAGTCGGGGTATAGAGCCCACCAAGCGCATCTCGGATTTAAACAAGCATCGTCATACAAATAGAACACGGTGACCAGCACGGGGTTGTTTGCTCTCCCCCACGCCCCAGTGACACACTCAGGAGTGACACCCTCAGTAATGACACACCCTGTAGTGATACATCCAGGAGTGATAACCTCAGGAGAGACACACAGGACTGACAAACTTAAGAGTGACACGCCCAGGAGTGACACACTCTGCTTGTACTGTCTCCACGCAAGAAAGCTACAGATGTTTAGGAACAACTGCTGTGGCACAAAATGCCATGAAGGTGCTTGTGTGTGGCATAGAAGGACTCCCTGCAGATAAATCACGGATTACAGTGACATTGCGCTTGACAGTAAGAAAATAACAAGCGCTCGCCATGACGTTTTCGTTGCCTTTTTCTGCCCTCCCACTTGGACGGCCTCGCCTGCTAAAAGGTTTCTTGTCTTTTTGGGGCCATGTGTTTGGCCCCATAAAGAAGATATTAAACCTTTTACGCCAGCAGGAAGTCAGACGAGCCAGTCCAACTGGGACGGCTCTAAAAGAGAAAAGTGTACTTCACTGGAAGCTCTTTTCCAATGGTTGGCCACCGTTTAGCATAAACGGTGACGCCAGCCAATGTAAAAGAGGGGCGGGGCTTAAACCCCGCTAGTGAAAGCTACCCAAAAACATAAAATCTCGCCAGCGAGACTGCGCATGTCTGCACAGCCTACGCTAGCCAAGACCTAAAAAAGTGCAAATGTTACCTGGATTCTTTGTGCACGGATTAGTTCACAAAGGTGAACCACACCTGAATACCAGTGAGGCCACTTCTTAGGGTGACCAGAATGTTAAAGCAAAAAACCAGGACAATTAACAAAAATAGAAGAAGGACTATAATTTTACGTCAAGCAAGCGCACTGAATGACAGCGCTCCTCAGCAGAGAATTACAAAACAAGCAGTAAGAACATACATAAAATGCAATTTTAAAACCCAGTAGCTTGCCTGTGAAATAATTTGCTTTCTTGGAATAACTGCTAACTATAAAAAACACCTCCCCCCATTTTTAGTCGACCCTCTCCAAAAACCGGGACATGAGCTAAATTTCTCGAAATCTGCCCGGACAGCTGGTGAAAAACGGGGACCGTCTTGACAAATCCGGGACGCCTGGTTACCTTACCCCTTTTGCTCAGGCCCCCTGCTCAATCTGCGTACATTGATGGGCCGGCGCAGCGAGAGACTGGGAATGACACTTCCGCCCGTTGGTAAAAGGGAGGTAACAGAGGCCCATCTGCCTCCGATAAGGCCGCTCAGGCCCCTACTGGGCCTCTGGCGGCATCTGAACAACACAGACACAGCCCAAACTGGTCACCATGCTGCCCAAAAAAGCGGAACACAGCTGCATCTCAGTTTACGGTCCATCACCCATTGCCCGAGTGCCCCCCTTACCAACCCAACCATGGTTGCGTGGTTAAAAGTTCCAGTTATAAGACCTCAACCCACCAGGTTGATACAACCTGTGACACCTTCTGACCACCACAGATGAGACCTGCGGTGGGAAAGATGGTGCCCACCAAGATAATAATGACTTCTTTATACCAAACAAACTCAACATTTCATAGAGATCCCTGCCAAGAACAAAAGAGGGAGAGGAGGAGTGTAAGTACCTCCAATCTGGGCTGGAGGTAACATAATTTGCCGAAGGCTCAGCATCCGAGCTATCGCGCTGGCCGTGGCTAACTTACTTAGCCAAGTGGCCACTGAAGAAATAGTCTTGCCGGGGTAGTGGGGAAACACTAAGAGGACTGTCACCTTTAATGTCCTCCTGCAGGGGACGTGACCATCCAACATTCCTATGCTGCACAGTGCTGTGCTGGATAGAGGGTGGACTGCCTCCAGTACGCAGCCGTACCCCTTACTTCCTGCTTTTGCCTGATGCTAAGTATTACCTATGTGCTTGACCCTGTGGCTGATCCCGCTTTCATCCCTGAGCTCACACCTCTTCACCTGAGCAGTTTGCTGTTGGCTGCAGCCCCGGCCTCCACCTTTGCTCACCCTGTCCACTTCTCTCTCCTCGTGCTGCTTTAAGGTGCTGTTGAGACTCTCCCGTTCTTTAAAAAAAAGTGTACAGCTATTTTGCCAGTCATGAAGCTTCAAATTTGTGATTTTGAAGAATTTACAATTCACACTCCTAATTATAACCTCTACTCCGTGATGCCTTAAAGAGTGAAGGCGAAGGGCTGTATGCAAAGGTAAGCCTACACCTGAGTAAATTTATGCGTGTAAGTTCACTCTAACCTTGTAGTAAATGTACTACTTTTGTCTATTGGACATGTCAGGGTCTGATTCACAAAGTTAACTTACACTTTTGAGTATGTTTACTACTTTTTGCTTATTCACAAAATCCGACTGTAAGTTACTACAAAGAGAAAAACAGTAGTAAGTCTAGCACAACACATGGAGAACCAATGTCACTGCAAAACCATCCAATAGAAATTAATAGAGGCATAGAAATAAAATGAAACCCCTTAGAAAACAATGTTACATGACATTAAATTATTTAAAATAGTTAACAAAATAAATATATTTTAATGCTAAAAAAATAAAAACAGTACATATTTATTATTTAATTATAAAATATTTTAATACGCTATTTTGAATTAAAATACGAATGTAACTATAATTTTTATTACAATATAACTAAATTAATTGTAATCTATACTACACATCATTTCTAATAAATATTAATGGTATAAAAACATTTTTCAAGTGGGAATTGATGTTTAATTTACACTGCAGAAAAATAATGTGAATTTAATTTAATATATTCACATTAATTAAAGATTTATTTCAAAATTAGGATTATTGTGCTGTAGTATTTTTTTAAATTTTGTTCTGCATTTAAAATAACTATATAAAATTAATTTGCATTCATATTTATTATTTAAACATTTGTAATATTTATTTTTTAGTAAAATAAACGTGTTTTTTTCCGAATCTTTATCATGCAAAGATTATTTTCTTTGGGAGCGTGTTGCAGTACCATATGTAGTGCTGGACTTACTGCTGTTTTTTCCTTTTTTTAGTAGTAACTTACACTTGTGAATAAGCAAAAAGTAGTAAACTTACTCAAATATGTCAATTACTCAAAAGTATGTTACCTTTGTGAATCGGGCCCTTTCAGAATAGCCAACAGTATTAAAGTTAATCAAAAGAGTCAGTTACCTTGGCAATAAAGCCCTCAGAGTGTAAATTTACCACGAAGTATAGACTTACATATTACCACTCCCTCAGTTGAGGGGCTGGAGATAGAATAAACACAATTTACAACAGTAAAGTCACTACAAGTAACTTTACAACCATATTATATGTTGCCCACACTTTGCTGGACCTCTGCAATTGGGGCAGAGGCTTACGCACTCAGGGAAGAGGCCTCCGCACTCAGGGCATAGATTTCTCCAGTCGGGGCAGAGACCTCCAAATGAAAGTGTATGGGAAATGTATAGACTGCTGAAAGAAATTACACACACCTGGCACCCATGTCCTACCAACAACATAAATACAGTACACACCATAGGATCCGCTTCTTTCTTCTTCAGCTTTCAGATCCTGTAGACACCACGTTCCATCTGAAGGATGCAGACCACACTTCTGAAGAGGAAGAGACATTTCTCTGAGGAGGAGACAGCCCTTGTAGTCAAATTTGTGGTAAAGCATTACAAACAACTATATGGGCTGCTGCAACTCACCCTTAGCGGAACACAGAGGCTAGCCTTCTGGCAGGAGATGACAGACTCTGTAAATGAATTTGGGGTGGAAGCCCGCACTGTGAGTAATATTAAAAATAAGTGGCAAGATGAGAGGAGGCGAGTGAAGGAGAAGTTCTCCAGGATTCAGCTGGCTGAAGTTCTTCCTAGAGGGCCAAATGGATCCTGTTTCCATCCCACACGCCTCGATAAGGCCGTCATCACCACAATGAGCCGCCTCCTGCTATATGGCCTGCCTCTTTCTGACAACAATATTGTGGTGCCAGGTAAGATTCTAAGCTCCCCAAACCCCTTCAGCTGGGGCAGAAGGCATTGCAAGTGCAGCAGGACAACACATAGGGAAGATCTTACAACACAATCCAACTACACGGACACAGGTATGTCCTTATGCTAACAATCTGAATAAAATACTATAGAGGATTTCTGTTGCTTATTGTGTTAAATCTTAATGCTATATAATATATTTCATGTGTTTTGGAATGATCTTTAATTGTAGTCAAATGTAACCATGACATTTACACTGTCACACTATGATATACTCATACCTTTATACCCTTTTCAGATGTGTGCTCTTGTCCCATCTACCCCTTGCCACAACATCAATTTCTGCTCCTAGCAGTGCACAAAAACCTGGACTGGCACCACACAGAAGGCACCACACAGCAGACGGATGGTAGACACTTGTAAGTTAAATGCTGTTCTTTTGTCTTTGGATCTAACCACTTGGTTTATTACTGACAGGGTATTTTGTCACATATTCCTATTAGCAATATCCTCAATATACATTTCTATTGTTTTACATATCATATATTGTCTTATAAAAGTGCCCTTTGACATATCAATGTAAGGGTAACACTATAAGATATCTGTCAGGCCTTGTCGTAACGTGCATGAGAGCAATCTTTGTGGGTCCCAAAATCAGTATTCAAAGCATATAAATAACATGTTATATGATTTACAATGGTTTACTCCCCTATGCGTGTCTCTTCTTGCTTAATTTGAGCCGGTGGTTTCCGGTGTTTGGCACCGGTACTTAATTGTCAGCACCTGCTCTAGTGACAGTCCACCACATGGGGGCGCTGTATGTTTCATTTTGAGATTAGCACAACAACAGGGTTTAATAGGTCAATATACATTAACAAAGAACATTGCCTGCCAGTCACGCCATTATTATAGCTTTGGATGTCCTAGAATAAGCTGAAGCGTCACACTTGTAGGAGTGTGATGGTTAGTAGTTGTGTTGATTGGCACAGCTAACAGGGGCAGTGGGTGGTGAAAGCTGCAGGCTGCAGTGGCCTCCCGAGAAGGGCCGTGGCACTTACTTTTTTACAAATTAAACGCTGGTCTCTCCTGTGAATTTTTCTCTTAGAAGCAGTGTCCACATTAAGAACCACCAGGGAACATTTTTGCAGCAGCTTTTAGGCCCTCTACCATCTATCGGTCAGATACGTCAGGGAACCTCTGGTTTTAATGGGAAACGCCCATTACAACGCAGACATTGCATCGCAATGCATTTACAACGCAACATTTACAATGCAGGTGCCTTTACAACACATGCCATTATAACCCATGCCATGATAACGCATGTCATTACAATGTATGCCATTACAATGCATGCCATTACAACGCATGTCATCACAATGCATTGTAAGGTTAGTAATGAAGAATTTTAAGTTTTAGGGTGAGTATGGGTTTTGGGGTAGTTGGGAATAGTAATTTTTAGTGTGAATAGTAATTTTTACCCCTACACTATTCAACACTTTCCCTACTGTTGCACTCACTGGAGGGGGAATAGTAATTTTTACCCCTCCACTATCCAACACTTACCCTACTTTTGCACCAAAAAATATTATGCGTTGTAATGGTGTGCGTTGTAATGATATGCATTTTAATGGAATGCGTTGTAAAATCATGTGATGTAATGGTAGTTGTGTTGTAAAAACTGTGATGTAAAAGTATGTGTTGTAATTATTTGTGTTGTAACGTCATATATTCGTTTTAACGTATGCAACTCATCATTAGTCCTTTTAAGAACTCCTGCATCTCACTTTTTAAGTATATAACATTAAAAGTATTTCAGTTGTGTTGTTTGTTTTCCTTTCTTCTCTATATCTTTAATATGTCAGCACTTGTGGTCATGATGACTTTTATAGATTTTTCTTATCTCTATAGCTGCTGAATCTAGAGATACTTTAGAAACACCAACTACATGGATAGGTGTTCAGCAGCAGACCTCTTGGGGGATTTCCAGAAATCAAATCTCTGTTGCTGGAGATGGCAAGCTCTCATTGTTGAGCTACAATCACATAATATACATGGATCAGTCCTCAATTTCATATATTTCTTTGTGCTCATAAATTGCTAACTTTATTATTTATTTGCAGGACAATCCTTATTAAAGTACTCTGCTGCAATGTAGACACTAGACTGGATTTCATGTACTTCAACTGACATCTTCTTCTAGGTGCTGGGAACATTGCTTTGGGAAATGGTCTGAACAATCTACAAGTGGAGGGCGGCGGGCAATCCGTGGAGAGGACCAAATCAATTCTCCTCCAGGCAGAAATGACAGAGGTCAGCACTGCTTGAGAAGAGCAAGAGGTGGAGGATCAAGAACGAGTCGAGGAGGAGGACCTGGACAAGGAGTGGGACATTGTTGCCCCCATACAGAGCATCCTCGGCAGTGCTCCTCCTAAACCACTTCTGAGGATTTCTAGTCAACAGCCATTTGCTATGAAGTGCTTAATGTGAGCCGGTGGTTGCAGGTGGGGACCACTTGACACTCATTTCTGGGGACCGCACTTATTTTTCCTCAACAGACCTTGATCCAGAGCAAGAGATAATAAAGCACAAAAGCGGGAAAGAAGAATAAGGAAGGGAAAGATGGAAAACCAGTGAGAAAAAGAGAAAGCAGAGATGAAAAAAGAACCTGTAAGAGTGATATAAAGAGACAGGGAGTGTCTGGTGATCGATGAAAGAGTCATGTGGTTTAATCAAGACTATCCAGTTTTGGTATTCTGCATCCCAACCTTCAGTCTTCGACCACTGTCTTCTGAGCAAAATGTTGGGTTCCGGCACTCATTCTTTTACAAATTAAGCACTGTAAAGATGCTTGTTTTGCCTATGCAGTACTCACCTCTCCAATGAAGGTGCATGTCCGGTCTTCTTTCATTCATCTGACCCGAGGAGCACATATCCCTCATTTATCATCCCCCACAACTGCCTAGATGGCTCCCCTCTCCATGCTGACAACCTGCTGGCCATGTTAGAGAGCCACGAATAAATGGAGGGTTAGCATGGTCTAATGCTGCTCACTGAGAGGATCACTTTTACCAACGGCAGTCTAATGTGCGGGGGATATTTATGTAATGGTCACTGCGCTCCAGGAGATAGCTGCCACTCATAAAGAATTTCCTCAGACATGGCAAACATGCGGCAAGAACATCTTCGAACTTTTATGGAACAGAGTGCAAGGCAACATGCCTGTGCCATGAAGATGATAGAGGCAATCCACAAAAATGCCAATGTCATTCTTTACCACCAACACATGCAAAAGATTCTACTGTGGAACCTCAGCGTAGGAGGAACACACCACCTACCAACCTCACAGCTCTGCCACAACCACCCCCACCACATCAATCTGCATCGTCTCAACCTCCAATTCTACCAACTCAACCACCCCCAACACAAGCACTATCTCACCAAAAGAATTCCATATGTGGACCAGTAGGAGACACCACCTATGAGGAGGGGAGGCGTGATACTTACCTGCTTGTGAAAATGCCCAGGCTCCTGCTGACTGTTTCTCAGAGATCAGCCTTCCTAGAAAAGAAAAAGGAATTCAGACAGTTGTGAGGGAGACAGGAAGTGACGTCAAGGTCAGTAAAAGAAATGAGCAAGCAGAAAGGAAGGAGAGTGGAGAATGTAATCAGAAGAAAAACTTTGTCACTCACTCAAGATTCAGTATATGCCATGTATGTGGACTAGGGAGGAAGAAGACAGCGAGACAGGGAAGTCATTCCAGAGGAGGCCTGAAGGGTGTAAGAGAGCAGAACAATCCCGGATAGGAGGGAAGACTGGAGGTGTAGGCTCGACCCAGGTGCAGGACAGATGATACGCGCCGAGCAGAAGAGACCATGGCCATGGTGCAGGCAAAACTGCACTAGACAGGAGCACTTCGGCCATTTCCAGGAGGCCTGCTGTCCCTTCCACAACCAAGGAGGATCAGGGTCTACTCACGTACATAACGAGAAGGGGGCGAGGGTGCTCTAGGGGAGCAGGAGGGACATAAAATATCTTGTACTTATAAAATGTATTAGACATGGCTAAGGACTCCTTGGGTGCCTAAATGTAAAGGCAGAGGGAAAGGAACATCCTAATCCATACCGTCGGCCCTCATTGTAGGGATTAGGCTCCGACCTATGTCCCGAAGGGCTCCTTGAGCCTGTTGGAGGTTTCGGTCTGTCCCTTCGACTGCTGCGGTCTGACCGCATTGTAATGCGGCAGTCGGATCTCTATCCTGGATGTCGATAGGAAGGCCATCCCACCAACATCCTAATGAGGGCCAATGTCTCATTTTTGATTTTTTTGTCACATATCTGCAAAAAAAATAATTAATTGTGTGAATTATGAATGTACTGGTGAAAAAATATAGGGTGTTAGAAAGAAACGTAAAAGTACACAATGGCAGCATTATGTAAACTACGTTTAACAAAATTAAAATGTAACAGTTCACAAATGTGAAAGTTCTGTTTTAACTGTTATGTTGTCACTAACCCTTGAACTGTGAAAACACTTCCATAGTGTCAAGATCAGATGATTAGTCAACGCTTGCAAACCTACCACTATGCATGCATGATAGTAATTTTAAACTTACCATCCTTTCATAAAACACCAATAACATGAGTTAAATGCAACATAGAAGGTTAGAGCAAACCTCATGCACATACGAGGACATTTTCAAAATGCATGTGTACTTGAGTGAATATTAAAATAATACGCTTATCATATCTCTGCTGCTGAAACTCTTCCAGCTGAGCATGGAGGGTCAGCCAGGGTGCTCTCTGGACTCTCTTGCATAGTGATGCGATGTACGGGTGCCGTGAATGTGGCGGGGAAGACAAGTGCAGAATGTCTTAGGCCTTGATTTGGCCAGGTACAGACACCTACCGGATTTGGGACCACACTGCATTATTCAGCTAGCTCTCTAGACCCCCATAAAGCTGAGGGTGCTTTTGGACAGCCCCCTCACTAATGATCTCTAATTCCTGATCTGTGAATCAGGGGCCTTTTCATCATGTCCCTCAGCCACGTTGGGGACTAAAGTCTGACAAGGAGCAGCAGGATGGAGTAGGGCAGTGTCATGATGATGAAAGGATCACTCGGAATAAGTACAAAATGGCAGACTTCTCCCTATATGTAATTCCTTGTTTGTTTCAGTAGGCAAAGGACTCCACCCTGTAAGCTATTTTCGGTATGTTGGACATAAAGCATGGGTGCACTGTGTGAGATTTTGTACTTAACAGCTAATAATGTAAGTGTGTTAAAAATAGAAAATTAAGTAGCATTGTTTTTTTTACTACAGCACCGCATGTAAGTTGATAGCTTTATGTAAAAAAAACAGAGTTGCCTGAGGATAGTATATATGGTCAGTGAGATAGTAGAACTAGAAAATCACAAGGAGGGACAGAGGGCAGATAAAGGTCAAGCACACGCGCCCCCAGGGATATAGGTATAAGTGAAGGTGTGCAGCTCCTGTAGGAACGTCGGTCAAGGAATTCCTGAGGGATCAAGTCCGGGGGATCTGATTCTCCAGGAGCAAGGGGAATCGCACGCCCCGGGGGGTGTCATGCTTCATCATAGGGCAGCTCTTCATTGGGCCGGCGCTGCAATGCCCAACAGGCCCCGCAGGGGGACTCTTTGCTGGAGTTCTTTTAAGCTGCCGTAGTGAAGCATGGATGTGAAGGTGAGGGTGCAGTGAATGAGGAGAGTGGTGAGTTTAAAAAATAACTCATAGGGAATTATAAGTCAAATTTTAATGTGTTAAACCCTAGGTTATATTAAAAGTGAAGGCCAAAGTGGATATAAAGGTGTACATTAGCTCAAAGCGTAAATGCTGGTCAACATGTTTCTTGCAGATAAAGTCATGAAAGATCTAGACAATTCGTCAGGACAGTGAAATGTTCAAAACTAAACAACTCCAAGGGGAGCTTAGAGGTACATGTGTCCTCTAGTGCCGTGCCATCCCAAATCAAGAGGGTATTCAATATAACTTGGTGCAATCGATTAATGTACCGACCGCTAAAGGGAGGATTCAGTGCTCCAATGAGCAAAACCAAAGTATCGCTGAAAGCTTCGTCCCGCGGTTAAGGATTGCCGTGGACAGCATGTGACCCACCTGTGGCTCAGCTGATGCTCATCTGCCATGTGATAGTAGGTCACCATTTATTATTGACAAGAGACTGTCCTACTACATAAATGCAGCAATCAAACTAGCAACTGAAAAATGTAGTTATTCTGCACTGAATACCCTGAGCTCTATCCTGTACTTCACCCAGGTACCTGGAAATGGCATAGAGTTGAGATCTATATGCAACCCCCATTGCACGGCGATGTCGTGCAAGACGCAACAGGCTACAGCAAGCTTGCTGACAACTTCCGGTTAGTATACCAGCACCCCCCCTATATGTTCAATATAACTGAATCGCGACACAAAGATCCCACAATTGGAATACGTGACGTTACAACGCGGTCAAAATGATCGCGGAACATTACACAGTTTTTACAATGCAAGTTGTTACAACGACTTGCGTTGGAGTGCGCTGGACTTAGGAATAGTATGATTTACTATTCCAACACCAGTCTACATACTGTAGGGAAGGTGTTGGAATAGTAAATCATACTATTCCTCAGGTTTGAGCACCATCCAGCGCAAGTTATTGTAACGACTTGCGTTGGATCACCCGCGATGTAAGGGCATTGCGATACAATGCCCGCGTAGTAATGGATGTTTCCCCCAAAATTACAGTCAACAATAGCTCATGTATTTATGTGTGCCTTATTCTACCTCTTTGAGATAGTGCAGTTGGACATCTGTAGGGTGTGAGGAGTTGGGTTAAGAGAGCATACCTGGCATCACCTGTGACAAAGACAGATTAAATGTTTACAAAGGGTCTTATAATGTACATTCAGTACATCATGTCTACAAACATTCAGTGGATGTGCAGTCAAAGGCACCTACCACATAAGGGAAGCGGGCAAGGCATATTATTCCCTTACCACACTGCCTTTTCTTCAGTGGCTGTGGCTTGGTGATAAAGTGGTGCACATGTCTGTTAATGCATCTCAGTACCTGATGCAAGCATCGAGATTGGCTTGTTTGTGAGATGCCGTTGTTAACAGAGCTGACCCTCTTTAAAGATCCAGTGGCCATGAAATGGAGTGTAGTCAGTATTTTGAAATAGGCTGGGATAGTGTGGGCATGGATTGTAGATAAATCAAGCTCCTGCTCCCAGTCTGCAACCCTGTCAAGGATCACATGGACTGAAAACGGTATCTGGTAATGACGGTTTTTCCTGGGCATCCCAAAAATGTTGATACCTAGGCTATAAATCCTCTCTCGTCCAGGTTCTGTTATCCTAAGCAAATGTTTTATTTTGCAAATGCCTTGTTTTTCTATATTATCGCGTATGAGTACAGTTTTTAACCCCTTCCATGCTCATGACGGAACGGTTCCGTCATGAGCCACGGTTGAGCTGTGCTCATGACGGAACCGTTCCGTCATGAGCCCGCCCGCGCTCGAACCCTTCAGCACCGCGGCGGAATTCGCCCAGCGCTGAAGGGGTTAATACTTGAGTTCAGGATGTGCTCTGTACTAGCACCTCTCACATTTGATTTAATAGCCTGTAAAAGCTGTTCCATCTACAAGAGTCTAGGCCACGTTTAAGGTTGACATGAGGTTGGAAGGTGGATTAATATTAGTAGGGGTAAGTATGAATGTACCACTAGCAATAAGGCCACCAAGACAATATAAGGCCCAGACCAGGTCTCCATAAAATATTGCCTTGCTCAACCTTTGGTAGCTGTCAACGAGCAGGAAGGCTTGTCTTAGAAGACCTGTGTGTAAAGCATTTAAAAACACCAATACATTAAATAAATAAGACACAACACATAATACAAATCCACCACCAATTTAAAATCGGAAATATTTTTATCTTTCAAATGCCACCAAAACAACAAAAATCCAATGTAGGGAACAGGAGAAATACACTTTCTAGCACTTAAAAAACCAATAGAGCCAAATTGGGACATCCGGTCATGCTTGACCGGGTCAAAGTAAAAGTTTGAGGCCGACCATGAAAGATCCCTGGTCGGATACACCAAGCGTGAGGCCTCTGTCCAAATTTTGCCTTCATACTTAGAACTTTTCTGGAGGATTTTCTCTCGACTTCAAGTTGGTCTCTACAGGGTTTGCAGCAGCTTCGTCGGCTTGGTTCAGAGGGAGCCCCCGGTCAACTTCTGGAAGTTTTGAGCTCCGGAGCTTTCAGCAGGACAAACCTGAAGTCCACACCGGGTTGCGGTACGATGTAGTCGGCTTGACTCAATATGTCGGGTCAGTCACCTCATGGAGCTTTTTCCCAAAAGTTGCTCCAAACTTCTGGAACTTCTTCCCGAAGTTCCTCTTGAGGGTTCAAAGTGTTCGCAACACAAATCCAAGGTTCCAGAGTCTCTAAGTTGCTCCTCCGAAGTTGGGACTACAGTTCCCACAGTGCACTTTGCCAAATCCTTTAAAGTTCAGCTGAAGGTGGTCAGCTGGGTTCTTCTTGCTTGAGATGGTGCAACTCTTTTAGCCTGTTGCTTTCTTGGAGTCTGCTCTTTCTCTTTTCAAAGCAATGCAAAGTCCATAGGGCTGTAGTTCCTTGGGGGCATATTATCAACGGCCAGCGATAATTATCGCTGGCCGTGCTTAGCGATAAATTTCTTATCGCAGGCTATCTCTGGAATTTATCGCTCTGGTAGCGCGTAATTAACAACGCATTTCTCCAGGGCGATAAAAATTCCAGAGATAGCGAGGTTATCGTCGTTTTGCAGGGAACATCGCTGGTTTTCCAGCGATGTTCCCTGCAAAACGGCAATAACCTTGCTGATACGACCCTATGATTGTATCAGCATAATCCACCCCCTATGTCAAACATAGGTAAGTCAGGATTTTAGCAGATGTTAGATTTTGGCAAAAACTGCTGTTTTCACCAAAATCTAACGTCTGCTAAAATCCTGTGGGCTGCCTGTAAATATCGCGATGTGAACATCAGCGATGTTTGCAAGGTAGTCCATCCGGGGTACGCCCAGTGACGCCCACTTTGCATCTCATTGGAGATGCAAAGGGAGGCGCTGGGAAAAAGGGTGCTAACATGTGATTATGCATGTTTGCACCCTCTTGTAAATAGGGCGATAGTTTTATCTCCGCTTTTTTGACTTTTTAAGCCAAAAAAGCAGAGATAAAGCCCTTGTAAATATGCCCATTGGTGTGTAGCAGTCACATTCATTCAGAGTCCTCTTGGTGCAGTCTAGGGTTCCAGCATGGCAGTCCTTCTTCTTCTTGAAGTTTCAGGCAGCAGATCTGATTTGCTATGCAGCTCGCTTATATATTTATCCTGTGTTCTGGGGCGACAAGCAAGGGGGCACCCCTGAACAATGGGGTACAGGATGCCTCCCAAAAGTATGACACCTTCCTATAAAGTGTGGCATATTCTTGTCCGGCAAAGCACTGTACTTTAAAATTCAAAATGGTGAATCTTTCTTCTTGGGGTTCAGAGCTGGCTAAGCCAACCTACCAGTGTGGCTCATTTCCATTAACACTCCCCCTCCAGACCTCCTGCAAATTCCATTCCTGGCTCTCTCATCTGTCTGGTGGTACAGGAAGGCCTGGCTTGGAGCCTTACTGTCCTGCTCTCTTTGAAGAACAGTTTGTTTACTAAGTGCCCTTACTGGCCTGTCCTCTGCAGCTGCAGATCTCCCGTCACCAGATAACCATTGTGTCTATGTAGGCTACTTATCACCTCATCAAAGCAGTTTGGCTCGGCCTGCAAGACTGGCCAATCAGGAGAGGCTGCTAGGAGGCTGGATTTGGGCTCACAGAAAAGAAAGTTCTAGAACTTCTTTTCTGTACTAGTAATGATAAATGTAACAATGGCAAGTTTTTTTGAGTTATCATTACCAATCTTTTAATTTCTTGAAATATATTGTAGTTCACTCCAGTCAATAGTTGTACTTTATTAAAGTATTTCTGTGTTAGTCTATGGAGCTAATATGCTAGAGTTAAGGAAAAACGAAAATGTCAGTTTTTCCCTCACCAGGGCATATAGAACAACTTTTAAAATGTCCCTTCTTATTTTTACATGGCACCCTACCCTAGGGGCACCTAGGGCAGACATTAGGGGTGACGCATATGTAAAAATAAGTTTGTTTCATACTCTGGAAGTACTTTTAAATCCAAAGTCGAATTTGCATATCATTTCATTTTAAAAGCATCTTGCAAAGCAGGGCTGACTTTTAACTTGACAGCAGACAACACAGCAGTGCACACTTCAGTGCATTAAATCAGTTGGACCTCTAAACCTACATGCCCTAACATATACTTGGGACTTACAAGTAGATTGTCTGTACCAAATGTAATTACACATAATTACCATGCACCTTTCAATCATAGCACTGGCCCTGGATAGTTTTATCAGAGCTTAGAGCACAGTCAGAGTCAGTTACAACCAGTACAGGGCAAAAAGCATGACGTTCACACACATGACTGCTGACTTGCATCTTAGTTCACCAATAGCATTGCTGTTGGGGGTCAAGCAATGATTGTTTCTAAAACCTATTCCTTTTAACCCCTTCCCTGCTCATGACGGAACCGTTCCGTCATGAGCCACGGTTGGCGTGTGCTCATGACGGAACAGTTCCGTCATGACAATCCTGTTGGCGGCCGCTCCGCCTGCGCGGCGCTGTTTCCCCGCCTGTGCGAGGGGACAACGCAAATGGGCCGGAGTCATGACGGAACCGTTCCGTCATGAGCACAGCTCAACTGTGGCTCATGACGGAGCGGCTCCGTCATGAGCACAGGCCCACCGCGCTGCCCCCCTGCCCCCCCCCAGCGCTGCAGCGGAATGTCCGCAGCAGCGAAGGGGTTAATAAATGTCTGTTATATGTAGTGACTTAATCTGATGTACTAGGGTGAAATGCTTTTGCATACTAAAAAAATAAACTTTTCTGAATGACCCTTGACCCTGCTCTTAGGCAGGTCGCTCCCCATGCTGCACAGCACCACCTGTGTGTCGCTGCCTCTGACCCTGCTGCTCGCGCTATTGTAAGTTCAAGGCTGCTGCGCTTGCTCTGCCCCTTTTATACTCTTGCTCTGTTATTGTGCCTTTTGCCTTCTGTTTTCCCCTGGTAGCCCTGCCGTACTTGTGCTGTCTGATTTAGCTTTTTGGTGTTGTATTTTCGCCTTTTTTCCTTCATTTTGTACTGTTGTTTTACTATTGTGCCCTTTGCCTTCTGTTTTCCCCCACCCGCTCTGCCTGCTCGTTTTTCCCGTCGCTGCGTCCCCTGCGGCCCTGCCCCCCTGCTCGCCCATTCGCCACCCCGCTCCCGCCTCCCAGCTGCTCCTCCCTCCCACCTCCCCTTATATGGCGGCCGCTGAGCGGTGAAGGGAGAGACCCTTGACCCTGCTCTCAGGAAGGTTGTTCCCCATGCTGCACAGCACCACCTGTTTGTCGCTGCCCCTAAACCCGCTGCTACTGCTGTTGTAGGTTCAAGGCTGCTGCTCTTGTGCTCGCTCTGCCCCTTTTGTACTGTTGCTCTGTTATTGTGCCCTTTGCCTTCTGTTTTCCCCTGGTAGCCCTGCCGTACTTGTGCTGTCTGATTTAGCTTTTTGGTGTTGTATTTTCGCCTTTTATCCTTCATTTTGTACTGTTGTTCTACTATTGTGCCCTTTGCGTTCTGTTTTCCCCCACCCGCCCTGCCCGCTCGTTTTTTCCGCCACTGCATCCCCGCCCCCCTTCTTGCCCATTCGCAGCCCCGCTTCCGCCTCCCAGCTGCTCCTCCCTCCCACCTCCCCTTACATGGCGGCCGCTGCGCGGTGAAGGGAGAGACGCTTTACCCTGCTCACAGTTAGGTTGCTCCCCATGCTGCACAGCACCACCTGTGTGTCGCTGCCCCTGAACCTGCTGCTACCGCTATTGTAGGTTCAAGGCTGCTGCTCTTGCGCTTGCTCTGCCCCTTTTATACTCTTGCTCTGTTATTATGCCCTTTGCCTTCTGTTTTCCCCTGGTAGCCCTGCCGTACTTGTGCTGTCTGATTTTGCTTTTTGGTGTTGTATTTTCGCCTTTTTTCCTTCATTTTGTACTGTTGTTCTACTATTGTGCCCTTTGCCCTCTGTTTTCCCCCACCCGCTCTGCCCGCTCGTTTTTCCCGTCGCTGCGTCCCCTGCGGGCGTGCCCCCCTGCTCGCCCATTCGCCCCCCACTCCCGCCTCCCAGCTGCTCCTCCCTCCCACCTCCCCTTATATGGCGGCCGCTGAGCGGTGAAGGGAGAGACCCTTGACCCTGCTCTCAGGGAGGTCACTCACCATGCCGCACAGCACCACCTGTGTGTCGCTGCCCCTAAACCTGCTGCTACTGCTGTTGTAGGTTCAAGGCTGCTGCTCTTGTGCTCGCTCTGCCCCTTTTGTACTGTTGCTCTGTTATTGTGCCCTTTGCCTTCTGTTTTCCCCTGGTAGCCCTGCCGTACTTGTGCTGTCTGATTTTGCTTTTTGGTGTTGTATTTTCGCCTTTTTTCCTTCATTTTGTACTGTTGTTCTATTATTGTACCCTTTGCCTTCTGTTTTCCCCCACCCGCTCTGCCCGCTCGTTTCTCCTGCCGCTGCGTCCCCGCCCCCCTTCTTGCCCATTCGCAGCCCCGCTTCCGCCTCCCAGCTGCTCCTCCCTCCCACCTCCCCTTATATGGCGGCCGCTGCGCGGTGAAGGGAGAGACGCTTGACCCTGCTCACAGGCAGGTTGCTCCCCATGCTGCACAGCACCACCTGTGTGTCGCTGCCCCTGAACCTGCTGCTACCGCTATTGTAGGTTCAAGGCTGCTGCTCTTGCGCTTGCTCTGCCCCTTTTATACTCTTGCTCTGTTATTGTGCCCTTTGCCTTCTGTTTTCCCCTGGTAGCCCTGCCGTACTTGTGCTGTCTGATTTTGCTTTTTGGTGTTGTATTTTCGCCTTTTTTCCTTCATTTTGTACTGTTGTTCTACTATTGTGCCCTTTGCCTTCTGTTTTCCCCCACCCGCTCTGCCCGCTCGTTTTTCCCGTCGCTGCGTCCCCTGCGGGCCTGCCCCCCGCTCGCCCATTCGCCCCCCACTCCCGCCTCCCAGCTGCTCCTCCCTCCCACTTCCCCTTATATGGCGGCCGCTGAGCGGTGAAGGGAGAGACCCTTGACCCTGCTCTCAGGGAGGTTGTTTCCCATGCTGCACAGCACCACCTGTGTGTCGCTGCCCCTAAACCCGCTGCTACTGCTGTTGTAGGTTCAAGGCTGCTGCTCTTGTGCTCGCTCTGCCCCTTTTGTACTGTTGCTCTGTTATTGTGCCCTTTGCCTTCTGTTTTCCCCTGGTAGCCCTGCCGTACTTGTGCTGTCTGATTTTGCTTTTTGGTGTTGTATTTTCGCCTTTTTTCCTTCATTTTGTACTGTTGTTCTATTATTGTACCCTTTGCCTTCTGTTTTCCCCCACCCGCTCTGCCCGCTCGTTTTTCCCGCCGCTGCGTCCCCGCCCCCCTGCTCGTCCATTCGCCTCCCCGCTCCCGCCTCCCAGCTGCACCTCCCTCCCACCTCCCCTTATATGGCGGCCGCTGAGCGGTGAAGGGAGCGACCCTTGACCCTGCTCTCAGGCAGATTACTCCCCATGCTGCACAGCACCACCTGTGTGTCGCTGCCCCTGAACCCGCTGCTACAGCTGTTCTAGGTTCAAGGCTGCTGCGCTTGTGCTCGCTCTGCCCCTTTTGTACTGTTGCTCTGTTATTGTGAGCTTTGCCTTCTGTTTTCCCCTGGTAGCCCTGCCGTACTTGTGCTGTCTGATTTTGCTTTTTGGTGTCGTATTTTCGCCTTTTATCCTTCATTTTGTACTGTTGTTCTACTATTGTGCCCTTTGCGTTCTGTTTTCCCCCACCTGCCCTGCCCGCTCGTCTTTCCCGCCACTGCGTCCCCGCCCCCCTTCTTGCCCATTCGCCGCCCCGCTCCCGCCTCCCAGCTGCACCCCCCTCCCACCTCCCCTTATATGGCAGCAGCTGAGCGGTGAAGGGAGAGACCCTTGACCCTGCTCTCAGGCAGGTTGCTCTCCATGCCGCACAGCACCACCTGTGTGTCGCTGCCCCTGAATCTGCTGCCACCGCTGTTGTAGGTTCAAGGCTGCTGCTCTTGCGCTCGCTCTACCCCTTTTGTACTGTTTCTCTGTTATTGTGCCCTTTGCCTTCTGTTGTCCCCTGGTAGCATTGCTGTACTTGTGCTGTCTGATTTTGCTTTTTGGTGTTGTATTTTCACCTTTCTTCCTTCATTTTGTACTGTTGTTCTACTATTGTGCCCTTTGCCTTCTGTTTTCCCCCACCCGCTCTGCCCCCGTTTTTCCCGCCGCTGCGTCCCCTGCGGCACCGCCCCCCTGCTTGCCCATTCGCCGCCCCGCTCCCGCCTCCCAGCTGCTCCTCCCTCCCAGTTCCCCTTATATGGCGGCAGCTGCGCAGTGAAGGGAGCGACACTTGACCCTACTCTCAGGCAGGTCGCTCCCAACGCTGCACAGCACCACCTGTGTATCGCTGCCCCTGAACCTGCTGCTGCCGCTGTTGTAGGTTCAAGGCTGCTGCTCTTGCGCTCGCTCTGCTCCTTTTGTACTGTTGCTCTGTTATTGTGCCCTTTGCCTTTTGTTTTCCCCTGGTAGCCCTGCCGTACTTGTGCTGTCTGATTTTGCTTTTTAGTGTTGTATTTTTGCCTTTTTTCCTTCATTTTGTACTGTTGTTCTGCTATTGTGCCCTTTGCCTTCTGTTTTCCCCCACCCGCTCTGCCTGCTCGTTTTTCCAGCCGCTGCGTCCCCTGCATCCCCGCCCCCCTGCTCGCCCATTCGCCGCCCGGCTCCCTCCTCCCAGCTGCTCCTCCATCCCACCTCCCCTTATATGGCAGCCGCTGGCGCGGCGAAGGTGCGCCTAAGGCAAGCCCGTCTGTGCCCGTCCGCGCCTGGACCGCGCCAGACCCCCTGGCCCCCGCGAATGTCACGACACCCGATGCCACTACAACGCCAACACCCTCCACGCACTCAACACTGGATGACCGCATGCCTGCTTCCTGGCCGCCCCGAAGCTCACCAAAGGACCCTTCTCCTGCCGGAGCTGCAGCTTCACCAGTCTACTAGCCACCAACCCGCCCACCAGGACAGCATGCAACCAACTCAGATGCATACTACTGAACACCCGGTCCACACGTAAATACGCCGTCGAACTCTGGGACCTGCTCGACACATCCTCCCTGGACGTCGCCTTCCTGACAGAGACTTGGATGAACGACTCCTCGGCACCCAACATCGCCATAGCCATGCCGGACGGCTACAAGATCACCCGCAGAGACCGCACCAACGGAGTAGGAGGTGGAATCGCCATCATCCACAAGTCCACCCTCAAGGTCTCGACCAACTCCAGTGACACCCTCAGCACCGCCGAACACCTGCACTTCCAGATCCACACTGATCCCAATACCACCCTCAGAGGAACTCTGATATGTAGACCCCCGGACCCCGGCCTCAGTTCAGCAACTCCATCGCCTACTTCGTCAGCATGCACGCCCTTGCCTCCATGGACTACATCCTCCTCGGAGACCTGAACTTCCACCTCGAGAACAACAATGACACCAACTCCACCACCCTGATCGACAACCTCGCCAACCTCCGACTCAGACAGCTCGTCACAACGCCCACCCACTCTGCTGGACACACGCTTGACCCCATCTTCTCTGCAACCTCCCACGTCTCCTTCAGCCACACCACAAACTCCACTGGACCGACCATCGCTGCATCCACTTCACCTTCCGGAAACCCACCACGCACCACCGCAACCAACAGATCCCCCGCCGCAGCTTGAGCAAAATCACTGAAGATCAGCTAAACACCGCCCTCGTCCGAAGCCCACCCGCCTTCCCCAACGACTCCGCCGCCGCCAGCAACCTCAGGCATTGGATTGGCGACTGTGCCAACACTCTCACCCCAATCACGAAACCCTCCAATGGACGCACCAACAAGAATGCCAGCTGGTTCTCCGCGGACCTCCAGACCTCCAAACAAACCTGCCGGAAACTAGAGAAGAAATGGCACCACGAACAGACACCAGAGAACCACGCAGCTCACAAGAACGCCATGCACCATTACCTCATCAGATCCGCTAAAAGGACCTCCTTCAAGGACCGCCTCGACAACAATGCACACAACAGCAAAGAGCTCTTCAACATCGTGAAGGAACTCTCCAACTCCAGCTCCAACACCAACGACATCCCTCCATTGCAAGACCTGTGCAACTCTCTCGCCATCTTCTTCCATCGCAAGATCGCAGACATCCACGACAGCATCGACAACCAGACAGCCAACGACACCTCAGACCCCATGGCCACTACCCACAGCGACCCCCTGCTCACCTGGACTAACATCAATGACGACGACACCATCAAGATCATGAACACCATCCACTCCGGCTCCCTGTCAGACCCATGCCCACACCACATCTTCAACAAAGCAAGCACCACCATCACACCCGATCTCAGCAAGGCCATCAACATCTCCTTCGAGACCGCGACCTTCCCGGAGAGCTGGAAGCACACCGAAATCAACACCTTGCTCATAACCCAGGGCAGATCCGAGGGACCTCAAGAACTTCCGGCCCATCTCCCTGCTCCCGTTCCCGGTGAAGGTCATTGAGAAAACCATCAACAAACAGCTGACCCGCTACCTCGAGGAGAACAACATCCTGGACCCGTCCCAGTCTGGGTTCCGCAGAAATCACAGCACCGAAACTGCCCTCATCGCCTCAACAGACGAGATCAGGACCCTGCTCGACAACGGCAAAACCGCGGCCATCATCCTCCTGGACCTATCAGCTGCCTTCGACACGGTCTGCCACCGCACCCTACGCACACTCCTCCACAACGCAGGGATCCGAGACAAGGCTCTGGAATGGACCACCTCCTTCCTCTCCGGCAGAACCCAGAGCGTCCGCCTCCCCCCTTTCCGTTCCGAAGCCTCCAAGATCATCTGCGGCGTACCCCAAGGATCATCCCTCAGCCCAACATTGTTCAACATCTACATGGCCCGCTCGCCCATGTCGCCAGACTGCACGACCTCAACATCATCCCCCTACACTGACGATAGGATCCCCTCACTGCCAAAGCCAACCTCCACGAAGGAATGAAAGCCGTCGTCGAATGGATGAAGAACAGCCGTCAGAAGCTGAACTCGGACAAGTCGGAGGTCCTCATCCTCGGCACCACCCCCTTAGCCTGAGACGACTCCTGGTGGCCGACCGCCCTGGGAGCAGCACCGACACCTACCGACGACTCACGCAACCTGGGGTTCACCCTCGACTCAACGCTCTCCATGATCAAGCAAGTCAACGCCGTCTCATCCTCCTGCTTCAACACCCTCCGCATGCTCCGCAAGATCTACAGGTGGATCCCCACCGACACAAGAAGAACGGTCACCCAGGTCCTCGACAGCAGCAGGCTGGACTACGGAAACACCCTCTACACGGGAGCCCCGGCCAAACTGCTGAGACGAATGCAACGCATACAGAATGCTTCCGCCCATCTGATCCTTGACATTTTGCGACACAGCCACATCACACCCCACCTGAGAGACCTGCACTGGCTGCCTGTCAACAAGAGGATGACCTTCAAACTCCTCACCCACGCACACAAGGCACACCACAACACCGGACCAGCATACCTCAACAGACGACTCACCTTCTACACCCAAACCGCCAGCTCCGCTCCGCCGACCGCGCCCTCGCTACCGTCCCCCGCATCCGAAGAGTGACCTCCGGCGGCAGAAAGTTCTCCTACCTCGCCATCAAGACCTGGAACACCCACCCCATCCTCCTACGGCAACCCCAAGACCTACTAACCTTGAGGAGGCTACTCAAGACCTGGCTATTCGAGCAGTAGCAGCACCCCCCAGCACCTTGAGACCCTCATGGGTAAGTAGAGTGCTCTACAAATTTCCTAATTGATTGATTGATTGATATCATATTTTTACATTATCTTTGTTGCACAATATTCATGCCAAATGTATTCATGGCTCAGCTGTGAGAGCCAAGCCAGACCCTTGGCTCTGCTTTGGTTCGGCTCACCTCATCAGTTTGCATGCATTCTCTCCCCTATTTGCAACTTAGCCTTAGTACATGGGGCCATCAGTCACTTCATAAAATGATTTGTTAAAGTCAAGGACTAGAAATATTGAGCCCTGCTCACATACACCTATTTGACAACTCTACCATCAAGGCTTCTTGTAGCAGAGAGGAAGAAGAGTGCGCGTACTGAAAATACATTCAAAATAAGTGATCCCATAGTAGGGACTCCAGGCCGTTTTGCTGTACGTGACTGTAGTCATGAGTTCCCAGGGATAACAACTCGACCCAGGTGGGTAAAGTAGGGTTGTAGCTTCAGTAGGGGTGTGGCACCTCTTAAATGGATTCTTGGTTTGGTAGTTGGGTCTGAGGTCCGAGATGTCTGCATAGTTTTTCTCATCATTTCCATTTTACTAAGAGTTTTAACATTTTTTAAGTTTGCAAAATACTTAGTAATGTGTCTCAATCTAACATCATAATGCATCCCCCCAAAAAAACAACCTAGGCAGTGTAGGCTGTTTGCAGTTGCAATATTTCGGCCAAAATGAGTGGCTGAAATATAGGACTGCAAACCAATTGCATATCGCTTCGACTATTAAGGATGGTTGAATCACAAAAAACTCTTAAAACAAGTTTTTTTTGGGGCATTGGAGATTTCGCCCAGGGACAGAAAGAAAATTATCAGAAGGTGTAGGTATGTACTCTCTTTCAAAACTCTAAAATTCATCCTTACTGCAACCCAAGGCAATGATCAGTTCCCAAATTATTCAAGCTAGTGACTGAAAAACTACAGCAACATGGTCAACCAGAACATCGTCTAGGGGATGGATGATGTCAGTGTTCAATTAGTGTTGGTGTTTGGTGATGCTCAGCACCAGCGCTTTTTTCTTAACACTGATACTTATTTTTGACAGTCCACTGCTTGGTGGCGCTGCCTATGTTTTTTGTTAGCAGAGCATATCAGCAATAGTGTGAAACAACTCAATATGCAATAAAAACAAATATCAGGTTGCCTAGGGATTTAGCACATCCTGGGTGATATGGCATTTTTATTAGATGTGATGGAATCTTTGAAATTGTCACATTTTTGGAGCATTGCTATCTGAGGCTGTGTATGGTGTGAGCTGCAATGGCCTCCTGTAAAATAATTTGGGCCCTAGCATGTATTTCTTTTACAAATGAAACAAAAGTCATGTTGATGAAACTTGACTTTCCCCCTCTTGAAAGGCAATTAGCCAAGAATGGGCTGTACCTCAAGTGACCAGCTCTTCCCCCGCAGCTCCGCCTGACTACGCACAGCTTCAGTCACACACAGGCAGGGTTTGAGACCCCGACCTGCTGGGTCTGGCGCTTCTTATTTTCTTCTGAGGATTATTTAATTTGGCCCTCCTGAATTGCCTCTTCGGCCTACTGCTTACTTTTGTATTTAGTGGCTTCTCCCCCCGCTTCCCCCCTCAGTCCACAACGCTGCCTCAGCGTTCGCCTTCCCGGCACAACCCGCCCTGCTCCCGCCTTCCTGCCGCTCGCCCCACACCCCTCCCCTACTTAAATGGTGACCCCTGCGGGGAGCGCGAGCTAGACCCCTGACCTCCGTCAGAGATCAGCTCTTCCCTCGCAGCTCCGCCTGACTGCGCACAGCTTCAGTCACACATAGGCAGGGTTCAAGACCCCGACCAGCTGGGTCCCACACTCTTATTTTCTTCTGAGGATTATTTAATCTGGGACTCCTGAATTGCCTCTTCTGCCTACTGCTTACTTTTGTATTTAATGGCTTCTCCCCCTGCTTCCCCCCCTTAGCCCACAACGATGCCTCAGCGTTTGCCTTCCCCCCACAACCCGCCACGCCGCTATGATGCCACCGTCCTCCACACACTCAATGCCGGCCGATCCACTGCCTGCTTCCAGACCACCCAAAGCACACCCACAGACCCTTAACCTGCCGAAACTGCAGCTTCACCAGCCAGCGTACACCAGCACGCCCTGCCCCCCCACCAAGGCAGACAACAACCAACTCAGATGCATGCTGCTCAACACCCGCTCCGTCCACAGGCACACTGTCGAACTCTGCGATCTGCTTGACTTATCCTCCCCAGACGTCGCATTCCTGACGGAGACCTGGATGAACTCCTCATCGGCACCCGACGTTGCCATAGCCATTCCGGATGGCTACAAGATCACCCGCAGGGACCGCATCAACAGACCAGGAGGAGGAATTGCCATTGTCCACAGGAATACCCTCAGAATCTCGACCAACACCAAAGACACCCTCAGCACCGCCGAACACCTGCACTTCCAGATCCACATCGATCCCAACACCACCCTCAGAGGAACCTTTGTGTACAGACCACCCCGACCCCAGCCACAGTTCATCGACTCCATCACAGACACCGTCAGCGCGCATTCCCTGGCCTCCGCAGACTACATCCTCCTCAAAGACCTGAACTTCCACCTTGAGAACACCAACTACAGCAACTCCACCACACTACTGGACAACCTTGCCAACCTCGGCCTCAAACAGCTTGTCACAACACCCACCCACTCCGCCGGACACACACTCGACCCCATTTTCTCCTTCAGCTGCCACGTCTCCATCAGCCACACCACCGAACTCCACTGGACCAACCACCGCTGCATCCACTTTCCTTCAAGAAAACCACAGTACACAACCAGCAGCAAAGAATCCTCACCGCAGCTGGAACAAGGTCACCGAAGACCAGCTAATCACCACTCTCGCCCGTGACCCACTGACCGACCACACCGACACCGACATAGCCGCCCGCAACTTAAAACAATGGATCGATGACTGCGCCAACACTCTCGCCCCGTTCAAGAAACCCACAAACAGACGCACCAACAGAAGAGCCATCTGGTTCACCGCCGACCTCCAGACATCCAAGCGGACCTGCCGGAGACTAGAGAAGAAATGGCGCCACAAGCAAACACCGGACAACCATGCAGCCCTCAAGAACGCCAGCCGCAGACACCACCAACTCATTCAAACGGCCAAAAGGACCTCCTTCAAGGAACGCATCGACAACAGCGCACACAATAGCAAAGAGCTCTTCAACATTGTGAAGGAACTCGCCAACCCCAGCTACAGCTCCAACGACATCCCACTGTCACAAGACCTCTGCAACTCTCTAGCTACCTTCTTCCACTGCAAGATCGCAGACATCCACGACAGATTTAACACCCAGACCTCTCCGACAGCCGCCGACACCCCAGACTCACCGCCCCCAGTCACACCAGCTGTCTGATCTCCTGGAACCATGTCAATGACGAAGACACCATCAAGACCATGAACACCATCCACTCCAGCTCACCATCAGACCCCTGCCCCCACCACATCTTCAACAAAGCGAGCTCCGTCATCGCATCCCAACTCCGTAAGATGTTCAACAGCTCATTCGAGACCGCCACCTGCTGGAAACACACAGAGATCAACGCCCTACTCAAGAAACCCAAGGCAGACCCAAAGGACCTCAAGAACTTTCGGCCCATCTCCCTGCTCCCGTTCCCGGTGAAAGTCATCGAGAAGATCGACAACTGACCCAATTCCTCGAAGAGAATCACACCCTGGACTCATCCCAATCCGGATTCCACAGCAACAACAGCACAGAAACTGCCCTCATCCCCGCCACCAATGACATCATGGCCCTGCTGGACAACGGCAAAATGCGGCCCTCATCCTCCTGGGCCTCTCGGCCGCCTTCGACACAGTCTGCCACCACACCCTGTGCACATGCCTCTACAATGCAGGGATCCGCGACAAAGCCCTGAACTGGATCGCCTCCTTCCTCCCCGACAGAACCCAGAGAGTCCGCCTCCCTCCATTCCGATCCGAAGCCACCAAGATCACCTGCGGCGTACCCCAAGGATCATCCCTCAGTCCAACCCTCTTCAATGTCTACATGACACCGCTCGCCAACATCGTCCGATCACACGACCGCAACATAGTCTCATACGCTGATGACACCCAGCTGATCCTCCCCCTCACCAAAGACCCCGCCAAAACCAACTTCCACGCAGGGATGAAGGCAGTCGCCAAATGGATGAAGAGCAGTTCACTTGAAACTGAACTCAGACAAGATGGAGGTCCTCATCCTTGTCTCCACCCCTTCCGCCTGGGACGACTCCTGGTGGCCAGTCTCGCTGAGAACTGCACCGACACCCACCGACCACGCTCGCAACCTGGGGTTCATCTTGGACTCTTCTCTGTCAATGACCTAAAAAGTCAACGCTGTCTCCTCCTCCTGCTTCAACACCCTCCGTATGCTTTGCAAGATCTGCAGATGGATCCCCTCCGAAACCAGAAGGACGGTCACCCAGGCCCTCGTCACCAGCGGGATGGACTACAGCAACGACCTCTATGCGGGAACCACGGCCAAACTCCAGAAAAAACTCCAACGCATACAAAAAGCCTCCGCAAGCCTCATCCTCGACATCCCCCGCCACAGCCACATCACCACCCACCTGAAGGACCTGCACTGGCTTCCCATCAACAAGAGGATCACCTTCAAGCTCCTCACCCATGCTCACAAAGCACTCCATGACACCAAACCAGCATACCTCAACAAGCGACTCACCTTCTACTCCCCCAACTGCCAGCTCCTCTCTGCCGACCTCGCCACGGTCCCACGCATCCACCGAACAACCACTGGTGGCAGATCCTTCTCCCACCTCGCCGCCAAGACATGGAGCACCCTCCCCATCCACCTTCGACAGACCCAGGACCTGCTGACCGTCAAGACTCCTCAAGACCTGGCTGTTTGATCAGTAGCTGCTCCCCACCCTCGCCCTCGCTCCCCGAGCGCCTTGAGACCCTC
Organism: Triturus cristatus; assembly: GCF_964204655.1. NCBI lineage: Eukaryota > Metazoa > Chordata > Amphibia > Caudata > Salamandridae > Triturus > Triturus cristatus. The sequence goes on along the minus strand of NC_140593.1, from coordinate 105,258,894 downwards.
ACGGGTGAGTAGCGCGCTTTACAAATGTCTGATTGATTGATTGATTGAGTACATTTGACTAGTTAGGCATTCGCTTCCATAAGAAACTTGACTGATGCTCACATAAATGAATGAATGAATTAATGAAATACAACTTATAGAGCGCTAACTAAGCCCAAGGGCATCAAGGCGCTGGATACAGAAACAATATGCAGATAGACGAGGAAATGTTCAAACCAGCCCCACAGGGAACAACCAGGTCTTTAAAGACTTTCGGAAAAAAGTATGTGATCTTTAGTCCGAGAGTTCATCAGGAAGAGAGTTCCATAAGCTGGCTGCGGCAGTTGAAAAAGCTCTCCCACCCCATCTCAACCTTTTAAACCTCGGGACAATGAGGAGATTCTTACTTGCAGACCTGAGATTCCTCAAGGGGACAAAATGCTGGAATAAGGTCTTAATACCCATTGAGCCAATGCCATAATAGGCATTATGAGTGAGGCAGAGAGCTTTAAACATGATTCTGCGCTCCATAGCGAGCCAATGTAGCGAAAGAAGGGAAGCTGAGACAGTGTGGTGTTTAGGCAGGTCAATTACCAGCCTTGCAGCGGCATTTTGCACCATCTGTAGGCGCTGCAGCTGTCCTTTGTTAATGCCCAGATACAGGGTGTTGCAATAATCCAATCTGGACAGGATTAATGCAACTACAACATGTTTACGAGCTGCAACAGAGAGGAATTGTGAGATTTTCCTAATAATCCTGATTAGCCCAAAACAGGTAGCCACTGTCCTGGACACCTGCAGGTTCAAGGAAAGAGAGTTATCGACCACCACTCCCAAGTTTTTGCCATGAGAGACGGGAGTAGGACAAGTACACAGGGAGTTGGGCCACCACACCCCTGACCAGGTGTCAGTCTTATCACCAAAGATCAGAACCAATGTCTTCTCGCCGTTCAATTTTAGTTTTGTACCATCCATGACGAGACTGCTTGCATGCAGTTTTTAAATTTTCGAACAGAGTCACTGACATTGTGAGTGATGGACACCATAATTTGAGTGTCGTCCGCATAGGACAACACCTCCAGCCCAAACGATTTCACCACCCTTGCCAGCATGTAGAATAAGTTGCAGTTATACACAAGAAATCCTCTTACATTGTTCTGTGTTTTAAATGCAAAGGTGATAGCCAACAGCTAAGTGTCATTCTTCAAGTATATAGGTAGAAAGTGTTTGCGGCAGAACTATATGGTGCTGAAATCAGGGGCTATAGCAAAGTCAAAGGGACACAAAAATAACTTCCTACACCTTTTGCAAAGCTATTACAAACAAGCAACAATATCTCAACCAGTATTATTGAGAAGACTAGTTATCAAGCATGCACAAAACATTGCAAGAAAGGAGACTCAGAGGAGATTTTAAATGTGCCAAAGGCACCATATATTTAAGAGAGTACAGGGCATTAGAAAAACAATTGAGACAGGGGTTGTGGAAATTGGAAACAGTTGTATGAGCACTATAAGCAATTGTTGCGTAAGTAACCCAAAAACTTTGTGCACGCAAGTGCTCGTGACACTCAAAGGTGGACGGCGCAGGTGACAAGTGAAAAAACAGCGGTGGAGCAGAGTGAATAAGTCACAAAAATATATACAAAGGAACTATTTACATCAATTTGACAGATTTACAGCATTTTTAGTAAAGCACAGAGAAGAGGCGCCGGAGGATGCGCTGGTATGTCGACAGCGTTTTGATCCTAGTGATTGAGGATCATAATCAGGACCAGGTTACTGAATGAAGGTGCAGGGGTGAAGTGCGGCGAAGAGAGATTATTCGGTACAGTGGATCGTCATCAATGAGATTAATCAGTAAGGTGGGTCGTCATCACTTGATGTGAACAAAGAAGTGAACCCGGTTCAATTGGAGTCTGATTTGGAGTGACTGTCCAGACGTTAGTCGTGGAGCCGGAGAAGGTAACGCCCCAATGCTTTATATCCTGTATTTCACTGGATATGAGTGACCAGGAACCACTGTGCTAGCTCATATCTAAGACTGCTACTAGGAGTAATCTCTCTAATATGGGTCAAAGGTAAACACTGGGCAATGCATATAAACAAACTGCTTGTGGATTTTAGTCTTGATAGTGCCTGGGATAATCCAGTCTCCATCAGACTTGATACTACTAAAACAGTTAAGGAGGCACATTGGTCACATATCCTCGCTAGTATAGTTAATCCTACCAAGGCTTTTCTTTTACTTTTAACTACCTGGCTATCAGAGGTACTATTGGGTGTGAACCCTATCTCGATCAGTTACACCCAGAGGCAAGATGCACCTTATCTGTAAAATTTAGGCTCAGGCTCATCCTGACTAGAGGTTATTTAGCAAAGTGAAATAGACTCCTTATCCCAAGTTTTGGATTTTGGCTTTCTGGGCAACTTTAGCACCACTTCTGAGGGTTCAGGACTGGATGTGCACCCCTTAGATGGTCAGGACTCACTCAGGTTGTGTACTCGTGCAGTTTCAAGATGTTTGGAGTCTTTTCTGTCCGGCTGTAATCAGGAGCCGAGGAAATGCCAACTTTCCAAAAGTGGCATTTTCAGAATTACGACTTAAACACCAAGTTTACTATTAAAGAGGATTTTAAATTACAATTTCTTAGACACCAAACATGGGGTTTTTACCTGCTCCCAAACAAGAGTTACCACTTATTAAATGTAATCAGGGCACCCAATGATATTCCATAGGAAAGGTAGGCCTCACAGTAGTAAAAACGAATTTGCAAGCTTTTCACTACTAGGGCATTAATTGCCCAACTTTTTTAAATACAATGCAACATGCCCTGTGGACTATTTAAGTCCTACCTTAGTGGTGACGTATATTTAATAAAAAGGGAGTTTTTAGGCCTGTAAAGGGGTTTGCCAAGTCAAATAAGCAGTTTAAAACTGCTTAAATGTTGCAAGGGCGGATCAGGGACATGTTTAAAAAGTCTACTTAAGCGGGTGGCACAATAAGTGCTAAAAGCCCAGCAGTAGCATTTAATTTACATGCCCTGGGTACATATAGTACACATTACTTAGGAATTATATTAAATTAAATGTGCTAATTGAGTGCAATTTGACTATATTTAAAGGAGACAGTCCAAGCAATTTAGCATTGGTTAACAGTGGTAAAGTGCACAGAGTCCTGGGACAACAAAAATGGGTTCAGAAAACAGGAGGGGTGAATGTAAAAGATTGGGGTTGACCCTGCAGAGAGAGCCAAGTCCAGCAATGTACATATCCAAAGAGCGTTCAAGGGTTCTACATGTGTATGGTGTTTAACTGAGCCCTGGGAGTGCAGGTCGCTAGCCTGGGCCGTATGAGCACAGGGCGTGTGTTTGGACCTTGGGAAAGCAGGGTGTGCCTGGAACCTTGAGTCCAGGGTGGGTGGGTGGGACCTGTGATTGCGGGAAGCATTGCCTCCTATAAAATAACCACAATGTGCTTACGTTTTGCTGTTCTGGAAAATCCAAATGCTGTCAGGTGAAAAATTCCTGTAAAAGTGCCGGGATTCTTTTGTAACACAGCAATTATCCTTTTATTTCCTCTTTTAATAATTCTAAAACGTTTTAGACAGTTCTCAAATATTTTTTGACTGGTTTCTTTATGTGTTTGCTGCTTTAGGTTTATGTTTCAGGAGGGAAGAAATACTGGATGTCACTTATTTTCCCAATATTTGTACCGGCCTGGACTTAAAACCAGGCCAGGCTGGTGAAAAAATGACTAAGTGGCAACCATGGTGCACACCTAGAACAATACAAGCATCCAATTTGATTCAGGCTGCTCTAGAAGCCCTCCACTGAGACTACCTGAATCAGGGGCCAGATTGCATAAACTTTGCCTAAATGAAGTCCAGTTTTGCGCTAATATTTGCACCCACAAACCATTGCAAGAATATTTGCACCAAAAGAAAGGTGCAAATATTGAATTTTAGTAGTTGTATTTTTGCAATGAAAATATTGGCATGAAAATATTGCCACAAAATGACATTGCATCTGCACAGTGTTACATAACTGGCCCCAAATCTAAGCAAAGCATCTGATCTTGTGCAGTGTGCAACAATCCTGACATTGATACGTGGGAGTAGAGGAGAGTTCGGGAAGGACCGTGCAGGGAAGCTGCTTTGGAGTTCTAGAAACATCCCCTTGTTTTTTAACAACGCTTCTCTTTAATTAAAGTTTCAGCCTGGCGAAGTGAGAAGTTGTGAAGTTGTTCCCATTAATCTGCTAGACCGTGAATATTTAGCTCCTTCTTGTTGTCGTTCAAAGAAACTAGTTGGGAGTTTGACTTTTCTGCTAGCCCAGCAAAGTTTGGAATGTGAGTGGAATGCGGCTGTTTTCTGAAGGTGGCCATTGTGGCAGGGACAAGAGGTTTCCCCTATGAGATCCATTGGCTTTGGCAATGTTTTGTAGCCATGCTGTATATCTGCCGTACTGCTGTGCAGCACGGCTACAAGGAATTTTAAAAAGAAAGAGCTACAACATAAAAAGCACTAATTGTTTTCTTTTAAAGCGCATTAGCGATGACCGTGCCATAGGGTTTGTTTACATTTTTAACCATCTGTTCCTGATGCAACTCTAAGGGAGGGAGGAAAGGAGAGAAAGATGTGGGTGAGGGGAAAGGACAGGAAAGAGGGGATGGGAGACCACAAAGGACAATGGAAAGGCTCAGTCAATCAGACAGCAACGGAGGGTAGGCATAAAGAGCTGGGGGCAAGCACACACCCAACAGAGGATCATCCAAAGGAGATCGGGGCAACCACATGGACAAAAGAGGATAGGCAGGAGGGCTTGGGGACAAGCAGATGGACAATGGTGGGTGGACGAGAGGAACAAGGGGCAAGTACACGAACAAGCACATGGACAATGGAGGGTGAGCAGGAGGGGCTGGGGTAAGCACACAGACAACAGAGGAAGGGTGTGCGGGCAATGGTACTGGGAAGGATAAAGGAGGGGCAAGAAGAACACATGCACTCTCGTAGACTGCCTAAACAAAAAGAAAACTGTAGCACCAAAGACGGAGAGCATTGGAAGGACACAGTAAATGCCCGCCTGGGGTTGGATATGGTAAATAGATTTTACTTTACGTTAAAGAAACCCTAGAAATTCACTAGAAAAATAAAGGTGAAATTGAATTATAGTTCTGTATGGTAATATTGTTTTTGCATGAAAAACCTCAAATTCACTTAAAAATCAAAGGTCAAAATGACGTCATAGTTCGGTGAAAATGTCAGTTAAAACGTAACACTTTAACCTAGAAAAACTGAAATCCACCTGGTATAATTTAGTGAGCTAACTAGAACTTGTGCCGCCAACATGCTTATGACCACACATATTGTATCACTCATGACATGTTCAATGACATCATTGATGACATCACTGATAACATCTCAAATGGCATCATTGATGACAATACTGGGCATGATGATGTTAGCTCAGGTATTTTCACCTAACTATAACGTCACTTTAATCTTTAGTTTTTTCAGTGCACATATATATATTTACATATATATATATATGTGTATATTATATATACACATATATGTCTTCCTCTCTCTCTATTTATACACACACACACACACACACATATATACATAATAATATATTGCCCAGTCGCGATCTGGTACTTATAGTTTAGTCAGGGTTTCCATTGAAAATGCCTTTTTTTTGTTGTTTTGCAAATAACTTTGGTGTCGTTGGACAAATCTTCACAAAATCTACCCAAAAAAGTGTTCTTTGATGCCTAGATTGTGCATGAAAAGATTCAGGGCGATCCATCAAGAGGTGGCAGAGAAGAAGGGAGAGTCTCAAAACACAAAATGCATGGGTGCCTGAGTGTGTGTGTGGGTGGGCGGGAGGTGTGTAACTCTGTGCATAGATGTTTAAGAGGTTGAATCACTGGGTGTATAGGTTCAAGAGTGCATGTGAAAACAGCTGTATGGGTGGGTGAGTGTGTGTATGGGTGTGTTAGTGAGTGAATGGATGTCTCAGTGGTACTTGTCCAAGTAACTACATACATAAAAGGCAGTGTATGTGAGACTTGGAGTCTATAAATGACTGTACATGAGAGTCAGTTATTGTGAGAGTGGCAGTATGGATGAGTGTGTACTTTTATCAGTGATTCTATAAGAGAGTTAGTATGCATTTGTTGCTGTTTGAATAAGTTATGTTGTGTGTGTATAGCTATATAGGTGAGTAAATGGGAGTGTGATTGATTCTTTGCATGACTGACTAGGTGTGTGAGTAACTGTGGATGAGTGGTGATGTGTGAGTGTCTGTAAAGGTGTATGAGTGCATATGATAGTGTTGTATTGATGAGTGACTGCATGTATGAGTGATTGTATGGGTGAATGAGTGGATGTGTGTATAGACCTAGGAATAAGTGAGTGCGTATGTAGTAACTGGTATTGGTTTGTTGATGGTTTCAAAAATGATATTCTGTATTTTGGAGTGGGTGTATCAAAGGTTATATTAGGGTGTGAGGAGGTGCATCAGATTATCACATGGATGATGTCATCAGTGATGTCATCAGTGATGTCATTTGAGATGTCATCAGTAATGTCACTGACCATATCATGAATGATGTAAAATGTGACGTCATCAGCAGTGCATTGAGGGGGCGTAAGTTAATAGTTAGCTGAACTAACTATAACGGCCGAATTTATCTGGTTTTGAACGAGTGAAATGTCAAACTAACTATAATGTCCCTGAAACCTGTGGTTTTTTCAGTGAATATATATATATATATATATATATATATATATATATATATATATATATATATATATATATATATATATATATCCAATAACACTACCTCCAGGCACAGGAGCCCCAGACTCTACAGGGCGGCCTCCAAACAATGGTCCCGGAGAGACCCATCAATTGACTTCCGTCAGAAACACAAATGAGGCCCATTACCGGAGAAAAGATTTATTAGCAGGTACAGCAGCGCAGTAAGGACTCCTTCTTACTCGTTTCAGCAACCTTTGCCTTGTTCACAGGTGGAGTTTTGTAAATGCACAGTGCAATCATGCGCGCCTTTTAATGTGAAAATCACGTGACAGTCTTTCAATACTGCAGTCCCCATGATGCATTGTTACTAACTATGTGCTGCATGGAAACTCGTCCAATCCATATGCTTTTTAAATAAAAGTTCTTTTTTCGTACCTGCATCAATATAGTGGGTTTTAATTTATTCATGCTGTCCAGAGATTTCTTTCGTGTTGCGTGACAAATTTAGGCATAACGCGATGTTCCTGCGATAATGCCTGTCCTCCGGCACAATCAGAGTGAGGAATCACCCCTCCCTGAATCCCTTCCTGCACCATCGCAAATTTGTCATTTAGCATCACCTTCAGTGTGCTTTTGACGGTGAGTGAGTCGAGCTCCAGATTTAATGTCCAAAAACACTGCCTCCAGGCACAGGAGCCCCAGACTCTACAGGGCGGCCTCCAAACAATGGTCCCGGAGAGACCCATCAATTGACTTCCGTCAGAAACACAAATGAGGCCCATTACCGGAGAAAAGCATTTATTAGCAGGTACAGCAGCGCAGTAAGTACTCCTTCTTACGCGTTTCAGCAACCTTTGCCTTGTTCACAGGTGGAGTTTTGTAAATGCACAGTGCAATCATGCGCGCCTTTTAATGTGAAAATCACGTGACAGTCTTTCAATACTGTAGTCCCCATGATGCATTGTTACTAACTATGTGCTGCATGGAAACTCGTCCAATCCATATGCTTTTTAAATAAAAGTTCTTTTTTCGTACCTGCATCAATATAGTGGGTTTTAATTTATTCATGCTGTCCAGAGATTTCTTTCGCGTTGCGTGACAAATTTAGGCATAACGCGATGTTCCTGCGATAACATATATATATATGTATATATATATATATATATATATTCACTGAAAAAAACATAGGTTTCTGGGACTTTATAGTTAGAAATTAGCATTTAAAAAACCTTAGAAATTCACTGAAAACAAACATAGGTTTCAGGGACGTTACAGTTACTTGGACAGTTCACTCCTACAAAACCATAGAAATGTTGCCGTTTTAGTTAGTTCAGCTAACTATAACTCGCGCCCCCGCAATGCACTGCTGATGACGTCACATATTATATCATTCATGACATGGTCAGTGACATCACTGACATCTCAAATCACATCACTGATGACATCATCCAGTGAATGTGTATGTATTATATATATGCCGAGGTGTATTGAAGAATGAGTGGGTGTATAAGTGTCTGGATGAAGGATTTAGTAGGTGCGTGACTGGCTGTTTAAGTGAGTTATTACATGTGCCTTATTGAATGCATGGGTTAGTGACTAAACTGTGTGAATGTCTGTAACAGTCTGTCTGCTGTTGTATAAGCTGCCGCATGGGTTGGCCAGTAGCTACATGAATGTCTATATGGGTTATCGATCGGTTGCCTGAGTATTTGCATGGGTGCCTGAGTGTGTGTGGGGGTGGGTGGGAGGTGTGTGACTGTGCATAGATGTTTAAGAGCTTGATTCACTGGGTGTATGGGTTCAAGAGTGCATGTGAAAAGAGCTGTATGGGTGGGTGTATATGGGTGTGTTAGTGAGTGAATGGATGTCTCAGTGGTACATGTCCAAATACCTACATATGTAAAAGGCAGTGTATGTGAGACTTGGAGTATATAAATTACTGTACATGAGAGTCAGTTATTGTGAGAGTGGCTGTATGGATGAGTGTGCACTTGTATCAGTGATTCTATAAGAGAGTAAGTATGTGTATGTTGCTGTTTGAATAAGTTATGTGGTGTGTGTATAACTGAATAGGTGAGTAAATGGGAGTGTGATTCATTCTTTGCATGACTGACTAGGTGTGTGAATAACTGTGGATGAGTGGTGATGTGTGAGTGTCTGTATAGGTATATGAGTGCATATGATAGTGTTGTATTGATGAGTGACTGCATGTATGAGTGATTGTATGGGTGAATGAGTGGATGTGTGTATAGACCTAGGAATCAGTGAGTGTGTCTGTAGTATCTGGTATTGGTGTGTCGATGGTTTCGAAAATGGTATTCTGTATTTTAGAGTGGGTGTATCAAAGGTTATATTAGGGTGTGAGGAGGTGAATCAGATTATCACATGGATGATGTCATCAGTGATATCATTTGAGATGTCATCAGTGATGTCACTGACCATGTCATGAGTGATGTAATATGTGACGTCTTCAGAAGTGCATTCCGGGGGCGCGAGTTATAGTTAGCTGAACTAACTATACGGTGACATTTCTTTGGTTTTGCAGGGGTGAAATGTCCAACTAACTATAACGTCCCTGAAACCTATGGTTTTTTTCAGTGAATTTCTAAGGTTTTTTAAATGCTAATTTCTAACTATAACATCCCTGAAACCTATGGTTTTTTCAGTGAATTTCTAAGGTTTTTTAAATGCTAATTTCAAACTATAACGGGCATGAAACCTATGTTTTTTTTCCGTGAATTTGTAGGGTTTTTTAAATGCTAATTTGTCAATTTAATATTTATACAACCTTTTATGTTTTTCTGAAAATTACAAGTTTAAAAAAAAAGATATTTTGTAACTCTAATATTCTATAATTATTTTCTTTTATTTTTTTATTTAATTATTTAATGTCCTATTTCTTTTAAAATATATGTATATTTTTTTCTCCCAAAAATATTGGAGCAGCGCACCCATCGCGTTCATATTAGGGGGCCACGCTGAGCACCGGGCACCCCTCGAGTTCACACCAGAGGCCGCGCACCCATCGCGTTCACACTAGGGGGCCACGCTGAGCACTGCACACCCCTCTCATTCACACCAGAGGCCACGCACCTCTCACGTTCACACCTGGGGGCCGCGCTGGGAGTCATGCACCCCTGCGTTCACACCAGGGGGCCGCACTGAGCGCCGCGCTAGGGTCGCAACACCAAATTGTTTTTTTTTTAAAAGTCCACTTTCATTAATTTACATTCGCCCCGGGGACCCCATCCCCCGGGGACCTGGCCTCATGGTTCGGGACCATGGGGGGAGCCCCAATGCCCCCACAGTTCCACCGGCTCCCCGCCTCCTGCGGGAGCCGGCATTGCTTATCCACACGGGAAGCTGTTGACATGCAACTCCCCGTGTGGAAAAGCAATCTGCTTTGGATTTTGGAAGAGAGAGCAGGTTTCCCTGCTCTCGCTTCCAAAATCCAAAGCAAGTTTGCTATGACAGGGAGGAGCCGCATGACTCCCACCCTGCCATAGGAAACAGCAGTGTCCCAGGGGTGGGCACCCTGGGACACTGCAGGAGCCGGCCCTGGGCGGTGGCGGTCCCCAGGGCCATCGAGGGCTCCACGCGGCCCCCCTCCCAATGTGATTGAAGCCCCAGGAAGGTTGTGGTCCCCGGGGCTCAGGGGTCCGTAACGGATCCCCGAATTTACATGATTAGTGCCCGAGGAGGTGGCAGTCCCCAGGTGTGTGGGAGGGCTTGAGCCCCCCCACACAGGTTTAATATTTATTTTTAAAAAGAGTCCCCGGGGCTGCGGGGGCCCTATTTTTGGGCAGTGCCCCCGGGACCTGACCCACCCGGGGGCCTCATTAAAATGAAGCGCGGGAGCCCGCACTTCATTTTTTTTATTATTTCGGCAGGATTCGCGACCCCAGCACGAATTCCATCGAAATGTTTTAAAAAAAAGCTTTTTTTGGCCCTGGGGTCCTTGTGGCAGGCTTAGGGGTTCAGGGTGTTTCTACCCTGCCCCCTGTTCTTGTTTTCCAACTTTGTTTTACTGTTTTCTTGTGACTCGGTTCTACAGAGTCACAAGATGGCTGCCAACACTTCATGGTTTGGAGTGTTGGCAGCCAATCACAGTGAAGCTCGTGCTCGGGAAAGGTTGCGATTCCACCGCTTCCTATATATCAAAACCTCTTCTTATACAAATTTCTCAGGACTACTGAACGGATTTACACCATTTAACAAAAAGGGCTCTTTCTGAACCATGGGCTTTTTGCCAAATTTGGTGTAATTCCGTTCAGCAGTTCGGGCTGTAGCTGTGTCTAAAGTTTACTATGGAAAAATATATGGGGAAAACACGTTTTGGGACCCCCCTTTTTTCTCAACCCCCGCTTGTCAAATCAAGCTGAATCTTTTAATACAGAAGCTGACTGGAGAAGGCCACTATTTTTGAAAATTTTGCGAAGATTCGTCAACCGGCGCCAAAGATATTGAGAAAACAAAAAACGCTTTTCCTATGGAAACTAGGTCCTAACTATAACTACCTACTGGCGACCGCCAGTAGGTAATATATATATTTTTTACCGGTAACTACTGGGTAGTTACAGTTAGGTCAGCTGTTCCATAGGAAAAGTGCTTTTTGTGTTGCTAATAACTTTGGCACTGTTTGACAGATCTCCACTTTCCATTAAGGTGGTACTTTTTCACTAGTTTGTGCATGTAAAGTTTAGGGGTGATCCACCATGCACAGGTCCAGAAAAAGGGGGTCCCAAAACGCAAAATCCACATGCATTTTCTAAAGGACTACAGCAAAAACCGCTGAACAGAATTACACCAAATTTGGTAGGAAGTTAGATCTTGGTCCGCAGATTGTGCTTTTTGTGATTTGGTGTAAATCCGTACAGTAGTCTTTTTAGAAATTAAGGGTCATAAATATTTGTATATCTGGAGGGTTGGGCCAGCGAGTGAGTAGAGAGATTCTTATGAGAGCATCATTTTAAAAACAGAGCGTTCTGATTGGCCCAGGGAGCTTTTTTCCGTTGGGCTAATTTGCTCCTGTGGGAATCATACTCCTGTGGGAGCAAGCGCTCAGATTGGCTGCCAGCAACATCAGAAATATTTTGCTGGCAGCCATTACAGGACTCGGGGACTTAGTCCACTGTCCTGAAGGGTAAAAAATAGAAGTAATAGAAGGAGGCATGATAGGGATACCCAGCCTCCCTAGCCCAAATAGGGGGGGACCCAGATGGACCATCCAACTCAGGGCCAAAATACAACAAGAATCAGCACTTTTTGCTGCACTCCTGCAGGACTCCCATGAGAGCGGAATAAAGAAAAGCAAAATGCCAACCGGGCGGCATTCATCAATTATTGGCCCCGCAGAGCCCACTACTGGGGCCGCATTGCTTATTTAAGGGGAGGGGGCACGTGGCCCCCCTTCCCCAAACTATATAAATATTCCAAAAAACAGGAGGAGGGCTGTGCAGCCCCCCTCCCCTAGCCTTGAAAAGGCCCTTGGAAACTCATCCTCCATCCTGTAAAAAGAGAGGGGGCCACGAGGTCATCATCGGGACACATCAGTTTCCCTGCCCACATCGGTGCGGGCTGGAAAATGTGTGTCTGCTCCCACCTGGGGGAAGCATTTTAAAAACTCCTGCCATAAACGGGAGCAAAGACAAAGACTGCTCCCAGCCGGCGGAAGCTTTGAAAATGCTCCAGCCAGCAGGGAGCAGACTATTGATCTGTTTTTCTGTCTGCACTGATGTGGGAAGGGAAACAGATCAAGAGATTGCTCCTGCTCGGTTGGAGCAGCAAAAATAGGTGCTCCCTGTGGGCGGGAGCAATGTCCGCTCCAGCAGCATGCAGGGAGCTGGGTGGGGCTGTGGCAGCCGTACGGCGCCTCCCATGGCCATCAATGTGTGTTTGGTGGGTGTCATGGGTGGGCACCAGGCCACCCACCCATAATAAAGATAGGTTCCAGGGGATATGGTGCCTGGGGGGTGGGCTCCTCAGGGAATAATGAGGCTCAAGGATGGGGCCACAATGACCCCCTGCCCTTTTTTATTGGTATGGCCCCGGGGATGGGATGCCCGAGCCTTATAAGACTTGGGGAGGGAGTCTGTTTGGCCCCCCTCCACCTTTTATTGGAGCTGGCCCCTGGGATGGGTCCCTGGGGCCTATATAAGGCCAGGGATGGGGTTGCATGGCCCCTCTGCTTAATACATATGTTTTTCTCCAAGGGATGGGGTCCCTGGGGCCAAAAGGCTAATCCTACGTGGTGCATGCCAAAGGCTGCACATGGTGTGGGGTTTGTAGGCTGCTGGGGATTTGGCTACAGGGCCTGGTGGCAGGCCAAGCCTTGTAGACAACACGCCGCTGCACATGGCCAAAGACTAGGTTTGGAGTGGGGTCGGTTGCCAGCAGGGAGTTGGATAGAGGGCCTGGCTGCAAGACAGGCCGTGTGGGTAATCCCACATCATGCACGACCAAAGGCCATGCGCTTGCATGGGGGTGGTTGTCTCTTGTTGGCTTCAAGCCTGGCCCTGCAGTCAACCCCACGCTGCACACGATAAAAGGCCATGCTCAACTCGTGGTCGGCTGCCTATCGGGGGTTGATGCACGCCCTGTGGCCAGCCCCCGCCGTGCATGGCCTGTGGCTGGGGAGTTGGCTTTACATGATGTAATAAGATATTACTTTATGTTAAAAAATCCCTAGAAATTCACAGAAAAAGCCAAAGGTTAAAGTAACATTACAGATCGGTCTAATAAATAGATCCGTCTTTAGTTTTTAAAAAAAACCTTAGAAATTCACTGAGAAAACCAAAGGTTAAAGTAACATTATAGTTATGGGAATATTTCAGTGATAACATTAACATTTTGAACTAAAAGATCCACAGAAGTTTATCAGTTACAGTTAGCAAAGCTAATTAAAACTTGTGCCCTCGCTAAGTGCTGCTTATGACCTCACATATTACTATTGAAAACTATGTGAAAAAATATGCATTACATTAATATTTTATTTAAAATATATCATTTCACAATCACATAGAGAATAATATGAAAACATAGCACAATGCAATAAGATGTCATAATAAAAATGATAGTTATAGGAACAATACTTTACATTTTTTATATTATAGTGAAACAGTTAAAAAACAATACACTTACCTTCAATATTTTGGCAAAATTATTGTCGGATGAAATTTCTGAAAATTTCTGAGTCAATATTTAGGTGGAATCATGGTCTGCACAATATGCTTGACCTGTATGGCAATGTTTCATGTGGCTTAAAAACAGAAAGTCTAGTAAGGCTCAGGTCACTCATTGAGTTTATGCCAAATTTGAAAAATTACTATCAGAAGCATGTTTTAAAGAGCTGCAAAATGTGAAAGGAAGTTAAAGAGACTTTTCCCAAACCTGGTGGAGCCATGGAGTGATTTAAGGGAAAATATAAGATAATAGCATTGTATGAGGAATGGCGGTCAGTTTTGTCAGCACAAACACTCAAACAAGAAAGAATAGCGAGGTAGCTTAGCATTAGAACCATGCAAAATATGATACCAACATGTATGACTACTTTGCCCATATAATGTCATAAAAGAAAATGGCTGCCACTATTATTTGTACAGTGACTATGAATCTAATGTTAGGCAACCATCACATCATTTCACACATTTTCTGGTTGGGAATGTCAAAATTGGTACAAATTCTGCATTTTAGTTGACCACTGATGAAGTATGAGAATCTTTTTATGGATCCAGTAAATAAATACCTTATGATGTAAATAAAAAAGTATGTTGTACTGCCCTTCTAAACTAACAAATCTTTTTTATTTATGCAGGTTTCTGAAATTGTGAAAAGATTATCCGATGTTAATGAGTTAAAATGTCTACCAAAAGAAGATGTGAATTTGTAAGTATTAAAGAAGAGTTTATATCTAGTACACAAAATTTGGGAACTGTCAACAAGATTTACCAGAAGTTTTATTGTGTCCAGCCAATATTAAATGTTCTGTTAAAGGAATTGGCTACAAAAGTTTGCTTGACGATTTGCTAGCTTTTGAAAAAATAAAAGTCTTCCATCAATCATCAAGACTACATTTTAAAAAAATCATGAAGTAGTTGAAAAACTGTTAAATGAAAACTGTGGAAAATTCCATAAAACATATAGAAACAAATTTGACAAAAGCAAACTTGCAAGGTTATCTAAAATACCTAAACTAGTTCAAGACGGTTTTTAAGAGAGTACTTAAAGAGTGCTTCATTCATAGATGGAGTAATGAAAGATATGTGTTTCTTGTGACGAAGAGTCTGGGGCAGACCTTATAAATGTGCGTAGACTTGAATAGAGTAATTGAGTTTGAGATGGTGCAATTGCATTAAGTGACTCAAAAGTACTCGCCAAGTTAAGTGGTGGAGATATGGTTGCGACCGAAGCGAAGTACCAAAAAAAGTGTCTTGTTAGTTTTTATAACTGGCTTTGGCAAATACCGAACAAGCAAAAAAAGCGAAGACAATAATTTGACATTAATCTTTGGCATGGTATTAGGTGAAATTGTAAACTATCTGGAAGATACACTTCAAAATTCTGAAGTATCACCATTATTTACTTTATCTTACATCAAATCACTCGTAGTTCATTGTATGATAGAATTTGGTGTAGAAAATGTAGACAAATACGTACAGAGCACGTAATTAAAAGAAAAGATTCTGGCATTCATACCAGAACTTACAGCTGAACCAAAAGGTAGAGATAATCTTCTAATATGCTAAAACCATATAGGACAAAATATATTCACCATCTGTAAAGAAAATGTTCTTCGGGATGGTGTCTGCCTGGCTAATGCAGCTGCTTTTATTTTAAAAGAAATGCTTCAACTTGAAATAGATAATTTAGTGGACAGTTTGAGCAAAATTGCCAAGAAAAGTCATTAGGGACTGCTTTGATAAATCTAATACAAATGATTATGGAAGGTTGTAACATTTCACATGACAGCACAGCAAATGATAAGAGGAGTGGCGCTTTGTCAGTCTCACAGCTTATTCGGTATCACACAATCCCTCGTCATTTTTATCCACTCAGCCTTTCCATGGAACAGCTATATCTCTGATACAGAGAAAATCAGATGCACAGGGCATATCATCCTTCTTAAAAATTTAATAAGTGGACCAAGAAATGCACTTCATCCCTACCAGAGTGGTATTGCACTTACCATGTACAATGACAAAAAAGAGCCAAATGTACCTGTAAGTAGTATCAGTGCCTTCCAGCCTCCTGCTATTCATAATGAACCTATGTCAAATGAATGGCTGCAGATGATTCAAACTCTTGATCTCTATAATCTAACCAATATAAGCCACACCAGTTGGGCTGCTTTCCACTCCAACATAAGTGGTTCAGTCACAAATCGCTATAGTGTGTTGCTACCTTTATTAAATGAGTCAATAAATTCTCCTTCTATGGTACGCCACTGCTTTCATATACTGAAGCGTACACTGGCCACAATTAATCATGAGCAGCAGACTCCTGTGGGAACATGTGATCAACCAGTCTATGAAACAGGTACATTACAGTGGTTACTTCCAGGAATGTATGTGAAAGACAAAATTGTAGTCATGATGGGAGCATTACACATTGAAATGTCATTCCTTGCAGTTTTAGGAGATTGGCTTGATTGTAGTGGCTGGGCCCATATTTTAGTTGAAGCCAATGTTACCAGTAAGGGCGGGAGGAGGCCTGGGCGGGAGGAGGCCTGGGCTCTTCGCGGAAGAGGAAGACGGTGGCAGTGTCTTCCAAGTCCGCTTGGCGTTTGGCTTCAGCTGTCATTACTAAACATGTGAGAGAGCGGTAGATCTGTTAAAAGAGATTGTTTGAGCTTTAAAAATCGTTGGTTATACCCTGCACTTTTGACATTTTGCACGCGAATTCACTGTATTTTTTCAAAGACACATTTTAATGTAGTAATTTTTAAGACACATTTTAATGTTGTAATTCTGTTCGTTAACTTAGCGCTTTTAAAACTTTTACTTACTGAATTTGTCCTCTGATTTGCGGGGGCACTCAGGGCTCAAGCTTGGTCTGTGCTCGGTATTTCTGCCTGCCCGCCCCGGTCCGACTCGGTATTGGTTACTGTTGAGCGGAGGGCGGGGCAGGTGAGAGCCAGACACGCCTACCAACATTGAGGCAGTCGAGCGGTTAGCCCTCTAGTAGCACTAACGAAAGACTATTTAGGCGGGAGGAGGCCTGGGCTCTTCGCGGAAGAGGAAGACGGTGGCAGTGTCTTCCCAGTCCGCTTGGCGTTTGGCTTCAGCTGTCATTACTAAACATGTGAGAGAGCGGTAGATCTGTTAAAAGAGATTGTTTGACCTTTAAAAATCGTTGGTTATACCCTGCACTTTTGACATTTTGCACGCGAATTCACTGTATTTTTTCAAAGACACATTTTAATGTAGTAATTTTTAAGACACATTTTAATGTTGTAATTCTGTTCGTTAACTTAGCACTTTTAAAACTTTTACTTACTGAATTTATCCTCTGATTTGCGGGAGCACTCAGGGCTCAAGCTTGGTCTGTGCTTGGTATTTCTGCCTGCCCGCCCCGGTCCGACTCGGTACTGGTTACCGTTGAGCGGAGGGCGGGGCAGGTGAGAGCCAGACACGCCTACCAACATTGAGGCAGTCGAGCGGTTAGCGCTCTAGTAGCACTAACGAAAGACTATTTAGCCAGCAGTCAGCCCTAGCGCGCAACGGTTGCGCGCAGAGGGGCGCCTTTGATGGCGCCAAAGACTAGCCTAAGACCAGCCCGTCTGCGCCCGTCCGCGACAGGACGGGGCAAGGGGCAATGGGACCACACACGATTAATCCACCACCGTCCCTACAACCTACAACGAGGATTACCTATTCTAGTGTGATGCTACGTCAACTGGGTGTGAGTCCTACGCGGACATGTGGACTAGGAGGTAATGTGGAAGTGGAAGGGCCATTTTCCTGCCGCCATTGTCAAGCGCAGTTCACTACTGTTAGTCAGGAAGCTCATTCCCATGGGCCTATGATTGCCCTCTTCCCCTCTGTAAATATTAGTAAGAACATCACTAATATTACTACAGGAAGGAAAAATATACTATGTAATATAAGATCTCTACCTAAACATACTTCTGAGGTATGGGACCTAATTTCCACTAGCAATCCGGATCTATGTTTCCTTACGGAAACATGGTTGAAACCTTACTCAACTCCAGCGATTGCATTAGCAATTCCCACGGGTTTTAAAGTAATTAGACTAGACCGTCCCTCGAAAATGGGAGGAGGGATTGCTATTGTTTACAAACAAGATATTGTTTGTACTATGGTAGCTGAGCTAACTACACCGGAAATTGAATTACTAATTTTCAAAACCTCCTCTTCCCTTAAAAGCACAGATACACAGATGGGTGCCTTAGTATATCGCCCCCCGGGCCCATGTGCGAACTTTTCTAACATTTTACTTGAGTCACTTGCTCCATTTATCAGCAATGACAAAGATTTTCTCTTACTTGGAGATTTTAACATACTCAGTGAATTAAAAAATTGTAAAGAAGCTCAGTCGGTACTACAAGACCTTTCCCTACTTGGGTTAACACAAGTTAATTCAGGGCCCACACATCAGGCAGGACACACTTTAGACCTAATATTAGCCAATCCTCCTATTGTCTCATGTCTACCCCCTATTCAAACTGGTTGGACTGATCATTTTATTATTGAATTCCATACTTTTCAAGCATAAATATAATGGTCACAGATCAGTTTCTCTTCCCTGTAAACGACGTCCTTGGCATAAAGTCAATGAAGTGACTTTAAAGATAACTTTATTGAACCCTCCTACATTGCCTCAGAGAAAATTGATTGTGCCTTAAGGAAATTTGATCTAGCTACTAGGCGGACGATAGACACCATTGCTCCATTGAAACAATTTAAACCATGGCCTGCCAACAAACAAGAGATCTGGTTTTCTGATGATCTTAGAATTTTAAAACAGGCCTCCAGGAAGTTGGAGAAAAAATGGAGAACCTCCCATCAGGAGAACGATAGGAAGCAATATTGGGCTTCCCTGTCTACTTATCATAAAGCCATTCGTGGGGCACGAAAAAACCCATATAGCATCGCAAATTGCTGCGGCAGAGAATTCCTCGAGGGTTCTCTATCAGGTTTTACAGTCTTTTGTCAAACCAGCTGCTTGTGAAAGCTCTGAATTAGTATCTCAACAGCTCTGTGATCAAATATCGTCTTTTTTTTCTAATAAAATAGACAGGATCTATGAGAAAATAGTCAACTCTAATAATGCCAACATTACTATTGACTCTTGCCATGTTTTTAGAGATACTGAACATATGCTCAATGTACATTTTTTAGATACTTTTCCCCTCATTTCCTCTTTGGATTTATTAGCTCTGATGACACAGATTAAAAGTGGTAGTCCGGATGATATCATACCCACCAGACTTATGCCTATTCTTTCTGAACAACTATGTCCCATAATTCAAAAGCTTGTTAATTTATCTCTGGACTCGGGTTCTGTCCCCAAGGAATGGAAGCGTGCGTTGGTAAGGCCCATCAGGAAAAATACCGCCATCCCTTCGACGGAACTTGCCAATTTAAGACCTATCTCACTGCTCCCTTTTCTGGGGAAATTGACAGAAAAATATGTCAACAGACTTTTGTCCGGCTTCGTTGAAGATGTGGGTGGCCTTGACTATTCACAATCTGGGTTTAGGCCAAAACACAGCACGGAGTCTACTCTTTTCTCTGTGGTAGACGATTTACACATGCTTCAAGATAAAGGCTATTCGGTAATCTTAGTTTTGCTTGACTTGTCAGCAGCGTTCGACACCGTGTCACATAACATTCTTGTTGACCGGTTGTCGAACATAGGAGTTAAGAACAAAGCCCTTGCCTGGTTGAGGAGTTTTCTTACTGGCCGTACCCAGACTGTCACCATGGGTACGTACCGTTCCAGGGAAGTAGAAATTACGAAAGGGGTGCCACAGGGCTCTTGTCTGAGCCCTACACTTTTTAACATCTATGTGGCACCCCTGGCAAGAGTGATGCGCAAATTTGGTTTTATTCCTGTGTCCTATGCTGATGACACGCAGCTCCTCTTCCCCTTCAAAACCCTTACGACGGAAACTAAGAACTCTTTTTCGGCAGGCATGAAGGCTGTAGGACAATGGATGTCCTCCAACTACCTACAATGCAATGTCAGCAAAACAGAGATTATGTTGTTTGGAGAAGCCAAGGTACTGTGGTCCCCCGATTGGTGGCCCTCTGATCTGGGTATGGTTCCTGAACCTAAGCAAGTCGTCAAAAATCTTGGGATACGTCTTGATCGGGATTTAGTGTTAAAGCAGCATACCCACTACATCACAGGTGTATGTTTCTACACTATTGGCCTGCTGCGTAAGGTTTTCCCTTTGTTGCCGGACTCCTCCAGAAGGACCTTGGTGCAGGCTCTTGTCTTGAGTCGGCTGGATTATTGTAATGGCCTGCTCCTCTCAGCAAATGAGGGAGTGTTGGCCAAACTACAGGTTATCCAAAATACAGCGGCTCGACTGGTCCTTAATGCCCCTCCAAGAACAGCGTCAAAACCTCTTTTGGAAAAGTTGCATTGGCTGTCAATCCGTCAACGGACTAAGTTTAAAATATGCTGCCTGATTCACAAAAGCATAAATGGGCAAGGTCCCCTATATCTGGAAAATAAATTTATTCCTTATACCCCTACCAGGACCCTTAGATCCAGCAATGGTCATTTGTTGGTAGTGCCTCGTGCCAAGAAGGCTAGACATGGTGGCAAAGCATTATCAGTGGTGGGACCTACATTGTGGAACAGTCTCCCGCTAACTTTAAGACTATGTCCCGAACATTCGAAATTCAGGAAACAACTTAAAACCTTTCTGTTTAAAAATGAAATTTAGGCCAGCCCTCCCCTGTTTGCTACTGACCAGCTGAAAACCGGACCCAAAGCGCAGAAATACTCCATTGGAGTCGATTCTAGCGCTATATAAACCCGCAAATAAATAAATAAAATAAATAAATAAGGGTAAAGTTGGATGATGTGTAAAAGGGTCTCATGTAAAACGGTCCGGCTACTTACATGAAGTTAGTGTTGCATCACTGTATATACTTTTGAAGAAGGTTTATGTTGTATCTACTGAAGGGCAAATATCCATGAAAGAATGGATTACACAAAGAGTTGAAGAGTCTGTTCATTTCAAATATTGGTATATTACACATCAACTCAAATTACTGCTATTACAATTTCTTGATACCATTCGATCAGCACATTTTGAGAAGTTCATGGTAACCCTGCAAAAGATCTGACCGTAGATGTTTGCTCTGGACTGCACCCACTATGCCAGGTGGATGCCAGTGTTCATTAAAGCGCTTGTCGAGCTGAAAACAAGAATTCCAGATGTTTATGAAGAATTTTCAAACAGATATTTTGTTGCTTGTAAAAGTGGTGGACCTTATTCCTGCATATCTCATGATCAGATGCATGAGCAGTGTGAGAAGGATACAAAATCAGACGGCGGGGCAGTTGGTATTCTTGATAATCCTAGTGCATTGATGAAATGGATGGTGTCTGGACCTCTAATTGCCAACTTACTGGGACAATGTGATGAGGAAATGGAATTCAGTGAAAATGAAAATAACCGTGTTCACCCACCATGAAGACAACGCCCCTTGCAACACTTGATTTGTAAATGATGTTAAGGAAATTACACAAGTGTTTTGCATTATAACAGAAATCCTTATGCCTGTGGTTTTGGTGAAAATCTTATGAATATTGCATCCAACTTAATCATGAGTGATAATGCAAATAAATCAGTGTGCATTGCTGACGACGTAGGGAGAACTCAATATGGAACATTTGTTCAAGAATGCCTTGTACGCTACAAAAAATCTATTGTTGAAT
This sequence comes from Triturus cristatus, assembly GCF_964204655.1. Classification (NCBI taxonomy): domain Eukaryota; kingdom Metazoa; phylum Chordata; class Amphibia; order Caudata; family Salamandridae; genus Triturus; species Triturus cristatus. The sequence continues at coordinate 105,237,230 of NC_140593.1, read as the reverse complement.
CAATTCCTAGAAACAAGTTATGTTTATTTAATAAGGTAGCCCCAAAATCAGTGAACAACAAAGTATCCATCTTAAAACGCGACTGCTCACTTTCCACTAGACTGCATACTGTTTGCCAAGATAGAGATTTAAAGGAATGTTTTCACCCATGAGAATCTCGATTACCCCCCATCACTTTCTGAGGGAGGATTGCTATGAAAAGGGGCAATGTCTGACATCATCTCTTGTTTGGAAAAGCTTAATGGTGCTGTAGATAACATGAATAACATTCCAGACACTGCAAGGTTTGTTATTATGGATGGATCGGCAATAATCAATTTCTTAAAACCCGACGACGTACGCAAGTTTCAAGACTAAATGTAAATGTGGTTGTATTTGTAAAGCGCACTGCTACCCAATTAGGGTCTCCTGGCGCTGTAACTCATACCGCTGTGGAATCCTTCCTGGCTTTTCCCTGTGAAATGTCCACTCCTGGGCATCCCGAAGGTGCAGCTAGGTATCCCAGCGCTGTTGGGGCCGTTGTGGAGATTAAGCAAGCTATTGCCCAGAGTTGCAGAGTGGGACCCATGGTTAGAATAGGCACAGAGGCAAGAATTAACAGGTCCGAGGAATTGAGCCCAAGACCCGCCGAGGCAGGAATGGAACCCTGGTCGCGGGCCAGACCTCTGCATCAGGGTGTGCCGCTCTAACCATTGAGCCACACTTCTCTACAGCACCTATATGTTCCAGCCTTATGTAATGAACATACCTAACAAATGGAAACAAGTAGACATAGTATTTGACAGTTAGATAGAGGGGTCTCTGAAAAAGGCAGAAAGAAATAGTTGAGGTTTTGGGTCACACTATTGTGTAAAAGAATCAACAAATATACCAAAATACTGGGGGACATTTCTACAAAATTAAGATAAAAATGATTTGTTTCAATTCTTGGCTTCTAACTTTTTGAGTCTTGAGATGCCAGAGGGTAAAATTGTAGTACTGACAAAGAACGATAATGTGGTGAACATTCCCAAAATTATGAATGTATCTGAACTCAGACTATGTTATCAAAAAGAAGCTGATAGTAGAATACTATTATGTGCAAAACTTGCTAGTGAAAGTGGCCAGAAGTCTATAACTATCCGTACTGATAATTCAATGTAGCAGTTATTGCTCTTTATGCATTTTGTACTTTAATCTTTCAAATTTGTGGAAAGATTTTTCGTATTGGGAAACATATAAAGCTACTGTATATCCATGAGTATGCTAATAAACATGGCAAAAGTGTTAGTGATGATATTTTGTGTTTCTATGCATTTACAGGTTGCGACACTGTATCTGAATTTGCAGGTCGTGGCAAGAATACAGGTTGGGAAATGTGGCAATATTTTCAGGCTGTCACACAAACATTTATTGACCTCTCTCATAGCCCACCAGATATTTCAAATATCAGTTTTAGTCAGCTTCAGTAATATCTAATTAGATTATACAATAAGAGCATTAAAAAAGATTCTGTTAACGAGTGTCGAAGAATGATGGTAACCAAACTTAGAGGGTGATTAGGATGGCAGGCAGACTTAAGTCCGCCCGCCACCCTAGCGGTAATGGGACCGCCCGCCTGCAAGGCGGCGACCCGCCACCCCAATTATGATGCGACCGCCACCGCGGCGGTCGCATCAGGCATTTTAACATTGCGGCGGGTGCTGCTGGCTGCAGCACCTGCTGCAATGGTAAAATGCCATATTGTGCATTGCCAAGCACAACGTTGCAGGCACCGTGCGGTGCCTGCCACCTTGTCCATGGCAATGTAGGGGTGTACCATAGGTGCCCCCCAAGTAGAGATTTGCCCGCCATCGTAATCAGCCCCTTAATCTCTCCCTAGAAAGGGTGCCACCAAGTGAGGCTGCTCTTTTATGGCACAGGAAGAGAGCTATTTTCCAAGTGGGTTATGTGTGGTCTCAGTCGTGGAATGAGTATCCTAATATACCTGGTTCAGCTCAGTAGGGTTGGCAGAGGGAAGATTCTGGATATGAACCTCTGTGGTCACTTTTACCTTATGCTTCAAGATACTGCAAGGAAGTTGTTAAATGTGGATGTAAAACATTATGTACCCATGCTTGTAAACAATTGTCTCTTTCATGTACTATCTTTGTGTTTGTGATGGACAATGCAATCAGGAGGACATACTTTAGATGACTGACCAAACTGTAACCTTTAAAAAGCCAAAAATAACAATAAACACTAATAACTATATCATTTGTATCTTTAGTATGTTCTTTAAAAAATATTTAGTGTTTAAATGTTACAAAAAACTTTTTTATATTATGACAAAAAATATAGCACAAATATGCAGGGTGTCATTTAAAATTTTGTAATAGACTTTTGGCACCCCCTGTATATGGGGCCCATGTGCCCCTAAAATAGTAAAAACGTAAACTAGACACATTTTGATGAACCATGATTTTTTTTAAAATTTATATCTCTAGCCATTCAAAAGTTAGGTGAGCAAAGTATGTGGAACACCCTGTATATCTACGATATATCTGCATACTTATCATAGTAAACTATGAGTTAATTAAAGTGCGACTTTTTTAAACCTTTGGCTAAAAAAACATTACAATTATGTGCTGGAAGACTAATATTACATTTATGATAACTTTGTTATGACATCACATGCCTAAAGTGAGGGGTCAGATTTTTGGGGTCTATATCAAAAATCAGTGTTCAAATGACTACCTAACACCGTACCAAGTGCCATATTAGTATCACATTTAGCACCATTCTGGTGGTTTTTGACTCGAACTACCTCACTAGAAGGCTTCTTTGAAAGATTTACGGATATGAAAACCAACACCCCACCTTCACCTGCAGGTTACTCCGTGGGAAATACTTTGCACCCTTGGGTACATGCATGCAAGATATTTGGGGCAGAGCTGGCCAAAGCCAGGATTCTGTAATTGCTAAGAGATCACTGAATGAACCTGATGCAGGCGACTAGCATGTTTGGGTAAGAAAGATAGATTAAGTTAGATACTTTTAAAAATGTAGTGTAGGTCTTGTCTGGTTTGAGTGAGTGGTGAGCTACTAGGTGTAGAGTGCAGTGGGAGGCAGGGAGAGGATGAGCCAGTCACCCATAGCGTAGATGATGCTGATGCAGTGCTTTAAATAAGCAGGTACTGTCAGGTACTGAGTTCCTGCACTTCTTTAATTTGAAAGGGTTGGTTTACTTACCCTTCTCAGTACAAATGCAGTTCTTTCAATGGGAGAGTATCGGCACTTCGGGGAGGCAAACATATAGGTGCCGATCACGATCCGGTAAAAAAATGGCCTGTACGACTCGTATCCGGTCTTTTTACCGTACGAATCGTACAAGTGCCGTACAAACTGCCAATTACGATTCGCATGGGAAAAAGACCATACGAATCGCATTGGGAATAATTCCCCACACGTCCTCGGGTCGGAAAACGTGTCCGACACGTTCCCGGACGATTTACCGTACAAATGTGAAAAGTGAAGTCCGACCGCGGAATCACGATCCATCCCGTGCGTCCGATGTTACAACCGGATGGAAAAAACACCATCCGCACCGAACTCCCATAGCAACCATGGAGACATGTGCCCGCATACGTGCCCAACACCCCCCCAGCCCCCGTACGTTCGAGTCGTACCCCCACCCGTGTATGTTCGAGTCGTACCCCCGTGTATGTACACCCCTGTACGTGTCGAACCCCCCGTGTATATACACCCGTGTACGTGTCGTACCCCCACCCGTGTATGTACACCCATGTACGTTCGAGTCGTACCCCCACCCGTGTATGTACACCCATGTACGTTCAAGTCGTACCCCCACCCGTGTATGTACACCCGTGTACGTGTCGCACCCCGTGTATGTACACCCCTGTACGTGTCGCACCCCCGTGTATGTACACCCCTGTACGTGTCGAACCCCCGTGTATGTACACCCGTGTACGTGTCGCACCCCCCGTGTATGTTCACCCCTGTACGTGTCGAACCCCCGTGTATGTACACCCCTGTACGTGTCAAACCCCCGTGTATGTACACCCGTGTACGTGTCGCACCCCCGTGTATGTACACCCCTGTACGTGTCGAACCCCCCGTGTATGTACACCCGTGTACGTGTCGTACCCCCACCCGTGTATGTACACCCGTGTACATGTCGTACCCCCACCCGTGTATGTACACCCGTGTACGTGTCATACCCCCACCTGTGTATGTACACCCGTGTACGTGTCGTACCCCCCCATGTATGTACACCGATGTACGTGTCGCACCCCCACCCGTGTATGTACACCTGTGTACGTTCAAGTCGTACCCCCGTGTATGTACACCCGTGTACGTGTCGTACCCCCACCCGTGTCGTACCCCCACCCGTGTATGTACACCCGTGTACGTGTCGTACCCCCACCCGTGTATGTACACCCGTGTACGTGTCGTACCCCCCTGTGTATGTACACCCCTGTACATGTCGCACCCCCGTGTATGTACACCCCTGTAAGTGTCGAACCCCCGTGTATGTGCACCCGTGTACGTGTCGCACCCCCCGTGTATGTACACCCCTGTACGTGTCGAACCCCCGTGTATGTACACCCGTGTACGTGTCGTACCCCCACCCGTGTATGTACACCCGTGTACCTGTCGTACCCCCACCCGTGTATGTACACCCGTGTACGTTCGAGTCGTACCCCCACCCGTGTACGTGTCGTACCCCCGTGTATGTACGAACCGTACCCTCACCCGCGGACATATGGAGCGTACCCCAGGCCCCAACACCAGCACCTTCACACAACATCGCGCATGTACGAGTCGTACCAAGCCAGACACAAGGACAGCACTGTACAACCAAATGGCCGAAGTACACACCGTACACACGTTAAAAACGCACGTACACAACCAGGACAAAGCTAAACAACACAAGAATACACCATTCGAATGGCACAAAGCCACTAAACATGTCCAACAAGCTCAAAAACAACACAATCACTGACCTGCAACTGCCAAAATCCAAAACAGAGGCCCAAAACACAACCACTCCTTATAACACACCCACCCAAAGTTCAAACACAGCCACACCCACCAATGGACCAATAAAAAGGGCCCACACACACAAACCATGAGCCTTTGCAACAGACTCACTGCTGCCAGACCCCACAGACAACCTACAGCACCATACTAGAAGCTTGACCACACCTTACACTTGCACACCTTCACACACACACCTTCACAAACACCCCCACATCACATTCACACACACACCCAAACAACCACACCCACACACCCACAACCATCCACACCCCCCCATCCACACCCACACCCCTCACCATGCCCACTAACAAGAATCCAAAGTTCACTAGCCGAGAGTTGGAGGTCCTTGTCGATGAAATCCTCAGAGTTGAGCCACACCTCTTTGGAACATTGGTCAGACAGACCAGCATTTCTGAAAAAACATCCATGTGGCAGACCATCGTCGATGCTGTGAATGCTGTTGCGGACACCAGTAGGACCAGGCATGAATGCCAAGCCAGGTGGTACGATCTGCGGAGGAGGGTCCGAGCCAAAATGACAGACGAACACAACCAGGCCAACGTCACTGGAGGAGGGCCGCCCCGCAGACGTGTAGAATACCATCCCTGGGAGGAGAGGGTGATGGCCATACTGCCGGTGGTGGCAGTGGACGGATTAGAAGGACTCCGAGACCCGGGTGAGTACACAAACAATTCACCTCACATGGGGGGAACGTCATCCATAACCAAACTCACAAACAGGCACGCAACCACCCCAAGCTATCGCATGACTCAACCACACTCCATGAACACGAACATGCCACTGGCGCCACCATGCCCCATGCACCCAGCTGGACAATGTCAAGTCACAGGCCACAGAAAACACCAACACATGACACGGTAAGCCAGATGGCGGGAGTGTGGGCCCAAAAAATCACATAGTGCAAATCAGAAGCAGACAACAATGCCCTCTGGCCATATGGCCTAGGTCACAGCCAGACAAACAGTGTGTCCCCACACAGGAAAGACTCGCCAGCAAATGGCGGACGCCTTGCAGCAACACATGGGGGTGACGGCACGTTCTTGCACATGACAGCAGCCAATGAACAGCCAACACTGTGAAAGAGTGGCAGCACACACCACCACAGCAGCAGTGCAGACACACACACTACACCCAAAGGGTGCCTGGAGATCAGAAACAAACTCACATCAACAATCCAAGGGCCATTCAAAGATCTGCTAACAGTCTGTGCCCAGGAAGCTGGGCTGAGGTGACAGAGGGTAACACACAGAGGGAGGGAGAGGGGGACAGAGAGGGAGGGAGACAGAGTTGGACACAGGGAGACAGACAGAGGGAGGTAGGAGGGTGACAGAGGGAGGGAGAAAGGGAGACAGAGGGAGACGGACAGAGGGAGGAGGTTGACAGAGGGAGACGGACAGAGGGAGGAGGCTGACAGAGGGAGGGAGAAAGGGAGACAGAGGGAGACGGACAGAGGGAGGAGGTTGACAGAGGGAGGGAGAAAGGGAGACAGAGGGAGACGGACAGAGGGAGGAGGCTGACACACAGAGGGAGGGAGAGGGGGACAGAGAGGGAGGGAGACAGAGGGAGACGGACAGAGGGAGGAGGCCGACACACAGAGGGAGGGAGAGGGGGACAGAGAGGGAGCGAGAAAGGGACACACAGGGAGAGCAAATCAGCCTTGTGGGGTGTGGGAATGTCTGCTCGTCAGCAGGTGGACTGCGTGCATGTAGACAAGGGTGGCCAGTGCCAGAACCCCCCCTCTTCTCCATGGCAAAACACAGGGCCATGTCACAACCTGTGCACGAGCACAACAACAGCTACCTGCATTATCTAAGTGTGTGGAACCACTCCATGTGCCCACGTACAGTGCAACACGGAAGGCGCCAATGCATGGCTCGCCACACCTGCCCACTCCACTGCTGACTGCAGTCACAATTGACGCAGCAAGTAAGACTGTGCCACACATAGGTAAAGTCGCAAAAGCTGTGGCCAAGGGACCTACCCATGTACAAGTGCACTGTGAGTGGAATGAAATACATATCCAAATTCCCAGAGGAAATGTGCCAACTTAGAAACCGATGAAACATGGATGTTGCATGGAACAAAATTAACATTGTCTCTCTCACACACAGGTCAACGTCGTGGATCACCCCCCAACACTGGGGGGGAAGACTCACAGGACCCGGCTCGGCGGGATGACGGAGCCACCGGCAGCGACGACTCTCACCACTCTGTGGACGAACCCGCCCCCGACCAACCTGGCCCCTCTGGTGTCCAACGACCTGCAGCACCTGCGTCAGGTACAACTGGGCCAACCACCACCCCCACTCCTGCCACATCCCAGGAGACACCCAAGATCCCTGCCCCACTACCACAATGCAGCCAGGCTGGCCAGGAGGGACACGGTGTCCCGGGCACCCAGGAGGAGGCAGGCGGCAACGCAAATGCCACCCCTCAGGGGTCCCGGAGACCCGATGTGCCCACAACGGCAGGCCAGGTGCAAGTGGGCAGGGGTGGTGGGAGTGGAGGACAGCGGAGGCGCGAGCCTGACCAGTTGGCTGGGGAACCGGTATATTCCCATGTCCGAAACATCCTGGACACATACCGGCAGGACACCACGGGCATGGCCCAGGTTGTGTCCATCCTCGAGGGGATCAAGACCCAGCAGACCCAGCAACATGTGGAGCAACATGCCTGTCTACTGCAACACCAACGGAGGATGGAGGACAGACAGGCTGAGCTCGTGACGGTGTTCACGGGAATTCACAGTACACTCCGTCGGATGGCCGACAACATGGGCAACCCTCCCTGTGCCAGCAGGCGTAGAACATCACCACCCACAGGGAGGGATGAGGAGGAGGAGGAGACATCCGACGGAGCATCCCAAACATCGTCATGGCCTGCTTCTGAAGGTCCCCGCAGGAGGGCGGGTCGTCCACGGAAAAGACCGTGAGGGTCGGCGCAACAGCACCATCTCCCAGGACACCTGGCCTGGCACCTGGCCCACTGGAGCAACAGCAGCACAGCATCAAAAGACATTCTCTGCCACATGGACTTGCTGGTCACTGTCTGACCAATGTTGACAAAGACTGTGGCATGGACTCTGAGGATTTCAAATGGCAAGGACACCAACTTCCCTAGTGAACTTTGGATTCCACACACCCGGAAAGCCCCTCATGTCAACCCCCCCCCCCTACCCCAACCAAAATAAAAAGTCACACCATAAAGAGAAGATGCCTACTGATTGCATTATTACCTTACATGTGTCTTGTAAAGTCTAACTATGCCTGAGTTCTCATTTGATTTCAACCATCCACACCCTGGGGCCTGAGTCTGGCACAGGACACACATGGGTCACATTGTAGTAGGCAAGACAGACATGGAGCACCATAAACACCCGTGATGGGCCCAACCAGCTGAGGGGGTGGCCGCACAACCGTGCCGACAGACATATTAAGTACAGCTACAGCCATGCGCAGAGGTCAGGGATCATGTGGAGTGTCCTGGGGGGCACCCAGGTATGTGTGGACAGGTGGCAGAACCATGTCCTGCAAGCTTGAGTCAGGTGGATGCAGTGAATGGTGGCCTGGCCAACGTGGGATGCATGGGGATGGCACATGTCACAATACCCACACAGTCATTGACTACATGCACAATACACAGTCTAATCCCACACAAACAGCTTGCATCTTGCTACTCGACACATAGACACATAGCCACTATCACGGAAAACCATGCCAGACATGCCGGATGCACCGTGGCAACACACCAGCATTGACTGAGAAGAGGCACCTTGGAGGCATAGGGACACCTTTATTTGTCATGTATTCGGGATTGCAGAGGCAACTCGGAGTACACATGAACGGGTAATGTGGAGTAACATGTGGGTCCAACACTGGAACCCCCCTTCTGGAGCCCAAATGCGTGATAGCCATGGAACTGGCACACAAGTGTCGGCTAACAGCTAAACACCCCCTGCTGCTCACGGAGAGACTGCCATACACCATTGATCCGCTGATGTGGAAGTCCCACACCATGTCAAGCCAAGGCAAACCGTATGTGTCCGAGGGCAGTGTAACACACATTGATGCCATCATCACATTCCACAATCCCATCACTGATGACTGTCAACAAGTCTGACCATCTATTCAGGTGTACCCAGCTGCATCTAATGTGTACCATGGTGATGCGACATGTCTGCAGAGGAACCAAACATCGACAGGGGCAGTGTGCATACATCGTGAACAACTGCCACAACCAATACACCCCTGATGCATCCCTTACCCTAAGGAGACTTCCAAACTTGTCCGTGCGTGTAACGCTGAGTCAGCACACGATGACGTGTCCATGAGGAATAGCAGTGCCACAACAATGCAACCAGCAGACGGCATGCGCAAGTACCTGGGGATATGAGAGACACGCAAGAAGTCAGCCACAAAAAGCACAGCCACTTGCATGTGCATGTACTCGACAAATGTAAGGATGACAACATGCCAGGTCACAATTATGACTGGGGAAATACACATCACTGCCACCATCACTCCAGTGACACATCCACACACACCTCTGACTCACGTGCCATACATGCAGATGGACACACACATCGCAACACATGCCACACGGGGACCAATGCGTGCACACACAGACACTGGTACTCACCACTAAGCAAAGAAGTCGCGTATGAGCCGAGTCCGGATGTCCTCTTGCGGAACCACGTCCTCCACATCACTAGCCCCATTGCCAAGCCCTTCGTCCTCCACGGGTGGATGGTCCTGATCATCTTGATCCAGGATGAGTGGCACAGCTTTCTCAACTGCCATGTTGTGCAGCATGCAGCAGACCATGAAGATTTTGCAGACCTTCGCCAGGGCATATGGGAGGGCGCCGCCGGTCTTGTGGAGGCATCGGAATCGGCTCTTCAGGAGGCCAAACGTCCTCTCTATCACTCGCCTTGTCCGGCCATGGGCAGTGTTGTAGCGGAGCTGGGCCGGCGTGATGGGGTTGCGGAGAGGTGTGATCAGCCATGGCATGTTGGGATAGCCAGCGTCCCCTACATGGAAACCACATGGACATGAGTAGGACAGGAGAAGCGGTCGTGCTGGAAGCCCACACAAAATACAGGACAGACAGAGTGTACCCACCAACAACACATGCTCGTTCGTTGCGCAGCTGCGTCATCATTTCAGGCATCCTGCTACGCCTCATGATGTAGGCATTGTGTGCTGATCCTGCAAAACGAGCACAGACATGTGAAATCACCATGTTGGACAGACACACCACAAGGGCATTGATGGAGTGGTAGTGCTTGCGATTCCTGTACGCTACCTCCTGTGCCTGTGGTGGTACCAAAGCCACATGTGTCCCATCTATGGACCCAATGACATGGGGCATCCCTCCCAGGGCATAGAATCCACGCTTGACCCCAGTCAACATTGCAGGGGTTGGGAAATGGATGAAGTCATCCAGGTGAATCAACATGGCCTCTAAGAAATCATGCAGCACACGGCAGAACATGCTCTGGGACATGCCACCAACATGAGCTATGGTATTTTGAAAGGTACCCGTGGCAAGAAAATGTAGGGCTGCCATTACCTTCAGCTTGGGTGTCAGTGCCGTAGGATACCTGTGCAGCGGTTGCAGGTGTGGTGCCAGTCTCGCTGTCAACTCCAGAATCAACCGTTGGGGGAAGCGGTAGCACCGGATACAGTCATTCTCCCGCATGTCAGCCAAGTCCGGAATTGGTCGGTGAAGAGGCGGCGCTCTGCAGTAATTTGGAAGTGACAAGGAAGAGTGAGTGCACCACAACAACAATTTATTTGTACTGAGCACATGTAAATACACATATGCTACATACGGAGTCAGGTATGTGCCACATGCCCTGGACACGTATGTCTGCCAGGTGACACCCCTACCAAGACCCAGCTACACACGGAGATTGTGAACCTCCACATGCCATGGCATGGGATTAGCTGTGTCCCAGAGTGTAAGTGAACAGCCAGACGCAAGACAGGAGTGACATACATCCACACATCAGCAGAAGTAGGATGTCGATTGCAGAGACTGGTAGCGGAACACTAGAGCCACAGGTCACATGACATTACACTAGGACAGCCCACACACCTTGCCATGAAGGTGTACATGTGATGACTCACCACACATTCATAGAGAGGATGCAGACATGTCCTTGTTACGCTACTCCGTGTCCCATGCATACATACGCACCTCACATCCAATACCACATGTGCCATGGTGTGCGGAACAGTGTGCCATGTCAATCTACACACAGACACATGTTGGTTGCTGCAACAGCTGCTGCTTTTGAGGGAGCTCCAACATCAACCTAATGGGAACCCCCCACACATACATGACATAGTCACATCGTGCACCGTGGGTAGTGACATGTGAGGTGTGGTAACCCCTGTACCGGGCCTCAGGGGACACTTGCGTGTGTTGTTGTCCGTGCCATGCCAGTGACGATCATCCCAAGTGTGCAGTACGACATGCACACATGTCAAAGGAGTCAAGGGCATGCCTGGCACACATTGCACCGTCACACATTACATGTGTACACATCTCATCATACATCTGGTGCCTTCTCCACTCAGGAGTAATGTGCCACATCACAGCCTTTCACACCTGTGCCCCACACATGTAGTACTGCCCAGACAATGCCTTGATGTCCATCCATGGACAAGTATGCCAGCCATATTCCTTCCTGTGTGCTGCCTGTCACCACTGTGATGCGTGAAAAGCACCGTACTTTCGCAAAAAGGGCCTGTGTACGTTCCCGTTTCACTATGGGAGTGCTGCCGTATGTGTACCCCTAGGGATAGTGAGCGTACGCACGCGTGTACGCTCCGTACCACTATGGGTACGCATACGCGAGAACACCCATAGTGAGACGGGCCGTACACGCGTGTGTACGCTCTGTACCACTATGGGTGTTCTCGCGTATGCGTACTCATAGTGATAGTGAGCGTACAGGCGTGGGTACGGTCCGTACCACCATGAGTACGCATACGCGAGAACACCCATAGTGAGACGGGCCATACACGCATGTGTACGCTCCGTACCACTATGGGTGTTCTCGCGTATGCGTACTCATAGTGATAGTGAGCGTACGCACGCGTGTACGCTCCGTACCACCATGGGTACGCATACGCGAGAACACCCATAGTGCGACGGGCCGTACACGCGTGTGTACGCTCCGTACCACTATGGGTGTTCTCGCGTATGCGTACTCATAGTGATAGTGAGCGTACAGGCGTGGGTACGGTCCGTACCACCATGAGTACGCATACGCGAGAACACCCATAGTGAGACGGGCCGTACACGCGTGTGTACGGTCCGTACCACTATGGGTGTTCTCGCGTATGCGTACTCATAGTGATAGTGAGCGTACAGGCGTGGGTACGGTCTGTACCACCATGAGTACGCATACGCAAGAACACCCATTGTGAGACGGGCCGTACACGCGTGTGTACGCTCCGTACCACTATGGGTGTTCTCGCGTATGCGTACTCATAGTGATAGTGAGCGTACAGGCGTGGGTACGGTCCGTACCACAATGAGTACGCATACGCGAGAACACCCATAGTGAGAGGGAGCGTACACACGCCTGTACGGGCTGTTGCTATGCATTTGGGGTGCCCTAGGGCCCCAGAACGCACCGTACCTGTGTGTGAAGCTCCAAATTACATAGGGGACACATGAGGGACAAGTATAAAGGCCTACATGCATGCTGGTTGTCATGGAGACCAAGTTTAAAGTTTGAATTTTTTACGGAAGGTGCACAGCAGAAGTCAGTTGGAATGAATCTACTTTGTTGCAATGTGGTTCTGGAGTTGACATCATGGTCAAGAAAAAAAAAACATTAAGAACCCACTGACTGCTAGGTTTGAAGGGATTGGAGGAAACATAGGATGCAAATGTGAGTGACCAATCACTCTGTACTCCTGTGCATGAAACAGGCCAGCAAGGCAGATATAAGGCAGCCAGGTCCCATGAGGGAGCACTTGCCTGCACATCTTTGTATTCCATGACCCAGCTGCTGCTACTGATTCCCTGCAACCATGTCAAGGGCTGTGGAGAGGTCACAGCCATTCACCCTGGAGGAGAACCTGGCTTTGCTGGATGTGATCCTCCCACAGTACCCCATGCTGTATGGGCGAGCAGGTTATCAGGTGAGTGCAGAGTCCTCTAGCACAGACTGTGTCCCTTTTTTGTGACTGTGACTTCTGCCATTGTGTCCAGGTGTGACACACATGCTATGTACTGTAGGGGGGGTGCCAGGGGGGGAATGCCTGATGTCTCCCAGCCAGAGCATGCTGTGGTGCATGTCTGCCGTCCTCACTAGCATGGTGTTTATTGTGACAATCACTGCATGGTGCATGCCACATTCTGCCTGTCTTGTCCTCCTGGGAATGTAGCCTCTACAGTCCTCATGTGATTCTGTGGTCAGCGCAGTGTGACAGGTGACTGTACCCACAGATGTGTGTTAGTTCTGTGTACCTGTGCTGAGAGTGTCCACATGATGTGTTCGTACCCTGGACATCGGTGTGTGTGTAAGTCCCCTGTCATGTGGGTGGGTGCATATGTGGAGTGTAGCACCCCAGCAGCATGAGGGATGGTTATACCCTGGCCATGTGATGTGAGCAGGGAGCAGTGCTGTGTGTCTGACGTGCAGAGCCAGCCCCACACCTGTGGGCCTCCCCCCCATCTAGTGGCACATGTGCAGAGTGAGGTATGTCACTGCATTTGGCAATGGCAGGTGAATGTCCTGTGCCTGTGTGTGTCTGTGTACTCTGTTGCGGTGGCGTCAGTGGCCTGTGGCATGTGACTGCTTAGAGGTGCTGCACATTATCCTGGTGTAGCTTGTGATGCACAGTGTGAGCAAGGATCATTGATTGTGTAGTTGCCCTCATTCCACCTGTGTACTTTCAATGGCACATACTGCTTTTGCCCTTCCCCAGAGGATCATGTCCCTATGACAAAGGTGCAATGCGTTGGATGCATACTATGCCAGGTGTATTGATGTAGTGTCACTTTTTCATCCTCACAGGTAGGCGCCTCTGCCAAGGAGCAGATATGGCTGACCGCCGTCAGCGCCGTGAGGAGTGCGGATGGTCGGAAGCGGCGCCTGTCCCAAGTGAGGAAACGCTGGCAGGATATCCGGTGCTGGACGCGGAGGATCGCACGGGTCCTGCTGGGGGACTCACCTGAGAGCCATAAGAACCGCGGGCGCCGCCAACTGACCCACATCCACAAGCGTGTGCTGCCGGTGGTATTTCCAGACTTGGAGAGGTGCTTACAGGAGAAGCAGCAGCAGGAAGGGGGTAGGTACATGTGTGTTTGTTGTGTTTCACCAGCATTTGTAAGTGCACAGTTGCATGGATACACTGCCAGGGTTTAAAGGTGCTGTGCAGATCCTGTTAGCCACAGTATAGCTGTGCTCTCCTGCCTCCCTTCCCCTCCTTGCAATGTGTTCCCTGGTCTGTGTGTAGTCACTCCTTCACAAGGTAATGTAGGCTGGCGCTTTCTCCACGTGAACTATGCCTGTAGCATCATGTGTGGGGGTGGTGTGTAACAGGTTTGGGGACCTTGGCTGTGCCCTGTCCAGTTCAGTACATGTGGGTTCCATGTCAGTTGGCACTGATGCAGAGTCCAGACATGGGAGTTAGTCTCACAAGTGTCATGCCTTACAGCGCGCATGTCCTCTGTTGTGGCCTGTGGCATGATGTGCATGAGTGTGCGATACGCATAGTGCAGGGATGTTGGGGTGTGTTGCAGTCATTCCCATTCAGGACCATGGAGTTGTGTTGCCACTACTGTCCCCTGGGGCATATTTTCCTAGGTGTCATGTGTGTCATCACAGAACGTGGACACTCTCAGTGTCTACAGCATAGGTTGTGCTCTGTGCCATTGTCCCCTGGCACCATGTATATTGACGTGAAATGTAGTCCAAGTGTCCACTGTACAGCCTGACCTGATTTTCCTTGTTCATAGTCACAGTGGCCAGTGCCTGTGTGTCTAGTTACAATCCTCTGATGATGCCCATTTGTACATGATTATTTGGACAGGCGCACCTTGGGTATTTGGCGTCCAATCTTGCATTTCTGCAGCCCCTGTGTATTTCACCCAGACTAAGAGATGTAAGTGCCACCTGTGTCTCAACAAATTGTCTCATGTAGGGGGTGGTTGGTGCGGGCCAAGCCTACATGTCAAAACCAGAATTCTCCTTGCTAGGTCTGGCCAGTGTGTGATGTTTGTCTGGACATACACTCAAGGTGCAGTGAGCCAGTCATGGTGGGCTTGTTTTCAGTATTACCTATGCAGCATGTGCCTCAAGTTCATGGATATGGTCCCTCCTCATCCCTATTGTCGGCAACGCTGTGTGGTGCAGATGCAGTGCTGGATTGTCCCCAGGGCCTGGCTCCTATGTCAAATTCCATTTCATGTCAGTTGCTATTGTGTCATGCTCTCCATGGGTTTTCATTGGCATGGTGGGTGAACCAACTGTGTGTTGCATGGCCTACATCTGTACCTTGTTTTGTGGATGTTACTGATCTTTCTTTGCAGGCTATGCACTGTAACCTATGTAGATTGGACTCATGTGACATATGTATACAGGTGTGTGATTAATTGCTATCTCTTCACCTTGCCCACAGCATCGTCGGGGGACACGGAGGGAGACATGAGCACACACGGTGCGGAGGGACCGAGCACCTGTGCCAGCGTTGACATCGTGGCTGGCACATTGAGTGGTACTGAGGCGGAGGAGAGTGAGGCTGAGGACCTGTCCACTGGCACCACCGAATATGAAGCGGACGGGTCCGAGGATGATCTCTCCGAGTGGGCGGAGGCTGCACCACCAGCTGACAGCGGCACAACATCGCACCCCGCCCCCTCCATTGCCATCAGCCGCCTCCCACTTGCTCGTGTCCCTTCCCAGCGTGCCCGGTCACCACATGTCTCCTTCCTGCCAGGCACCGCACCCCCTGCCCCTGTCTCCACTGCTGCCGCCAATGCCGAGTCTGTGGACATCCAGCGGCAGTTGCAGATTGGTCAGGCTGCGATCCTTAATGTCCTCCATGGCCACAGCCAGGTCCTCAACAACATGGAGGCATACTTGGAGGGCATTCACTCATCGCAGGCTGACCAACGCAGCTTGCTGAGGTCGATAGACTCGACACTGACTGCAGCAGTGGGTCTCCTGCAGCGCTTCATCCAACCCCCTACCCCTGCCCCATCCACACTTCCCACTCCCATGCCTGTCCCACGTACACCCAGACGTCAGCATACACCCACCACGAGGGACACAGGCACCACACCAGCAGGGAAGGTCACCCGCACACCTCCTGGCACGCACACACAGGGTGAAGTAGGCACACCCACTGGGTCGGGGGGCAAACGTAAGACACGCAGCCAGAGTGGGAGTCCGTATTCCACCAAATCCACTCCCTCCAAATCCCCTCCCCTCAGCTCTCCTGGCCACATATCACACAAAGACTCCTTCATGGCCGCTCTGTCCCTGAGCCCCACAGTGACACCACCCCGCAAGCGGTCAAGGGAGTCCCCGGTCAGGGTGGTTGAGTCCCCCCCCCTGTCTACACCCTCCCCCAGTGGCGCTGCGACCCATCCCTCTGACCCCCCCCCTCCTTGGGGCCTG
Source organism: Triturus cristatus (assembly GCF_964204655.1). NCBI lineage: Eukaryota > Metazoa > Chordata > Amphibia > Caudata > Salamandridae > Triturus > Triturus cristatus. Next base: position 105,220,540 of record NC_140593.1, on the reverse strand, counting down.
TGGTTCCTTCGGGTGCAGGGGATTCCCTGGAGGACCTTGCTAAGGTGTGCAGCGAGATCCTGGCCTCTGCCTTTGGCCCTGCCCCACCCCCTGTGGTGGGGTCCTCCATCCCTGCACCCACGACGCCTACCCTTCGCCCTCCTGTCCCTGCGGTGCCTGGTTCTTCCCCCCCACATGATGCCCTCACCCCTGTGGAAGACGACGGAATCTAACTGTGCAGGCAAGCTAGGGGACACGCATCCCACTGTGTCCCCCATCCAGCTGTGACTTCTGGACTGCCCTATGGGCTTTGTAAATATTGAACTTCCTACAAACAAGATTTATTGGATCATGCTGAATAAAGCTATTTATTTTTTTCCCTTGGAACACTACTGCTTTGCTGGTATTGCTGTTGGTGGGGCTGCTACATGGTTTTGGGTGGTGTTCATGTGTTGGGTGTGTGGGAAATGTAGTAGTGTGCTGGTCATAGGGGGGACCCTGGGATCTGTGTGCCATCACACGGTGTTAGCTATGTTTCTCTGTTCATGTAAGCAGTTGCTGCATGGTGAAATTGTCCAAAGGTGTATTCCTTCCTCTGTGTACCCTGACATCTTCCCTGCAGGGTGTTCCCAATATTTAGCGCTGAGCTGTGTGTACATTAGCTGGGTGTGTGACGGACTCCTTCAACTTTGCACATGCATGCTGAGCGATGTCTCCACCTGCATCATTCGTGGCATCCTTGGTAGTCATTGTACTTGTGTATGTGGACGATTGACATGACTTCATGTGGACATGTTTTCTTTTCGGCGCTATGCATGCGTATACTCCCAGCCTCGCACACATGTGGTACATGTACTGCAGGGTCATTGTGCGCCTGACTGACATTTATGGGCATGGTATCTGTGGCTACTCCATCCTTTGCGTTCCATGGGCACTGCTGGGAGTGTTAGGCACCCACCCCTCCTGTGTCTGGGCACTGCTGGGAGGACTCTGCACCCACCCCTCCTGTCTCTGGGCACTGCTGGGAGCACTCTGCACCCACCCCTCCTGTGTCTGGGCACTGCTGGGAGGACTCTGCACCCACCCCTCCTGTCTCTGGGCACTGCTGGGAGTGTTAGGCACCCACCCTCCTGTCTCTGGGCACTGCTGGGAGGACTCTGCACACACCCCTCCTGTCTCTGGGCACTGCTGGGAGTGTTAGGCACACACCCCTCCTGTCTCTGGGCACTGCTGGGAGCACTCTGCACACACCCCTCCTATTTCACAATATGTACGCTGAGAACATACACGTGTGTGGGTTCGCTCCATGCATACGAGGTGGGGGTACGTGTCGTACATACACGGTTCGGGTGGGGGTACGCTCCATGCATACGGGGTGGGGTTACGGTCCAGACGTACACTATTGGCATGGGGGTATGCTCCATACGTCCGTGGGTGAGGGTACGGGTCGTACTTACACTGTTGGGGTGGGGGGTACGCTCCATGCATACGCGGGTGGGGTTACGGTCCGTACGTACACTGTTGGGGTGGGGGGTACGCTCCATACGTACGCGGGGGGTACGGGTCATACTTACACTGTTGGGGTGGGGGGTACGCTCCATGCGTACGCGGGTGAGGGTACGGGTCGTACTTACACTGTTGGGGTGGGGGTACGCTCCATGCATACGCGGGTGGGGTTACAGTCCGTACGTACACTGTTGGCACGGGGGGTACGCTCCATGCATACGCGGGTGAGGGTACGGGTCGTACTTACACTGTTGGGGTGGGGGGTGCGCTCCATGCATACGCGGGTGGGGGTACGGTCCGTACATACACTGTTGGGGTGGGGGGTACGCTCCATACGTATGCGGGGGGGTACGGGTCATACTTACACTGTTGGGGTGGGGGGTACACTCCATGCGTACGCGGGTGAGGGTACGGGTCGTACTTACACTGTTGGGGTGGAGGGTATGCTCCATGCGTACGTGGGTGAGGGTACGGGTCGTACTTACACTGTTGGGGTGGGGGGTACGCTCCATACGTACGCGGGTGGGGGTACGGGTCATACTTACACTGTTGGGGTGGGGGTACGCTCCATGCATACGTGGGTGGGGTTACGGTCCGTACGTACACTGTTGGCATGGGGGGTACGCTCCATGCATACGCGGGTGAGGGTACGGGTCGTACTTACACTGTTGGGGTGGGGGGTACGCTCCATGCATACGCGTGTGAGGGTACGGGTCGTACTTACACTGTTGGGGTGGGGGTACGCTCCATGCATACGCGGGTGGGGGTACGGTCCGTACATATCCATACCCACGCTGTGGAATGCTTGTGCGGGCCGTACCCAGGCCTTTGCCACGTGGGTACGAGCCGTCCCGCCTTTGTTGGGGTGACGTAGGTGTGGGCGTGGTACGACTCGTACCCACGCTCTTAAGGCGTGGGTACGGGACGTACCTGTATTGTTGTGTTGCCGGTTCGCGTCGTCAAGAACTTCCGTTGTGGCGGTCGCTGGCTTAGCTGGACACGCCCCCACCCCCTCGTAGTGACCAGGGCCTGAGGGTCAGGTATGTCCAGGGCATGTGTGCTGTGTGACTTTGATGGGGGTTTTGTGGCCTGCCCCTGGTCCTGCCACCCCCCCCCCCCTTTCCCCCCTCCCTTTGTTGTTCTAACCTTCTGCGGCATCTGCGTCCGAACCTGTAGAGGAGGTCGACTGCTATGAGGGCCGGGATGACACGTAGGTTCGGGTCCATGTCTGTCCGTCGCGTACAGGTACTCCTTGTTCGCGTCGTCCTGTCTGTCCGTCGCGTACAGGTCCTCCTTGTTCACGTCGTCCTGATTTCCCGGCAGTTTTTGGCAGCCGGAAAATATTCACCGTGCGGGATGACGTCGGTGCGAATCGTGATTCCTGGTTCGTGAATGGCAGGCTGCGTGCGTCCCGACGTCACGTCGGCGCTTTCCCGGATCGCATTTGTACGTTTATTTTCGTCGGTCGGGGTTTTGTACGATTCGTACGGAAATGGTGTTTCCGTGCGAATCGTAATTCCATGTTTGTATTTTTTGACGACCTGGTACGCGTCGGACGGAGAATATGCTCCGTCCCACGGTTCGTAATTGGCACCATACTCTAGATGTAGTATGTGAACCTCTATGTTTCCATTTTAAGCACTGAACGGTGGAAGTCATGATACTTTTAGGAAAGAGAGAGACCACTTGCCCTTGGAGCTCAGTTGAATACAGAAGCGTGGATCCTGCTGGATTCTAAAAAAGAGAACACTGCACTCCAGCTGACTTTGCTTCCAAATGGACTCTTCAGTGAATACAATCCTTATTCTCAACTCTGTGCCTCTCATCCACACTTGACACCACTCACTTAAAAAAAACACTATGATTGGCAAAGGCAGTGGGTCTAGGTTTTGCAAACTGGCGCAAAGGTTACGTTTTTGATTATTTTTATAGGAAAACGCACCAAAAATAAAAAGTAGAAAAATCAGAAAATAAACACAGTCCGATCAAAGATATTTAGACCAAGCTTTAAAAAAAATTACACCCCCTTGAAGCAGCCACAGACAGACAAAGGTTTTAATTTGTCAAAAAAGCCTATGCATTGCATGTGTGCTGAAGTGCACAGTACACATCCGGTGTTCGGATTTCTTCTGTGTTTTTCTATGCACTGGAATTTGCACTGTAAAGTAGAAAGCCCATGTTAGACTGTGCAAAGGAACCTCTTTGAGTCTGTGGATCATGCAAAGAAACCTCTTAGAGAGCCAGCACTCAGGACGACAGCAGCAGCAGTAGGCCAATCTTAACAGATATGACTATGTGGTTTGTTTCTTTCCTTGCACAAAACACCAAATTTGAATGTTCCTCTGCACTGCATGACAAATCATTAAGGCCCTAATTACGAGTCTGGCAGTCTGAGGACCGTCAGACTCGTGGGGGCGCAGTGGTGGTGGACCAGCCACTGCCGCACCGGCGGGCCGACCACCCTATTGGATCTTCGGCGGTCGGACCGCCATTGCACCGCCACAGCCAGATCAGGGAACTGCTGTTCCCTGGTGTTCCTGCAGCAGTGGTCCCGCAGCAGTCTGAGGGCCACAATATGCTTGCTAGTGCCCTGAGGCACCGCCAAGCAGTTTACAACTTTCCTCACTGCCAGCGCTGGCATGAAGGTTCTTCCTCCATGAAAAGGCTGGCGGTGAGGAAAGAAAGGCCCTCTTGACCCTGTGCACAGGGGTGCATGCTGGGGGCACATGTTGTGGCCCACTGTATTTCTGCACCCCCATTTCCTGCACAGGAAGAAATGCCTGACATGGTGAATTTGTTCCTGTGCTGGAACATGCACTGGAAGTCCCGCTTGGTGCTGTTTCAGGCTCACAATAAGCCTTTTTAACAGCACTGCCGCAGGGCCGCCACAAGAAACTGGTGGGTGCGACTCTTGGTGGTGCAGGGGCATGGCGGTGGCAAGCCGCTTGCCCTTGCACCGCCAAAAGTCATAAGCGGGCCATAATTCGGCCCTAAGTGTAGATGATAATGTGGAAATGAAAGAGACATAAGTCAATTACTCGTGATTCGGACAAAAACCAAATAGCGCCTTTGAGCTGCTGGGACCTCAAAAATAAAAACATACAATGGCAAAACCAAAAAAGATTAAAGAAATTAAAATGGACATTGGCACACCAGCCCTGCCACTGTGATGGATGTGCACAAGTCAAATGATGCAGCTCACTGTAAAGAGAGCCAATGTATGAGTGGGCGGACCCATTACCCCATGCTGTATGCTGTGTTGGGACTCCTGACCATAGGGGTACCTGATATGTTTGGGTTTTTGTGGCTTCAGGGCAGTCACAGGCAATAAACTGGGTGTAGTGCATTTTGGAAATTTGTAAAGCTGCTTCAAGCAAAATCCTAGATTATGGTACTTGTCTTTTGGTCACAGATATCACCACTGGGCTGTACGAACACATACCACATCCATACATGTTTAACATCTTGTAAGACCTGGGGTCACCAAGCCCTAAGGGGGTAATGTGACTCGAGCGGCTGGGCACCCAAAGGCTTTTGTGTAAAGCGACGATACACCACACACAACCTCTGAAGCAGGGAACGCACACAATAAGAGACGCCACACTGGAGGGTTTATGCAACAACTCAAGTTTATCTAAGCAGATAGGCATAAAGACAGTTCATTATACGTAATTGCAATTCATTAGATGTAAATGCAGTTCATTATATGTAAATGCAATTCATTAGAGGTAAATGCAGTTCATTATATGTAAATGCAATTCACTAGAGGTAAATGCAGTTCACTACGTCGGTTAGCATCTGTTGCACTGTATTCACCAGCAATTTCCTCTGAGGCCCTAGGCCACACTCGTATAACTTAACATCCGTTGTACGGACTGGGAATCGTAGCGCCACACCTGGGGTCTAGTGGGGGGCTCAGGGCCGACTTCGCGCGCTTCCCGCCCCTCTGGTACCCCTAGCGCCTCAGTGGGCGGTTACCGCGCTACTCGCAATAATTGCACCGTGAATCCTTGTGAGCAGAGCCTGCGAACGTAGCGTTACTCGTAATAAGTGAGCATCGAACGCTTCAGAGCAAAGCCTACCAACACAGTGTTACTCGTAATAATTGAGCATTGAACACTTCAGAGCAAAGCCTGCGAACATAGCGTTACTCGTAATAATTGAGCATTGAACACTTCAGGGCAAAGCCTGCGAACATAGCGTTAATCGCAATAATGGAGCATTGAACACTTCAGAGCAAAGCCTACGAACATAGCGTTACTCGTGAAATTAAGCATTGAACACTTCAGAGCAAAGCCTGCGAACATAGCGTTAATCGCAATAATTGAGCATTGAACACTTCAGAGCCAAGCCTGCGAACATAGCGTTATTCGTAATAATTAAGCATTGAACGCTTCAGAGCCAAGCCTGCGAACATAGCGCTACTCGTACTAATCAAGCTTCAAGTACTTCTGTGCAGTTCGTGGGGCACAACGCTGCTCGACAGTCTCGGAGGCGAGGTGCAATCCCTCGGCGGGGTGTCAAAGTCTTGAGTGAACGGGGGGAACTCCCTCGAAGGGGGGAATCCGGGTGTCAGGGTGCGGTGCCGCTCCCGGTCTGTAGGGGGCGCACCGGGTCCGTCCCAAGCCTCCCGGCTTACCTTGATCTCGACGTCTTGAGGCGTCCGACCCAGCTCCGGACTCCGCAGTAGCTCCTTCCGCGACGGGGCAGGCCACGGCCTTACACACCTCTGCATGCAACTGCCACAGCAGCGACAGGGCCCCGGGCTTCTCCGCGGGCCACGCTGGGGTGATGGTGCACACTTCAGGCTTCCGGGCCGCAGCGGTGAGCACGCTCTGGTCCCCGCACACACAGGGGGGGGGGGTCAAATTAAGCGGGAGAGCTCCATGCTGAACGGGGATAGATGCCGGGGATCCCAGGCCAGGTATGGGGTCGCAGAGGTCTCAGCGCCAGTACCTTGTTGATCCTCAGTCATTCCGCAATCAGCTTTAGCGTAAAGTTTCAGTGTTCAGGTTCGACATGAAGTCTCAGCATTCAGGTTCAGCATGCAGTCGTGACACGAGGTCTCAGCATTCAGTTTCAGCGTTCAGGTTCAGCATGCAGTCGTGACACGAGGTCTCAACATTCAGTTTCAGCATTCAGGGGTGACCTGAAGTCCTGATGGCGCAGATATTTCCGGCGCCCTTGGGGGGTTCTGTTCCTGGGGGGTAGGGATTGAGTTGGCGACTAGGTCCTTCCTAGTCAGACTGGGCAGAGGCTCCCTGGGTCCTCCTACTGCTGGGCAAGATCAGTGGGCTTTACAGGATCCCTCACTCACTTAAGAGGCAGCACCTAAATCCTGTCACTCTCAGAGGCATAAGTCCCTGGCTAGGCCCTACCGCCTAAAACTCCTGCATGGATTCTCCAGCTCTGCTTTACCCCACTGGCCAACTGACTAGAAAATGTTCCCTCCCTCTGTTAAGTAGCCCTAGGTCAGGTGACCTCTATCCAAGGCGGCAAAAGTAAAAACCACACTTCCCTTCTAGAAGGTTCCAGCACATTCCAGGAGCTTCCCCATTCTACCTATGGGACAAAAAAGGCGGGCTGGTCTCGCAACATTGTTGTGGGGTCCCAGCCAGCTCCTGGCAGCTAGGGTGCTACTAATGAAGACCACTCTGCAGTAGCAGGGGCCTGTGGCAGCCATCTTGGGAGAAGGGAGCACCTGCACCTTAACACTGGTTGGCAATGAAAAGGCGCCCGGAGACCTAAGTCCAACATAAAAATGAGGGTGGAAAAAATGAGGCACGATCAAAAATAGAGGGGGAGACCACCCTAGGGCTGACAGGTCCAACACATCTACACATCACAAAGTTTTTATAACTGGATTCCAGACCTCCCACACCCTGATTGGCTGGCCAGTAGATTGCACTGAAGAATAATTTGTCAGATTTTTAGCACTGTTTTCAAAAACACAGTAATTCCCTCCAGTCCCACTTTCACAGGAATATGTCCCTGCAGAGTTGACCCCTAACTTTGCTCCTCCTGTTCTCCTGAACATGTGGCCACCAGGCATGTCTGGGGTTTCTATGGGTTCACGCTGTCCAAAGGTGATAAACTAGTTACAGTGCTTTTTGGAAATTTGTAAAGCAGATGCAAGCGACATATTAGTTTAGGGTACTTGTCTTTTGCATATATCACCCATATACTATATGAAATCATACCGCAACCATATATGTTTGTAATACATCATAAGGTTTCTATCATTTGGTGTCAGACCACCCTCGCCCTGATTGACCAATGAGGACAATGCACTGAACAAGACATTTGAGAGAATTATCAAACATGGTAGTTTCCATTAGACTTCTTCCAAGGCTCAACTCAAATCTGTATTCCCTTAGGCCCCCTATTAGACATGTAGGATGAGTTTCTCATGGTTTGAGCAGGGAGCCACACGCTAGACACCAGGGAATGTTCCTGATGGTTGAAATTCCATTGGGGTTGTCTGCAGTAAATACGTACAAAGTCCAGCGGAAACTTCCAACGCAGACATTTCTGAGACTGTACTGTTGCTTGCATAAGTTCCCAACAAATATTATAGCCCAGAATCCTCTGGAAATGTGAATGCATGGATTAAAAAACATAAAATGTCTTGATTTCTCTTTGACAGAAAACTCCATAAGCATATGTAAATGTCAAAAGGTCAACTATCCAATATTTATGCACGCATGTGCAAAATATTTGTGGTGGTCGTTTTGCAGCTCTCCACCTATTCTGGAACATTCCATCACAGAAAAGTGAAAAAAATCTTCATTGAATGCAGATGATATACTGTTGACAGTCGCACATCCGGGAAGGAACTGCAGTGAAATTGAGTTGACATTAAAGGAAGAGGGAAAGCAATCAGGGTTTAAGTTGAATTTCACTAAACAGATACTATACACGTTTGATGGTGTGGACCCCGAACAACTAAATTAAATTGTCTGCAAATTCAGCCAGTTCTCTTCAAATATTTAGGAATCTACAGAAGCAAAGATATTGGGGCAGTATGTGACAGCAATATCATCACTCTCCTTAGATCTCTGGACACAAGCATGACTTAGGTCCTGATTACAATTTTTGGTGTTGCAAGCGGCAGGCCACCACCACGCCCCCACACCACCAGGAGTCTCCCCCCTCGTCCGCCCTCCAGATTACAACTTAAAAGTGGTCTGCCAGGCAGCATGCGGTACCCACTGCAGTGCACCTTTCAAAGACAGTGGTGGCTTTGAAAAAGGCACCGCAATGGGAACCCCAGTCAAGGTTTCTGCACGGCATGGTCTCGAAAGTCCATGCCGTGCAGGAACTGGTGTGCGTGCACATGGGGGACACATCTTATGCCCCCCTGTGTGCATCCACAGCCAGAGGAGGCACAGGGTTTCCTCTCCACCACAGTGGAGCTGCCATAAAAACCGTGGCAAAAAATAAATTCGTAATATGTTTGGTGAGACCTCGGCGTCAGGACCGCCGCGCCACCTGCAGGGAACAGCGGTTCCCTGGCAGCGGTCCAATGGTGGTACGACCACCCAAGTCATAATAGGGTGGTCGGACTGCCAGTGCAGCTTTGGTTGAACTGCCACTGCTGCACATCCATGAGTCTGACAGTCCTCAGACAGCAAGACATGTAATTGGGCCCTTAATGTCTAAGTATCAGATGTATGTATTGTAAGCTTGTTTTTTCAAGGCGGAGGGTGGCATTCTAGCGCACAACTTTAGAGTCTATTACAAAGCAACTCGGCTCCAGCACATGGTGTCCTTACTCACTAGGGATAACCCTGAACCAGGTTGATAGAACAACTGATTGCGCCAAGGCATAAATGTTAATTCTCCAAATAAGCAAGGGTAGCTGACTTGATATCACAAGCCATTTGACCTTTACGTTCACTCGCACAGACATGCTTATACATGCTCACAAAATCACACATAAACTCACTCTCTTACTCATAAGCACACTCACACCTGCACTGGTGCACACAACATACATTTTAAAACATGTTTTACTTACATTTGCTGTGCATTTGGACAAAATATCGAGTTGTAGATATCGGGAGACAGAAATATAGGGAAAATATATTGTGCTACAAAAATATTGTGCTGCTTTCCCTACTGTTGCACTGATCGAAGTGAGCATAGAAAATCTTACCACTCCGGAGTCCAATGCTTTCTCTACTGTTGCACAAACAGGACTGGGAATTGGCAATGTTACCCCTCCAAAATCCAACACTTTCCCTACTGTTGCATAGACTGGTGTGAGAATAGTAAATTGAACACCTCTGACATCCAGCGCGTTCTCTACTGTTGTACATACTAGAGTATGCGTAGTAAATCTTACCCCTCCGAAGTTCAATACTTTCCCTACTGTTGCATAGACAGGAGTGGGAGTAGTAAATGTAACCCCTCCGAAGCCCAACGATTTCTCTGCTGTTTCACAGACTGCAATGGAACTAGTACAGTTATTGCCTGAAAAGTCCAACACTTTCCCTACTGTTGCACAGACCGGAGTTGGAATAATGAATTGTACCTCTCTGAAGACCAATGATTTCCCTGCTGTTGCACAGACTGGAGTGGGAATAATAAATTGTACCCATCAGAAGACCAATGTTTTCCCTACTGTTGTACAGACTGGAGTGGAACTAGTATATCTTACCCCTCCAAAGTCAAACTCTTTCCCTTCTGTTCCACAGAATGGAGTGGGAATAATAAAGTGTACCCCTCAGAAGACCAATGCTTTCCCTACCGTTGTACAGACTGGAGTCAGAATAGTAAGTGTAACCCCTCCGAAGTCCAACGCTTTCCCTGATGTTGCACTGTTTGGAGTGGGAATAATATATTTAACCCCTCCAAAGTCCTACACTTTCTCTTCTGTTGCATAAACTGGAGTGGAAATAGTATATGTATTATTCCCAGTCTTTGATACATTTCCTAATAATGGTTAAATATATTCTTATTAATATTTGTTTATAATTTCTCTTCTATTGAATTAGTGTATATTTTATTTGCTTTGAAATTTTTATATTAATTTTTGTAATTTATTTTTTATTTCAATTGTTTGGTAATGTATTTAATGTTTGGAGAATTAAAATGTATTTATTTTTTTAATAATTGTGTTTCATTATATATATATGTATATATATATATATATATATATATATATATATATATATATATATATATATACACTAAAAAAACATAGGTTTCAGGGCTGTTATAGTTAGCTGGACATTTCACTCGTACAAAACCATTGAAATTCCCCCGTTTTAGTTAGTTCTGCTAACTATAACTCACGCGCCTGCAATCCACTGCTGATGATGTCACATATTACATCATTCATGACATGGTCAGTGACATCACTGATGACATCACTGATGACATCTCAAATGACATCACTGATGACATCACTGATGACATCATCCAGTGAATGTGGTTTGGTTTGTTATTTAAATATGTATTATATATATATAGCAATCTGCATTGAAGAATGAGTGGTTATATAAATATCTGGATGGAGGATTTAGTAGCAGTGTGATTGACTGTTTACTTGGCTAATTTATAGGGTCTCGCTAAATATATTGGATAGTGACTAAACTATCTGTAACACTTTGTCAGTTGTTGTGTAAACTGCTGCACCAGTTGGTTACTAGCTACGTGAAAGTCTAAATTAGTTATTGATTAGTTAACTGAGTATTTGTATGGGAGAGTGAATGTGTGTGTGGTTCGGTGGGGGGGTGTGACTGCCCAAAGATGTGTGAATATTTGATTCAGTAGGTATATGAGGTTAAGACTGCATGTTATAACAGTTGTTTGGGTGAGTGAATATCTTTATGGGTGTGGTGAATAGCAAATATATCTCTCAATGGTACATGTCCAACAAACTAGAAAAATAAAAGGCAGTGTATGTGACAGTTGTTGTATATAAATAAGTATACATAAGACTCAGTGATTGTATGAGTGACTGTATGGATAACTATATACTTGTAATAGTGATTTTATAACACACTAGGTATGAGTTGAATAAATGAAGTGGTGTTTGTATAAGTGTGTAGCTGACAAATGTAAGTATAATCCATTTTTTGCATAAGTGAGTAGGATGACTGCATAAGTGAATAGGATGTGTGCTGGTGTGTAATGTTGATATAGGTGTATAAGTATATTTGATAGTGTTCTATTGATCATTGACAGCATGTATGAGTGAATCTATAGGTAAGTGATTAGATGTGTGTGTAGATCTAGGAATCACTGAGTGGGTTTTTAGAAACTTGTATTGGTGTGTCAACGGATTCAAATATGGTACTCTGTATTTTCCAGTGAGCGATGAAAGGTTATACTAGTGTATGATGAGGTGTATCTGATTGTCACGTGGATTTTTTTTAGTGAATTTCTAAGGTTTTTTAAATGCCAATTCCTAACTATAACATGTCTGAAATCTATGGTTTTTTCAGTGAATTTCAAAGGTTTTTTAAATGATAATTTTTAAATGTAATAATAGTTATATGTATTCTTTTATACTGATTTTCTACAGTTTTTGAACTGTTTATTTTTACATACTTTATTTTTTAAATTACAATATATATTTTTAATATAAATAGAAATAAAAATGTTTTTTAAAATATTGAAACTGAAATGTTTTTAAAAAAGAATATTTTTATTTTAATATATTTATATTATTTTCTTTATTGTTTTTTTTTTGGAGTCGCGCACCCAATGAGTACCTTTCTCGATCACTACGCGGAACCTAGCTGCCATTTTAGAAATGTTGTGAAGGATCCGCGTAGGGTTTGCGACGGGTGTGTATTTTCTGAGATGTGCGTGATCGCTATGCGACCGGTACATGACTCCAGCTCCCGGGCATTTGCGACACATGCGCATTACTGTACGCGACGCCATATACTTTTTTTTGCTTGAAGTCGCGCACCTGACGCGTTAGGAATGGCGCACCCAACGCGAGAGGAGTCGTGCACCCAAGGGGTGCACACCAGGGGGCTGCGAGAGGAGTCGTACACCCAACCCGAGAGGAGTCGTGCACCCCAGGGGGCCACGCTGAGCTCCGCACTGGGTTCGCGACTCATAATTAGCCTGTAAAAAAAAAAATTAGCACCTATCAATAATTTCTATTCTCCCCGGGGACCCCATTCCCCGGGGCCTATATACAACGTTGGGGACTGTGGGGGGAGCCCCAATGCCCTCACGGTCCCAGCCGGCTCCCCACGTCCTTCGGGAGCCAGCATTGCTTTTCCACACGGGGAGCTGCTAACATGCAGCTCTCCGTGTGGAAAAGCAATATGGTTTGCATTTTGAAAGAGAGAGCAGGTTTCCTGCTCTCGCTTTCAAAATCCAAACCAAGTTTGCTATGACAGGGCGGGAGCCTCGGCTCACGCCCTGCCATAGCAAACAGCAGTGTCCCAGGGGTGGGCACCCCGAGACACTGCAGGAGTCGGCCCTGGGGGGTGGCGGTCCCCAAGGCCATTGACGGCTCCAGGTGGGGGGCCACGTGGCCCAATCCCACAATATAAAAAGCCCCGGGGGGTGGTGGTCCCCGGGGCTTGGGGGAACTTTGAGCCCCCCCACCCATTTATTTTGTAGCCCCGGGGGTTTTATGTTTTTGCCCCCGGGATTTGGCCCCCCTGGGAGCTAATTATTAATGAAGCGTGGGAGCCCGCGCTTCGTTTTATTTATTTTTTACGGCACGATCCACACACCCAGCGTGCATTTTACAATTTTTTCAAAGGTATTTCTACCCTGCCCCCTTTATACGTTTTACACACTTCATCCACTGATTTCTTAAGCCTCGCTTCTACCGAGGCACCAAATGGCTGCCAACACTTCCTGGTTTGGAGGATTTACAGCCAGTTGACAGCCAATTAGCATGCAGCTCGTGATCAGGAAGGTGCGCGCTGGGTGCGCATAGGGTGCGCGGATCCTCCGAGGCCATAGATATATCTATGATTTTACTTTTGATTTTCTCAGCAACTACTGAATGGATTTATACCATTTAACCAAAAGGCACGAGTGTGAACCAAGGGCTACCTCTTTGCCAAATTTCGTGTAATTCCGTTCAGCAGTTCGGGCTGCAGCTGCGATTAACGGTTCCTATGGAAAATTTCATGGGGAAAACATTTTTTGAGACCCCCCTTTTTTCTCTGCCCCCGCTTGACGAATCACCCCAAGACTTTCAGGATAGGAGCAGACTGGAGCGCCCCGCCAGTTTTGAAAATGTCGCGAAGATTCGTCAACAGGCGCCAACGTTATTCCAAATAGAATGTTGCGGATTTCCTATGGATAATAGGTCCTAACTATAACTACCTACATATATGATATGTATATTTATATATATGTATAAGCACACACATATGTATGTAAACTGACCATAACACAAGCTCCCATTGAGGAAACGGAGGTGCAATTCATCCCTGCACCCCGTGGCAGACACCTCAAGGTGCCTGCCACAAGGTGGAGGGATCAACAGGGGGCACCATAGGTGCCACTTCGGCCTCCATCTGGAGGGCGTGCACCAAATATGGCCCTGCTGGCGGCCCCATGTCTGACAGGCCAGCATGGAAACCATGTCAGAAACTGTGCATTGTAATCTCAAGGGTGGAAAGGCTTGCTGAAATGACCGGCCAGTTTACTTTCCGACCGCCTCTATCATAATGAAGTGGTCAGAAAGGAAAGCGAATGGACCATTACGATGCAGCCCTAAAGGCTCCAACCGCAGGTCAGAGCCTTTACGGGCCTCATCGTAATGAACCTCTTAGTATTCACTTTTCTTCAGGAAATGACATAGATTTTAAGAACTGGAACACGCTGTCGGCAGCAATAAAATACTCACCCTGTCTCTGGTGGGCTTAGCTGCCTCTGTAAAGATGATTGTTTTCATCTCCAGTTCCAGATAAAAACTACTTATATTATTAAGGAATGTGTAAACATGCGCAAACCTTTATAAAGTCAGAGGTTGGCAAAATGTGAAAAATTCAGATTACGACTTAACTAGTCAGCTCAGGTCTACTGCCAGTTCAATGGCATGACTGGATGCCTTCTTGGCACTTTACACGAACGGTGTGCCAGATGTGGAACTTTGTACTTACTGAAGAACATGGCGTGCTATTGTTTGCAGAATCAGTCTTACATCTCACCTTCAACAGGGCTTCTCATGCCTAGAAAGTGAAGGATACATTATTTCTGAAGATTCAGCATCTTGAGCTTATGAGGGTTTGCCTGGTCTCCCTTCCATCTCAAAGGAGTCTTTGCTCCAAAGGTCCAGAGGATGGCAGTGGAAATATATTTTGACTGTATTGTTGTTTTAAATCAAGGGTGTACAACATTGGCCCATGAGGGCTATATCCAGGCCAGATTTGTAACTAAGCATCGACTACATAAATTATTGTCATCCAAAGAGCCTCATTTTAAGTGCATCCTATGTGGCTATACTAATAATCTTGCATGTATCTGCCCATCATGGACCTGTGTTAAACACCAATATTTTAAAAATTATTAACACTTTATTGAGGCAATGAGTAACTTCCTTTTCTAAAAGTGACCTGCTACAGTACTGAAAGAGGTTTATATTGAAATGGTATGTTTCAGATTCATGTGTGACCCTCAACAGCTAGGTGATTGTCTGGTGGACAATTAAGTCGGACAAAAAACAGATTTGTTTCTAGTTCATTAGAAGGATGAATGAATACACATAAAATGTGTTAGTTTTAGTGCGAGGTGTACAGAATACTGCTCACAAGAAACTGG
The DNA here is from genome assembly GCF_964204655.1 of Triturus cristatus. NCBI lineage: Eukaryota > Metazoa > Chordata > Amphibia > Caudata > Salamandridae > Triturus > Triturus cristatus. The sequence goes on along the minus strand of NC_140593.1, from coordinate 105,205,300 downwards.
TCACAAATTTCGACCTGTATTTTTTTGCGACCTGCATGTACGACCAGCATGTACTAACAGGTTGGTTCTTTAAATTCGAAACAGAGTGGGGCATAATACGACCTACTTTATTGTTATTCATGAAATAGGTCACTAATTGTGACTAAGGCTCCCTGTTTTCCGTTTTTACTGATTTTTACACATAAATACAGACAGAAAACCATTTAATTTTCTTGTCTGTATTTATTTTTAAATGTGGATAAAACCGGAAATTGGGTGCTTTTTGAGTGATTCTAAATACACATTGCCATGATTGCAGGCCAATAACTGTGTGGATTGATTGGTAAGGAGGTTAAAAAAGAATGGAATTTTAAGAGTCTTAAACGGCAGTAGATATACACAAGGCTGATGCTGAAATGTGAATATTTTCATATAAATGCATTGATTTATCTTCTGTGGGTGTTCATATCACTGAAACCTGGAAGGCATTCAAGCATGACTGCATATTTATTGGTTAAATAAATGTGGAATTATACTAGTTTCAGTTTACTTTTTTCACAAAACCCATAATAAATATGGATAAATACAGATAAAGTTGACAAAAAACTAAATATGGATAAATACAGACGGAAATGAGGAAAAAATAAATACCGTAAAAACGGGAGCCCTAATTGTGACTCACTGATTTGTGGCCATTAGAGGGATGGTGGCCTGCTAGAGTCTGCAGACCACCATGTCTGTGATCGCCTTTCCATAAAGTAAACTTTTTTTTAATGCCACCAGTTTTCCTTAAAGGAAACAAGGCTGAGTTAAAAAAACAAAAAGCGTTATTTTTTTTAGTTTACTTGAGAGTTGGCAGAGGTCACCTGGACCATTGCCTACTATCCAACACACAGTGGGCCTGATTACGATGCAGTTCAAACCACTAATGATGGCTTGTTGGTTGTGGTCCGAACCACATCTACTGCTGCGTGCCGACTAACGCATTAGGATGAGTGCGATCAGAAGCAGCACTCCGAGGGTCCGACCTCCGGTCGGTCTGAAAGGCGCTCCCTTCGTCAGGATTATGATGTCAGTTTCCGACAGACTTACCATGTCTGCCTTTCTGACATGGAAAGGCTGTCGGAAAGCGGCACTGGGGGACCTTAGCAGGGCCCCTTCCTCCCATGCCCTCCGTGAGGTGCCTGCCACACGGTGGTGGGATTTTCACAAACTCCCATTTCTCAATGGGAGCTTGTGCTGCAGGCAGTTTCCGCCCTCCGCACAAGCACCCGTAGAGAAATGGGAGTTTGCAACCGCACCATGTCATCACATACTGATTCTGTATTTGGAAGGGACACCTACAACAAACCCCTTCCAAATACAAAATCAGTATCCATTTGCAATCCCATTTTAGGCATCAATAAAACTTTAGAGACTCCTAAAATGAAACTACTACATTTGAAAATCCATTTTGGAAGTTCCAAACTCCAATTCTGAGTTTTTGTAATAGCAAAAATGGATAGTACATATGGCCCCTAATCCCTAGAACCAGTTTACCACACAGTGTATGCTATGTTGATGTACATGCTCTCTAGAATATGCTGTACAAAAAGACTTCTTTGTAGAGTTCTGGTGGGCGTATGATGCAGATAGGGCATTCAAACTTCTGTGTAAAGGAGGCAGTTTGGTGTGACAAAGACATGCTCTCTCCCCACACCAATTAAGAAATATTATCTGGGGGGGGGGGGGTGTTCAGTCACTCCCGGGTAGTTATTGACTGGGGTGGAACCAGAGGTCCCTAGTACACCCTGGTCAATAACTACCTGGGAGTGCCCTTCCCCTTAGATAATATTGCTTCTGTCAATCAGAATCTTCAAATTTGAGGTACAATTCACAAAATTGTTTGTTAGCTGGTGTTTTTCATGAGACTATTTAATGTAATGTAATGGGGTTTTTATAAAGCGCAGGTTGCACTCCAGGGAGCATCTTTGCGCTATAGAGAAGAATCAGATCCTGATGATGAAACAAGCGGAAGGTAATTAGACTAGATTTTTGCACTGCCATTCAGGGAGAGCAAAAATCCAAGTCTTGAGGGCCTTTCTGAAAGTCGCTTCTGTGGGGATTTGACGGAGGGAGGAGGGAAGAAGGTTCCAGGCCTTGGACCCAAGTACTGCCAGAGATTTTCCTCCTTTAGTCTTGAGTCTGAACTTAGGAATGGTAAGAAGATTGGCCGTTTGAGACCTAAGGCATCGCATGGGGTTATAATGTTTAAACATTTTTAGAATGTAGTTGGGTCCCTTTCCATTGAAAGCCCTAAAGGTGATCAGTAGAATTTTAAAGAGCACCCTTTTGTTAATGGGCAGCCAGTGTAAAAGGTTCATTGCTGCCGTAGCTGAGGTCCTCTTTTTCCATCCTAGTACTAATCTGGCAGCCGCATGCTGTACAATTTGTAATTTATGGCGGACTTCTTTGTTAGTCCCTGCATATAGGCTATTACAATAGTCGATGCGGGAGGTGATAAGGGCTACTGCGACCGTTTTCCTTGCAGGAAGGGGAATTAGGTCGAAGAATTTCCTGAGTCCTTTGATGATTCCGAAGCAGGTCCCTGCTACGGCTGTGGCTTGCTGTTTGAAACTCAGGGTGGGGTCAAATTTGATCCCTAGGTTACGGACTGAGGAGGCAGTGCTAGGGGGAGCAATGGCATCGTCCGGCCACCATACTGAGGGATTGAAGAAATTATCCTTACCAAAGGGAAGGATTTCTGTTTTCCCAGTGTTGCACTTGAGATGATTCAAGTTCATCCATCTGAAAGTGGCGGTAAGACAGCTTTGGAGCCTTCTTTCGGCTTCTTGGGAATCATTTTCCAGTATTAGGATGAGCTGGGTATCATCTGCATATGCAATGGTGTCAATACCAAAGGATGAGATAAGAGTGATTAGCGGGGCCATGTATATGTTAAAAAGTGTGGGACTTAAGCAGGATCCTTGAGGAACTCCAGATCCTACTAACTTTTCCTCTGATCTGTACTGTCCTAAGACCACAACTTGTCTTCTATTCACAAGAAAGCTCTTTATCCAGTCTAATGCGGTTCCAACAATTCCTGCCGCGGCTAGTCGGTCTAATAAAATGGCATGGGACACCGTATCAAACGCCGCGGAAAGGTCTAATAGAACCAGGACTGCTTTCTTTCCCTGATCTAATGCTCCACGGAGGGTTTCGGAGGAAAAGATCAGGGCTGATTCTGTGGAGTGTTGGGCTCTAAAGCCTGCCTGGTTGGGATGCCAGATGTTATTATTTTCCATAAAGGCAGTAAGTTGTTTGTTAACAGCTTTCTCTGTAAGTTTACAGAAGGCTGGGAGTAGGGAGATCGGACGGAGATTTGTAAGGGTAGCGGGGTCCGGTAGTGCTTTTTTTTGCAGGGGTTTGACTGCTGCGATTTTCCATTCATCAGGGACCAGACCTAGGGTGAGTGAGGAGTTTATGATGCTATTGATAAATGGGTTAACAACCATTATTAGTGAATGAAGCACTAGCGGAGGGCAGGGATCAAAGGGAGATCCGGATGTAAGTTTAAGGATTTCTGTCTGCGTTTCTTCTTTGCTTACCGGTTGAAAGGAGGCAAAGGTGTTGAGTTTTAGTCCGGAATTAATGACCTTGTTCTCCTCATTACTGTGGGGTTGTGGGAAATCTTTGGTCAAGGATAAGATTTTTCCCTCAAAGTAGTCTGCAATAGTGTTGCAGAGACTCTGTGAGGGGGGGATAACTTTCTGCATAGTTATGGGGTTGAGGAAAGTGTTAACAATATTAAAGATTTCTTTTTGTTTGTTCTTGCTATTATCGATGGCTTCCTTGTAGTATTCCCTTTTGGCCGTTTTAATCGACCTGTGGTATAGACGACGGGCGATTTAAGTGAAAGTTTAAAAGAAACACAGCTGTTCTGCCATTTTTATCCCACTGAAATGTATTGTAGTGAACATCTTGTATCAAGGATCACAAAAAGGTGTGCATAGAAAAAGTGATTTATAGATAATAATCAACAGCACCTGGATACCCTTGCGTGTGCTTCATTTGTTGATGGTGTCTTATTAGTTTTATGAACTGTGGTGAGTACTAAGGTGATTTCCCCATGTGAAAAACCTGGCCATGTGCTCGAGTTTCATGAACCATGCTTTACAGGAAATTAGTAGCATATATGATTTTCTCATGGAAATACGGTAGGTGCTCCAAAAGCTAAAAGGAGGACACATTTTGTATAAATTCACAAACATTTTCATTAGCCATGTGAGGAAAAACAATTTTACGCTGAGTTAAAACGCACTATCAACAGCAGCAGCAGTCTGCCAGTTGATTCCCCAGTGCAGCTTCCCTACAGACTTCCAATGAACAGCTAGAGAGCTAACACTCTGCATTTATTACAACATGGATGCCATGTTGCTGAAAAGATGTTGAATTTAAGGGTTTCGCAGGGAGCAGGCTGAAGTAAACGAGCCTTGAGGTGTTAATGCAGATATGAAACAAGCTGATTAAAATATTGGAGGGTAAGTTTAGACTTTTATCATTTATGGCATGATATAATTTAATGGACCAAAAATAGTTAATATGAGATATCCTTAAATCCAGCATCTTCTTTTCAAAGCTAATTCCTCAGAGCATCCATCCTCTTTGCCTCTTAATGCCTCCTTACTTTTGAAATAGCAACAATTTTGTAGACAGAGGGCTTTTTAATCCTCCATTTAAGTGTGAGGCTGTAGATTTTTAAAGGTTCGGAAAGCTATTTTCAGATTGATCTTATATTTAAAATAAATAGATTTTATTTCAGTGGCTAAAGAGACCATTAGAAATGAGTTCCTGTTTGGGCATTTAGTTTTTCTTTTTACTTTTCCGCCTCTTCCTTTTGTCAATCGTTGCATCTTTACACAAGATTGTGCAGTGGCTTCAAAATATTTTTGGGGGTGTTATATATAGGTAATTGACAAAACACATTTAAAGGTACATATTTATTGACTATAAAATGTTTCCCTGTGTACCTTATAGATGACTACATTCAATGGTTATTATCTAAAACATTTTAAAATAACTAACATTGTAAATCAGACAGATTGCTGAGGCTACTATAAAAAACAGCTAAAGCGGTCACGAACTGTACAACACTTAAGACTCTTTAAAATATGTAATACGACCAAATGGAAAGCAATGCTCTTGTGGACTCATGTATATCAAGAGCTTTTAGTACTTGCAATAATAAACCTTTACACACACACATATTCAGCTTACTCCACAAAAAAGTAAATTATTCAAAAAATGTTTCCTCCAGCGGCATGCTTCCAGTGCAGGCACATTCTGTGAGCTAGGTGAACACTCTATTTCTGTATTAAAACTATGTGATTTCCACAGGCAGCTGTCAAGGAAAAATGTGTGGTGACAAGTGGGTTGATACTCTAATGAGGTTTATCTCCTGTACTAGCTATGAATCTCCTAAGTAGATATTGTCCGGCTGGGATCCAATGAAAATCCAACATTTTGGTAGTCTAAAGCTGTTGATTTACAATGCTTTTTATTTAACAACAATGTTATGTTAAAATACCTTAATTTAATTTTTGTTGTTCATATTACATTCTTTTAAAGCACCTTTATTCTCATCACATAATTTTGGGCATTCATTGGTTTTGAACTGCGTGGTATTGGCATTAGGACACCACACTACACTACAACCTGGGGACATTAGCACACCACATGTAACTGCATCTGCCCCAGTCCCCGGCATCATAGGGACACTAACTTCTACTACAGATGATTGGAGCATCATCTCACCAGACAGCACTGAATCTTGATGAGACTAACTGACCACGTCACATCCTAGGGACATTAATCCACCGCATTACACTGCATCCTGTGGACACTGTTTCACCACACTTCATCATAAGAACATCAACAAATCGAAATGTGACTGCATCAGCTGCACTTTGTGGCATCCGAGGGACACTGATCCACCACTGCATATGTTATGCATGTATCATGCCAATCCATAAGTCAAATCTTTCACCGGTCCCCACTTTATGTGAATAATCTAAGTCCAACCACACTAATTAAACTTTGTGCTCCGATCTCTCCAATACTCCTCAAAATCATCAACTTCCCGCTAGATGTAAGCATACTTACACCATCACTCGAATCTGATCAAATCCCGCCACTTCTCAAGCAGCCGAACCTTGACCCCACCAGCCTGTATAAATTCACACAAGTATCCAAGATACCATTCTTGAGCAAGTTTATTTTGATGGTGCATTTTAACTTCTATTCCACATACCAGATAAGAATCTTTTGAACTTATTTCAGTAGAGAATCCACTACAGACATATAGCGCTGAGACTGCAATACTTCAGGTTCTTGATAACACACTTAGGATTATGCATGAAGGCAGCCCTTGTCTATTGATCTTGAAATACCTCACAGTGGTATTTAATGCCATGAACCGTGATGCACTACTACATAGGCTGCCATGCAGAATGGGGTTTGATGGTAAGGTTTAGAATTGGTTCTACTCCTTCTTCTCTGCAAGAATCCAGTTTGAGGAAATGGATTTATTTGAATCCCTTAGACTCAGACTCAACTGTAGCATCCTACAAGGCTCAATTCTGTCACCCTAGTGACTTAGCCTATATGTGGAACATCTTAGCACTGTACGATGAGTCAAAAACATCTCTTTTCATCAGTTCGCAGATGATACTCACCTAGATCTGAGAGTATCGACCCCAGCCGGTCTATCAAATCTCTATGTCAAGTTTCTTGTCTGACCACATCTCCAACTAATAGAAACTACTTCTGGTCAACTACACCTACAAAAAAGAAGAAACTCTCCATTCCTCCACCATACTCCATGTGAATGATTGAATCTCTGGTGCTAACTCATCTGGACAGTACTTGCGATTCTCCACAAATCCTCCTCAGCTCCCTGCAGAGCCATCCTTCATGCGGCCTGCTTTATCACAAGAACCAAGAAATCAGATCACACTATCCCTGTTTAAGAGACCAACAAGGGCTGCCTCTGGAAGCTAAAATCCAATTTAAAATATGTGATATAACCCACAAAGCTCTTTATAGTGGCCTCCTTTCTTATGTAAAAACTGCATACAGCAGGAAGTCTGAGATCAGCAAGGAGTAACACCAGCCCAATGCTGAGTGTAGCCACAGCCAAGAAAAATAGGACCATGAATCAGGCATTTCAATGCTTGGCTCCCAGATGGGGGGACATGCACCAGGACACATCGGGCTAGCCAAGAACCTCTCACAATTCGGAAGGGATTTAAAACACTCTTTTTCAGACTAACACGCCATCCCCCTTTGTACTTGCCCGTCGACGAGATCATATGTTTAATGTTCCTCACATGGTGTCTACTGTTATATTAGTCATTGAAAAGTTCTCAGCTGTCACTGAGGCTAGGTCTGTGCTATAAATTCCTACAAATAAATGCATATTATTATATATATATATATGAAATAATATAGCTGGGTAGCAATGGAACAATGCACATTCATCAATGTTTACACATTCCTACAGGATGATTAAGTGATTTGCTCAGAATTAAAAAATTTTAATTGAATGGGCCAGATCCAGGATTTGAATCCAGGTCCCCAAATTAGTATCTTGAGCACTACACCACATTTCCTTTGTGTAATACAATGTATCCATCACTCTATGTTGCACCTTAGGAACAACAATTCACTGCTTTCTACAGTGCCCTAGACAATCAAACTGCACAATAGAGACTGGGTGCACCACACTGCACTGCATTGTAGGACACCCAGGACTACTCTCCAGTGACAATCTTATCTGCAGGCCGGATGGCTGAGTAAAGCATCTTGTCGACCCTTCACTATCATCAAGGGTGTTAATAGCTACATAAGCCCCACCCATTACCTCAGTTGCGGGTGTTTTGAAACTGGGGAAGAGTTTTGCACTGTTGTGTGAGTAAGTGTGTGGGAGTACCCTGTTGTGTCCAAAATTGGGGAAAAGAAGCACCCTGTTGTGTGAGAATGCGTGGCAAAGTATCCCACCATATGTGAAAGTGGAGAAGAGTTGAACCATGTTGCGTGAAGTTGCATAGAGGTAAAAGTGGGAAAGAGTAATACACATTGGCATGAGGATTCATGGAAAAGTGTAGTACCCTGTGTGTTGTGACACGAAGCCACAAGATCCGCTTGAGTGTGCTTTGAGAATAGTCCTCACTGTGTATGAATGGGAAGTTTCAAACAGTCAATGGCACTGGAGGCTGACTACATCAGTGTGAGCTACAATGGGCTGCACCTTGGTGTGTGCATGAGAGTGTAATGGAGTGTTATGTCCTTGTTTGGGGTCATTTTTGCATTTGTTTGACATGTGTCTGGTGTTTACGGAAAGAGGATGATGTAGAGACATAATGTGTCTGTGTATGAAAGGGCTGAGTAGAAATGCTGTAGAATAGCGGGTGAGTTCGATAGTTGCAGGTATCTGTGTGTAACCTTTGGGTCGCAGGTTTGAATTCAGAGTCAAGGTTCAGCCTTTCAGAAGTCTGAGAGACTTATTTACCAGCCCAGTGCGCTGTCAGAACATCGCTTTTAATGATATTCCAGTGGCGCACCGGGCCTACCCATTTCTACGAGGCCATGTAAAGCCACCATGCGTGGCTTTTCATGGCCCGTAGATATGGTGTAAGGCTACGCAGCGCACGTTGCTGCTTTGCCTCACACTGCGATGGGGAGGCAAGTTGTTCCCACGTAACACCCATGGCATTTGACACATTCCCAGATATACAGTGTAAGAAACTGGCTCTATATATACTGAACCAAAGTGAGGTACAGTGTGTATAGAGTCCAAGGGTCTCCAGAGGTTTGGCAGAGGTTAAAGTTAGATAGAACCTTACTCTCTAAAGTGGTAGCTTGGTCGAGCAGTAAGGCAGTACCAGAGGACAGTGTAAAGCATTTGATGTACACACTCAGACTGCAAATGGTCTCACACACTCAAGAACTGAACTCTAGGCCAATTGTTTTGTGTAAAAAAATATACTGTTGTTTTATTTCTAGAATCAAGCAAGCCTGGTACAGGTAAGCATATAAATACTTTGCAGTAGCAATTTACTTGTTTGAACACAGTTCAGAATTGCAGTATAACTGGTACTGGTTTTGGTTACAGGTTTAAGAAAGCAGTTCGCAACACATTGCAGGTATAGTGCATTCAATTGAATGGGCTTTTTAAGTAAGATGCAGTTAATTACTATTCAGATTACTTTTGTTACCACAGGACTGGATCCTAGATTCAGCCCTGGGATGTTTCCCAAAAACAGGTGAGTAAATGCGCTTTGGTTAAAGGTACGATTTTAAAGGAATATTATTGCATTTCAAAAGTTGACAGAAACTTTTTCACATTTATCCAATGGGAGGAAATTCACTTGGCAGGTAAGTTAGGTTATCGTTACCTTTTCTTACTCAGTGCTGGATCCTGGATTCACCACTGGGACATTTCCTGAAAACAGTTGAGAAAATGCGTTTTGGTTAATCGGCTGATTTTTAAGGAATATTTGCAGTTTTCAAAAGTCAACACTTGGAAACTTTTTGGGAGAAAAATTGTCAATGTTATCCTATGATGAAAAATGAGTTATCGGTTTCAAGGTAAGTAATCGGTCTTTTGAGTTAGGGTTCTGGGGTTAGACTTAGGGGTCTCCCAGGGTCAGTGATGCACTGTTTTTGCACCCCCAGTGGCACCGGTTGGTGGCTGCTGGCAAGCAGGCCACAGGGTTGTGGGAGCAAAGCTCCTAGGGTTAAGCTCAGGGCAAGTTGGGGACCAAGTTAGCACCAAAGGGGCACCCTCAGCGGCGCTAGGGCAGCCGGGTGCAGGGTGCAGTTGTGAGGTCGGGTGCCCTGTTGAGTTCAATGGAGATTCTCCGGGACAAAGAAACACTGCAGACATGGGGACGAAGATCTTCCAGGAGTGACCACCACTTCGAGGGGTAAGTTGGGATGTAGAGGGATGGTTAGGCACCACTGGGTTGGGCACACAAGGCCGTGGGGCGACGGGTGCAGGGCTGCCTTTGGACGTCAGATTTTCTTACCCGCTCTGGTTGCGGTAGGGGGGTCTCCTGGTTTGAGGCTGCAGGCGTCGTCTGGAGGCTTGAGGCAGGTCAGGGGTCGCCGGATCTTGGGTCAGGATCACCGGTGGGACCTCCTCGTGGTGTTTGTTCACTCAAACACAGGCCAGGCTCGGCGGGTGCAGAGTGTGCTGGATTCATGGTTTCTGGCTGGCACCAGAAGCGGCAGTTCAAACACGTCCGGTGTTCACGGGAGAAGAAGCTTGGAAAGTGAATGCAGGCAGGTCCTCTGGGGTTTTTGAGGTTGCTGGCCACTGGACATGCCGGGGTTTTGCAGGAGCAGGTTCGAGGGGAGACAGGCCGGTATGGCTGGGGCCAAGTCAGTGGGCGTCGTCCTCTTGTTCGCTCTGCAAGGCTTCTCGTCCTTCTTCTTCTTCTTTTCTTGTGGTTGCTGGATCTAAGGAAGGAAGGTTCAGGGTGCCCCTAAATACTCCATTTAGGGGCATTGCAGGTAGGTAAAGGGCATGGACCAATGGGTCCCGTCCCTGGGATGGGTACACCCCATATTCTGCCACTCTCCAGTGGGAGGGGGGGCAGGAGCCTGTCCCTGATTGGCTGGGTACCCCCCCTCCTCAAGATGGCGGGGACTCGAGGTTGTGCTTCACCTCGCCTCCCACCTTAGGGGTGGACTTGGCAGAGATGAGCACACCGATCTTCCTCACTTTATTTTTCCCGTCGGGTCTCCCGCCCAAAGTGGGGGGGTAGAACCAGTGGGGACCAGTTGCTGAGTACAGCAAGTGGTCTGGAGAGGATCACAAAGGTGGTATGCCTTTGAAGCTTCTCCTTCGTGAACCCTGCCCATCCTGGGGGAGGAGGCTTGGCACCTCGCCCCAGGATGTGCATTGTTTCGGGCCCCCGAGAGCAGCAGGCTCTCGACCCAGGGTCCAGAAACATGTCTGGTGGTGGCAGCCTGCGCAGCCACTCAGTCAGGTCACTGGTAGTTGGTCGTTGTTCCGGGGCATCTCTAAGATGCCCTTTGTGGTGCATTTTACATTAAATCCCACACTGGCATCAGTGTGGGTTTAATGTGCTGAGAAGTTGGATACCAAACTTCCCAGTCTTCAGTGCAGCCATTATGGTGCTGTGGAGTTCGTAATGACAACCTCCCAGCACCATATACTCTTAATGGCAGCACTGTACTTACAGGGCCCAGGAATGGACCTGGGCACTGTAGGGGTATGCACCTGTACCCTCACCACTGGCATAAGGCACCCAGCTAGAGGGGTGACTGATGTATGCCAGGGCAGTGGTTTGTGGGCATGGCACACAGGGATGTGTGTCATGTTGTCTCTTTGTTTTGTTCCGCACCCAGACACCCAGCCTGCAAAGGCAGTGTGTGTGTGTCAGGGTGCAGGGCCTCTAAGGGTGGCACAATGAGTGCTGCAGCCCTTAGGGGCCTTCTCTGGTCACAGTACCCTGGGTACCTATGGTACCATTTACCAGGGGCTGACATGTGGCCAGAGATGCCAATTTGGTTTAGGCTTCAATGCAGTTTTAGGGAAGGAACACAGGCCCTGGGTACCTGATTGGCAGGAGCCCAGGGCACACTCAGGCAAAGTACATCAGCTATTCAGCAAAAAGTGGGGGCATACCATGCAAGAAAGATGGCACTTCCTCACATACAGCATCCTGTAAACCTGGGAATGCATCAAAAGCCTACGTCTCCCAGGGGAGGCGTAGGGCAGGCACAAAGTAGAAAGAACGTATTTATCTTTGTTCTTTCCTCTTTCTATGTGTGCTGCATTCAGCAGCACACATAGAAAGAGGAACATTGTCTCCGTTGATTGTTTGTGTGCAGGAAGCTGTCCCCTCCTGCACAAAAACAATAATTCCCTTTGCACCAGGCCCGGCTCCAGGAATTTTTATTTGGGTGGGCCAAGGGTGCATTTGTGTGGGCCACTGTGGGCCCAAATTGTCATTTCTTGTAGTAGCCTACAAGCCCTAGATTACATCATACTTGCAAACAGTCGCCATGATACAACAGATCGATTCTGTGTGTATACAGAGCATGTGGAGAGTTATTTAAAATTAAGAGCAATGTCTGGACCTAAGTGCAAACCCTCAAATTCCAACAGGACAGGCTTCAACACAAGTACTTCCAGGCCTGATTATCCACTGTTCTACCATCCCTCTCCTGTGCACCTTATCTCACAGCTGACCTTTGGGCCACAGCCCCATATCAGCCACCATCCAGCTCCACTTTCTTTATTCCTGTAAAAAACATTGCTAATATCACCTACAAACTTAAAACATTGAATATAGCAGTAAATATAATTAGCACGCACTTTAAAATTTGTTCCACAGTTGCCCTAATTACCTGACTGCTGATTAAATAAAAACAGAAAGGCCATGACAGGGCCGGCTTTAGCACTAGTGCGAAAGTCATTTTTGGCGCCACACCTATTAACTCTTTCTCCGCAGATACCATTGCTACCACCCTCCAACAGTGCCCTTCATCTCTCCGTAGCCCTTCTCTCATATGCATTTCATTTGTTGTATAGCGCTATTCATATCAGTGTAGGGTGTCACAATACTTTACATCACGCACACATTATACAGAGACAATGAATCATACAAGTATGTAAATCAGTCTATAGGGAATGACACATAAGCTAATGAGGATTTCAAGGTGTAGGAATCACATGTCGTCCATAATGGTAGGCAGTATATTTTAAGAGGGTTTGGGCTGAGGAAGCACGAACTCAGGATTTAAAGCATACCCTAGTGGTTGAGGATTGGCATTACTAATAAAAATGTATATCTGCCCAAACTCTTTTCAGAAAAATTTAAATAATGAAAGATTGGGGAAGTTCTAAGTATATAGCAACACAAAACAAAGTGAAATTCTAATCATACCATTCATGTTTGTATGCAGCTCTTTGATGACAGTTCATAGGTCCTATGTTAGGAGTATAATTTCTGAACTGCAAGTAACACAAGAATCTATGTGACAAAGGCAGTAACCCACTGAGCTATCTACATAAAATACAGCTTATCTGCATTTCAAAACTACCAACAAAGGATTGCCATCCAGCAGGATCATTAATCACCAGATATCTGGACATTTTTATTGTTGTCTTGCATCCCTGATAAAAACGATTCAAATGAAGCATACCAAAGTATGTGCCTTACTGGGCCTGTGCAGATTTTAAAAATAAGACCAAATAGTAACATATTATCTTACCTACTGGAATAGTCAAACTTTGTGTCACAGCCTGATCTGACAGGCAGCTCCAGGGGTCAGAAAAGGTCAATCAGAATAAACAAACTTCTTTTCTCCTGTGTTGAAATGAAAAAGGAAATATCCATGCAGCAGGACGTTAGGCAAAAGCGACTCTGTGCCAAATAAAGAATGTGTCCCCTTGCCATGCCCCTATTGCACCTGCAGGACATAGCCCACCTTTCTAAAAGGAGTTACGTGATTGGGTCTGGGCTTTTTCTCACAGCCATGCCCAATCATGTAACTCCCAGAACAGGTAGAAAAACAACGAACGTTTTAAATTATAGTGCCCATTTTCTATTGGCCTTCATGTCCTCACCTCGAGGGCCAAGGCTCATTGTTTGGGTGGGCCAGGCTCATGCTTGGGTGGGCCTGGCCCACCCTGCCCACCCGCTAGAACCGGGCCTGCTTTGCACCATGGTGCAAGGGCGCCTGCATTGGCGCAAGGCAGTCACTTAAGCGCCAGCACAGGGAGAGAGGACAGGATTGCGCTGTATCTTATAGACTCAGAGCATTCCTGCCCTTTTCTTTTGACGTAGGGGAGCGCAGCAAGAATCCTTGCGACGCTGCCCAGATGCCGTAAAAATCTAGTAAACGAGGACCTGAGTTTATTAAATTCAAATTGGCGCTTACACATTAATAGCAAAACTCAATGTTATGCGCTGTTTGCAGAAATCTGTGGGCAACCTGCAGATCACAAGACTGAATTCAGGCAGGATGACTCAACCTTTCACGAGTCTGAGTTTAATAAACTGATGATTAAGCATTTGACTTAAAAAAGGTTCAGCGCTTCTCATAAAGTTGGTAGCTGCTCAGTGGGTGAGTGCCTTCTCTGCAGAGGTCTGTAACCTGCTGGTCGCAGGTTTAAATTCCGGCATGGAAGACTCAGCCGTTCATCCTTTTGAAGTTAGTGCATTTAGAATCATTTTGTTGTATGCCTGCCTAGAATAATAATAAACTGAAACAACCATGGGAATCAGGGCTACATAGAACTGTATGAATTATGCACCACGCCTTCTATACCATGAGTAAAGAATGTCAATTTCTCCTTCGCCTCCTCTCCCACCCCTCTCTCAGGGAAGGGGGAGGGCTCAGCAGACTCGTCTCATTTGAAGACCCCGATGCATGCAGAGCGGCATGTGTTCCTCAGGGTTGAGATTTCTGGTCTGGGGGTTTCAATTAAGAAATGTGCTAAAGCTGACAGTACACGTTACGCCGCCCTAATTCAAGCTAACACATCCAGAGAAGGGGGGGCTGGCCCTGGGGCCTTCACCCCTGCAGCCAGCCTATCCTCGCGCAGGCTTGATCTGTGAGTCCCCACCCCATCCCGCAGCACGCGCATTGCCTCCCTGTGACCCGATACGTATATTGATCCATACCATGGGTACTCACAAACTTTCTCTCGGGGGCCAAATTTACAGTGTGGTTTGTGGCCGAGGGCCGCACTGGTGGGGGTGGGTTCAGAGGGGGAGGGGCTTGACTAAAGCAAAAAAACCATTGTGACCATGAGGTTGAACACAGGTCCCTGCAGCAGACGCCTTCGTCCACTGAGCCACCAGACCCGGCATACACACATCTCTCTCTCTCCCCCCATCCTCCTCCCTCCCCCTCTCCCTTCCTCCCTCCCCCCTCCCTCCCCCTCCCTCTCCCTCTCTCCCACTCCCTCTCCCTCCCTCTCCCCCCCTGTCTCTCTCTCCCTCTCTCCCTGTCTCTCTCTCCCTGTCTCTCCCCCTGTTTCTCCCCGTCTCTCTCCCTGTCTCTCTCCCTGTCTCCCTCCCTGTCTCCCTCCCTCCGTCGCCCTCCCTCCGTTGCCCTCCTCCCTCTGTCTCCCTCTCTGTCCCCCTCTCTGTCGCCCTCCCTCTGTCGCCCTCCCTCTGTCGCCCTCCCTCTGTCGCCCTCCCTCTGTCGCCCTCCCTGTCTCTCGCCCTCCCTCTGTCTCCCTCTGTCTCCCTCCCTTTCCCTCCGTCTCCCTCGCTCTTCCTCCATCTCCCTCCCTCCGTCTCCCTCCCCCTCCCTGGCTCCGTCTCCCTCCCTGTCTCCGTCTCCCTCCCTGTCTCCGTCTCCCTCCCTGTCTCCATCTCCCTCTGTCTCACTCCCTGTCTCCCTCCCTCTCCCTCCGTCTCTCTCCCTCTGTCTCCCTCCCTCTCCCTCTGTCTCTCTCCCTCTGCCTCTCTCCCTCTGTCTCCCTCTCTGTCTCGCTCTCTGTCGCCCTCCCTCTGTCGCCCCCCCTCTGTCGCCCTCCCTCTGTCGCCCTCCCTCTGTCGCCCTCCCTGTCTCTCGCCCTCCCTCTGTCTCCCTCCCTTTCCCTCCGTCTCCCTCGCTCTTCCTCCATCTCCCTCCCTCCGTCTCCCTCCCCCTCCCTGTCTCCGTCTCCCTCCCTGTCTCCGTCTCCCTCCCTGTCTCCATCTCCCTCCCTGTCTTCGCCTTCCTCCCTCCGTCTCCCTCCCTGTCTCTCTCCCTCCCTCTGTCTCCCTCCCTCTCTCTCCCTGTCTCCCTCCCTCTCCCTCCGTCTCTCTCCCTCTGTCTCCCTCCCTCTCCCTCTGTCTCTCTCCCTCTGTCTCTCTCCCTCTGTCTCCCTCCCTGTCTCCCTCCCTCTCCCTCTCCCTCGCGCAGGCTTGATCTGTGAGTCCCCGCCCCATCCCGCAGCACGCGCATTGCCTCCCTGTGACCCAATACGTATATTGATCCATACCATGGGTACTCACAAACTTTCTCTCGGGGGCCAAATTTACAGTGTGGTTTGTGGCCGAGGGCCGCACCGGTGGGGGCGGGTTCAGAGGGGGAGGGGCTGGGCTAAAGCAAAAAATAATTGTGACCATGAGGTTGAACACAGGCCCCTGCAGCAGACGCCTTCGTCCACTGAGCCACCAGACTCGGCATACACACATCTCTCTCTCTCCCCCCCTCCTCCTCCCTCCCCCTCTCCCTTCCTCCCTCCCCCCTCCCTCCCCCTCCCTCTCCCTCTCTCCCACTCCCTCTCCCTCCCTCTCCCCCCTGTCTCTCGCTCCCTCTCTCCCTGTCTCTCTCTCCGCCTCTCCCCCTGTTTCTCCCCCTGTCTCTCTCCCTGTCTCTCTCCCTGTCTCCCTCCCTGTCTCCCTCCCTCCGTCACCCTCCCTCCTTCGCCCTCCTCCCTCTGTCTCCCTCCTCCCTCTCTGTCTCCCTCTCTGTCGCCCTCCCTCTGTTGCCCTCCCTCTGTCTCCCTCCCTGTCTCTCGCCCTCCCTCTGTCTCCCTCCCTTTCCCTCTGTCTCCCTCCCTCTTCCTCCATCTCCCTCCCTCCGTCTCCCTCCCCCTCCCTGTCTTCATCTCCCTCCCTGTCTCCATCTCCCTCCCTGACTCCATCTCCCTCCCTGTCTCCGTCTCCCTCCCTCCGTCTCCCTCCCTGTCTCTCTCCCTCCCTCTGTCTCCCTCCCTCTCCCTCTGTCTCTCTCCCTCTGTCTCCCTCCCTCTCGCTCTGTCTCTCTCCCTCTGCCTCCCTCCCTCTCCCTCTGTCTCTCTCCCTCTGTCTCTCTCCCTCTGTCTCCCTCCCTGTCTCCCTCCCTCTCCCTCTGTCTCTCTCCCTCTGTCTCCCTCTCCCTCCCTCTCCCTCCATCACCGTCTGTCATCTCACCTCCTGTGTGTGTCAGCGCGCATACACAGCTCCACTGAGACAGCTTCCCAGCGCGGGCACACAGCCACACCCGAGTACTTCACAGGTCTTTAAAAGACCATTTACATGTTAATGAAGCTTTGTTGTATTTCACCTCTTAGGCCCCTGTATCTCCACTTTGACAATCACTGGAATCACCCGGCCCCCACAGAGGAGAGTGTCAGAGTCCGGCAGTGTTTGCTAACACTATTTTTTGTCGGTTTACCTTTGAAGTTTAATGGGGATTCTCATATGAATTCTTCCCCCAACTAGAACTTTTTGTCCAGTGAATAAAGGTTCCAGGTAAAAACATTTATAAATGCCCCTGTGCAGCTGTCCACTGCCTTTTGGCTGGGTTCACGCTGTAGAAATACCACAAACAGAGATACATTTGTGATACAGAATTACAACATGCATAACTACATACATAATTTCTCGATGTAGCAAAAGCCACTTTGACCCAAAGCATGTTTAGGTCCCTAACATTAATAAATGTTGACTGCAAAGTCGTCAATATCTTTGGTAAGAGACTTGGGAATATTATACCATTTACTAAAGGACTTGAGCAAATGGGCTTTGTCAAAGGAAGATTAGCTACCTTTACCCGAGGCTCTCTTGCTAAGCAGTCAGATAAAAAGTTGATAGCCATAGCTTTAGATGCTGAAAAAGGGTTTCATCGGATGTGAATGGTACTCCATGATTAGATCTCATCACCATGGCCATTTAGTGACCAGCTCCGACACTGAGGGTCTGTCTCAGCACAGGACTATTTTATCCATCTTCTGGTCTTATTGCTAAGACCTTAAACCCTTTTTGATATGAAATGTTTGCCCTAATCATTTTGCTCCTCTCTCTATGGTCATTATGTTAGTATGGACTGACATTTTCTTCCTGCCTTGCCGAATTTTATTGGGGGCATGTGTGGGAGGGTGGTAAAAACTTCTTGAAAATCTTTGTCCTGAAGAAGACTTGAAGTTTAATATTAGTAGGCCGAAACGTAAACCATGGTCCTTTTTATTTGAAAGAAAATATTTGAACCATAGTCAAACCTTATACTGCGATCCCGTTGTTTTGACTGTACAACTGTTGCTTTATTTCCAGTATGTAAATAAGACTGATGTATACTGTTTTTTCAGGACAATTTACATTCTGCACCACAAGCATGTGTCACCTGCACTTTTGAAGAATTGCTGTTTCTATCAGTCAGACATTTGCATACTGGCTTGCGCTTACTCACTAGTAGCTTTCCAGAATAAACATATTCCTTCCTTTTACTATAGTTCTTGTTTACACATATCTTAATTTTTGAAAAATCTGGGTAAGTATTTGATTTAATACTAGGGTTGGATATTCTATACATGACCAGCACATTGAAATCATTGCATAGCATTACTAGAGCCGCAAGCTGGCATGGTTGAAGGCACATCATCATCTCCCCAATCAAAATCCTATATAGTAAGCCTCAGGGATGCATCCTTGTAAAAGGCCTGTGCTCACTCTTATTCTCTCTATCCACAGGTACTGATTAGAGATGCTCTTTTTCACCATTATTATTTATTGCACCCCTAGAACTTCTTGGAGCCCATTCACAAAGCCATTTTGGAGTATGCAAAGCAGTACTCCTGCAGAACCCTTTACGTACTCTTACACATATTCGTGAATTCGCCTCAACACATCTAACATGGGAATTTCCAGTGGATATTCATACACACTTAGTTAAAACAGGAAGGACTGTGCCCTCTTCGTGCTTTTTTAAAATAGAGAGTTGGAACTTTTCAGGTACGATATGTAACTCATCGAAAGTATAATCAGAGGGTTTTGGCTACACAATGAGATTTTACCAAGGTTTGACTCCCGGATAGGGCTGACTCCAGATTCTAGCCTTCCAAAGTGGTTCAAAATGAGTAGCAAGGAGTGAGACTGTAAACGCACACACAAATGAAGCTCTGAGATTTTGTGGTGTGTTATAAACGAATTGTCATTATTGCATTGTCTATATAGGGAAATAAATGCAGCTTGAGTTGTGGAACACATCACAATGTAGTGCAACGTTTATAAGGACAAAATGATTTTTCTTGCTGCAACATCACCTTGTGAACCAGTGCGAGTCAGTTCGATAGTCCGCGAGATGGTCAACCCAGGTGTGTATATTTAGCAATGTTATTTATGGAGGGCTTCTGGAGCGCACGGGTGCTCGTCAAGGCCTGGTACAAAACTACAGATGCCTATAAGGTTTAGAGTTTGTTTAATTAATCTCGGAAAAGAGAAAGGCTGGGCCAGCCCGGCAAGGCTTGAACCTCTCATCCCCAAGTCACACACTACTCTCTGCAGAGCATGCCCATTCACCCACATGGCTTTCTATCAGAATGGTTATTAGGCACACTATTTGAGTGTTTATCGAGCAGCGCCTTGTGCTTGTGTTGTGCAATGTTCCCAGATCTTCTTAAACTGCCCTTGTCTGAAGCTTCGTGTCTGGAGTGCACAACAAGGGAACGCTCGGGGCATCAAGGGGGCGCACTCTAATTCTGTGCCTAATGGTCCGAACTGGACACATTGCAGATGACACTTGGCTGTGTAATTAACTCAATTAGGTGGCGTGTTTCATGGCTCCCTGATAGCCTGAAACACTGGGACTGTCAGGGGGCCCGGGGCTACATTGACATGGGAGCTGCCGCCCTCTTAGGGCTTCCAGTGACAGCCAATGGCAGCGCTGGATAAACAAGTGTCAGGGTAACGTACAGCAGCAGGGCTAGGGTGCGCTCAGGGGCACCCAGGGAAGGGGGAGGGGCTGTAAGTGCTGCGTGACTGCCCCAACAGCAATGATGTACCCGATAGGTGACGCAACGGAGATCTGGTGCTGTCAGCTTGAGTAAGGTAGCTCTGTGGGTTAACGCAAGTGTGGTTGACCTGGACGTAACAGGTTTGAATCCTGTAGAGCTGAATTAGCGATTCCTTCCTTTAAAGGGCACACTGTGAATGAATGGATGAATGAATTTCAAACCTATAAAGCGCACTGTCACTCACAATGGAGCAATCTGGCGCTAGAATACTGCTATGACTGTATGTGACTTACACAGGGCAAGCCTGAATGCAAAGCAAGGGGTGCTGTGCACAGTGGGGGTTAACAGTGGCTAGTGCAGAATGAGCAGGAGAAGAGAGCATGAATTAGGCCTGGACGGAGTTATCTTGAAGATAATCCATTGCCGCAACTTCATATAATGTTCATACTTTGATTCACTCTTATTATTTTATATTGTGTGCTTGAATAGACTTTTTTTGCTATTGTGTTTGTACACCTATTGATATTTGTTTAAAAGTTTGTTCTCTTTTAAAACTTATGTACATTTTTAGAAATTGAATTGTGTTTAAGTTTTTCATTAATTTAAACACACTATATGATTTTACATTGCTAATAATAAATAAAAAAATGTTTTAACCTTCATTATTGTATGGTACACTGGCTTTCATTAACAGCTTTTCTTATGTTTTCAGTTTTATATCTCTTGACCTAGTGGCTTATGTTTATATCTAATGTAATTGCCTAGGAATATACCCTTCATTGTGTTTGTTACCCTGTCCTAGGAATTTACCTAAATATTTACAGGGGGTCCTTGATTTTTTCAAAATACTTTACACATTGCCTTGAAGTTAAGGCTGGCTGCTCGTACCAAGCTAACAAGGGGTGAGCAGGGGTTATCAAAGAGGATGTCCCTCCTTTCCCTGACTAGAAGCAAGGGTCCCTATTTGGCCTAAGGTAACTGCCTAAGCCAACTAAAGACCCCCAGTTCTAACACCCGCGTTGACAAATCTCGCCGGGAGGTAGTCTGGAGTAAGATTTTCCTGGCTCGTGCTCTCCAACTTAACACTGGAGAGCGAGGAAAAAACTCCTGTCCTCTGAGTTTTTCGGAACTCCGTGCGCTACGCAGAGTGGGGAGTGGGAAAAACTCCACAAACTCTGCAAGCGGAGCAGAATTTCGCTCTGGCCTAGCATGAATGTGTGCATTCAAACATCAAAAGTTGGGGGGTGTCTGTGGGTAGAGCATAGGAGAGTAAGAGGAGCATGAGTGTGGCAATACACCATAAGAGGCAAGGAGAAGATTGTATAATGGAGAGGGAATAGCCCTCAGGTAGGGCATACCGAGGGTTGTGGGCAGAAGGGGAGTGGAAGAGCAGCCTGCGGATAGTAGAGGTGTTGAGATGAAAAAGGGTGGAAGAGAGAACACTTTAGGGGTGTTCCGGCATCAAGGTGAGGGTTTGATATTTTTTCAGCTCCTTGTATAAGTGTAGTAGAGTGGAGCCTGGCAGATCTGTTCCAGGCTGGTGTTTCAGATCTTAGGCGTTCAGCAGGATAGCGCCTGTTATGCTGCCTTTTCCATCCTATAGGTACTAGTGACACGCGTGTTTTTACTGCACCATGACGCCATGAGACTGGTGGCAAATGTTGTAAAACGAACCATATTGTAGTTTTCTGCGAATAATCCCAATTCCATAGTTTTAAAAACAATGTTTTTAGTATTATGTGGTGTAAAGTGACTTGTAGGAAGAGAGGAGGGGGGAATATACACTTGCCCCTAAGTGCAGACAAAGAATGTAAGCACACAAGTCACAAAGGCCAATACATCCATGAGTGATATTATGCATGATAGAGACCGTTTAGACATATGTGTCTGCAGTCACATGTGTACACGTTAGGGTAATGTGTCTAGTGAAATGCATGCTACTGTGTCTAGTAAAATCATGCTTTCACGCATGCAGAAATATTGCATGGGGACAGGCAGCACCATGGCACGCAAAGGAGGCCATTGATCAGTGGATGGGCATGTGTCGTAACAGAGGAAGAGGAAGGAGATCTCGTACCACCTAGGCGGGAAAAACGTCTTGTCACCCTATATCACCACGGACACTGAGACCGAGGGAGACTGGGAGAGGTATGAGAGATTACCACCAATGTAAGTACAAAGGGGTCATTTGCCGTTTATGGTAGTTTAGGGGGCTGTTTATAGTCCTCACACTTCTCTCTGGTCGTGGAAGTGTGCTGCCCACCTTTACACTTATGGTTCATGCAGTCATTCAGAGACACCTTCATACCGGATTTGGGTCTTAGAATCTCTGCCCAGGTTTGCCAATTGGATATAAAGTTCAAGTTTGAGTAATTCACAGTCTTGGCATATATGTGTTGTCACAATTGCGGCATGAATATTGGTACCCGCCCACTAAGGCAGTCTAGATAGATAGATAGATAGATAGATAGATAGATAGATAGATAGATAGATAGATAGATAGATAGATAGATAGATAGATAGATAGATAGATAGATAGATAGATAGATAGATAGATCCTGCACGACAGGGGGCGTCCAACTCATTGATGCGCCCTATACCTCACAGCAGGACGCACTCTTTAAATCCTTCCTGGCCTCATGCAAGCTTCAACAATTTGCCCCAGGCCTCTGCTATTCACACATTTCTCTTAGTTCATCATATAATTATTTAATTTCAAGCAGCAAAGACCTATTAAGCTAGCAGAAAGCACAGGGACTTTAGTGCCCACAGAAAGATATGTGTATAATAGGCGCTGGAATTAGGGGTGCTGAAGTTTAGAAGATGAATGAGCAATAAAAATGACCACGTTAGCTATGGGTTCAAAGGCAGAAGTCAAACTTCAGGCCATGTCTTCTGACCGATTTCTGCCTATTCCTTTAACCCTGAGATTGGTGTTTACTTTCTCTGACTGCAAAATGAGAGTATTTTGTAAAGTGCATTGTGCAACAGTCTTGCTTGGGTAAAGGGAATGTAAATGGAAAGGCCGATTTTGTTTTGTTTGTTGTGCAGTTTGTAAATAACCATGTGCTATAACCCCAGCTTTAGTAATGTATTTGCAACAGAGTGTTCCAAAAGGCACTACCAGATGAATTGAGGGTGGGGCATTTACGACACTCATTCTTTGTGTAACACTTGGATTTTTCACAATCATGTGACATCATCGCGTGTGATATCACAGGAGGTGACATCACAAGCGTGAAATCGCATGTGACATTACAACCAATGACCTCACAGAA
This sequence comes from Triturus cristatus, assembly GCF_964204655.1. Classification (NCBI taxonomy): domain Eukaryota; kingdom Metazoa; phylum Chordata; class Amphibia; order Caudata; family Salamandridae; genus Triturus; species Triturus cristatus. The sequence goes on along the minus strand of NC_140593.1, from coordinate 105,182,314 downwards.
AGTGACATCAGATCTTATCAATCAATCAATCAATCAATCAGGGGGTGTATGAAGCGTGCTACTCGCCCGTGAGGGTCTCAAGGCGCTGGGGGGGGGGCAGCTCCGGATTAGTTGAAGAGCCAGGTCTTGAGGTCCTTCCTGAACGTGTGCAGGGTAGGGGAGCGTCTGATGTTCACAGGGAGCTCGTTCCAGGTCTTGGCAGCAATGTAGGAGAAGTCTCTCCCACCTGCTCTGTTCCTGCGGATGCGAGGGACTTCTGCCAGGGCGATGTCGGCGGAGCGGAGGTTCATCTTGGGTACGTGGAAGTAGACTCTCTCGTTGAGGTATTTGGGTCCGATGTTGTTGAGGGGTTTGTAGGCGTGGATGAGGACCTTGAAAGTGACCCTCTTCTCGACGGGGGCCCAGTGGAGGTCTCGTAGGTGTTGGGTCATGTGCTCATGGCGTGGTGTTCCGAGGACGAGTCTGGCTGCGGGGTTCTGGATCTTAAGACCTAACATATGTTTAGCAGGTCTATCATGAGTACATTTGAGTTCATTACAATATTTAACAAAATAGATTTTGCACTGGCGTTGTGCCAAAATATTGACACAACCCCAACGCAGAATCTGGGCCTCAATTTATAATTTTGTTTTTTAAACACTGCCACAAAGAAATTGGCAAGAAGGAGAAGTGTGGTAGTATATCTGTTCTGCTTAACTGGTTGCAATGTCTGTATTTTAAAATATCTTATGGGGTTGAGGCACCTGCTGCAGAGATCTTTGTGTGCCAGCTAAATCTCAGGGAATAATAATAATATTGGTAAGATAATTCTGGAGGATAACACATTTGTATTTGCTGGAGAGATCTGTGCTTTGCCTAGTCCTAGTTATAAATCAAAGAAACATACAGGGTTATTTTGTCTCCTGCAAAGCACATTATGTAACATGCGGATGACAGATTATTTTTATGTGAATGGGTAAGTGGGTTACTGCTTTTAAGGCAGAGATATTTTTGTTACACGCAGTTCATAAATTGTAATGCTTCTAATAGAGCACAGTGAGGTACGAAGGACATGTAGCTCCTACACCGTGTAACCCTGACTATAATATGTAACACATACTTTATATTGATGTACACACATATGATTTATTGTCAATGTATAATCTGTACATGTGATGTAAAGCGCTCTAAAACCCTTAATTGGGATGAGTAGTGCTAAAGCGCTATAAAAGAAATAAAACAAAACAAAATAGTGGTATTTAAACTGTTATTTGTGTAAATGCTGGGGGAACCAACACATCTAACATTCTTACAGTATATGCATATCTCTTGTAAACAGGGACTAAACAAAGTCATAAGAGTTTCTCTCTTAAGTACTAGTGAAGTGATAAGATGTGAGCCTTTGTTTCCCCTCCATTGCATCTAGGTGTAAGGCTCCCGATAGCTCCCAACCAGGATACTGCAACAAAAAAGGCCTAATGGCCCCCTAACTCATGCTTTTGTTATGGACGAAGCTGGAATCTGATAAGCCCCTTCCCTGCCTGCACGTTTCTGCTCTGAACAAAAGCAGCCAATGTGTGGGTGCTGCTGAAAGTGCCCCGGGGTCAGAAAATTACATCGGGACGAGTTCAGCCTATTTCTGTGAATTCTGGGAGAAGTAGGAAAGGAACGCGCACTCCGCTGAAAGTGGAGCGCAGCAGGGTAGACGGCATCTATCCACTGAAAATAGTGGGTAGACGGCGTCCACCCACATTTACCCTCGACTCAAGCCCCGCAGGAGAGGGTTGTGTCTTCGGTGAAACAGGCCGGTGACGTACATCGCTGACATTTTATTTTGCAGTCACGGGCCATCAGGCCAGCGAGAGTGAAGGGCTGCTGACCTTGAAAGGCTGCGAGTGATTGGGTAATGATCTGGAAAGGAGGAAGCAGCCCAGATAGGGACCAAGGGCCTCCCTGGGAACTCCTGGCAGACCCCCCAGGCTCTGAGTCTCAGCAATCCTCAGCTCCCTCAGTGCAGAAATCTGGTGCTCACTTCCAGGCCTTTCGAAAATGTCAAGCGGGGGTTGGTGTGCAGTTTGTCTGAGAGCACCTGCTATGCTCATGGGCAGAGCAATGGTGCCATCGGCCAAATGCCCCCGCCTCTTGCTTGAGTAATAAAAGGAAGCTATCATTGGTGGTTCAGTTCTCCACTCTCATCACTGTGAACATGTTCTAACTGCTCCTGCTGTGCTAATCGATGCTACACTTTTGAGCACAGGTTGAGAATACAATGGGGTTTAACACAATAACGTGTATGTCAATAGCCTGCAAACAAATTCTGATTTAGATTATCTGTAATGATGTAGCATGAAAAACATCCACCCCATAGGTAGGCAGGCGAGTCCAATGAAAGAGGCTTTCATTTCATTGAAGGATGCAGAGAGAGCCTCTTTTTACTATTTACCGTGCACTCGCTGCATCGCCAACTCGGCGATGCAGCGAGCACAAGGTAAATAGTTTTATTTATTTATTTACTTACCTCACTACATACCATCGTATGTCCTACCCCACTACCCCCTTACCCTGCCCCCCCCCCTGCCCGCAGCACTCCCTCTGCGAGCTGCCACTAGGCAGGAAACAGCTCCGCTCCCAGCCGTCTTGGCAGGATGGCCCATCCTGCCCCCACCTTGTCTCCTTTGTGCCACTGTCTGGGAGGAACACACAAGCCCCAACAGCAGATCCATTCACAGTCATGTGACCCAGGACACTGGCACAAGAAATAAATAGTTGGGGATAGCCAATGGCAACTTACTAAAATGGCGTTTTCAGAATTTTGATACATGGGAGATCTCATAGAATATTTTGGAAAAAATGAGGTAAAGTCCTCGGGAGCATCCTGTTTCATTGCTTTTGGCGCACCATGAAAGGACGTGGATATTTAATGAGTGCTCTTTCAGAGTCAATAACTTTTTTTTAGAAACGTTATATCAAAAGTGTGCTTTAAAATGCACTATTTTGCTAAATACTCTTGGGGTAGAACCCCCTGAAGCTCCCTGAAGAGATTGGCTCACTCAATTCACTCCCTTGCTACAACTCAGGACAATTATTATGCCCAACTACTTTCAAAGTTCACCAGCTACCACTCAACATCAGAAGCTAAACAGTGTCTCAATGATCTCTCTTTTTACGCTCTGCAACTTCTGCTGGGACCAGAACACTACCCTTTATGATTTGTAAAATACATACATTTAGCAGTGCAATATTCTTGCCTTTGATTAAATAAAAATGAGCTAAGGAATGAACACATTTTAACAAGTTATAGCCATGGCTCACTATTGTGAACACATTACAAATAAAAAATAATGTGTTTCTATAAAACGTTCACCTCTCTACTTAGCACTTTTGATGATCTTTACCAATTAATACATGTGGACATACCTACTATTGTTTTTTTATCTCTTTTTTTCCTCTTCCTGTCATTTAACAATACATTTCTCATTGCGGAGTACACTAAGGGAACCATTAAATCATGACAGCTTGTGGTATAAATAATTGAGCTGCCCAGTGCTTTTCTGTGTTTCCTGACACTATGGACCCGATTCACAAAGGTAAAGTTAGACTAAAAGTCTAACTTAGGACAAACTATAACTTTATAATTTTTCAGTACTCACAAAGGGACTTACAAATAGTATATTTACGCCTGCAGAGGTTCCGCACTCAGGCGGAGGTTCCACACTCCGGGCAAAACCTCCACAATCAGAGTGGAACCTCCACAGGCGTAAAGATACTACTTGTAAGTCCTTTTGTGAATACCGAAAGGTAGAAAAGTTATACTTTTGGTTTAAGTTATACTTTTGGTCACCTGACATTTGAAAACTTGCCTTTTTAATAAAATATAATTGCAAATGCTGTACAATTACACACTATGGAAACGCAGCCTGATGTGTCAATGTATACCTTCGTATCCTCGAGCTCACAGAAAACAAAATTTCAGTATGAAAAATTCACTACCCATGTACACCCACCAAGTTTGGAAGTGATCTCTACCCCTTCCCAATCTGAATTGGGAATAACTCCAGTTCTTTGCTATAGAAAATCTCTGATCATATGTACGAGGGTTAGGGGAAGGGTGAGAAAGGAGTCAGAGAATGCGCACAATCTCTTGAGTATGTGAGCGTTCACAACCTGTTTGCTTCCCCTTGCATGGGATTAGCCATTCACATTCAAACGTACTCATGGCCGAAGGGCATGGTCCGTGAATATCGAATCTAGAATATTGAGGTACAAAAATGTCTAGAACAAAATGCGGAATCCTAAATATCAAAAAGTAAGCATAGATTTTCTATACCTAACTCCACATATAATGTACCTTGAGGGTATATATCTTCAAGGTTTGTAGATGTGGAGTTAATTGTACATCTATACTTTTTCTACAAGCAATCGTCTATCAATATTTTGAGCTTCGATATTTTGTCGACGATATTATTGTATCTTGATATTCTTAAACTCAATATTTAGTAGTACAATATGGCAGAATATTGCACAATTGTTAAATCATTTTTATCTGGCAGGTGTTCGTTTATAGATACCTTGATATAGTAGTTTTAGACAGAAAATCATGTGCTTGCTTGGAACAGATATAAAACTCTTGAATTTAAATATTTTCATTAAAGAAAATATTTTAGGGGAGATTTATGAATGTGAAAACTAACAGACAATTTAATTACCCATGAGATTTTGACTACTGTTTTTGGTGCTTTCAACCTCTATTTATTTTAAGACTTTAAACTACTGGAGGGATGGGCTCGCGACACGACCCAAGGTGGCTGCTTAGCTGCGGAGCTCCGCACCGTGTCGGAGATCGCAATCAAGATAACGGTGTTTTCAGAGGTATTTAAGATGGCTGTTTGGTGTTTCCTGAATCGGAACACCTACTCTATGGATTGCTGCCTTCATTTGGTCATTTATTCTGTTTGACTATTATTCTTTGCAGGTGAACCTTTTTTTTGCTAATCAGCGGTCGCCATTTTGTTTCCTCTGCCTGCATTTCTCTCCTCAGAAAATTGCCCACATTGCTTAAAATGCTACTTTTTTCTATTCATCGATTGGGTCTGCGTTTATCTTCCTCTTCTGCTCCTTCCAAACCTCGTGGAGTAATTCTTCTATTTTTGGAATACACTGACCTTTTAAAAGTCTTAAATCAGCCAAACTTAAAAAACAACTTTCTTGGACTGGTGCCAGACTCTTCATTTCTCAAGATGTTTCGTCAGCCACAGCCAAAGAAGTTTCTGGATCGTCGTCCAGCTCTTCGTTTTCTTGGTGCACAATATGGACTTTTCCATCCTTGCCTTTTTAAGGTCACATTCTTAAACAAGACTTCCTCGTTTGAAAACCTTGCTGATCTCAAGAAATTCATTCATTCTCACTCTTCATCTTCAATGGAGATTGCTGGTCTTTCATCTCTAACTTGAAATTTAATATTTTGTCTATTGTATTTGCTCCTTCTTGTCTTTATTGTAATATGTTTCTTTGCTAAATAGACTTTTTGATGTATTTCGTTCTTACCCATTATGTTGTGTTGTTATTGTTTTTTTACAGATTTTTTTAAATTTGGTATATACCCGCCTCATGTTCCTGATCCCATATATGTTAAATAAGGCGTTCTGGTGTGGTGCGTTGCTCCCCCTGTTGGGTATGCTGTCTTTGTTTTTGTCTGTTACCACCCCATATTTTTACCGTTTGTTCTTCTGTAAAGGTATGTAATGCAGTTGTCAGATTTCTGGCATGTACTGTCTCTTCTTCTTTCTTCTTTTTCCTCCTCTTCTCTTCTTTCCTTGCAATTGCGTTTTCCCTCACCTCCCCTTATACTATTGTACTTTTTCTTTATTCTCTCTCTTTCTTAACCATTGCACTTCTTCCATAGCATGTCCTTTATTGCTCTTACTTCATTTTCCGTCTCTATATTTAGTTTGCCCATTAATCCCTTTATGCTCTTGTACTATTGTTAACTTTATTGTTATGCTTATAATGTTATTTCTTTTTCATTAACAGTTGTTACATGGAATGTAAAAGGTTTTATTAATCCTATAAAAAGACAGAGAATGATTTCCCATTTAGCCTCCTATAATCCTGATTTGGTCTTGTTACAAGAAACCCATTTAACGGAAATTGAGGCCCTTAAGCTGAAACGTAATTGGATTGGTTTGTTTCTTGTTTCCCCCACAAATACAAAAAAGAATGGTGTCATTATTATATGCCATAAAAGATTAAAGTACTCTGGTGTTACACAGGACATAGATACTGAAGGTAGATGGATTCTGGTTAAACTTCTTATTAATACCATTCCTGAAACTATATTTAATGTATATGATCCAACTCAACCAGATTATACTTTTTGGCCTACTATTACAAGTAAACGTATTCAACATAAAGATGAATTTTTCATACTTGGAGGTGATTGTAACCAGATTATGGACCTCTTCATAGATCGTAAATCACAGGTATATTTTACTCCCCAGAAAACTCACAAGCAGTTTCACAGTACAATTACACAGACACACTTCGTGGATGCCTGGAGACTTTGTAACCCTGACCAGACAGAGTTTTCTTTCTTTTCCCCGCCACATGGCACCTTAACCCGATTAGATTATATCTTCCTTTCCAAGCCTTTAGTTCAAAATCTTATTTCTTCTTTGATTGAACCCATTTTGATTTCTGATCATGCTCCAGTGATTGTTGAATTTGATCTGCTCCTCTCGCAATCCAAGTCCTCTAGATGGATATTCAATAATGTCCTTTTACAGGACCCAGTTTTCTCCTCCTCCTTCACTTCTTTTGCTGAGGAATTTTTCTCTCTCAATGAAGACTCATCAAGCTCTAGTGTGGGATAGCTTTAAAGCTACCACTCGGGTTATATCATTGATTTTGTTTCCAGGAAAAATAAATTGATTCTTAATCAACATAAAGCCCTGCTAACCAATATGAATCATCTGGAGCACCAATTGTATACATCTTCCTCAGATTCGGCTCATCCGTGCTAAACTGAATTTTAATAAGATCTCTACGGATAGTACTTCCTCTAGTTTACTTCGAAGTAGTGCCTGGTACTATGGTGGACGAAACAAGGTTGGTTCACTCTTAGCTAATTATCTTAAAGATAGGAAAGAAAGGGTGTTGGTGGATTCTATCCAATCAACAGATGGTAAACATATCTTTAAAGATCAGGACATTCTAGATGAGTTTAAAAATGTTTATGAGAATTTATATACTCTAGAATTACCAGCCTCGGATGCTTCTATTGACTCATACCTCAGCAATATCCCTCCTCCTTCTTCTACAGATCTTGACTTTACCTCTTTGGACACTGATCTTTCGATTCAGGAAGTTGCTACCTCCCTCAACTCTCTAAAGAAAAATAAATCCCCTAGCCCGGATGGCTTTTCGGTGGGATTCTACTTACACTTCTCCAACTTGTTACTCCCAATTTTTTTTTAATTTCTCCAATATTTCTGTACTACTGGTAGGGCGAGTGGCACCCTCTTAGAATGATCTACATATATTATTCATAAAGAAGGAAAGGACTGCAAATTCTGTAAGAATCATCGTCCTATATCTTATGTCGACTATAACATTTTTGCTAAACTTTTGGCTTTATGTCTTGAGTCTCTCCTTCCACATTTAATTGGTCCAGACAGTGTGGTTTTGTCAAGGGCAGATTAACTACTGAAAATTCTTGACTATTTTTTAATGTTTTGAACAAGGCATCTTCTTTATCTTATCCCTTAGCCGTGACATCTGTAGATGCGGAAAAGGCCTTTGATAGGGTAGATTGCTCTTTTCTCTTTAAATCTCTTAGCTGGCATGGTTTCAGCCGTAAGTTCATCTCTCTTGTCTCATTACATTATTCCGCACCTGTAGTGTCCACCATGGTTAATGTTCTTGTTTCAAGTTGTTTTTCACTTCATTGTGGTGTCCGATAGGGTTGTCCCCTATCTCCCCTTTTATTCATTTTATTCGCTGTACTACTTCCATCTCTGGTTTTCTTTATGGGGATAATCACTTGAAACTTTCTGCCTATGCAGATGATGTCCTTCTTTTTATTTCAAATCCAGTGACCTCTCTTCCTCCGTTACTACAAGAATTCCTGGATTTTTCTTTGGTGTCAGGTTACAAAATAAATTCAGACTAAACGGAAATCCTTCCTATCTCTAAATTCTGTCTTAAGGAGTAGTTTGACATAAGTGGTTTTCGCTGGAATTGTTCCAGAATTAAATATCTTGGTAAATGGTTTACTAACTCTATTTTAGATTCGGTCAAAATAAAGTTGAAGGAAGCTCTTGACCGCATCTCCAAACTTCTTTCTTCTTGGAATCCTCTTTTTCTTTCCTGGTGGGGTCGTCATGACTCTATTAAAATGATGATTACTCCAATTTTATATATCCCTATATCAAATGTTCTTATTTTTAAGCTTATTCTCTCAAAAAAGGACTGTTTGATTTGATGTTAGCCTTAGCTTTTCAACAAATCACAATGAATTGGAAATGTTCAACAAAACTTTCAATCAAATCCTGGTGGAACACTGTGTGTCATTATCCCAGATTGGATACTGCTTTTGCTTCCTATTGTAATCCACATGTAAATAGAGACCTATTTGGTTACTGCTAACTACTTATTTGAATAGGATTTCAATTAGTCAAGCATCTCGCAACTGTTCTGAAATTTCCAGCCTCCATGATTCTGTTTTTCTCTCTGTCTTTTTTCTCTCTATTTACCAACCTTTAAAAATGTACTATTCATATATAATTAGGTTATTATATACGTTTTTGATTCTGATGAGTATTATTATTATTCGTTCATTTGTTGCAAAGTATTTTCTATATTTCCCTTTCTTCCTTCCTCTTCCCCCCTTTTTTCCTGCATAATCCTTAAAATGTAAACAGCGTTGTACTATATTTTATTGCCTATTTGTATTTCATATGTTCATTATTAACTTTGTTGGCTGCCGGCCTATGTTTATGTATAACATGTATTCACTGAAGCTTGTTAAATACAAAAGACTTTAAACTACTGCTGCCCCTCAACCATCAATTGTATAAAAATGCAGATTCTTCACTTGGAATAAATGTTTAGGCCAGAGTGCCCCAAACTGTGGGTCACGACCCACTGGTGGGTCTCAGCAGATTTTTGGTGGGTCAGAAAAGTCCCAAAATTAAAGATGCCTTTAGATTCTGTATTTATCTTTTCTTTGCTGTGCTTTAAAGACAGAGGTCAAATGTCAGGTTATGTCTTGTGCTTTTCTTTAACATGGAGACAGGTGTTTACAAACTCCTCTCACTTTGCAGTCCAAGAAAAGTAACCTACATTATGTGTCAACTTTGCTGGGGTACATGAAGTGTGAAAATAATGGCTGAGGGATGTCATTTTTCAGTAATACACATCAAAATGTAAATACTTGTATATGAACTGTGCACTTTCAGCAAAAATTAAGCACATTTTTGTGTTATGTAATCCACACACTTTACTTGGTAATGCATGTAAGAAAGTGACCTCTTTTTACATGGTTGCCCCCACTTTTTGCTGATCTTCTGATGTACTTTGACTGAATGTGCCCTGGGATCCTGCCAAACAGGTACCCAGGGCCCATGTGTTTTCCCTAAAACTGCATTGAAAACAAAACCCAATTGGCACTCTCTGGCCCCAGGCCAGCCCCTTGTAAATGGTACCTCAGGTACTGTGGCCAGGGAAGGCCTCTAAGGGCTGCAACACTTATTGTGCCACCCTTAGAGGCCCTGTACCTTTACACACATACACTGCCTCTGCAGGCTGTGTGTTTTGGTGCAGAACAAAGTGAAGAGTCGAAATGGCAAACATCCCTGTGTGCCATGTCTACAACACACTGCCTGGGCATAGATCAGCCACCCCTCTAGCTGGGTGCACTATACCAGTGGTGAGGGTAGAGGTGCATGAGCCCTGTACCCCCACAGTGCCTAAGCCAATTGTTAGACATTGTAAGTGCAGTAATGCCATTAAGAGTATATGGTGCTGGGAGTTTTTCATTGCAAACTCCACAGTACCATAATGGCTTTACTGAAAACTGGGAAGTTTGGTATCAAACTTCTCGGCACATTAAACCCCCACTGATGCCAGTGTGGGATTTAATGAAACATGCACACAGAGGGCATCTTAGAGAATCCCTAGCGTCCAGGCTGAGTGGCTGCTCACCAGTTGCCACCACCAGACATGTTTCTGGACACCTGGGTCTAGAGCCTGCTGCTCTCTGGGGTCTGAAACAATGCACATCCTGGGGCGAGGTGCCAAGCCTCCTCCACCAGGATGGGCAGGATCCACGCAGGGGAAGCTTCAAAGGCTTTCCGCCTTTATGAGCCTACCCAGGCCTTTTGATGTTTCCAGCAACTGGCCCCCACCGGTACTGACCCCCACTTTGGGCGGGGAGTCGGCAGGAAAACCTAGTGTGGATGGGAGGTGTGCCCACCTTTGCCAACCCCACCCCTCAGGTGGGGGAGGCAAAGTGAATCACAACTCTCAGTCCCGGACATCTGGCAGATGGGGGGACCCAGCCAACCAGAGTGAGGCATATGCCCCCCTCCCCTGAAGGGTGCCATAATAGGGGGTATACCCACCCCAAGGAAGGGACCTAATGGTCCCAACCTTTACCTACCTGTAACACCCCTAAATCTAGTATTATGGGGCACCCCTGAACATTGCCTCCTCAGACAGGAAACGACCAAAAAGAAAAGAAGAAGTCGGACGAAGAGCCATGCTGAAGCTAAGACGAGGAGGATGCCCACTGACTTGGCCCCAGCCCTACCGGCCTGTCCCCACCTCGAACCTCATGAACCCCGAGGACCAGCCCTGCCTTCCACAGAAAAGACTTTGTATCCCGCGAACACCGGATTTGTTGACCCACAGACTTTGGCTCCGGCCAAATCCGCGAGTCTGCACCATTCTGCATCCGATGCCCATGGCACGAGTTTTAATGGCCCAACACCACGAGGAGGTCTCCCTGGTGATCCTGACCTGAGATCTGGTGATCTCTGACCTGCCTCGAATCTCCCAGTGGAGCCTGCAGCCTCTTTCTGGAGGATCCCCCCAAACGCGACCGGAGCTGGTAAGAGGAACCCAACACCTAAAGACACCCCTGCACCACAACTCCCACGGCCTTGGGTGGCCCAACATGTCCAGGCATCCCAAATTACCTCCACAAATGGTGGTCACCTCCAGAAGATCTTTGTTCCTGAGCCTGCAGTCTTTGTTGAAACCAGAGAATCCCCATTGAAATCAACAGGGCACCCAAAGCCAAAACAGCACCCTGCACCTGTGCCGCTGCAGGTGTACTTTGGGTGCTAACTCAGATCCCCCTTTGCCCTGAGCCTAACACCAGGAGCTTTGCTCCCACAATGTGTCCTGCTCGTGAGCAGCAACCAACCAGAGGCTCCCTATCCCCATTGGATAACATTGGGCCTCAGCACTCTGCACCCGTCCTCCCTAGTGCCGCTGAGGGTGCTTTGAGAGTGCATCCTTGACCCTGGGGTAACTCTTGTTGTAACCCTAGAAACTCAACCCCAATGACCGAGTACTTAACTGTTAACCGATAACTTAATTTCTCTCCATAGGAATACATTGACTGTTTTCTCTTGAAAATTGTTGTGTGTGGAATTGATTTGTATGAAAACCTGAAAAATTACAACTGTGCAAAACTGATTTTACTTACCTTTTCTCTAGGAAATGTCCCAGTGTGATATGTAGGCATATCACACTGAGTAGAAAAAGTAACTTAAAAAGTAATCTGAAAAGTAACTTAAAAAGTAATCTGAAAAGTAATTTCAACATTTTAACTTACCTGTATTTCGATCAATTGCATTTGAACTTGCATTCAATTGTAAAATACTGCATAAGATTTTGCAAAGCATTTATTTCACTTACCTGTGCCAGGCCTGGCTTGGTTCTAGAAATAAAATAATTTAATGATATTTTTATACAAACAAAATTGGTCTGAGTTCAGTCTTTGAGTGTGTGACATCATTTCCTGATTGAGTGTGTACAACAAATGACTTACTGCTCGCCCACACTACCACAAATACAGAGTAAGGAGTTATCTTTTACCTCTGCCTATCTTTGGGGCGCCACTGGACTCTGTGCACACTACACCTAATTTTGGTATAGTATATACAGAGATAGCTTCCTACAATGCACAAATAACAAATATTCCATGAACCCCCATTTCCACATGCTATAATTTGCCTAAATATAGTTTTATCAGTAAAATTGTATGTCTGAGCAATGGTGACCATTTCAATGGAAAATGTGCTGTCTGTAAATGACAGTGAGCCACCACAATTGTCCACCTTGTATCCATTAAAGCAAGGTGGGTGATGAACGTTTGTCGTACCAAAAAGTGGGTTGTGGTTCTAAAAGGTTTGGAAACACTGATTTAGGCTGTTTCTAAATGCTTACAGATTTGGTAAACAAAGTTGTTTGTTCAGGGTGACACAACGTGGTTAAATGGAAAACGCCTAAGTTGGAAGTCAGATCTCCAGGATCTGCATTTGCACCATCATCAGATGCAGGGTTATTTTGTGCCTAATCCGATTTTGTTAATCTGTCCCATCTCTCCCTGGGCCGGTGAGATGGTCGCCAGCACTGGCACGTTTTACATGGGTGCCTCCAGGGAAGCACGCCAGATGAGCACATGTCAACGCGGCGGGCTGACCTTAAAGAGGCGGGAGCCGGTATACTTCACTCACAGCACTCAGCGAACAACCAGGCCGCCTCCCAGTGACATTCAGCGCGGTTGCCTAGGGCATCCTTTAATTCATCTGGTATTTAACCAGGGTGAAATGCCTGCAGGGTATATCATGCTTGTTGGTGTCAGAAGAAAGATCGTCCTTCTCAGCATCCCTGCAGGTTTAACAAATATGCAGCGTCTCCAGGACATTCCAGTGCTGCTCAGATTTCCCGCCTTTTGTACGTCCGACAGTGTGTCTCTCCATTTTCTTTTTAAGAAGTACTTTTCAATTAATTTCATAAGACATGATGGCAGGGTAAAGCAACTTTTGACATTCAATGAACAAATGTATCATAACGCCTACCATTAATACTACGTGAAAACTTAGCCTTAAAATATAGAGGGCCTGTTCATATAGGAAGTTTCAGTCACATAGCAATAATACCTCATGTACACTTGCCAGGAATTCACACAAGAATTTCTCGCAGGAATGCATGCATATACTAGAGTGGACCTCTCTGTCATGATTTTGGAGAATCTGTAGTAGTATATCCAACTCAAGGGGCGGCAGTAGGTATTTAGAGGGTTAGTTTGCCTTGGAAGTTTGGGTACTCCCAAAAACATGTACATTTGTGGGCATTTCCAACTATTCTCTGTCCAGTTTCCCCCCTGGAAATAGTCAGAGATTTACTCAAGCCAAAGTTATGTTATGTTATGCTACAAGATTTGTAAAGCGCATGGCTGCCCCATGGCTGCCCCAGCAACAGGGCGTCCCATCGCTGATCTCAGAGACCAACAGAGAGAAAAAAGAAAGCGGCAGGGTTAGGATGAGGTATTACCTTGGAAAGAGATAGGTCTTTATTGCCTTACGGAAAGACCCATGATTTTGGATGCTTCTGATGTTGCCTAGAAGGGCATTCCAGATTGTGGGGGCAAGGGCACAAAAAGAGCTGCCTCCGGCCCACGCTCTTTTGACAGGAAAGACACATGCTATGTGTTGGTCAGAGGAGCGCAGTAAGTGGTTCAGGATGTAGGCAGTAAGAAGATTGGCTAAGATGGTGGTAGCTTTGGCGTTCAGAATTCTGTGGGAAATGCACAGTACCTTGACATTGATTCTTTTCTCCACCGGAAGCCAATGGGGCCTTCGTAGCAGATTTGAAACCGAACAAGATTTGGGAAGGCCGAAGAGCATCTGAGCAGCGGCGTTTTGTACCCTTTGTAGGCGATGGATCCCTGCTTTGTTGGCGCCCAAATACAGAGAACTGGAATAGTCCAGTCTTGAAAATATGGTAAACTGGATGACGACCTGGCGGGTGTGGCCAGACACCAGCTACTGACTGTGTCTGTACCTGATACATCAGGTCAGAGTCAACCCAGACACCCACAATTTTTAAGGTTTTCTTGGGCAAGGGGGGTGGAGCCCTAGCGCGGCAGGCCACCAGCGGTCGCTCCATAGGTGGGTTTTTCTACCTAAGAGAAGGATCTCTGATTTATTAGCGTTCAACTGTAGGCAGTTGGTTGTTATCCAATCTGCGATGGCCATCAGATCATCTTGAAACTTGGCCACATTTTGAATCAGAGTCATAAGATAGCGAGATCACAAGCTGAGTATCGTAAGCATAGGAAACCACAGGGAGGCCCCTACCCTTCGCAACCACTGCTAGAGGTTGAATATAGATATTGAATAAGGTGGGGCTCAGGGCAGAGCCCTGTGCCACCCCCTGATGCACAGAATGTATCTGGGAGCTGAAGGGAGGGGCAATCACTTGAAAGGACCTCTCAGCTAAAAATGATGCGAGCCAGTTCAAGCGAGCCCCTATGCTAGCTATATCTTGTAGACCCCGCAGAAGTATCTGTTGAGACACAGTGTCAATTGCGGCGCTCAAGTCAAGAAGAATCAGAGCCGAGGTTTTTCCTTCATCCAGGGCACTCCGTAAGTGTTCGGTGTAGTGCTAGAGGAACTCTTATGGTTTGACACCACGTGATGACCTTTGACTACCATCATTTTAATTGACTTTGATGTTTCATTTTACCCTAGTATGACTGGACGTCCTGCATATGCCTTGGTTTCCTTGAGTATTCCTTTTGTGTAATCTTGCAGTCTTAAAGTCGGAGCTATTACAGAGTAGAACAGCCTAGTAGAACAGCCTTTCCAAGAGCAGAACGTGTGGGATGTGCATTTGAGAGCATGAGAGAGAGTGAGGTGTCAAATTTACTTTTTGGTCTCAAAGTTCAGTGTTCTGAGCAAGGGTGCTCAAATGTGCATAGTGTTGTACATTGAGAGATGAAGTATGTGATGCTATAGGCAGTGATGCACAAATGTGCATTGTGTTGTACATTGGGAAGCATATGAAGTTCTTACTATTGGCTTTGACATGGCCTCATGTCATCTTGAATCCTGACTCTGTCTTACTAGAGCTTTCTGCGCGCACAGGCCTCCAGAGTGCTCAAGTCGTTTGGGTTAATCATGTTCAAGGATGCTTTGTTTTTTGGAGAGGAGATTGTTGAATGTACCCTTAAAGGCTTTCGTAAGCTTTGTTAAGATTAGGGCTGGAACATGTGAGAATGCAGAGGGAATGTGGGAACTCCTTTTTCCTTTGGAATACTTGCATGGAAAGTGGCCAATTCTAGTAAGTTTCCTTGGCGCGGAAGGAAAGACTCTTGAACCTTCTAGTGTGTTTTGAAGAATAAAGCTGAGGGTTGTTGACTTGGTAACAAGGATTGTTTGAGCCTGAACGATGGACGCATCTTCAGTGCAGGCATCTGGTTGCTGAGTCTCCTGGCATCAACTGTAAGTCCCCCAGTCTGGAGTGGGTCAGGATGAAGATTGCACCAGGTGAAGTGTTTGATTTTTGATTAGTGCCATTGTGATGCGTAGCCAGTGAGTATAATGATACAAGGTGTTTTCTTTGTGATGTGTGAGTGAGTGTGAGTGTGCATATCCAAAGTAATAATTTGATGTATTTAGTGTATAGATCTTTCTGATTTCTTGCTTGTGCCAGAGGCGTTTTAGGATGGGCTTCAGAAGGGCACCCAAAGGAGAGCCTGCAACCTGTAGTTTTATCGAAATCAGGTAGTGGTCAGACCAACTTAGGGGGAGAGGCTGACCGAATTTTAAGGCAGGTATGTTGGTAAAGACAGGGTCTAAGAGATGCCCTGCAGAGTGTTGCTACTAAGGACGCATTGCATTAATTGATATACAGCGAGATCCGCAAAAAATGTGGTGATCTCCTTGTCTTGGCAGGCCTCTAGGTGGAGGTTAAGATCACCACCTGTATTGAAATTGGAAGACCTAGTTGCCAGTATGCCTACCAGGTTAGTTAGTACTTCCCTAAAAAATTATGATGAACCCGGAGGCCGATAGATGAGTGACCCAGAAAGAGTAAAATTGCATTTTAGGGTGATTTTAAAAAGTGTGCTTTCACAATCCGCAATAGCCTCTTTGGTAAAATGGCAAGTGTAGCAGGTTTTAAAAATAACTGCAATGCCTCCTCCTCCGCCTATTCTGTTCTGTTTCTTTAGAGTATAGCCCTGAGGCAGGGCCAATAGTGGCTCAGCCTCAGTGTCTGAGGTGAGCCAATGCTCAGTCAGGAAGAGGATATCAGGTACCTCATCCTGTATCAAATCAAACACCTCAGCGTAGTGTTTTACAAGCGAGACGCAGTTTAGACTGAGAAATTTGAAAGTGTGAAAAGAGGGTGACATGGTAATAGTATCCGCACTAGTTTTAAATCCACTGTGTCCGCAACATAGGGGGCATTCCGCCAGGGCCCAGTCCTGGTTGGTACAGGGATCAATCAATGTTCTAAAGGAGAGAAGCTCCTTGAGCGAGTATGACCACTTATGCGGGTCTGAACCGGCAGAGTGCCTGGCGCCTAGCTCCATCCAGCTGTGGACAGGCTTGCCTTTGGCGCGCCAGCGGCGTGCCCACTGCATGTCTGCGCCCTGACTGGCATAAAATTACCAGGGGGCACAACAGGCTCCTCCCGGGCTTGCTACTAATCGGCTAAGAAGCAGCCAATCAGCGCACTGCCAGGCCGTAGCGGGAAGCAGAACAAACAGGTCATACTATCTTCCCTTTTGCGATGGGAAGGCAATGGGACCTACCCTAATTTGCTGGGTGTAGATGGAAGGATCCTTTTCATGGGGAAGAACATTCTCCCTGAGGAGAAACAGTCATGAATTTGCAAAGGACGATCTCATCCCTTTGTGTGGATTTCTACACTAAGCAGAAATCCACACAGGGGGAACAGGAGCACGCAGAAATGGTCACACAACATTCTAAGAAGTAGGCCTGGAAAACCACACCTGACTCAGACTTTCAGGTGCACTTCTGGGAATGTTTTGTTAATTCGAAGTAAACATAAAAGCATGTTCAGTCGGATATCTAAATCTCTGCCTGTTCTTTTACGTTTTTTATTTATTATGAAAAGGGACCAGTGCCTGAGCCATAATGATTTTGTGGTGACTACGTGTGACCTACACTTGTAGTATGCCTGACATGCTACTGATTTCCAGGAATAGGCTAGACATACTCCTTCAAATCAGTAGTAAGTCAAGTGTCCCAAGAATATGTCATAGCTAATTTGTTGTGAATTAGTCCCCCGGACTGAAAAAACAGAGGCTCAAAAACACATATGGGCTGGTTTACAAAGCATTAACGAATGTGCAAAATACTATTATGTGAGTAAGAGCTTTAAATACTTTTATATGCCTTCGTGAATTGGTCACAAATTTTCTATTTATTAGCAAAAGTGCAAAGAGGTCACAGTTGTTTCTATTAGTGCTAATTGTGTATAGCTATTTCCACTTAATTCACATTTTATATGTTTATGGGCCAGTTTACAAAGGCATGCAAGAGTACATAAAATAACACAGCTTGAGTACTAATTTGCATGCTGCAAAATGCCTTTGTGAACTAGTGGTTAATTTATAAAAACAAATAGGTTCGCAGGGCCCTCTTCAGGAGGCCACTGCAGCGTGCACCACCCATTGCTCCTGTCAGTGCTGCCAGCGTCAGTACCAACTCAACTAATAATCACTCTCCATGACCCCCTGGCCTATGTGGTGTTCTCCAGTCGTGGAATAAACAGGAACAACGAAGCACGTTGAAAAGGTAGGTTTATTGGCACCTCATCCACCAACAGTCGTCTCCTAACTCCCTCTTTCAGAATCCTCACGTCAGTGCGCTTCTAATTCTCTAATGGAACCAACACATCATTCTGACTCTCCATTCTAGAAAGTCAGAACGATGTAATGCGCACTACCACACATCTTCCCCCTCAACAGTAGAATTTAGCAAATTAAAACATATACATTGTGAGAGAAAACATTTAGCAAAATTATAAACATTTACATTTCGAGAGAAAACAACATGCAAAATCATAAACAAAAAAACATCGTAGCATGAACACGCCATACAACACTTGAACAGGATGAACATAACACCCTACCCTAACCGACTTACAATCTAACATAATCCTTCATGTACACTGGAAGTCTGCGTACCCTTTGACTTCTTTCTCTAACATCCCCCGAGACATTAGGCAGATCAGAGAAAGAAGATGAGCAATTATCGAACTTGGAACCTGAGTCAGATCCATTAGAACCATGACTACCCACCTGATCGGATGAAGCAATGGGTCTAAATACCACAATACGACTCTTGTTCCAAATTCTGCCATCACCTGTCTTAACAGCATTCTTGAATACCTTAATCATTGGTCTTACATTGGTATATTTTGACCAAGGTTGGCATCCTACAGGAGCTTTTATCTTAACCAAATCTCCAACATTTACAACTTGAAACTGAGCACACTTCTTTTCATCAACATAAGATTTCCTCAAAGACTGTTTCTCTATCTCTCTGTCCCTCCAACTTCCTATATGATTATTGACAAAACCCTTGTTTAATTGCATCCAACCGGGACATAACACAGTATTGGGAATTCTCCCCTTAAAGAGTTCAAAGGGAGATCTCCCAGTGGTAGAATGAGGAGACACCCGGTAAGCCAAAATTCTGTCTTGAAGTGATTCTTTCCAATTCAAGCCACTAGCTCTCGCCAGTTGAATACTTTCCTTAAGAGTCTTGTTGACCCTTTCAATTGCCCCATTCGTTTCAGGATGATAAATCGCACACTTTTTGTGACGTATACCACATTTATCAAGAAACCTTTTAAATTCATTTGAAGTAAATTGTGGTCCATTTTCAGACAGAATGCTGTTAGGAAAACTCTCTCTTTTGAAAATATCTTGCAAGAAATCAATAACACATACAGAGGACACATCTCTAACAGCTCGTACTTCTATCCACCTGGAGTAAAGATCCAAAACCACTATCAAGTATGGAGTATCACATACGCCATGTAATGGACCAATAATATCAATTGAAATCTCATCCCAAGGATGATCAGGTAACTTCCTGCACACCATAGGGGTTTGTTTTGTCTTCAATATCTTGTCGCTAGCACAACACTCAGCACATTCTTGAACCAACCTCTCAATCTCCATATCCATGCCAGGCCACCAAAACTGCATTCTCAACAACTCTTTGGTCCTGACAATTCCAAGGTGGCCAACATGGGCAAAGTTAAGCAACTTCTTTCTTATACCCAACGGCGGAACCAATTTTGTGCCCCTAGTAAGCATGCCATTCAACACTGATAATTCATCAGAAACTAAACTCCATGGTTTCTCCAAACGCTTACTCTCTCCCAACATCTCAATTACTCTCCTAATCTCTTCGTCCTTGCTAATTTCCACTTTCTAGTCATCCTGAGTGACTGTACCATCAGTGATCTCACATACATTAACGACCTCACTGTCAGAAATACCATCATCCTCATTGTTCTCATTGAGAACAACCAACCTGGAAAGGCAGTCTGCCGATCTATTGCTAACACCAGGAATATAATCCACATCAAAATTAAATTCTTGAAGAGAAATAATCCATTTCTTTATTCTAGATGAAATTGAGTCGAGGCCTTTCTTATAAAACACCTCCTTCAACGGCTTATGGTCAGACAAAACATTAACCTTCATTCCCCAAACCAAATTTTTAAACTTCCTTAATGCCCAAAATATCGCTAGAGACTCCTTCTCTATAACTGAGTAATTCCTTTCCGACCCTCTTAGGCACCTTGAGGCACAGGAAATTAGAGAATCCCGACCATTCCTTCTTTGAACTAGCACAGCACCCAACCCTTTTTCACTAGCATCCGTTATGATAAAAGTAGGATCACCAGGCACAAATGCATGAAGAGCAGGAGCTTTACATAGTTCGCTTTGATCGATATAAACTCCTTCTCACACTCACTTGACCACAGGAATGTCGCATTCTTTATGGTAAGTTTCCTCAGACTGTGGGTCTTACCAGCATAGTCTGGAATAAACTTACTGTAAAATTCTACCATGCCAAGAAAAGAAAGAAGTTCATCTTTGTTGACTGGTTCAGAAATATTCATGATAGTATTCACTAATTCCTTCTTAGGGAAAACACCATGTCCAGTTATGCAATGTCCCAGATAGTTCACTTCTTCCAACCCAAATTTACATTTGTCTTTCCTAAGAGTAAGACCAGCTTCCCTTAGACGTTGCAGTACAGCTAGTACCCGTACATTGTGCTCATGAAAGTTGTTCCCAAAAATCAAAAGATCATCTTGATAACATTTTACCCCATTGAGACCTTTGAGAATGTGTGACATTATACGTTGAAACACAGAAGCTGCTGAGATAAGTCCAAATGGCATTCTACAAAACTTAAAAGTGCCCATGGGAGTAACAAAGGTGGTTAGGTCTTGAGAAGAGTCATCTAATTCCACCTGGTGATAGGCTGATGCCAAGTCCAGAGTAGAAAAGTACTTTGCACCACCCAATGTACTAACTATCTCATCTATGTTGGGTAACGGAAACCTATCAACAATGACTTCTTTATTCAATGCACACAAGTCAATGCATAAACGAATCTCACCACTAGCCTTCTTGGCTACGACTATGGGAGCCAACCATTCAGTGGCTTCAACCGGTACAATTACACCTGTATTAACCAATTTATCAATTTCTTTCTGTACGCCCGCCTGTTCATTTAACGGAATCCTTCTTACTTTTGCAACCACAGGTACTGCCCCATTTTTGATCTTGATGTGGTGTTTATAACCCTTCAGACAGCCTAAAGTGTCTCTAAATATGTCAGAAAATTGCTCCACGAAAGTGAGAGAAGAGTCTCCAATCGCTTGTACCTGAACCTGTGGGGAGGCATTTGGATTTAACCGCACTCCAAGTAACCGTTGGTGAGGCCAACCCATAAGAGAATCACCACGCTTAGCAACATAGACTTTCCCAGAGATCATTCTCCCACATAGTTCAATGGAGGCTATGAAGTAACCAGACATCTTTATAGGTAACCCACCATAGCCTACAGGAGAGAGATCATTCCTTAGAAGTTTCACTTTGTTAGCAAAGTGTTGCATGAAGATATCATCCCCAATCATTGTCAAATGCGAACAGGAGTCGAATTTAAAATCAAGAGATACCCCATCTATTTCCACCAAATGAGAGGGATGATCACCCTTACTTACATCAACCTGAAAGGTGACCACTTTTACATCGGGTTGATATTTATTAGACAGACCGTTGTCCTTATTATTTTTGTTTTTGCAACATTTTGCAAAATGCCCTTTCCGACCACAAGTGTTACAGATGGTCCGTAGACCAGGACAATAAGGTGAGTTTGCAAAATGTCCAGATCGACCACACCTAAAACAAACAGGCTTGCCTCCAGTAGAGGAGTTAGCTACGTTACTAGACGTAGGGAGACTCGTATCTTTTCCCTTCACCTCTCTCTTTTGTACCTGACACACCACCTCTTCCACTTTAGATTCTGTTAATGTACTTTTACTCTTCTCCCCACTCAATTCGTCAACACACTTCATCATGTGCTCAACTTGCTTAGCAATCGTTATAACTTCTTCTAGCGGAGGTTCATCTTTCAACCAAAGTTCCTTCCTGATATTGTCATGCACACATTTCAAAACAAATTGATCTCTGATCCTTTCCTCTACAGCAGGGCCAAATTTGCATGACGATGCAAGTTTCCTTAGGGCTGAAACAAACTCTTCTACCGATTCATCCTTCTTCTGTTCTCTCAGGGCAAAATGATACCTTTCCATTATAGTACTTAACCTTGGTAAACAATGTCGATCTAGTTGTACAATGGCTACCTCAAATTCATTCAGATTTTTTTGTTCAGAAGAACTTAGCTCCGGTAAGTGTTCTAAAACCTCTTGTCCCTCACCCCCAAGGCAATGCAGCAATAAAGAATGTTTGCGTTCCGCACTCAGGTTCGTGCCACATACCCTTGCATAGTTCGTAAAAATCTTTTTCCATTTTTGCCACTTCACACTAGGTTCACCTGGACTCGTCAGAAAGAATGGAGGCTGCGTTACATTCTGCATGTCTGAATAACCTGTTGAGTAAAATATGTTATTTTAACCTACCAAGTACAATTTATTCAACACACTTGGGTATCCAGACTTGTAAATCACATTACCTCACAGATGACATATTGATTTCAAAAGAATGTAACTTTTTCTTTCATTTTCTACCCTTCCATTGTACAAAAAATAGTATGTTAATTTCAGAATAACCTGGAAAGATGTAAAATTGTAAATAAACAGGCTGTTATCCTGCAGAACCACCAAAATAGCGTCTTCACCCTCCTTCGTGATGATACCTTATCACATGACGTCACTAGTCAAACTGTATTCATGTACCTTTCCTTGTAAGTGTAAATGTCACCTATTACTTCCACAAGAATATTCCCTTCAATTTTCCTTATCCTCCCTCTTTTAGTATTCTTTTCCTGCAGAGGGTGGCATCCACACGCGTTCCAACACTGCAAAAAAAAACCTTCTGAAGCGCACGCGTTACGAATTAAAATCGCGTTAGCTTCCACTTAGCTTCCGCCCTAACTCGATGAAAAACCACCGATGATCTTTTCGAAAGCGTTCCAGCTTACTCCTCGTACGTTACGTGTGTTTCTTCCCAAACACACAAAATGGCCACCAGTAATGACATACTCACACCTCATTGGCCAGAGTCAAGCCTCGCTTTCACTTCTTTAAGCGCACGCTCAGATCTCTCACGCCGATATTCTCGTTGATGTTGAATCAGTCTCGCGCAAGAAGTATTCTGCCACAACTTTATCAAAATGATCAATTTCCTTCCCAAAACGCACCGCCCACTCGAAGTGTAAGTGCACTCACGATACCATCATCTGACGTCTGTATTATGACTTCACTCGAGATAGATGAGTTAACCACTCCGAGACTGTCACAAGAAGCCTTGCGCTGGACAGAACTTGATCAGTGTTGAGGTGCCCTGTCGCACGATCGTCGCCAAATAAATGTGGTGTTCTCCAGTCGTGGAATAAACAGGAACAGCGAAGCACGTTGAAAAGGTAGGTTTATTGGCACCTCATCCACCAACAGTCGTCTCCTAACTCCCTCTTTCAGAATCCTCACGTCAGCGCGCTTCTAATTCTCTAATGGAACCAACACATCATTCTGACTCTCCATTCTAGAAAGTCAGAACGATGTAATACGCACTACCACAGCCTACACCTTCAGATCGCACAGACTCAACATCATCTCTTATGCCGACAACAACCAGCTCATTATCTTGCTGACCGAAGACCCTTGCATCACCAGAGACAACTTCCACGCCTGCATGTTGAACGTCATCGAGTGGATGAAGGACAACTGTCTGAAACTCAACACTTACAAGACAAAGTCCTCATCTTTGGGAACAACACCTCGCCCTGGAACGAGGCATGGTGGCCCACAGAACTCAGCCTGCCCTTGGCTCCAACAGACCATGCCCGGAACTTCAGCATTATCCTGGACAGCAAGCTATCTATGGAAAAGCAGGTCAATGCATTCTCATCCACCTTCTTCCACAGCCTCCACATGCTCTGAAAGATCTTCCAGTGGCTCCCTGTCAACACCAGAGGGACCACACACCAACTGAAAAGACTTCAGACTATACAAAACACATCCTCCCCAGAAGAACCCACATCAAACCCCACCTCAGGAAACTATACTGGCTTATGATACAGAAAAGATGCCAGTTCAAGATGCTGGCCCATGCCGGCAAAGCCCTACACAACGAAGGGCCAGCATACATCAAGGAGCGCCTGACAATCCACTGACCCACCAGACACTTTCAATCTACCTCCTCTTCCTTGCAGACCCTCCCACCCCCACGGGTCCACCGAACCAACAGCGGAGGACGCTCGTCCTCGAACCTTTCAACCAGGACATGGAACAACCTTCCCCTGCACCTCAGGACTACCCCATCACTCCAGCAAATCAGGAAAGAGCTCAAGATCTGGATGTTCGAATGAAAACCACCACGCAGCAGCCAACTTCTCCAGCCTCATGGATGTTTTGCAAAGATTGTTAAATGTTTGATTGATTGATTGTTTGATTGATTGACTCCGACATGTGTGACATTTCACACTATTCCAGGCGCCCAACACTACAAGGATGGCTTGGGGGCAGGTATTAGTCTTTTTTAATATATATTGAATTAATAAACAACTGTTGTTTTGCTAATTTCAACATTAGACAGACAGCGCCACCATATGGCATAAGTGTTGGTGTTGACAATTAAGTGCTGTTGCCGAGCACCAGAAACCTCCGGCTCAAATTAAGCACTGGAATAGTCCCCATGCTTCCAAAATATCTATGATACATACATATTTCCCCACAAAATGTTAGACGTGCACTTAAGCACACCATCAAGGACCTTCTCCCAAACATGCCAGAAGTGATAGTAAAATAGTAAATTAACCCCGTCCTACAATGGGATGATCAATAAATAAGTCAAAAAATGTCCAAAGAGGAGACATACATGTAGACTGTTTCAAATTCCTGGTTAGGAAGATAATTGATATTTTTTTTAATTAGGTAAAAGTTCCAAATTCTAAAAAATGAAGGACCTCATTGCTTCCACAGATGTTCTTTTCAAATGGGAAGTTTAGAAAAAAATTAGGATGAAAAGAAAAAATTAGAAAAATGCCAAGTCTCCCTGTCCCCATTTATACTTTTGATGACCCTAACTTGTAAGTAGTATGTAGAAGGGCACGCGAAGGATGAAGAGTGACACAAGACTTCAGATAAGCATGTAAGGACGAAAACAGAGAAGTCCCCAAAAAGAGGCAGGGGAGAACTTTACATTAAAGAAGAGGATGATGGAAGAATTGAATGACGGACAAAATGGACCCCCAAAAATGCAAGCAAAATTGAGTGAGAGGTAGGAAGAGCTGAGATGGAGAAAGGACAACATAAAGAAGCGAACGGTACAATGGGAAGCACTAAATGGAGTTCGAGGGGGTTTGCCCAATAAGGAAAACAAATTCAACAAGCACTGGCAAAGCCAGTAGTTCTGGCTATGGCAAGCTGATACAAAGATTATTTATTTTTTACTGCAAGAATACCGCACAAAAATAAAAAGAAAATTGAAAATATGCAGTTACCTAAACACGGTGACGATAAACTTACTAATAAGACGTTTAAATTAAAAATAATAACCACCCCCATATAATTTATCAAAGCCTTTACTGGTGCTTCCTAACAGAGAGATGTACTTGGAACAGGTCTAGAAACCATCATGTTGCACCAGCCGTGTGCAGTGCTCTTCTCTACCTCTCAACACTCCCACCAATGAGCTCATAAACAGAAATATGAGGGTCAGTGGTAGAGGCAGGGAAATATCAATGGGATCAGTGGCGTAGCTAGCCAACGGCGGCCGCATTGAAGAGCGGGGGGAGGGGGGTGCTGGTGAGATTCTTCTGATTGCCGCCCAGCGACGGCTGAATTGAGAGCGGGGGCTGCTGGTGTTTGCCTCCCTGAGTCAGCAGGTAGGAGCAGGGGAGGCCGCCGCTTCAAAACTCAGGCCACCAAGAGCGCCCCCTCACCCCTTGATAAGCCACTGAATGGGATGAAGGAGAAAGCATAGAAACAGGATACCATCATTCCTGCCTCATCACTTATTGAGGTCACCAGCATGTAGTGAACTCCAAAAAGGCACAGAGACATCATAAGCGTCTTGCCTTACAGAGTATCAAATGTTTACTTCAATTGTGAATAGATACACCTAAATTTCATCTCTGTGTAACCAACTCTCTGTACTTCAATATGGAATTGATAATTCTTGAAAGGTACTCAGTCACCAAGATGGCCTTCCAATGGACGCCTCTGTCTGAGGTTCTGGCAGCCAGGGATGCAATCAATGTGCATCACTTCACTGCAGCAACTAGTGGGCCCATTTTCAATAGGATTCCCAAAACTAACGCATTGAATTATCTGGAATTTGGTTCCGGTTTCACAGAGAAGAACCACATTGCCCATACTGGAAGACTACATCCACCTCCCGTCCAGCAGGAGCTGGGGGCAGAGACACAGGAGAGGTGGTGGTGATCTGGTCTCAAGGTGAGTGACCCCATGAGGCCTCCAATCCCTGGGGGGTGGGGTAAGAAATTGGATGTTGGTGGAGTGGGGTGAAACCATACTCAGGCAACAACCACAATCTTTGTCAGGGTGAACCACATCAAGTCATTAAGTTAACCTATGCCTAATCTTCTGGTAGTTTGGCAAAAAAGCACCCAGGCTTAACTTAGAAGTAATGTGTAAAGTATTTTTGCAGCACTTAAACATTAACAAAGTAAAAATACAACACGAGAAAAATCCCACACTGATTTAAAAAAATAGAGTTGGTTTTAATACATTTTTGGAGGCCAAAGTAACAAAAATCCATTCAGTAGAACGGGAAATATGCAATTACAAATAGTAAGATAAAAGTAGTGCCAAGAGGGGCAAAGCTCCAGCTGATGGTATGTGGTTGCATTGGACCGGTACAAATCCACAAGCTCAGGCTGACCACAATAGAGTGCATGCCGGGCACAGAACCAAGTTTGGCCCGCTGAGGATTGTACCTTATGGCCTTGGTGCCCAGTCTATGCAGCTTTGCTTTGCGAGGTTTCGTGTCGTTCCGCGTCCGTTCAGATGATTTATGAGGTGAGGCTGTGCAATCCTCAGCGCTGGTTCCTAGTAAGCTGGCAGCTATGCGGTGAGGCTTTGCGGGGCTTCGTGTCGCCTGGCGTCGGTTTCACTCAAGTTTGCAGCTGTGCAGCAAGGCTTTGCTGAACTTCATGCTGATTTGCGCCAGATTTGGTAGAGCCTTCAGTTAGGACAGGAGGGAGTTCTTGCTGTTGTCAGCCAAGGGTCTAGGTCCTTGGGGATAAGGAACTCACTCCAGCAGAGGCCTGCAGGGCTTAGGTAGGTCCAGTTGCAGGTCCAGGCAAGTCCGGTGCAGCAGGTTAGCTGGGCAGTTGCAGAGAGCCCCCTGGAGCTTGTTGTGCCCCTATAGCTTAGGACAAAAGGTCAGTTAGCTGGCCCTTGGAGCCACTCAGCCTGGGATGAAGGGAGCATTCCAATTTTCATTCTCAGACAACAGGGCAGGCCTCAGACCGCAGGGTAATCTTCTGGCTGCAGGGCAGTCCTTCTTCTGTAGTATCCACAGGTCCAGGTGTGTACTGAAGAGTGGGTCTCAGAGACCTCTTTTTATACCTGGTGCCCACTTTGAAGTGGAAGAAACTTCTGGTGCTTTCCACACACAGAAGTGTCTGGAATTCCCTGTCTTCCTGCCCTGGTCCCAGTCTGTCTGTGGGAACAATAGTATAGTGTGAAGTTTGTTGGGTGTGAGCTGAGGCAGGGTCTTTATTTATTTATTTGTAGGTTTATATAGCGCTAGAATCGACTCCAATTGGAGTATCTCTGCGCTTTGTGGAGCCGGTAAACCAGAGAGATAAGTAAAAGGAGCTAGATCTTATTTCTGAACAACACAGTTTTCAGGAGTTTTCTAAAAGTGAGGTGTTCTTTACACTGTATCAGAGAAAGGGGGAAGTCTATTCCACAGAGTAGGACCCGCGATTGATAGTGCTTTACTACCATGTCTAGATTTTTTTGCACGGGGAATCACCAAAAGAAGACTGTTGCTGGACCTAAGTGAACGAATTGGAACATAGGGAACAAATTTGTTCTGAAGATAGATAGGCCCTTGTCCATTTAAACATTTGTGAATCAAGCAGCATATCTTGAATTTTGATCTCTGGCGGATAGAAAGCCAATGTAATTGCTCCAGAAGAGGTTTTGACGCAGTTCTCGGAGGGGCCTTAAGGACAAGACGAGCTGCCGTGTTTTGAATGACCTGAAGCTTAGCCAGCACGCCTTCGTTGGCAGAAAGCAACAGGCCATTACAATAGTCAATGCGACTTAAAACCAAAGTTTGGACCAAAGTCCTCCTAAAGGAGTCCGGTAGTAAAGGAAAAACTTTGCGTAGCAGGCTAATAGTATGGAAACATATTCCTGAAATGTAGTTGACATGCTGTCCAAACACCAGATCTTGATCCAAACGGATCCCTATACTCTTCACAACCTGTTTAGGTTCAGGAACTACTCCCAGATCGGGTGGCCACCAGTCAGGGGTCCATAATATTTTGGCTTCTCCAAACAACATTAATTCCGTTTTGCTGACATTGCATTGAAGAAAGTTGGAGGACATCCAATGAGCCACCGCCTTCATGCCCGCAGAGAAGGAGCTTTTTATTTCAGCGGAGATAGTCTTAAAAGGGAAGAGGAGCTGAGTATCATCAGCATATGATACTGGGATAAAACCATAGCTACGCATCACTCTTGCCAGGGGTGCCACATAGATGTTAAAAAGTGTTGGGCTTAAGCAAGAGCCCTGTGGCACCCCTTTAGAGATCTCAACCTCCGCTGAACGGTACGTGTCCATGATGACTCTCTGGGAACGACCGGATAAAAAGCTCTTTAACCAGTCCATGGCTTTATCCTTGATGCCAGCGTTCGACAACCGGTCAATAAGAATGGTATGTGACACGGTGTCGAACGCTGCTGATAGATCTAAAAGGACCAGAATCACTGAGAAGCCCTTTGAAGTGCAAGTTGGACGTGAGCTGTGCACAGCTCTGCCCCTCATCCTGCTTGGATGGCCCATCCTGCCAACACCCAGCCCCTCATTTGTGTGGGTGCTGAGTGGAATACACAAAGGCCAACTGCCAACTACACCTAATTATGTGACCCACAAAACAGGCTGCAGGCAGCAGATGGCATTTTCAAAATTGTTTCTTAAATTCCCACTTTACCACTAAAGAGGATTTTTAATTACAAATCCTTAGACACCAAACATGACATTTTTAACTGCTCCCAAACAAAAGTTATCATTTATTAAATGTAATAATGTAACTCAATGGTAATCCTATGGGAGTGGTCAGCCTCATAGTAGTGAATAACGAATGTGTGCGTTTTTTACTATCAGGATATGTAAAACCTAAAAATACATATCCGACTTTTTTTAATTACAATGCACCCTGCCCTATGGGCTGTTTAGGGCCTACATTAGGGGTAACCTATATGTAATAAAAAAAGAGTTTTAGACTTGGCAAGGAATGTGTTTTGCCTAATTGAATTGGCAGTTTAAATAGGCACACATGCTGCAATGGCAGACCTGGGATGTTTTAAGGGGCTACTAAAATAAGTAGCACAAGGAGTGCTGCAGGCCCACTAGTAGCATTTAGTTTACCAGCCAAGGGTATATGGTATGCCACTTTACCAGGGACTTATAAGTAAACTGAGTAGGCCAATCAGGTGTAAGCCAATATTACCATGTTTTAGGGAGTGAGCACAAGCATTTTAGCAGTCGTGAGCAGTGGTAAAGTGCACAGAGTCCTAAGGCCAACGAAACTAAATTCAGCAAAAATAGGATGGGAGTAGGCAAAACATTTGGAAAACACAACACGAAGGCTGACAGGTCTTACAAAGGAAATGTGGCAGTCATTCATAAATTGTCCATTCAGTACATGACTGTCAAAGCAACTAAACCCTCAATTTAACAATGCTTATCTACAGAAGTAAAAACATCTGACCTGAAGCTCACAGTGATTGATATACACCATTTCTCATCCCTCAGAAGATAATACTTTATTTGTGGAACAAATGTTTTCATCGCAGCAAACGGTATGTAGAGTTTGGCCCACGTTTATTTTGCCGACAGACATTTCTCTGCCTGCACTGCAGCACTTAATTAAATACCACTTTAGTTGTAGGTGGCGAAATACCTGTGACCATAGCAGGAGAGGGCATCAGAAACACCCCTTTGGAAATAAAATTGCAATCCCTGCAAAGCAAATACCGGCATACAGATTGTGTCAGTGTTTGTCCTGTGGTGAAATGTCCACAAATTGCAGAAATCCTCTGCTCCACTTTGACCCACCTCATTCTAGGAAACTTGAAAATCCATTGGGGAAACAATCTAGAACCTGCAGTTATTCAGCTTGAAACTTCTGTCTTCAATAATGACCTTGAACATTCAAGCATAGGCTCTTCACATATAAAAGAAACATCCTCGACGTGATAATCGTGAAAAGAGGAATAGTTGAGTTCAACTCACCATCCTTCACTGGTCATCCTAAATGCCCAATGGCTGTATTAGTAATGCCAATGACATAAAACTACACACCATTGAAAACAAGATTTCCTCAAAATTGATGACGATCCTGATTGAGCCCAACCCTAGTGCCCCGACGTCCACCCAGATTTCAGTCATGTTAGAAGTAGCAGACGAAACGGCCATTTTGAAACTAAAAATGTTAAAGACAAAACAAAGCTTAGAAACAATGAAAGCCCTCAGGCTTACTGAGCAAAAACCAGCTGCATCAGATCAGAAACGACGTCTCTAAAAATCGCCCCCAAAGACTATTAAGCTTCATCAAGGTTCTCACCCGTCTACATGTAGCTCCATTTATCCGAACTCCAAAGACCTCTCCGAAAAAATCTCCAAATTGTTCCACAACAAAACAAAAATGACCAGACTCTGGATTCAAATGAACAAATTCTAACAGAAACTACTAACCTGCAAACCTCAAAGTAGATTATTGTTAGGACATAACCTACTCTGCTATCTCCTCAGCAGCCTTAAACCTTCCAGTCACATTTTGGACTCTATCCCTGAAAGAATATTCAAAGACATCACTACCTTTTTCTCATCCCTGACGACAAGGGTGATAGCTGAACCTCTTTCGCAAGGAACTGGACCTGACAGGCTCAAAGCAGGCCAGATTCCTCGAATGGTGGCTTACATCCCTCAAGGCCTTGAACAATTTCCAACCAGTATCCAATCTCCCATTCATAGCTAAAGTAATGGAAATCTGTACGGAGAAACAATCGAAAGCCTTCATTGAAAAACATAACCTGTTAGATCCATGGGCCAATCTGGATTTAGTATTGGGTGAAGCACGGAATCATGCGACATATTACGGGAAACACCATCACATCGCATACGTTACAATGCATGCGATTACAACACGGTTGTTACAATGACCAGGTTGTTACATCGCAGTACCATTACAACACAAGGCGTTTCAGTGACTTGCTGTAGGGGGCGCGCTAACCTAAGGAATAGTGTAATTTACTATTCCAACACCCTCCCTACTGTTGCGCACACTGGAGTTGAAATAGTAAATTATACTATTCCTAAATCCAGCGCGCCCCCTACAGCAAGTGGGTGTAAGACTTGCATTGTAATGGTACTGCAATGTAACAAAGCGGTCGTTGTGAAGGCCGCGTTGTAATCGCATGCGTTGTAAACGCATGCGATGTAAAGTGCTATATTCCATATTACTAATGATACACTCATCATTTTAGACAAAGACAAATCATGACTGCTTGTTGTCCTGGACCAGTCTGCAGCATTTGAGACTGTCAACCATGCCTCTCTGTTGAGAGAACTGACGGGTTTGGAGGGCTCAGTTCTATCCTGGTTTGAATCATACTGCCCCACTTTCTCTGAACATATAAATCTTACAAGCAACATCAAACCCGCACACCTCTCCAGCACGGAGTCCTGCAAGGTTCCATCCTCTTCCGCCAACCCTTTTCAACTTGTCCATGGAAACCCTGACCACTCACCTGAGGACAATCAAGCAAGCAAACCTATTTATATGCTAATGACACACGCTGTACCTGAAGCTTTCCTCTCCTGCTGACATAGGAGAACTGCAAACAATGATGAAGGAATTACAGTTGCGGATAACCCATCAGCTCCTTAAACTGAGCTCAAATAAGATGGAATTCCTTCTTATCTCACCTATTCATAGTACCCCTAGTATGTGGGAAACAGCCAAGCCTTTACCTTGCGCTGCCATTACCACACAGGTAAGAACCATTTAAGTAAGTATTTGTACATTTACCACACATGCCCTAACCACACAGGTAAGTGTATATTTTTTAAATAACATAATAATTATGGTATTTTAAAAAATGGTTTACGTATGGGAAGTGGTAAATGGAGATAAGAGTAACTTAAGGGTTTTCGGTGGGTAGTGGTAAAGGGCAGTAAGGGTAAGTTTAGAGTTTAGGGGGGATAGTGGTAAAAGAAGGTAAGGTTGATTTTATGGTCTAAGGATAGATAGTGGTGATTTCCGGGTTTAGGGGTGGGCAGTGGTAAAGGAAGGTAAGAGTAGTTGTAGAGTTTAGGGTTGGGTAGTGGTAAAGGAGGAAAGGGAAATGTTATGGCTTAGGAGTGAGTAGTGTTAAGGGAGGTAAGGGTCATTTTCGGGTTTCGGAGGGGGTAGTGGTAAAGGGAGGTTAGAAGTTAATTAAAACTATGTAAAAAGAAAGAAAGATTATTTTTTATGATATATGTATATAAATATATATATATATATGTGTATATATATATGTATACCATATGAAGCTTGCTCGCTTATTGAGGAGACCACACGCAGCGTTTGTTTTGCTTCTTTATTCGGATGACAGCAACAAGATCGGTAACGGACCTTCCAGCATACTTTTCGCCACTGGTGCCACACGCGTTCCGGGACAACTTCCCTTGATCACTGGCTGGGCTCAGGTGGAAAGGGGACAGCGTGTTCCTGTTTTAGCGATGCTTTTAAAGTTTTTGAGACTGCCCCTTCAGGGGCGTGTCCTCGCTATGCTTGCTGGTCAATGCAGTTCAGGTAAGTTAAAATCTTTAGTAGACGCTTGTTCATTTTTCCTACCAAAAAACTGAATCCATTAGGTTGCTGTATGGCGCGCTGCCTTCTTGCTGCTTTGCTTGTGTCAGCCAAATCTGCAACGTTGCTCCATTGTGTGCTCGTGAGTCCAAAGCACACGGACCTGTACCGTCAACAGGGGGGTTTCCTCGTGGCCAGAGCGGGCCACAAAACATACCATATGAAGCTTGCTCGCTAATTGAGGAGACCACACGCAGCGTTTGTTATGCTTCTTTATTCGGATGACAGCAACAAGATCGGTAACGGACCTTCCAGCATACTTTTCGCCACTGGTGCCACACGCGTTCCGGGACAACTTCCCTTGATCACTGGCTGGGCTCAGGTGGAAAGGGGACAGCGTGTTCCTGTCTTAGCGATGCTTTTAAAGTTTTTAAAAGGGTTAAAACTTGACGTTGGGTGTGGCGTCTTCATATGTGTGAGCGTTGCGATTGGAATATATTGTTGCCCGCTCTGGCCACGAAGATTGCCCCCCTGCAGCAGTGCAGGTCCGTGTGCTTCGATGGAGAGGCACCGTTAGGAACAACGCACCCATTCAGCAAGGCGCAAGTGAAGCAGCCATCTGATCCCGCAAACCACAGTGGCCCAACGGATATTACTTAGTGGAAGGCAGAGTGGAACGGCATTGTGAACTAAGAACACCTACCTGATCTTGAATACCATCGTGACATGAACTACGAGTACCACCGTGCATTGCAAGTACACGCCCAGTGGGGCGGGATTAGAAACACCTGAAATAGAAGAAACGAACATTGCACCTAGTTTCTGCCTCCTGAACACGCCAAGCCAGTGAACAAGGAACTTTTCTGAAACGCGT
This sequence comes from Triturus cristatus, assembly GCF_964204655.1. Classification (NCBI taxonomy): domain Eukaryota; kingdom Metazoa; phylum Chordata; class Amphibia; order Caudata; family Salamandridae; genus Triturus; species Triturus cristatus. The sequence continues at coordinate 105,148,645 of NC_140593.1, read as the reverse complement.
ATGGCAGACATTGGCGTCATTTTCACTGTGTCAGCTGGTCCCAGATTTGCTGCTGCCAACTGAATAAAAGGGTTAAAACTTGACGTTGGGTGTGGCGTCTTCACATGTGAGAGCGTTGCGATTGGAGTATATATATATATATATATATATATATATATATATAAATATATATATCCCAAAATCCACATAGTACAGTATGCTCTCAGTAAATGTGTATTAAATATTTGGACCTGCACTACGGAGTTGCCGTGCCTTTTTTACTGAGAGCATACTGTACTGCGTGGATTTTGGGATATTGAATTTACCTGTGAGCTCCGCCGGTGTGTATGCCCCCCTTCATGGGTCCCAGCACCCCAGAAGGAGCGATGTTTGCTTTGGGAATAAATATATATATATATATATATATATATATATATATATATATGACGCTCCAAAAAGTTTGCCCAGGCAAAAGCAGCACTCAAACACCAGCGTAAGGTGACAAGCCTTTATTGAAGGTACGAATTGTATCCCATCCGTTAATTCCATTTGGCAGCAATTCCGTTGTGCATATATATATATATATATATACACACAGAAATGAAAAAAATATATATTATATATAATTACCAATCTATATAGTTACGAGGCGAGATAAAGGCATGCGTGGAAAAGGCATGTGTCGTAATTGTATGCTACGTAAAGACATACATTCCTCCTATACAGTCTTGGTTTGATGTCTCAAACATTCTCAACACTAAACCAACCATTGTGGAGGCAGCAAACACCTCGGTCTTCTCTTTGGATAAGAATCTAAACCTGCATCCACAATCAAGGAGTTCACATCACCAAATCAAACATCTTAGAAAAAGGAAACTCTTTGTTCCAGCATGAAGATTTCAAGACCATAATTTAATCCTTAGGCTTCACAAAACTTCAATACTGAAATGCCATTCTTACTGTAATCCCAAAATGCAACTAGTACCGCTAAAAGCAACACTCAACTTTGCAGCCAACCTGCTATCAGGCTCCAGAAAATAAGTAACCGTGGGCAGAGCAGGCGTAGTGCCTCTACGCGAAGTTCCACGGAGTTGGAAAGCAACTCCGTGGAACTTCGCTATGCTCGGCTCCGCGCCCTCCCACCTCCCCAAATTTTTAAAAGTTAGTAAAAGGCACTTACCTGCCCCTTGGCTGCCTCCGCCTGGAAATCGCCGCTCACCTGTCTTCTCCTCGTTGTCCTGCTTCACTAATAACCCCTACGTTGTACGTCTTGCGCGTGGGGAGGGTGCAGGGGCCAGCTAACTACGGTCCACCACGGAGTCGTAGTTTTGCCTGAACTCTGCATTCGCAACGGAACGCGGAGTAGGCAAAACTACATAAACTCCGCTGGCAGATCATAGTCTCCCACCCGGGGTTAAAAATAAAATCACATATCACCCATGTTGATCTCTTTCAATTAGCCCTGCATTGAAGCCAAAAGCCAATTCAAACTAGCTTGTGTTATACAGAAGGCTCTTCACAGAGGGACATCAAACTAACAAACCTGAATTTCAATAGTTTTAGGCTGATCCTGAGAGCTTACAAGCTGAGACACCCTCCATCTCAAAATCTCACTCGTTAAAAAATCCCATACAGTTAATGAATCTGTCTCGGGCAGCGCACTAAAGATGTGAAACACTATCCCACCACCTCTAAAAACTTTTCTCTTGCCATCATTAAGAAATGACTCATTGTGACAATGTAGCCATGGTGCAAGAGTGCCTACATTGGGGCTAGGCAGCCCGTTGTGCGCCAGCGCTGGGGAAAGGACAGGAATGCGCCATATTGGGATAAATACAGCGCATTCCTGCCCTTTCGTTGTAACGAAGTGCAGCGAGGTGACTGCTGCGTTGCGTTACAATCCCATAAAAATACTCCCAGCGGTATATCTCTCTACACTGAAGACCTATGCATACAGGTCAAAGATGCACCAATTTGACTGAATGGCAATATGTCAAAAGTACTGGATTCAACATTTGGTTGTCCCAGTGTCAAGGCAATTAGATTTTTTATTCAACCTCAAAGAACAATTTTCCATCCCAAAACATTACACCTTTCCTTCTGTGAGAACCGGTTCAGCAGTATAATTTCCTTCATGGGTGTTAAAAACCTTTCTCAGCACCATTCTAAAAAAATTCCTAAAGTACTTGTGCAAGGCTTTCTTAAAGAATGTTGCAATGATACATCATCGCTTTGATCATGCCTTGGCAACTTAACAAAGACTTATCCCGCAAATTTTTATTTGCTAATTTATTTATTAATTTATCTATATATTTATCAATTTATTTATGTATCTAACTATCTTTTTAGGACATACAGTATAAACAGCACAAACAACAAGAGCATAGGATCACTTTCCTAAAAATGTTGTTACAGAGAATACAAAGCATAAACAATGGTATTTAAGATTAGAACCACATGGCGAGAAAACATCCATGAATTAATAAGAAGTAATAAAGATAGAGTTTATATATAGTGCTAGTACCAGGGATAGCTCCTAGTTAATGTTTCTGAAGTTAGCTCTCCAGGATTTATGTTTGCGTATCTGAGAAATGCAATAAAATATTGGGGAAATTTGTTTACGAACATTTTAAAAATATGAATATATTTCCACTTGTATCTTCAGGCTGCCATGGGATTTCTATGCACGGTGTGTATGGATGCACAATAAGACCAAAGAGGTACATGTGCTCAAAGAATGTAAGGCCGATTTGTTTTTAAAAGGCCCTGGCACTGAAGGTACCAACCCCACCAGTGAATGGGTTAAAGAAACAGATGACACTTGATCAGCAGTAATTTCAGCTCTCCTCTGAATCATGGGAGGACATTAGGCTGCAGATGGAGGGCACACTAGTGCTCCATACTATGGGAGGGCAGACCAACTAGGTCTTTTTTAAGCTGCAATAAGCGGCCAATAAGTCTATTTAATGTAGACTATAAGCTTTTCATGAAAATCTGGGCAAATAGGATCTCGGGCTGTGCGCAACAGGTGATACATGCGGATCAAACAGGGTTCCTGTCTGGAAGATCGATGGCTGCAAATACCTTTTATCTGATTCAGGCCATCGATTACTTTTCTGCTAGGAAGGAAAGTGCAGCTAGTGCGGCCGTTTTAAAGATGGACGCAGAAAAGGCATTCGATTTGGTGGATTGGCAGGCCCTTTTTTATCTTAGGGAAGTTTGGCTTTCCATGCCACCTGATGGAGATGCTAGAAAGAATTTATCGGGGAGCTATCGCAAAAATAATTATAAACTCTAATGTAGCGGGAGAAGTGGCGATAAGTTATCCATCTTACAACTGGATGTAGAGCGGGGGGGCTTGCATTACCTCATTTAACGACCTATTACCAAGCTGCGCTACTTAGTTTAATAACTCAGCTAGTGGCCCCTCTCTCAAATTTTGATAATTTTTTATTTAGTCTCATGCTAACAGTAAGTGCAATTTAGTTACCACCACTCCTACGCACTGCAAAGTTACCAAAAAAGACAAGATATAATGTTGTGAACATACTTATAAGCCGCATATAGCGGTTCAATAAAAGCTACAATGTCCCAACATGCCATGCATATTCCTCTCTTCATGACTGTGAGCTATGGGGTCTCAAGCTCTCGCAAAAGAGGATCCAGTCATAAAATATGCTAGGCTTTCGCAAGTTAGGTGACTTTTATAGCAGCATTAATTTGATAACGTGGGATGCTTTTGTAGCGCAATTTGAACCTCAGAGCTATGATCTCTGGTTAATCTTCAGGCAGATTACATGCTTTCTCTTGTTCTCTTGACTAATTATAGAGGAGTCAACGAGAGAGCTAGAATAATTTTAAAAGCAGCCTTTGTGTTAAATTTAACTGGTATTGGTAGTTGGTATAGGCTATTGCGACAGGACACGAATAAGAGTCTCGTCGAAACAATGCTCCCTAAATTCGCTCAGGAAACTAACTGCTGGTTTAATACCCAGGAATGCCAATGAGTCTGCAAGCTTGGCCACAGGGCCCTGAGGGCGGCAAATTTTAAAAGGATGTCTTTTCCTTCAAGATGGACCGTTTACTACACTCCCTCCAGATTACATAAATGGTTTCCTACAATCCTGAATGACGTAATTTGCCGGAGGCGGGTGAATGGACACATATATTTTTTTCATGTCCTAGATTACAACACTTCTGGGAAGAGGCATTTAGCTTTATTAGTGATTGTATGTCAATAGCCATCCTACCATCTACATCGCTTGCCTTTTTTGGCTTTTCTTCTGCAGTCAGTCAGCTTCCAATACATAGGCAATGTTTTGTTTTTACAGCCATAGCGGTAGCCAGATCTTTTGCATTGCAAAATTGGAGATCTCAGAAAGTCCCTACATTGGGTCAGTGGCTACTTAAGATGGACCGGGCCTATAAATTGAAGAGGCCTATGTGAAGTGGATAGGGGCGCTGCAGAGATTTGGGCTGACCTGGGAGGGCTAGGTTTTTACCACTCGTGCAAACGATATTATGTAACTCAGGTGATCTCTTGCATAAATCCAGAGTCAGTGGTTATTATTTCATAATCCGCATGTTTCTTAACCGGTTAAAATGTGGTTAGTTTGTAGGAGAGAGCTCAGGGTGTAGAATCAGAGTAAATATGAGGACTCTTTTTTTCAAAGATGAGTCTGGAATCCTATAGGACCTCGAAATTAGGGGCTACATGTTACTGTGGAGGTGCTATAGAGGATGCTGGTTTTGTATAGGATGCTGGTTTTGTATATCATGTAAAATAGAAAATGAATTTGCGCTTTTTATTGCTTTTTTAAAATATGAGATTGGATATTATGCATGTTTAATCTTTTTCATGTACCTTGCTTATCATATTTACCATTTAAAATAGAATATGAATTTGTCCTATTTATTGCCTATTTTAATATGAGATTAGATTTTATGTAAGTTTGCCTGTGTCATGTACCTTGTTTACCATGTCTGCTATTCACACTGAATAAAAAAAAAAAAAGTCTTAACTGGTGGTTAGCATTTCTGGCAATGTTGTTCATATGTTTGTGGAGTAACACACAGTTCGATCATCCACGAGTGTATGTCGCCGACGGTCGAGACAAGTAAGGAAACATCTGAGGAAGATGAAACCTTCAAATAAAGTGGAGTGTCATCTGCATATTGATGATATGGTCTACCTGGCTCTTTGATGATGTCACCTAGTGGTTTGAGATAGATGATGAAGTGGATGGGATCTAAAACAGAACCTTGCAGGACTTTTCAAGGTACGAGAGCAAAGATCGAGAAGGAGTTACTGATTTTAACCTGCTGTGGAAGAACCCACTGTCGCCCGGAACAACTTCCATGAAGGAATGAAAGCTGTCGCTGCCTGGATGAAGGACAGCTGCCTGAAGCTAAACTCAGACAAGACAGAAATCCTCATCCTGGGAGCCTTCCCCTCTGCTTGGAACAACTCTTGGTGGCCCTTTGCTCTAGGAAGTCCACCTACCCCCACGAACCACGCTCAAAACCTTTGCATCATATTGGACTCCTCACTAACAATGGGCCACCAGATAAACACTGTCTACTCGGCCTGCTTCAACACACTCCGCCTGCTTCTAAAGACAATCAGATGGATCCCCACTAAATCCAAGAAGACAGTTACTCATGCCCTCATCAGCAGCAGACTCAACAACGACAATGCACTTTACACCAGTGTTACCTAGAAACTCCTCCGAAAACTCCAGAATGTCCAAAATGCTGCACGACTAATCCTTAACATCCTCCCGTTGCAGCCACATCACTCAACACATCTGCGACCTCCACTGGCTCCCAGTCACCAGAAGAATAACCTTCAAACTCCTCACCAGGCCTAGAAGGCCCTTCACAACACCGGACTCGCATACCTAAATAACCGCCTCACATTTCACGTATCCAACAGACACCTCCACTCTGCCCAGCTTTCCCTGGTTACTGTCCTACGAATCCGCAAGACCAGAACTAGAGGAATGTCCTTCTCCTACCTCGCCTCCAAGACATTGAACACCCTTCCCATTCACCTCAGGAAATCAGCCTCGATTACGCATTTCAGGAAGGACCTCAAGACCTGGCTCTTCAGATGAACCCAGCACTTAGTCTGATACGCTGTGTCCCCCCCACAGCGCCTTGCGACCCTCATGGGTGAGCTTTACAAACCCAGATTGATTGATTGAACAAACAAGAGCCATCATTGTCAAGGATGCCCAGCATATCATCAGTAATTTGGAGAATAGATGTTTTGGGGCTGTAGTCCGTTGAATAGGACTGGTTCTGAATAGACTAATAAACTAATAATCATGCTCCTTTGCTCATGTTTAAGGCTTGATTTTACCACCAGCTATAGGTTTTTGGGAAAATTCAGTGCTAAAAAGGATCACATACATACATCTAGGCATGTAAAATCGAGTAAAAATCTTACTTGCACCAGTTTTTCAAGGGGAGTCTATCAGTGGATGAATATAGCCTTATAGCCTGCTGCCGAGGAATATACTGGTTGTTAAAGGCCCTGCGGCTCGGGCCTTTAATGAGTGAGAGGGCCTTAACAATCAGTTTAGCCCAAAACAGAAGGGCTTTGAGGCTATTAGAACATTCCACCTACTAAGGCTAGAATGTTCTCAGTTAAAAAGGGAGACACAGAAACATTGGAATATGGCGCTCTGGGCTTATACCAGCCATTATAAGCCCGGAGGTACTCCATTGTCTTCAATGGAGCTCTCAACGTTCCAATGTTCTCTTACAAATTGGCCTCACTCCTTTGATTGCTTGAACAAATGCCCCCAGGTCTGACCTTCTGGTAACTGCTAGTGCAAACCCGAGTTTAGGGGGTAATAAGTTGCAATACAATCTACACATTTTACTTCCCATGCAAGTGCCAAATACAAGTACCCTGGTAATCCTGGGGAACCGGTAATGAGAGTTCTCATCACTACCACGATTACAAGAGCTGTAAATTCCCAGATCCAGGGCATTTCACCAGGAGATTTTAGCTGTTAAAAGAAGCTGATAGCAGCTGAATTACTAGAGTTTAATGAGGAATAACCAGGGGAATCGGGATCAGAATTACAGGTTCCCCTCGATAATAGCCCATTAAGTCCACCCCACAGCCCATCGCCCCCCGGGGTTGCCCAAGCTCCAGATTGGAATCTCCAAGGGACGCACTCAATGGAGCCTGCACTGGGTCCACTTGTGATGAGGCCCTTGTTACTGCACAGGCGTAAATCAGATGCAAAAACACTTCTCATACCTTATGCAAATGTCAGGTGCACTGGGAGTTTTTGCATCCATTAATGATACTTGGATCTTAAATGATCCGGTTAATTTGTTAAACATGGGGGTGAATCAGTCTTAAAAATTGTATGTGACAATGATACTCCTTTTTCACAGCAAAATACTACATTTGGTGCTAAAGCTCGGCACGCAGGTGGTAAGTACACTGTGGGAGCTTTGGCTGTGGTATAATTCATTGACTAATGGATCTATTGTAGAGATCTGTGTGTACTTTGAATGGCAGATGTTCCAATTCTGGAAGCTATGCACAGATTTTTACCCTTCGGATGCTGTTAAATGAGTACAATTCAGCTTAGTACTTACTAGCACATTTTATCAGAGCTTACATACAAAAAAACTGTAGTGAGCGCTAAAAAACGGCACTAATATCCTTGTGCCGGATTTCGCTCACAACTCTAAATGTCGGCCAATTTATTTATTTAAAAGGTTTTATATATCGCTGGCTCCACCCGGGGGTATCAGAGCGCGTTACATTGGAATGACAATAGTACTTGGAATACAAAACATTGGTGTCCAAAAGAAACATTGAGACATGACGGTCTTTGAGGACCACATTGAGTGATATAACTTGACTTAATAAAAAGTGCAAAGAAGTAGCAATTTACAAAAACAACACGTGAATAGAGTAATTACAAATTATTACACAATATAATGGAGGTGGACTTTTTTTTGTGAACAAGGAAGGGTTTTGCAAGTGAGAGAAAAAGGGGGGAAGGGGAAGTATTCTGCAAGGGGTGGTAGGGGGGAAGAAAAGGTGAAGATGGGTAGGGAAGGGAGTGAGTAGGTGGCATACCACATTCCTGAACACTTTACAAATTATTTTCCTTTCTAAAAACTTGGAACAACTTGAGGGTGTATACCTAGGTAATTTTACCCTTACCCAGTCTCCTTCTTTCCAGTTCATCTTCTTCTCAGATACCTTGGTGTTGTACCTAGGTGCTGCATTAGCGCAGGTCGCGCTGCCATTGCGCTGTGTTTTTAAAACTACCAGTTTTGTATTTTCGTTATTTTGCTTGGATTCTCCCTTGCTTTTACTACTATTCTGCCTGGGTACTCGTCCCCTTACCTGCATTTAATTTTTGGAAAGTGCACCGCTGTTTGGCGGGTCCGGGTCCCGGGGTTGGACTCTTGTGGGCTCCATCTTGGCTTGGGTTAGTGGAAATTTAGGCGGGCGCCATCTTGGAGCGTCCCGACGCTCGAGCTCTTCATTGCGACGTCTACTTAAGGCGGACTCGCTTGTCTTTCACTCAGATTAGGTGCTGCATTAGCGCAGGTCGCGCTGCCATTGCGCTGTGTTTTTAAAACTACCAGTTTTGTATTTTCGTTATTTTGCTTGGATTCTCCCTTGCTTTTACTACTATTCTGCCTGGGTACTCGTCCCCTTACCTGCATTTAATTTTTGGAAAGTGCACCGCTGTTTGGCGGGTCCGGGTCCCGGGGTTGGACTCTTGTGGGCGCCATCTTGGCTTGGGTTAGTGGAAATTTAGGCGGGCGCCATCTTGGAGCGTCCCGACGCTCGAGCTCTTCATTGCGACGTCTACTTAAGGCGGACTCGCTTGTCTTTCACTCAGATTAGGTGCTGCATTAGCGCAGGTCGCGCTGCCATTGCGCTGTGTTTTTAAAACTACCAGTTTTGTATTTTCGTTATTTTGCTTGGATTCTCCCTTGCTTTTACTACTATTCTGCCTGGGTACTCGTCCCCTTACCTGCATTTAATTTTTGGAAAGTGCACCGCTGTTTGGCGGGTCCGGGTCCCGGGGTTGGACTCTTGTGGGCGCCATCTTGGCTTGGGTTAGTGGAAATTTAGGCGGGCGCCATCTTGGAGCGTCCCGACGCTCGAGCTCTTCATTGCGACGTCTACTTAAGGCGGACTCGCTTGTCTTTCACTCAGATTAGGTGCTGCATTAGCGCAGGTCGCGCTGCCATTGCGCTGTGTTTTTAAAACTACCAGTTTTGTATTTTCGTTATTTTGCTTGGATTGTCCCTTGCTTTTACTACTATTCTGCCTGGGTACTCGTCCCCTTACCTGCATTTTTTAATTTTTGGAAAGTGCACCACTGTTTGGCGGGTCCGGGTCCCGGGGTTGGACTCTTGTGGGCGCCATCTTGGCTTGGGTTAGTGGAAATTTAGGCGGGCGCCATCTTGGAGCGTCCCGACGCTCGAGCTCTTTATTGCGACGTCTACTTAAGGCGGACTCGCTTGTCTTTCACTCAGATTAGGTGCTGCATTAGCGCAGGTCGCGCTGCCATTGCGCTGTGTTTTTAAAACTACCAGTTTTGTATTTTCGTTATTTTGCTTGGATTCTCCCTTGCTTTTACTACTATTCTGCCTAGGTACTCGTCCCCTTACCTGCATTTAATTTTTGGAAAGTGCACCGCTGTTTGGCGGGTCCGGGTCCCGGGGTTGGACTCTTGTGGGCGCCATCTTGGCTTGGGTTAGTGGAAATTTAGGCGGGCGCCATCTTGGAGCGTCCCGACGCTCGAGCTCTTCATTGCGACGTCTACTTAAGGCGGACTCGCTTGTCTTTCACTCAGATAAGGTGCTGCATTAGCGCAGGTCGCGCTGCCATTGCGCTGTGTTTTTAAAACTACCAGTTTTGTATTTTCGTTATTTTACTTGAATTCTCCCTTGCTTTTACTACTATTCTGCCTGGGTACTCGTCCCCTTACCTGCATTTAATTTTTGGAAAGTGCACCGCTGTTTGGCGGGTCCGGGTCCCGGGGTTGGACTCTTGTGGGCGCCATCTTGGCTTGGGTTAGTGGAAATTTAGGCGGGCGCCATCTTGGAGCGTCCCGACGCTCGAGCTCTTCATTGCGACGTCTACTTAAGGCGGACTCGCTTGTCTTTCACTCAGATTAGGTGCTGCATTAGCGCAGGTCGCGCTGCCATTGCGCTGTGTTTTTAAAACTACCAGTTTTGTATTTTTGTTATTTTGCTTGGATTCTCCCTTGCTTTTACTACTATTCTGCCTGGGTACTCGTCCCCTTACCTGCATTTAATTTTTGGAAAGTGCACCGCTGTTTGGCGGGTCCGGGTCCCGGGGTTGGACTCTTGTGGGCGCCATCTTGGCTTGGGTTAGTGGAAATTTAGGCGGGCGCCATCTTGGAGCGTCCCGACGCTCGAGCTCTTCATTGCGACGCCTACTTAAAGTCGTCCTCTCCCACGCAGCGGGACCGCGCAGTGGGACGCCGTCGCTTAGCCGGAGTCGTGCCAGAGTCCTGCCCGTCTGCGCTCGTCCGCGTCGAGGAAGCGTGAGCGGGGCCTGGACTCTGGCATTTAGTCATCTTACCATCATGCAGAATACCTTGACGCTCAGGTACAATCGCGCCGCTCTGCTTTCTCTTAGAGAGAGGCTCACGGTGTGTGTTCATGATCCTGTGCACCCGTTGTCGGGTCCTTATGACTGTGCTTGTGGCAGTTTGTCACTCGATACCCCGTCTGGGGTGCGCCCTGTGGAAAGGAATGCCCCAAATACACGTACTAATATCTCTGAGCGTGTGCTTAGCATCTGGAGTCTGAACGTGAGATCGTTGGTCAAGCACCATCAGTCCTTACGTGACATGATCGGAAAGGACTCTCCTGACCTCATCTTCCTCACTGAGACTTGGCTTCAAGATGCGGACACTGCAATAATCAATCTGGCATTCCCTTCCAACTACACAGTGATCACTCTTAACCGCACTTCTAGAGGGGGTGGCATAGCTATGGTGATAAAATCTTACTTCCCGGCTGAATGGAATGCTCTTGACTTCCCAGCGTGTGAGAGCGCTTCTTTTAAGGTAGCCTTCAGTCATCAGTTTACACTTAGCGGTATGCTTATCTACCGCCCGCCAGGGAACGACACTGTCTTCAAGGCCGCTCTTGCTGACGTGGTTAGCTCTTTAGCTCCGAGATGTGCCAATTTTAACATCGTAGGCGACCTCAATATCCATTTTGATCAGGGGTCATCAGCACCTATTAATACCTTGCTAGCGGACCTTGAAGCCATGCAAATGATCCAACTAGTTACCTCCCCTACCCACATATGAGGTCATATCCTTGACCCCTTCTTTACCACACTGGAGCGGGCTAGGGTCTCTGACCCGATGGTGGTAGGCTGGACTGACCATCTGCTGGTTAAAGTTTCATGTCCTATAGATGACCCACAATTTAAACCTGTGGATAGACTGATCCTTAAAAGAAATTGGCATAAGCTCAAACTGGAGGAGTTTTATAAGATCTTGGAGGCTCAGCCCCTGGGCAATCTGCTGAATGTGGAACAAGGATACGAGCAGTTTCGTAACTGGGTCCTAGCCGCCCTTGACTCTCTTATACCGATGCGCTGGTCGAAATGCCATGCTAAAGTTCCCAGCCCATGGTATAATGACACTCTTGCCGAGCTTAAGAGAACGTGCCGGCAAGCTGAGAGGGCGTGAGGAAATCCTTTGATCCCACCTTGAAATCTTTGTATTTTGCCCAGCTTAAGATCTATCACAGGGCAATCTGTCAAACCCGGGCCGCACACTATGCTTTCGAGTTTCAGAATAGCCCCAACCCGTCTAAATTAATCTTTAAGGTTCTTAAAGACCTTATGGGGAAACGGGCCACCTCGGTGGAAATCTGCACGGACTCTCACTGTGAAAGTCTGGCATCCTTTTTCGTGGAGAAAGTGCAGGCGATTTACCGAGGATTTACGTCATCTGTGCCTGGTGCTGAGCAAACTGGTGTGATGGCTACGGTTCATGAAACCCTGTCCTCCCTGCCAGTAATGTCTGACGAGGTCTTCGATACTCTGAGCCTCAAAATTAAATCCGGTTCTCCATTAGATCCGCTGAAGCCAGAGGTATTTAGACTTCTTCCTCCCTTATGTCGTGAGCCTATACTGGATCTGATCAATCTATCGCTCACATCGGGCGTGGTCCCTTCTTCCTGGAAGCAGGCAGTGGTCAGCCCAATTTTAAAGAAGCCTAACCTTGACCCCCTATTACCAGAAAACTATCGTCCCATCTCCCTCCTGCCCTGGACCGCCAAGGTTACTGAGGCCCATGTGAACTCCATCTTGTCCGCCCACCTTTCTCGAAATAACATTCTAGACCAGAGCCAGAATGGTTTTCGTGCACAACACAGCACCGAAACTGCACTGCTCTTTATGACCGAGCACTTGCGAACGGTGCTGGATGCTGGGCAGACAGCGGCGCTCCTCCTGTTAGATCTGAGCGCCGCGTTTGACACAGTGTCTCACGACATTCTGATCCGGCGCTTGGAGGGAGTGGGAATTGAGGGGATTGCTCTCCAATGGTTTCGCTCTTTCCTCTCGGACCGGTTTTTTAAAGTGGCTATTCCACCTTGTCAGTCCTCTTTCCATCCACTGGGGCTGGGGGTCCCGCAGGGCTCTGCGTTGAGCCCCACTCTGTTCAACCTATATGTGAAACCGCTGGCTGCACTCGTCAGACAATGTGGCTTAACCATGACATCGTATGCCGACGACACGCAGCTGGCGGTGACACTCAGCGGTGATCCCGAGGTGAACGCTCCCAGATTCCGTGCAGGACTCATAGCCGTGGCAAATTGGATGCGAACTAACAGTCTGCAGTTAAATGCCAAAAAAACCGAGGTCCTGATCTTAGGAAAGCAGGCGGAGCTCTGGGGAGACCAGTGGTGGCCTCCAGAATTGGGGATGACTCCCATCCCAGCTGCCGAAGTTAAGAACTTGGGGGTCTGGCTGGATCCTACACTCTCCTTCACCAGCCACACGAAGAAGGTTGCAGCTACCTGTTATGGTATTCTGCGAGGGCTGAGACCGGTCCTCAAATTCTTCGACCCCCCTACTCGGCAACTGGTGGTCCAAGCCTCCATTCTTTCTCGGCTGGACTATGGGAGTGCGCTGCTGCTCGGAGTGAATCAGGCGGAGGCTACTAGATTGCAAAGGGTGCAGAATGCCGCGGCGCGTGCCATCGTTGGCCTTCCTAGACAGTTCTCTGTCTCTGCAGTTTTGACCTCTCTCCATTGGCTGCCGGTCAGACAGAGAATTAAATTTAAGGCTCTCTGCCTGACATTTAAAATCTTGAAGCTTTCCTCTCCTCCAGCCCTCGCTAAGCTTGTTTCCTCCTATGTTCCTACGCGGTCTCTTAGATTGGAATTTCTCCATCTGGCGGCCAATACACGGTTTAGACTGAGTAGGATGGGAGGTCGCTCCTTTCGAGTATTAGCGGCAAGATTATGGAATTCTCTCCCTGTCCATATTCCAGCCCTGAACAGCCTTATTTCTTTTAGGCGCGCCATAAAAACTTTTTTGTTCCCAACTGCTGACTGATTCCTTCCTCTCCTTCCCAGCATCGATTTGTTGTGTTGTGGTACCTGATCAGGCGCCGGGACGCCCCTTGGCTGGGGCAGCTGCACGCCTTATAAAAATGACTAACATAACATAACGCCCTTGATGACGTTCTATTCTTTCCATTATCTCACCTCTATTGACTTCATCAACATCATTACCCACTAACCATAAAGGACTTAATTTGGTGCCTGGTTCTCTTCCTTTAAGGGCTTTGAAAGGTGTCACTTTAGTTATAGAGTGGGGTGTTATTAGGTAAGACCAAATCATGTTATCTAATTCTTTCTTTATGTCAGTACTTCTCATAGTGTTTAATTGGATGCAATTCTTGATCATTCTGTTCACCCGTTCTACCAGGCCATTAGCCCTAGGACAATATAATGCTGAATATTGATGTTCCACCGAAAATGTATGTAAAAACTCTTTCATCAACACAGAAGTAAATTGGACACCATTGTCCGTTATCAAGATTCGGGGTACTCCTTCACTTCTGAATACCTCTTGGAGAAACGTAATGACTGTGCTGGTAACCACACTCTCAACAATTTTGATTACAACCCATTTGGAGTGATAATCAACTAACGTAAGAATGAATTTACCATTCAACCCCTTAACTGTAATGGGCCTATAATATCCAATGCCAATTTATTCCAAGGTGCATTTGGTACCTCCACAGCTGAAATCTTCCCTTTTTGTACATGTTTACTCTTGTCACTGTATGCACAGCTTATACATTGTCTTATATTTTTTTCTACCATAGAATCCATACCTGGCCACCAATAGTGTAATTTGATCTTGTTTTTCGTTAAGCTACAGCCTAAATGTCCTTCATGTGCTAACAAAACTATTTTCTCTCGTAAATTTTCTGGAGGAACAAGTTTTTTCCCTCTATATACATTTTCATCCTGTATAAAGAGTTCATTTCTCACTTCCCAATATCCTCTTATATTGCTATCTAGTTCCGAGCATCCGTTAGGCCACCCTTTAGTTACAAATTCCTTCACATTCTTAAGTGCAGAATCACTACCTACACTCACCCTCCACTCATCTTCTTGTATACCTTCCATTATTGTGGCCACCACATATTCATCAGTCCCACAAAGATCTTCTCCATTTGCTTGTAAAGGTAGTCTAGATAAGAAATCCGCTGCATAGTTGCTAGGTCCTGGAGTATAAACAATCCTAAAGTTATACCCTTCCAACCCTAGGAACCATTTAGAAATTCTTGGAGTAGTCCTTTCAAAATTCTTGACAGAAAAAACATTCACAAGAGGCTTGAGATCTGTTTTTATAACAAAAGGAATACCCCATAAGAACACTCTAAAATGTTTTACAGCCCAAAAACACGCCAACGCTTCTCTTTCTATTACAGAGTATCGTGCTTCTGCCTCAGACAATGGCCGGGACGCAAAAGCTACAATTCTCTCTACCCCATTTACCACTTGGCTTAAAGTGGCTCCTAATCCTTTGGTGCTTGCATCTGTAGTGAGTATTGTGGGTTTACATGTGTCAAAATGTCCTAAGAAAGGTGCATTAATGATACATTCTTTCAGGTCATGGAAAGCTTTTCCACAATCCTTATTCCATACAAATCTGACATTTTTTTTAACAACATCCTTAAAGGGTGTGTGATGTCCGCAAAATTTTTCACAAATTTTGAATAATATTCTGACAACCCAAGAAAGGACTTTACCTCATCTTTTGTAGTAGGTACCGGTGCTGACTTGATTGCATTGATCAAGTTGATTTTTGGTTTTATTCCTTCTCGAGAACTTACATGTCCTAAATATGTCACCGATTTTTCAAACCCGCCACTTTTAATCTGTTTAACACTTCCCTAAAATTCTCATTGTGTTCCTTTTCCTTTTTTCCAAAAATAAGTAAGTCATCTTGGAAACACAACACACAATCTATTCCCTTAAGTATACCTTGCATCGCTCTCTGGAATACTGCAGCCGCAGAAGCCAACCTACGAAATCTGAACGCCCCAAAAAAGCGTTATGAACGATGTTAAATGTTTGCTAGTGGGGTGAAACTCGATCTGATGGTATGCTGATGACAAGTCAATAACCGAAAAAAACTCAGCATCTCCTATTTGGCTTAACATTTCATTGATATTTGGTAAGGGATGTCTGTCAATCCATATATTGTTATTTAACTCCCTCAAATCAATGCATAATCTAATCGCTTTGTTGTCTGGTTTGGATGTGATCACAATGGGAGCAACCCACTCCGCACTTTCAATTGGTTCAATGACATTCTGACTGACAAGTTTCTCTAACTCTTGTTTAAGGGGATCCTTTAACAATATAGGCACATTCCTACACTTATGGGACACAGGTTTAGCATTGTCTTTTAAAATTATTTTGTGTTGGTAATCCTTCAAGCATCCTAATTTATCTGTGAACACTTCTGGAAATTCATTAATTAATTCAGTACCACAAACAGATCTGTCAACCAAGAGAACAGGAACTTCTGCACTAGGATCAAGCTTGATTCCTCAATCTTTTTGGTGTGCCCAACCCAAAAGGTTCGAACCGTTTTTTTCTACATACACCTTACCCACTGTACTACGTCCCTTGAACATAATCTTCATTACAACCATTCCTACCAATGGTATAGGGTCTTTGTTGTATCCCACGGGCACTACATCTGGTTCAATGAGCGATACAACATTCTTGTCAAACTTAGATTGGAATGTCTTTTCCTACCCCCTTCTTTCTCACAAACAACTCCAGCCTCGGAACAATTTTCCTCAGTTAAATGAAAATACCATTTTACCTCAGTTCAAATTTCAAATCTTGTCCACTTTTCACTCGCAATTAGGAATGTACTTGCGCCATTCACTTTATGTTCAAAACTACAGTCTCCAGACACGAAGCGTAAATAAACTTTCCTTTTTTCCTTTTTTTATACTTTCTCAAGATCGCGCGTTATCTCTTTAAGAAGCGCTCTACCCACCGGGTTCTTTATGCATCGATCGTGGTCTCCTCAGAGAACTGAAGACGCTACTCCCGCTGTGCTCTTACACACAACCCGGAAGGTTATTTTCCACAATGCTCCTCCCCTGGGCTGTACTTGCGTGTAACGCGATCACCTTCCTTCAACTTCGAAGGCGCTCCTCACGTTTTGACGCTCATGTACAACCCGGAAGAATTTCTCGCTTCCTGTTCCTTCTTCGTCACTCTACTTCTTAACTTCTTAACTGCAGATCTTCTTCAATCTCTTCGCAGTTCCGACCACCAGAAGTCATTGGTCCACACACGAAGGGAATATCGATTTGTTGCCCTTCCCGCAACACTCGTCGCCAGTGAAATAAGCCAGCAGACACCAACAGAAGTGAGTACAATTCCTGTTTATTCTGCTACAACCGATATCCACCGCCCAGAATGACCGTTGGTCCAGGCGCCGGCGATAGAATCCTCATAACATTCTAAAGGTAGAATAGGAAGGGACAATTGGCGGGGGGGGGACGGAATGAACCAAATGGGAATAAAATGTACATTACAACAGGAAGTATTCTGCAAGGGGTGGTAGGGTGGAAGAAAAGGTGAAGATGGGTAGGGAAGGGGGTGAGTAGGTGGGGTCGACACAGGAGGAGTGAAGAGGGGGGAAAACGGGGTTTCCAGAAGGGGGATAAGTATAACAGGTATGGTATTGGAAGGATTAAGGACCCCAATATTTGTTGAGCAGGTGCATTTTAAGGTCTGTTTTGAAACTGACATTTTTAGGGTTAAGTCGTAGATCTTTAGGGAGGGCATTCCAGATGCGGGGAGCCTTACCAGAGAAGGAGCGAGATTGCGCGGCTTTCTTTTTTAACAGAGGGGGGACTAGGAGGAGAGTTGGTACTTCTCATCAGTCGGGCACTACCTGCTTTATTGAGTTTTTTTGAGAGTTAGAGGGGGATCTTTTGATGAAGGGCTTTGTACGCAATGCAGGCTATTTTATAGGAGGATCTGCCTTCGATAGAAAGCCATTTAAGGGTCTTAAGAGCAGGCGAGATGTGGTCAGAACATTTGCAGTCAGTTGTAAGCCTGGCCGCTAGGTTAAGAACATATTTGATGGGGGCAAGATGGACTTTGGGAGATCCGGAGAGTAGGGCATTGCCATAGTCAATTTTCGTGAGGACTAGAGATTGGACAACAGATTTGAAATCTTCCGGTGGAATGAAAGGTTTGATTTTTTGGAGATGTTGGAGTGTGAAAAGTGCTCCTTTTGCCGAGTTTGTGATGTGGGAATTTGAGCGTTAACTTACTGTCACTGGTGATACCAGGGGATTTTACTGATTCGGATAAGGAGAGCGAACAGTTTAGGGCATGAACTTATCTTATCTTATCTTAAGTGCAATTTGTAAAGCGCACTGACGCCGAAGCTTCCTGGCGCTAGTAGACAGAATGGGTAGGGAGGGAGCATAGAAGGCGGAGTTTTAGCTAATGGGGAGGAATAGGTGAGTTTTTAACAATTTTCTGAAGTTCAGGAGGGAAGAGGAGGATTTTATTGGAAGAGGAAGGAGATTCCAAAGCACATTAAGGTCAGAGATCCATGTTTGGATGGGGAGTGGGTTGTTTTTAGGAGAGAAAAGAATGATTTCAGCTTTGTTTGGGTTGAGTTTGAGATGATTTGAGTAGAACCAGGTTTGTATAGTAGCCAGAGCGGTGTTAAGGTGTAGGACATCTGAGTGGGACTTTATTTTATAGTACAGTTGGGTATCGTCGGCATACAGGTGGTAGTTAATACCGGCTTGTTTAAGTATGAGTGTTAGGGGTTCCATAAAGAAGTTGAATAGAGCAGGAGAGAGGATAGATCCTTGGGGGACACCAAGGGAGACAGGATTGGGGCTGGAGAGGCAGTTTTGGATTTTGATTTGCTGGGTTCTGTGTTGGAAATAGGAGGTGAACCAGTTGAGGACAGTGCCATTTAGACCGAAGCGAAGTTTTAGTGTGTTGAGTAAGGTTAAATGGTTAACTGTTTTGAATGCCGCAGAGGGATCAAGGAGAATGAGTAAGCAGGTCTCTCCATTATCCAGGGCGTGGTGGATGTCATCAACTATATTTAGCAATGCAGTTTCAGTACTGCATCCTTTATGGAAGCCGGAGTTTATAGGGTCGAGTAGGTTGTAAGTGTCAATGTGTTTATCCAATTGCAGAAGGGCACATTTTTCAAGGGCTTTTAAAAGAATGGGGAGGTTTGAGATGGGGCGGAGGTTATTAGGGTCTTTGGGGTCAGCCTTATGGTTTTTAGGAATGGGCGTGACCTGTCTGAGTTGGAGGGAGACAGGGACGCACGCCGAGGAAATGGAGGAGTTGATATGATTTTGGTCAAATAAGGGACAATGACGTGCTTAAGGTCTTGGATGAGGGTAGATGGGAGGGGGTCTTTTGTGTGAGAGGATGGATTTCATTTGGACAGGATGTTAAAGACTTCTAGTTCAGATACGGAGTGGAAATTCTGCCAGGGGGCATTATTTTTGAGCTGTATTTTGTAAGGGTAGGTTTCAGGAGGGGTTGTTGAAAGTTGGTGCGGGTGGATGTAGGGGGCAATATCAGGGGGGAGGGTGTAGGAGTAGTAACAAGGGTATATTGGGGTTGAGAGGGATCTGAGTTAAAATGAAGGATTGGTCAATTTTGGCGATTGTTTCAGAGAAAAATTAGCAATTTCTTCACATTTGTTGGTGGATGCCATCAAGTGGAGGGGGGTGGAGGAGGTTTGGTTTATAATAATGTTGAACAGTTCTCTGGGTCTTTTTTTGCATGGGCGAGTTGTGAACGAAAGAAGGATGCCTTTTCAAAGAAAATTTGTTTTTTGTAAGTAGATCTAGCGGATCGAAGGAGGACGAGATTGGAGGGGGAGGGTGTTGTCTCCAAGTTCTTTCAGCCAGTCTGAGAGCATGTCTTTCATTGTTGAGGTCTGAGTTAAACCATGATTTGGAAGGGATATTTTTTTCAGTTTTTAATTTGGGTGGTGCTAGTTGATCTAAAACCTCGGAGACAGTTTTATTATAGTGCTCAGTGAGCTCATTTGCATTAAGAGAGGGAGGGGTGCAACTACGTTGATCTTGGAGTTTGGCCTCCAGCACACCAGGGGGAATAAGATTAAGGTTTCTGGTAGAAATTTGGCCAAAAAGTCATTAACAATTGCAGGGAAATCTTCTGAACTTTATGGAACTTCTGCACTGGACTTCTCTTGAGGCAATATAATGCCTAAACAGGGTGCAGTTTTGCCTGTAGTCTTTGATATTTCTTTCTCACAATCTCTGTTACGCCTAGAAAAAGCTTTTTGAATCAAGCCTAGAAAGAACTGTTATAGAGAACATCACATGAGTTAATTCGGATCTTAGAAATGGCCAGTTGTGTCTAATTCTGTCTGTTAGTTTTAGTTGATAATACTCTTTTACCACTGCAATCTCTCATTTTAAGACTGTCTAAAGAGTCTACAGAGAACTTTAAATGGCTCGAAGACCTCATGTCTTCAATTCTTCCAAAATGTACAAAAAGAAGTACCGAGCGAGAGTGGGCTTAGGGTCAGTCCCCTCCAGCCAATGGCTTCCATGTGTTTTTCCTAGATTTCCATAGTTTGTTTGAGCTTACTTCAAGGACATGGCATTTCATGTATGGTCACAGTGTCCTGTTTCTGCCCCATTCGTTTTTGGTGATGGAGCACAAAGACATACTTATGCTCTATAGATTTAGCATGGCTTGTAGCTTGCAAACTAAGGGTCAGTCTGTGTTCTTTGAGTTATTTACTTTGCTAGCACCGCTGCATTTTAATGCTGGTCTGTAGCTCTTTGTTCAGGAAATCTGTGCTCTTTGGATTCATTAGCCTGTCATTAAGACACAGCCTTATTTACTAATTGCCCTTGCATGTTCATTTGTTTTACTTTGCTGTCCTGTTAACATGCAGTTGGATTTATGGCTTTTGCTGTTCATAAAGTCAACACATACATGTAAATTGGCTTTCTTAAACATGCAGCTGAAATACTGACTCTACGTCAAGAGGATCACCTATGCAATGTTTTACTGTATATGTTTTTTAAAGTTCACTTTCAATGCGAGCTTCGCCTTCTGACTCCTGTTCATAGAGGGCACCAGTTAACTCTGCTAATGTAGATGAAGCTGCAAAGAGCCCTAAGCCTACCAGCTATACTGTTGAATGTCCTGCTCTCCCCCTGCAGCTCCGCTGTCAAGTGCATCGCTCCAGCACTGCTGCTCTGGGCGCTGCTGCTCAGGTAGGTGTCGAGGCCCTCCTACACCCGGAATCTCCTGCCTGCGCCTCATCCCTGGTTGGCCATTGGGAGAGCCTTGCTCTTTTGCTGGATGCTGTTGTCTGAGTCTGTCTTTGTGTCACTTTTCTGTTTTTTTGTCTCTTTTGGACCCGTGTCTGTCTTTGTGCCACTTTTCTGTTTTTGGTCTCTTTTGTGCCCATGTCTGCCTTTGTGACAATTTTCATTTTTTTTGTCTCTTTTGTGCCAGTGTCTTTCTCTGTGCCATTTTCTGTTATTCTGTCCCCTTGTGCATGTTTTCTGCCTCCTCTCGTTTATTGTGCCTGTAATTTCACCTGTTCCTTTCCTTAGCCGTTCCTGTCTCTGTGCCCTTCCCGCCGCTGCTGGCCCCGTGCCCCTTCCCCCCCTGCCGGTTCCCGCTTCCCACCTCCCAGCTGCAATTCCTTTCCCCCTCCCAACTTAACGGCCGCCATTGTGCGGCCACACAGTGTTCGCGGGCAGCGGGCACACCAAAAGTCGCGCCAAAGGCAAGCCCGTCTGCACCTGTCCACGACCTCACCGCAGCCAGCACCAGGAACCCTTGATCTACAACCTTCCACCGCTATAACTCCAATGCCCTCCTCGCACTCAACCCTGGAAGAAACAACAACTGCCAGAGATCAACGCCAAACACCACCAATTGCCAGTTCTCCTGCCGACACTGTCGACAATCCTTCACCATCAACAGCCCCTCCATGACCGCTGAACCCACGATAGACACCCGCACCACTGAAGCCCGGACGTGCTTACTCCTCAATGTGCACTCCCTCCACAGACACGCCACGGAAATCTGGGACCTACTCGACACCCTCTCGCCAGACGTTGACTTCTTCACGGAAACAAGATCAAAAGAAAAGACCGCCCCCACCTCCCAGAAGGAGGACTCGCCATCGCACACAAGAGCTCCCTCCGACTCTCCACCTCCAGCACGAGCAACCCCCTCTCCAACACAGAGCACCTCCACTTCCAGTTCCAAACCAGCCCCAGAACCATGCTGCGCGGAACCCTCATCTACAGACCCCCCTGGGCCTCGCTCCTCTTCTGCCACCACCATTGCTGACCTCGTTGCACCCCACGCAATCACATCCACGGACTACATTCTCATCAGAGACCTGAACTTCCACCTCGACAACCGCAGCAACTCCGACTTCACCACCCTCCTTAACAACCTCGCCAATCTCGGACTGAAGCAGCTCGCCACCAGCCCCACCCGCAGAGCAGGACACACCCTTGACCCCATCTTCGCAGGAGGAACAAACATCCACTTTAGCCACACCACGCAGCCTCTCTAGACAGACCACCACTGTGTACACTTCACCTTTGACACCACCACCACACCCAAACCCGCCCGCACCCGCCACGAAGGAACTGGAGCAAGATCACAGAGGAACACCTCAACACCAAGCTCCTCCATGACCCCCCTCCACCACGACCAACGCCAACTCCACAGCCAAAGATCTACACCGCTGGATCTCCAGCTGCGCAGACAAGCTCGCACCTATCTGCCACCCCGTTAACCAACGCACCCTGAAGGCTGCCTGGTTCACCACTGACCTCCAAGAAGCCAGGCGCTCCTGCAGATGCCTCGAGAAACTCTGGCAGAACAGGAAAACCACCGAAGACCAGAACACCTACAGGAACGCCATGAATGAATACCACGAGCACATAAGAGCCACCAAGCGGACCTTTATCTAAAACAAAATCCTCACCAACGCAAGTAACGCAAAATAACTCTTCAATGTCATACAGCAGTTCAAACCCCCCAGCGAAGCCACGGACGTCACACCATCCCAGCACCTCTGCAACAAGCTCAGCTCCTACTTCCACCAGAAAATCAAGGCCCTCCACGATAACTTCAGCGAACAGACTACAGACACCACCCCCTTCTCCACCACCGACAACCAGCTGACCATCACCTCCTGGAAACCTGCTACCACTGAAAACACCACCACGACCATGAAGAACACCCACTCAGGTGCCCCCACGGACCTCTACCCATCTCACATCTACCACAGAGCCGCCGCTGCCATAGCACCCGAACTAGGCCGGACCATTAACGCCTCCCTCGAATCCAGCCTCTTCCCCGATGACTGGAAGTGGGCAGAGGTCAAGCCCCTCCTCAAGAAACCCTGGCCTGACCCTTGGGACCTGAAAAACTACTGGCCCGTCTCCCATAGGATATCATGGCTAAGTCAGAAAAATACCAGACGTAAAAAAGCAGCGTTAACCGCGGTTAGCGCTGCTTTTTTTGTCTCTAAAAGGGTTAGCGATATTCTTGATAATAGGAGAAATGTCGCTTAGCGACATTTCTCCTATTATTTTACTCTGGAACGCCCCCTTTGCATCTCATTCGAGATGCAAGGGGAAGCGTAGAGTAAAAGGGTGCTAACATGCAAATTTGCATGTTAGCACCCTGTTGTTGATAGGGCGCTAGTTTTATCTCTGCTTTTTTGGCTTTTAAAGCCAAAAAAGCAGAGATAAAGCCCTTGTTGATATGCCCCCAAATAAATTGAAGCTGTGTTAAAGCGGAGGTTCTCTTTTTGCGAACATTTGCACGCGAATGCGCAGTATCCTGCACGTGTGAACCCAGGGGTGAAAGGTCCTGGCAGGGAGGAGTCCTGCGCGCGTGGACCCTTACATACCACCGCATGCCTCGCTTTACTGCTGCACGCCCCCCTGCTCTGATTAGCTCCAATACCCACACTTGCTGCAGTGCAGGTCTGAATTCATCAGCCCTTCTCGGCAGAGGAAGTGTGACCTCTTAACGACGGAGTGCAGAGTACCAGAAAACTAGATCTGACGTGAAATCATAGGGACCTGAGTTCAGGCTCCCACTCTGACACTCTGTGTGAACTTTTCCCAAGTGTGTTGAACTCTGGTAACCCCTTCCTTACTGGGCAATGTAGGGCCGCAGTCCCTTGGGAGCCCGTGCGCAACGCTGGGGGCGGAGGGGTTAATGCACTTGCCAGCTCGACGTGCCTGCATATGTGCTGCTGGACTGACATTCGCCAAATCACTGCACCGCTGCTGCCTGCAACCGTCTGAGCAGGAAAACTCTTCCTAATGAAGCTTGACATTATGATCAGTGAAGCTTGGACATTTTTGAGATGCTACTGGCCTCGGTCAGAAAGCCTTCGGATGAACAGAAATATACTCATGCTTGGATGCTTAAAATCAGGGCCACTGGAATTATGCAACAAGAGAGGGCCGAATTATGCAGCTGGGTTGAGTAAATTATGCGGCAAGAAAAGGCAAATTATGCGGCATAATGTTGCACATTTTGTAATACTCTTATTTCGTTTTTCCGTCATTTTTAAACTTGGCAACATTGAATGGACATTGGTTACACCTCATTAGTACCAGTTTAAGACCCAAATATAGCAATAAGCGATAGATGGGTTACCGGTCCAGCTTTCCACTGCAGGACAACACATGCTTCTACATTTTTGGTAACGGTTGACCCGTTTAAGATTGAAGCAATATTTTATTTTTTGATAACATCTTCAGATTCTGCAGCAGATGATGGATTATGTGGCAAATGCGACAAATCTATTATTAGGCAAAAATCGCCACGGCCGCACAAGCGCATAATTCCAGTGGCCCTGCTTAAAATACAAGATTCACAAAGCCAGATGCATAAAAGACTCGCCTGTGCAACCATACACCATATGCGTATGCACGTCATGGTTAGAGATGTGAATTGTGTATTAATTGTAAGCGTGCTACCTGCACCTGTTGCAAATATGATAGACTTGATTCACAAACCCGAGTGTGCATTTTTCATGATTCTCTAGCACAAATCCACATTTGCAATTAACCACGCCCGTTTACCCATGCCATTTAACACCAGTATGGTGTAATAATACTATTTTAAGGGCGAGGAGTGAGTATTCCAGAGAGAAAAGGTCTCGAAAAAGAGGCCAACACTCACAATTGTGTGACCATGTGGTCATGCACAGACATTTGCAAGACCTCGTCACCACTATGGATGATCCTACTGTCTTCAGATGGTCTTCAGATGGTCTGGAGAAAATCTGTGCCCAGGGTGGAAATGGAGAGGGGTCCATCAAAATTGGTGAGGTGTGAAGAAAGGGGTCACGCACTGGGGAAAATATTTTCTGCCTCAAGTTAAAAAAAAAGTTAGCATGAGCAAAAGTATTTTTGCTAAGCATTTGCATATGTGTAGAATTTCAAAGATGTAAATACTTATGTGAGTCCCCCTTGGAAGCTGAGACTATTGAACACTCTCAGGAGTACTCCTCTAAGACTTTGAGATTTTCAAAATTGTTTTATACTCCAAACATAGGGCGAAACCTACAGGAGTAAATGTACAAATGTATTTTTGAACTGGATACTATGGGCCTCTTTACGATGTCCATCAGAGGACACCGTTGCGGATTGGTAACCGAGCGACCGCAGGTCGGCAGTTCCGACTGCATTATTTGGATGAGACCACCCATGGGGCGGTCGCAAACTTCCATTTTTCAATGGGAGCTTGTGCGTTGGGCTGAAACCGCCGGCTGCACAACCTCCCATTGAAAAATTGACGTTTTTAAACATCCCTGCACCGTGTAGCAGGCACCGTGCATCCATGCACTGTGTGGCAGGCACCTCAAGGTGCCTGCCACACAGTGCAGTTATGTTCTGGGGGGCACTTATGGCCCAGATGCGGAGGGCCAGAGGCCCCCAATGTTGCTTTCATACAGCCTTTCCATGTTGGCCGTTCCTACATGGAAAGGCTTTCAGAAACAGACATCATAATCAAGATGGCGAAAACGCCGTCCTTAAGGGATTATGAGGCCTTTCTGATCGACCAATGTGTCGGTTGGTCCCTCTGACTGCTGCCTCCTACTGCACGCATCGTAATGCGTCGGTTGACTGCAGCAATAGCCACTGGAATTATGCAGCAAGAGAGGGCCAAATTATGCAGCTGAGTTGAGTAAATTATGCGGCAAGATAAGGCAAATTATGCTGCATAATGCTGCACATTTTGTAATACTCATTTCATTTTTTTCCGTCTTTTTGAAACTTGGTAACAATGTATGGGCATTGGTTACACCTCATTAGTACCAGTTTGGCACCCAAATATAGCAATAAGCAATAGAATGGTTACCGGTCCAACTTTCCACTGCAGGGCAACACGTGCTGCTGCATTTTTAGTAACTTTTGACCTGTTTGAGATAGAAGCACATTTCTTCTGCTTAAAATACACGATTCACTAAGCCAGATCCATAAAAGACTCGCCTGCGTAAACATTCACCATATGCGTAAGCACGTCATGATTACAGATGTCAAATGTGTATAAATGCTAAGCATGTTCGCTGCACCTGTTGTAGATATGATTAACCTGATTCACAAACCTGAGTATGCATCTTTCATGATTCACTAATACAAATCCACATTTTCAATTCACAATGCCCCGTTTGCTCACGTTATTTACCACCAGTATGATGTAATAATTAAGCCTGGGCAGAGTTAGCGGAGTTCCGCATAGCGGAACTCCGCGAAGTGCAAAAAAACTCTGCTGTGCTACGTGGAGCTCCGCAAGTGACGGAGTGCATTAGATAAATGCAGTCCGCGGTGATATTAAGCTCCGGGTGTTTGTCTGCACTGTGCAGTCATCACAAAAGGCACCATGCACAGCGCAAGCGGGTGCTGCTTCCTTTCTGATGCTCAAGTAGATTTTTTACTCGAGCGGCAGCTTTCTCAACACGAACGGATGGTTTCTCAATGCGATCGGTCGCGAGCATACGCGACCACTCGCAATGAGAAATCCGACCGCCTGCATTGAGAAATATCACCGGAAGGTTGATTTTCCACACAGGCACTCACCAACTTGACATTGATGATCGCGAAAGAGGAAAAATCTCGCTGGGAGGTGGATTTTTGTTGCTCGCGCTCACCTACTTAATGTTGATGAGCGCAAGCGAGAAAAAAACTTCGCTCCGCTATGCAGAGCGCAGTTTTTCGAAACTCCGCGAGCTCCGCGTATCGCCGTGGAGTGCCGTTTTTTGGAACTCCGCAAGCTCCGCGTATCGCGGAGTGCAGAAAACTCCACAAACCGTGCGGGCGGAGCAGAGTTTACCGCCCAGGGTTAGTAATAATACTATCCCAAGTGCGAGGAGTGTGCATTACATTAAGTAAAGGTCTCGAAAAATAGGCCAACACTCACAATTGTGTGACTATGTGGACATTCACAGACATATGCAAGATCTTATCACCAGATATCTGTCTTCAGATGGGCTGGAGTAAATCTATGTACAGGGTGGAAATGGAAAGGGGTCTTTTAAAATTGGGTCGGTGTGGAGGAAGGGGTTTCGCATTGGGGAAAATATTTTCTGCTTGAAGGTTAAAAAAAAAGTTAGAATGAGTTAATGTATTTTGTTAAGCATATGCATATATATGTGTAAAATTGTAAATATTTATGTGAGTCCCCCTTGGAAGCTGAGACTATTGAACATTCTCAGGAGTACTCCTCTAATACTTTGAGATTTTCCAATTGTTTTATACTCCAAACATAGGTCAAAACCTATGAGAGTAAATGAACTGGATACTCGGAGTTCCCTCCGACCAACACAGTTGCGGATTGGGAACCGACCAACCTCAGGTCGGTGGTTCCGACTGCATTATTTGGATGAGACTGCACATGGTGCAGTCGCAAACTTTCATTTTTGAAAAATGTACGTGTTTAAACATCCCTGCATCGTGGGGCAGGCACCTCTTGGTGCCTGCCACACGGTGCCGGGTTGTTCAGGGGGCACCATAGGTGCCCCCAAGGCCCGGATGCGGCAGGCCACAAGGAAAGAGGGACCCTGCCAGGGGCCCGCAATGTTGTTTTTCAACAGCCTTTCCATGTCAGAAGGGCTGACATGGAAAGGCTGACAGAAACTGACATCATAATCCAGGTGGCGGAAACGCCATCCTTAAGGGATTATGAGACCTTCCCGACTGATATGTCGGTCGGTTCCTCCGACTGCTGCCTCCGACCGCAAGCATCATAATGCGTCTGTCGGACCACAGCAGTAGATGCGGTTCGGACTGCAACCGAAAAGCGGTCGGCTGCGGTCCGAACCGCATCGTAATCAGGCCCTAAGTGTCTGAACATGCTGCTACACCGGTTTTAAAGTGTATTTGTTTTACACATTTCTGTCTCTATTTGTGCATATTTATATTTTGTTATTTTGTCTGTGTTGATCCAAACTTAATTTGAATTATTTGAAAAAAGAAATCTGCAGCTAGTATTGTTACACATTTATTTAACCAATAAAGATACACTTGGATGCCAAATCTGTTTTACTGGTAATGGACAACATACTGGGGCCGATTTCGATCCCGGAAAAACGCTGTACGAATCGTGGTATGCAGCGTTTTCCCCATAAAACTCGTACTTGTAAGGATTCCCCTACAACCTAGGAAGTACGATCCGTACAAATAGACGCTCTCCATACAAATTGTAAAAAAGACCATACAACTCGTATATACAAGCGATTCCGATTCGGATTGCCCTGTACGCGACGTTTACATGTATTCCCGGCAGCAGTTTACAACCAGTCAAGTATGATTCGTACAAACGGCATTCCGTACGGCTACTTTTTTACAGGAGCCAAAAAGTGCCGGGAAAACATTGTACGTCCCGAAAACAGTACGAGACGGACCCCCCATGTACGCGTCGTACACCCCATGAATACAGGGGTACGGTGCATATGTACGGTGCGTACCGATGACACGGAAAGTGGGGTACGGTGCGTATATACGCGCTGAAGGGGTACTGGTCGTGTACGCACCGTACAAGCACCGTACCCCAAAATCGCTTGTGTACGCACCGTACCCTAAAAATGCGTATGTACGGTGCGGACCCCAAAATCGCGTATGTACGGTGCGGACCCCAAAATCGCGTATGTACGGTGCGTACATGCGCGATGTTGGGGTACGCTCCATACACACGCCTCGCATGTGGGGAGACCCTGTACGCCTCATACCGCTATACGACCTGTACCCCGGTACGAGTCGTACCCCCAGAACGAGTTATACCAGGGTACGAGGTGTATAGGGGTTCGCTTCGTAGCCCGGTACGAGTCGTTCCCCGTATACAGGCCATTTTCCATACAAATCGCATGCTGACAACCCGGTACGAATCATACTTGACGGGTTGGACAGCCTTTTTACAAATTGTATGGTCTTTTTTACAAGTCCGTGTCGTACAGCTTTTCCCGATCCGATTTGTAAGGATCGGGCCGATCTGTATGTATTTTTCCCGTACGAATCGTACTACACGGGTTGGAAGGGACTTGTATGATCTGTATGGAAAAAAATACGGATCCGATATGTATGTAAAATAACAATCCAGGATCAGAATCGGCCCCACAATGTGACACTCATAATTAATACACCAATATTAAAACATTAGCAGTTTATTACAAACATATGCACATATATTTATGTACTTTTGTTGGAATGGCTACACATGTTCAATAAATACAAATACATATTGAAACGTAAAGATAGATGAAACTAGGTTGAAAGGTGGGTTGTTGGGCGAGTGACAAAATGCAATGTAAATTAAAGTCACACTCAAAAAATCGTAATTGTAAGAACATTCATAGACCTTCAGTAATGTAATGACCATGCATTTTATCATTTTATTAATGCCCCAAAATGCTGAGAGGTGTGTGACCTGACACAGCATGCCCTTAATTTGTTGATCACAGCACATGAAGTGACATCACAATATATTAATCAATATGATTTTTCCGGAAATTACATCGTGCAAAATGTGCCTGAAGACGTCATCAGAAAGGAAAGTGTGTTGTTGTGTTAATTATTATTTATATAAACAAATCCACCACAACTGGTTCCTTTGACCTGAACTACAAAGCTGTACATTTAGTGACCAGGCAATAAAGATTGAAACTCGAAGTTTTTTAATTATTATTATTAGGAATTGGGCTAGATTTTCGAAAGTTTTACCTGCATAGGCAAAACAGTACCATGATATAGCATGCTGTTGGCAAAGTACAATTTTGCTTATGGAGCACTGCACGTACATTGAAAGAAGGCACATTTTGCCATAATTTTGCCACCACTGCATTGCTCGAAAAGGCTCGTGTCTGACGTTGCATGATGGAAGTGCAACCAAGGAGTATGGCACGTGCATTCTTCTTGGTAAGAGATGGGATGTCATAAAGATGAGAGATAAGGGGAGTCTGTCACGCAGGGCCGGACTGGCCGTAGCGGGCACCGGGTGTTTTCCCGTTGGGCCGTAAGGGTGGGGGCCAGTTTTGGACCAGTGGGGGCCGGTTTTGCAGCAGTGCTGCAATATAGGCCCTTTGTAACAAAACCAGCATCAGTGTTTCCCACCAGAATCCTCCCCCCTCCCGCGGTAGGTTCGACTCAATCAGGAAAAAGGTGTGGCGCCGCGGCCAGGGCAACTGACGCAGGAATCTGGGGCTCACGGTTCGATCCCTGGCACTGGCGGTAGGTCAGCCCATTATCATGTGACTCTGGGCAATAGCTTGATTAATCTTCCCAACGGCCCCCAGCGCCGGGATACCTTCGGGTAACTGTTCGCGCTTTACAAACACTGGATTTTAATTGTCAGGGCTGGTTTGCGTTCTCAGTCCGGCCTTGTGTGTCACGTCGCTGGCAGATGGGAGTAAGGGAGAATGTTTATTCAGAGGAGAGGAGGGCTTGCACTATAGGTGACTTAGGGCCTGATTTAGATCTTGGCGCACAGGTTACTCTGTCACAATGGTGACGGATATCCCGTCTGCCGAAATATAACTCCCATAGGATAGATTTATATTTTGTTGACGGAATATCTGTCGTCACCCCTGTGACGGAGTAACCTGTCCGCCGAGATCTAAATCAGGCCCTTAGTGTACATTGCCCAATGACTTCAAATTCATGTGGCCGTCCACTGGTTGCCGGCACAGATGCTTCCAAACTGGGAAACAGGGGCACCTAGGAGGAATATTCATGTAGGTCCATGGGAAGGTAGGGTTTACTCACTCAAAGCTTTTTGGCAACATGGGGGCAAACTGTGAATTTTTCAGCATGATTTCGTTTGTATGTTGGCCCAAAAGCCCAAGATTTTTAGGCAGTTATCAATGTACTTTTATATGGAGTTAAATATAGTAAAGTTATGCTGAGTTTTGAACATTTATTTTTTACATTTTTTTCTTGGTGCCAGAGGGCACTTTATGATATGGCTTTTGTTTAACGGCTCCTGTGGAAGTTATTCATATTCCGAATTAGAAGTCTACTGCCAGAATTCTGAGTTTTAAATATTGTGCTCCCAAAATATTGTACGTAGAATATCTATTAACAAGATATTGAGAAAGTAAGTATATGTAGGTAAATGTAAAGTTTCACTCAAATGGACACAGCATTTCTCCACAAGCATTACCTAATAATTTTCTGTAAAACAGTAACCCTTCCCGCAAATATCATTTTTTTATTTTCATTAGACAAGTCCATTCTACTTCATCCCTTAACAAAATTTACTATCTTTCCATTTCTAGCAATAACATTAGCATGGCCCAAATATCAGCTAATCATTTTCATCAAGTACTCTCATTTTTGGCGCCTTTTTATAGACACATACTACATCAGATGCTTATACATTTGCATAACACGCCAATAGATGCTTCGGATCGGCCACTGTTTGCACACCTTATACTAGGGTTTCTCACCACACTGAAACATCAGTGCTCATCTTATGCAAAGGATGACAACCAAATACTGACAGTGGCTGACAGATTTTGACCATATCTGCCTCATGGCATGGCCCTCACATTTCAGGGATTCTTACCTATGTGCTATAGGTAATACCAGTAATACCAGAGGAGTGATCACTGATTCTACATATTTGCACAGAATTTCCTTTTCAAAAATATCAGAAAAAAAGTATAATTTACCATAGTATTGTCGTCCTATACTTATAATGGTAAGTACAAAAATATTGGAACAAAATATCGTTGACAATAATATCGCCATGAAATGGACAAAAATATTGATTTTGTAAATAGAAATAGAAATTAAAGTAGTAAATGTTAAATGTTTTAGTATATAACTTTAATATATATAATGTAAATTAAATATATGGCACTAATATTTATTACTATATGTATAAATATATACTTATACAAACACACATATATATGTGTTTATATTTATATAAATATCTATCTATCTATATATACATAGAGTGTAAAATAAGTAAATAAATATTTATTTTACATTATGTTACTTCTGATTTTGTTTACATTTATTAATATGAAAATATATATCTACCCATATATATTCTTACTAATAAATTAGAAATTATATTCAAATTAATATAATCTAAAATAAACAATTTCTTAATTATATTAAACTGTATGTGTATATATATATGTTTCCGATCCTGACAGCGTCCAACAAACAGGCACCGACACCGTGAGTAGATTCAGCAAAGAAGGATTTATTTCCAAATGTGGCACAGACGCGTTTCGGCGGGAACAGCCGCCTTGTTCACTGCATCCCTTTTTTTTTTTTTTTTTTTTTATATCAAAGAAAAGGTTGCCCCCAAAGGAGAAGTCGCTCAGTGAAGAGTTACCGCACTCACATCCCCGGCGGTGACAAAGTTGCTGCATATGCTCATTCCCCTCAAATCACCAAACGCGTTTCGGGCGGTGAGCCCTTGATCACTGGTGCAAACTGAGACACGGAGGCATTTCTCCCAATGTATGCCATCAACAGTCGTAAGAAAATGAGTAGTGTCTTTCAAATAGGAAGGTAGAGCCACTACATACGGTCTCAAAAAGTAGTCAATGAATTTCGATGTATTTTCCAATAACGACCCTATGGACGACACTATGGGCCGACCAGGGGGATTACAGATGTCTTTATGCAATTTGGGGAGAAGGTATAGGATGGGTATTCTGGGATGGGCACAGTACTTTTTGCTTTGACTGTTAGATACACGATCAATTTTGTATTTAAACATGGCATAGAGTTAACCATACGAGCGTGATAAAGCCGTAATGGTGAAACGCGTCGTTCTGCTTGCTGATTAAAGTATTCACCTTCTATGGAGTGTCCGAGTGTTTCTTTGGCGTGAAAAGGAACAGTGTGGAGTATATACAAATATATATATATATTATCTACTGGCGGTCGCCAGTAGATAGTTATAGTTACAACCTAGTTTCCATAGGAAATCTCAAAATTCTATTTTGAATAACTTTGGCGAAATTTTCAAAACTAATGGTGCGCTCCGTTCAGCTCCTACCCTGAAAGTCTCGGGGTGATTCGTCAAGCAGGGGCCGAGAAAAAAGGGGGTCCCAAAACGCGTTTTCCCCATGCATTTTTCCATAGGACCTTTAGTCGCAGCTACAGCCCGAACGGCTGAACAGAATTACGTGAAATTTGGCAGAGAGGTAGCCATAAGGTCAAGGAAGTGCCTTTTGCAGGTCTGGTGTAAATCTGTTCAGTATTTCCTGAGAAAATAGCATTTAAAAGCATATCAATATCTATACGCGCGCACCGTGCGCGCACTGTGCGCGCACCCACCGTGCGCGAGCGCAATTCTGATTGGTTGTTAGATGTCGGTAAACATTCGAATCGGTCGAAACCAGGAAGTGTCGGCCACCATTTTGTCTCTCGCAGTCTGAGGTGGCAGAGTGGACAGTTCCTGACCCCCTAGCCATGGTCAGGGGGTCACAGAAGGACCCCCAAGGGCGAAAAACACAATGTATTTTTTTTTAAAAATCGCGATGCGCGCGCACGTTGCGCGCACGGCAAACCGTTGGCGCTCGGTGCGCGCACGGTGAAAAACCTGAAAAAAATAAAAATAAATAAATACATAACTTAGCATTTAAAAAAAAACGTACAAATTCACTGAAAAAACCATAGGTTTCACACACGTTATAGTTACGAATTAGCATTTAAAAAACCTTGCAAATTCACTTAAAAAACCATAGGTTTCACACATGTTATAGTTAGCTGGACATTTCACTCGTAAAAAACCAATGAAATTCCCCCGTTATAGTTAGTGCACGCAACTATAACTCACGCGACCGCAATCCTCTGCTGATGACGTCAGATATTACATCACTGATGACATATGTGTCTTTATGAATAATAAATATTTGTAATATATGTATAGCTAAAGATTAATGGAAGAAGACATGGGTAAATAAGTGTCTAAATACAGTGATGTAATATCTGACGTCATCAGCAGAGGATTGCGGTCGCGTGAGTTATCGTTGCGTGCACTAACTATAACGGGGGAATTTCATTGGTTTTTTACGAGTGAAATGTCCAGCTAACTATAACATGTGTGAAACCTATGGTTTTTGAAGTGAATATATATAAATATAAAACCATAAAAAATCTAAAAGTAATAAGAAAAATTATATCAAATAATGTATGCAGTGAATAATATCTTTAACAAAGGAAAATCCTAAAACACATTTGCAAAAGATACTATACACATTCATTTAAAAATAAAAACAAATAATGTTAAATACAAAAAAATTAATGCTATAAATTCTATTTAACCAACATTAGTAAAACTAATGGAGTCTAAGAATATTAAATATACTATTCACACTCTTGTTTATGCAACAGTAGGGAAAGTGTTGGGCTTTGGAGAAGTAAAATGTACTATTCCCACTCCGGTTTATGCAACAGTAGGTAAAGCGCTGGATTTCGGAGAAGTGAAATTTACTATTCCCACGCCAGTCAGTGCAACAGTAGGGAAAGCATTTGATTTTGGAAGGGTGAAATTTACGATTGCCACGCCAGTCAGTGCAACAGTACGGAAAATGTTGGACTTTTTTTTTTTCTTTTTTTCTTTTTTTTATTTATAGAGCAGAGCAAGAGGTAGATAAAAAGAAACATTGCAGAGTACAATTAGCGTTCATTTCATAGATAATATGGCTTTAAAAGTGTAAAAAGTACAAGGAGAGAGAAACACAAATAAAAAGTGCAATATGCCTAGTGTATATCAGCAAGAGTACATAAACGCAAAAAACCACTAAAGTGCAAGTGCTAAGCATGAGTAATACCAGTAGTATTCCGATACAAAATCTTCGTTTAACAACTAACAGTCAATATAGAAGCATACATTTGAAAATTTCACCGCTTCAGTGGTATAAAATCTATAAAGTGCTGAGTACGTTCCCGAAGGAAACCAATCGAGATAATAAATCACTTCAAATTGAAAGTGCAATATGCCAAGTGCAAATAGCGAAACATACAGTACTCTAATCAGTACCAATCAATATAATAAATCACTTCAAATTGAAAGTGCAATATGCCAAGTGCAAATAGCGAAACATACAGTACTCTAAACCATTAAAGTGCAGGTGCAAAACATGGCTGATTACAAAAATATTGTAATCAAAATAATTCAACATCATAATAACCACAATAGAAAGCTGATTTCGAGCGATTCACCACTTCCAAAGTTTCAAATGCTGTTGCCAAACCAAGTGCCAGTGCATTCTTAACGGGCAAAAAAAAAAAAAAAGGGGAAATTCACTTCCAACAGGGGGATCGGCAATGGAGAAGACCACTAAATATATCACTTACAGAATTGCATTTTACTATTAAGTCTTCTCTAATTTTTCAAAAAACTTCCAATTTCGCTCATATTTTTTTTACAGCTCCAACCCTCCTGGCATAGGCCTCCTCGAATTTTTTAACCCTTTTCATTTTATTAATCCATTTGAAATGGGAGGGGGCTTCATTAGATCTCCAATTTTGCAAAATTAAAGAACGAGCTACCGCGCTGGCAATAAAAATAAAAACTCTTTCTGGGTTAGACAATTGTGAGTCTCCCTTGCAGTAACCGAATAATACAGTCTCAGCTGTAATCAAAATGGTGTTTCCGATTGCACGCTCGATGTCCAAGAAGATAGCTTCCCAAAAAGACCTCAGACCGGGACATACAAAAAAGGTATGGTGCCATCCGCCTTCCCCAGGTTTGGCGCATCGAAAACACCTATCTTCTACATCGGGAAACCTTTTACTCAAAGTAGAGGGTGTCAAATAGGCCAGCCACCTTGAGAGAAAGGCCATCCTCTTGTAATTGGCAGCACGGAGTGCTCTGCCACCGGAGTGGCAGATCCACTCCCATTCCCTCTCGGATATACTGCAGTCAGTCTCCCGGAATATTTTTTCCTGATGTTTCTGGATTATAGGAGGATGCATTTTTTTATGAATCAGCTTATACCAGTTGCCTATCCCTCGAAGTTTAGCTCCATAGAGGGCAGTTGACAGCTGGTTGGGAGATTCAATTATACCTCCATAGCTTCTCAGCAGGGAGACTAACCGCAGATATTCAAAATAAGCCGGTTTCCAACGAGCCCCTAGCCTGGCCAGTATTTCCTGCCAGGAAATCGGTCTATTCTGTATTATGAAATGTCTCAATTGGGTTAAACCGGAATTCTCCCATACAATAATATGACCCGCTTGTAACTGGAGGCCGAGGCCGGCACATTCTTTTAATTTGAGGTATTGAAAACCCATCAGATTCATGTCCCTAAAAATTACCTGTAGTCTAAAAAGGAGGTCCTTTAAGGTTTTATATCGACTTTTCTTTGGAAGTTTGGCAGTCTTTAAAAACACTGGAGTGGATGAACCGATTTCTAACAGCATTCTATCAAAAAAAAAAGTATCTCTACAAGAACAGGGTCCTAACAGTCTAGATACTAAATCAAGGAGGGCGGCTTCATAATAAGATTTAATATGTGGGAGTGCAAATCCCCCCTGATCTATTGGTAGTTGTAAAATGTTCAATTTAACTCGGGGGGCTTTCTTCTCCCAAATAAATTGTCTAAAAAGCGTATCTATTTCGCTAAAAAATACCTGATTGATTTTAATAGGGACATTCGAGAATAAGAAAATCAAAAGAGGAAGTATCGACATTTTAATCAATGATACTCGCCCAACTATCGATAATGGAAGAAGTGACCATTGATCCAGTAGTTTAGTTATTTTTATCTTCATTCTTAAATAATTTAGATCATACAGTTGGGAAAACTGTGAGGAAACATAGATCCCAAGGTATCTTATGGAGTTGGTCCTGGCTACCTGTGGTTTTAAAACACTGGGGAATACGTCGATATCCGTGTTCAAGGCAAGAACTTCAGTTTTGTTTGCATTAATTTTGTAGCCACCTATTCTTTCAAACTGAGAGAATTCACCCAAGACCTCCTCAAAGTTCGACCTATTAGGGGCCAGATATAAAATAATATCATCGGCAAATAGCTTAAGTTTGGACATATCAGGAATTGGGGAATGGATAGCAGCATTATTGCGGATTCTTAAAACCAGAGGTTCTATAAAAAAAGTAAAAAGTAGAGGAGAAAGTGGGCAGCCTAGTCTCGTTCCCCGCTTAATTCGTATCGTTCCTACGCAGGTAGCATTTATTACAAGTTTGGCTGTGGCATCCTGATAGATATTATTTAACATT
Organism: Triturus cristatus; assembly: GCF_964204655.1. Classification (NCBI taxonomy): domain Eukaryota; kingdom Metazoa; phylum Chordata; class Amphibia; order Caudata; family Salamandridae; genus Triturus; species Triturus cristatus. The sequence continues at coordinate 105,111,319 of NC_140593.1, read as the reverse complement.
CCTACCACATTGGGCGGGAGACCAAATTGAACTAGAGTAAAGAATAAAGTCTTCCAATTTACAAGGTCGAAAGCCTTTTCTGCATCGACCATTATGATACTTGCGGGAATATGATTTATATTAATATATTCTAATGCTTGTATTAAGAATTGGGTATTGGCAGCCATTGATCTACCCGCAATAAAACCCGTTTGATCTCTATGAATGACCTCCTGAGCAGCTGGTAATAGGCGATCGGCCCATACCTTCATTAATAATTTATAATCGGAATTTAAAAGACTTATAGGCCGATATGAATTCATGTCGTCAGGATTTTTATCTTTTTTAACGAATGAAATTATAATCGCTTCTTTGAATTCACATGGAACCTGGCCTCCTTCTCTTATAAAATTAAACAGGTTTCTCAGGGGAACAAGTAATTCCTCTGCAAAAACTTTGAAAAACTCAATCGGAAAGCCATCTTGCCCACAAGCTTTTGATCCCAGAGTTGATTTAATAGCTGCTAGAATTTCGCCTTCCTCCACTTGACTTTCCAAATTAAGAACCCTCTCTGGGGATAGCTGGGGGAGATCTAGAGTTGAGAAATACTCTTCAATTGAGTTATTCTGTATTTTAAATTCGGTGGAATATAGCCGGGTATAGTGATCCTGAAAAATTTGGGCAATTCTCGAACTATCGACTGTTTCCAAACCAGTAGAGGGATCTAATATTTTTGTTATTGAGGCTGATTCCTGTTTCTTTCTTGTAGAGTTTGCCAGGAGTCTGCCGATCAACTGACTCTCCTCATAGACCCTATGTTGGAACAGTTGGGAGTTGCAAACCTCTTCGATGGTAAAGAAGTCTTTCAATGCCATTTTAGCCAGGGCATAATCGTTGGGAAGAGACTGCAATTGAAGGGCATACTCCCGCTCAAGATCTAACTGTAATTGAGCTATCTTGTTCCTTCGGTCTTTAGATTGGGCAGTTGTGAAGGCTATTATAAGACCCCTAGCTGTCGATTTAAAACCACCCCAAACAGAGAAGGGAGAAGCGGTATTTTCGTTAATCCGGAAGTATTCTCCAATCCAAATCCTGAAATCTTTCACCCATTCCTCATTCTGCAAAAGAAAACGGTCCAGCTGCCACCTGGATCTCTCCCTATTTTCTCCATTGATTTTAATTTCCAAATTGATATGGGCGTGGTCGGAGAAAGGATTGCATCCTATACCTATTTCAAGGATCTGAAGAGACCTGGAACTAAGGAAAAAATCTATTCTAGATGCCGTGTGAAAACGATGAGAATAAAAAGTAAAAAATTCTTTCTCTGGAAAAAATGTTGGACTTTGAGGGGGAAAAAATTTACTATTCCCACTTCAGTCTGTGCAACAGTAGGGAAAACACTGGATTTTGGAGGGAAAAGATTTACTATTCTCACTTCAGTTTGTGCACAGAAGGGAAAGCGTTGAATTCTGGAGGGGTGAAATTCACTATTCCAACTCCAAACAGCGCAACAGTAGGGAAATTGTCAAATTGCAAGGAGGTTAATTTTATTATTCCTACTGCAGTCTAAACAGGAGCAGGAAAAGTACTTCACTTGAAACAGATTAGATGTATGAGTAGTGCCATAAATGTATAAAAAAATATTAAACTCTTAATATAAAAATGTAGGTCGCTATAGTTAGGTTTACGTTTCACTGTTATAGTTATACTTATAGTAAGAAATTAAAACTCGTTGCCTAAAGTTACTTAACGGCACGCATGATAGTCTCTTCAGATAAGCATAACTATAACTATAACTGCTCAATGTCTATGGTTTTGTGTGGGTAAAACGTAAACCTTACTATAACGTCTCTGTAGCCTATGTTTTTTCAGTGGATTTCAACATTTTTCTAAACATAAATTAATATATATTTATCATACGTTAATACAACAACACACAGCCTTCGGCCATGGGTAGAAAGGGATGGCTGCAGGGCCTGTGGTCAATTCCCCTCTGCATGCACCCAAACCCAGGGTATGTTGTGTGAGTGAGTGAGGTTTGATTTCTTCCATTTGGGCTGTGGATCATTGGGTACTCGTAGATCCACTTCCCTAGATATACAAATGTTTATTTCTTTAATAACTCCAAAACTATGTATCAGATTTACACCAAACTACAAAAGGGCTATTTCTGGACCAAGAGCTAACTTTCTGCCATATTTGGTGTAAATCCTTTCAAATGCTCAGCCAGTGGTTGTGTTAAAATAATGAAAAATCTCCATAGACATTTCATGGGGAAAAAGCTTTTTGAGATCCCCCTTTTACCCGGCCCTTGCTCGACAAATCACCCTGAAACTTTCCAGACAGCAGCTGATGTGAGTGGCAAACAAATTTTGAATATTTCGTAAAGATTTCTCAAATGGCACCAAAGTTATTAGAAAAACAATCTATAGGAAAGGTTGGTCACAACTATAGCAACATACTGGCTATTGCCAATAGGTAATATATATTAGCTGCCAAAACGCATTGCGGCATGCATGGTTATCAACCTTTGTTGGAGCATTGTTAGAATTGGGGATCTCTGGTTAGCAGTGGTATACTCCCTGTTCAAGTGGGGACCCTTCCTTCTAGTCAGGATGAATAAAGTACACACCTATGTTTGCCTGTACTCACCCTCTGGTAGTTTGGCACAGAGCAATCAGACTAAACTACTGAGACAATGTGTAAAAAAAGCATTTGTATATAACCCACAGTAACACATTGAAAACACCACAAATGGACACCACACCAGTTTAGAAAATTAAAGTATCTTTATCTAAACCAAACAAGACCAAAACGACAAAACTCCAACATACAGATATCAAAATAGGACTTTTAGAAGGTAAAAACAGTTCTGTCCATAGGAAACTAAGGATGTGTCTTTTTTAGCACAAAGTACCTGGGATGCTTCAAAATCACAAGCAAAAACAGCCGCAGAAAAGGTGATGCATCGGTTTCATACTGGAGAGGAGGTGATGCATCGGTTTCCTACTGCAGCCCCAGCGTTGCTGTATTTTCGGCGCACAGGTGTGATGCGTGGAAAATCCGGACGCACTTGTGGTTGATGCAGCGGCAGTCACACAGGCACTGCATCTATTTCTTCAGCCACACGGCAGGGCCTATGTCAGAGTCAGTGTGGTGGTCTTGGACTTTGGTGATTGGTGCACAGGACTTGGAGTGCGGTGGTTTTCCGGGTAGGTGCTGCGTCGATTTCTTCAGCTGCATGAGGCAGTGCGTCGGAAACTTCTCCTGCACTGTAGTGCTGCGTTGAAATAAACAGCCGCTAGTGAGCAAAGCATCAATTTTCAGGCTTTCACAGCTTCCAGTAGCAGGAACAACCCCCAGGGGCTCAAAACTGGAATTGGCATTACCTAGCAGGTCAGAACTCCCAGCAGTGAAGTTCAGGAAAGCTGGAGGTGAAGTCTTTGTGTCCCTGAGACTTCAGAACATGAGGGAAGCACACACAAGCTCTTGGAGGCTCCTCTCAAGCAGGTTTCACAGCAAAGTCCAGTCTTTGTTCTCTCCTTGGCCGATGCAGCAACTGCAGGCTAACCCAGCAAAGCATCACACAACAAAGGGGCAGTTCTCCTCCTCACAGCTCTTCAGCTCTTCTCCTTGCAGAGGTTCCTCTTGATTCTGGAAGTAATCTAAAGATCTTGAGTTTAAGGTCTACTACTTATACCCCATTTTCTTTTTCTAGTATTTGTTTCAGGAGCTTCTGAGCTCAGTAAAACCAGTGCTGTCCTCCCTGGTCCAATTTCACTACAGGAGGTAAAGGCAGCATTGTACAGAGCAGATACAGCCTATGCAGGTGATAGTGAAAACTCTTCCCACCACTCTAAATGCACAAAAGTCTATTCAGCCTGGCTATGAGTCACCCAGGAAAGGCATAACACACCTCAACCCCCGTTGTGACTGTCTAGACTGAATGCACATCCACAGCCCCTGTCACTCTAAAACCAGATGGTGAATACACAAACGAACAGAGGCATACAGAATGGTAAAGCAAGAAAATGCCTACTTTCTAAAAGTGGCATTTTCAAACACATAATTTTAAAACCACCTTCACTAAAAGGTGTGTTATTAAATTCTGTGTTCAGAAAGCCCAAAATGCATTTCTCTATCTTGTGCCAATGGAAAGTTACACTTGTAAGATGTTATAAGGCAGCTACTGTGTTAAACTATAGGACAGACAGCCTTTCGTAGTGATAAACTAAATACACAGAATTTCACTATCAGGACCTGTAACGCTCACCAGTACATGTCCTACCTTTCACATACACTGCACCCTGCCCACAGGGCTACCTTGGGCCTACCTGAGGGGTGTCTTACATGTAAGAAAAGGGAAGGTTAGGGCTTAGCAAGTGGGTGCACATGTCCGGTGGACATGGCAGTTAAAAAGCTGCACTCGCAGACACTACAGTGGCAGGCCTGAGACACATTTCCAGGGCTACTTATGTGGGTGGCACAACCAGTGCTGCAAGCCCACTAGTAGCATTTGATTTACAGGCCCTGGCACTCTCAGTTCACTTTACTATGGACTTACCTGTAAATCAAATATGCCAATCATAGATAACCAATCATAATCACAATTTACACTGCGATCATATGCACTTTCAGCACTGATCACCAGTGGTAAATTGCCCAGAGCTGATAGTCAACGAAAACAGGTCAGAAAAATAGGAGACCAAAGGCAAAATGTTTGGGGATAATTTTTCAAAAAGGGCAAGGTCTAACAAGTATCTTTTGTGTTCTGTGTCAATTCAGTGAAGGGAATTAATTGTTAATTAAATATTACTTAATTAACTTCCCAGACAAGACCCCTACAAACCTAGCATCCTGCAACTTAAATATTAGTAGAGAACTCAGTATTCCACCTTTCACATAATTAAAAATTAATTAAATCGTTAATTAACAAATATTCTTAAATTATTAATTAATTATTCATTCACTTCCCACCCTAGACCCCTACAAACCTAGCAGCCCACAACTAAAATATAAGTGAAATAAATAAGCATTTAATAAATTACATAATTGAAATCAATCAAATTAATTGTTAATTAATTATTACTTAATTTACTTTCCACCCTATCACCTTGCAAACCCAGCAACACTATAAATTACTATTAAAAAATCTAAATCACTTAAAATTACAAACACTATTTAAAAGAAAATATGTATATGAACAATTGTAACATATTGTAACATGTAGTAACAGTTACAATAGTAACATTTTAAAATTAATATATCAACTAAAACACATTCAAATAATTAAAAAACAATATTTTTACTACAATATTATTGAAAACAATATTAAAACATTGATATTATTAAAAACGATATTACTTACCTAAAAAAACAATATTCTTTTTGACAATAAAAGTGCATCACGATATTTGTGTAACACAATCGTTATTTTCCGATATTTCTGCCAAACAATATTTTTTATCTGAAATTTTGGCCAAACACCTAAAGCAGGCTGCCAGAAGTGTGGTGTGCCCCTAAAATAACAGAGACACCCATCTTACCCCCGTTTGCAAAGAATGATGACCAGATACTATTGGTGGGCACCAGATAAAAATGATGTCCTCTCACAGTAATCTATCCTCCCACTCTCTGCAACCATGAAAATTCACATATTTAACACATAAACTGACTCTCATGTGCATACAGGCAAGCACACACACCCCTTCTTACAAGACCACCTGCTGTGGTACTACCTGTCATATATGCAGTGGTTCTCCTTCCAATGGAAGCACGACCCAGCCTTTCCAGACAACAGGTGGTGTTGGACCTGGCACTTTTTGCATATTTATCCCTAAACTATTTGCCTTTTGCCTCCTATTTTCTAACCTGTTTTTGTTGGCTTTAGTACTCTGGGCACTTTACCACTGTTGATCAGTGCTAACGTGCATATGCTCCCTGTGCAAATTGTGATTCTGATTGGTTATCCATGATTGGCATATTTGATTTACTAGTAAGTCCTTAGTGATGTGCACTATGGTTGCCCAGGGCCTGGAAATCAAATGCTACAAGAGGGCCTGCAGCACTGGTTGGGCCACCCACGTGTAAACTTGTCTCAGGCCTGCCATTGAAGCGTCTGTGAGTGCAGTTTTCAACTTCCATGTCGACCTGACAAGTGCACCAATTGCCAGTCCCTAACCTTCCCTTTTTCTACATGTAAGACACACCTAAGGTAGGCCCAAGGTACCCCAATGGGCAGGGTGCAGTGTATGTGAAAGGTAAGACATGTACTGGTGTGCTTTACATGTTCTGATAGAGAAATGCTGCAATTTCGTTTTTCACTACTGAAAGGCTATCTCTCCCCTAGGTTTTCGTTGGAGTTGCCTTGTAACATTTTCCAAGTGTAACTTTCAATTGGGAAGAGATAGAGATTTGGAATTTGGACTCCCTGAGCTCAGAATTTAAAAATACAACTTTTAATAAAGGTTGTTTTTAGATTGTGTGTTTGAATATGCCACTTTTAGAAAATGGGCATTTTCTTTTTTAACCATCCTGTGCCTCTGCTTGCCTGTGGAATCAACGTCTGGTTTAGCGTGACATGGGCTTATTTGTGCATTCAGTCTAGACAGTCACACAAAAGGAGCAGAGGTGTGCCCTGCATATTCTGATGACCCATCACCAGGCTGATGGGTCTTCCTAAGCTAGAGTGATGGGAGGAGGTGTCACTGACACTTGAATAGGGCTGTGCCTGTCCTCCCAAAATGCTCTCTCCACCCCCTGGAGTGCGCCTGGAGGCCAGGCAAGGCAAGAACTTGTAAAGAACATAGACTTTGCTTTGAAGTGTGCCTATTTCAAAGACCAAAAGGGGTATAAGTATTGGACCTAAAACCCCAGACTTTAGAAAACCTCTGGATCAAGAGGAAACTCTGCCAAGGAGAAGAGCTGTGAGGAGGAGTACTGCCCTCTGCTGCGTGCTGCTTTGCTGGGTTGGCCTGCAATTGCTGCTTCTGCTATGGAGAGGAAAAGGACTGGACTTTGCTGTGTATCCTCTTTGTGAAGTTTCTCCAAGGGCTTGTGTGTGCTTGCCTCCTGTTAAGAAGTCTCAGGGCCTTCATTTGCAACATCCCTGAAGTCCACTGCAGGGAGTTCTGACCTGCCATGTGGTGCCATTTCCAGTTCTTGGCCCTTGGAAGTTGTTCCTGCTGCAAAAAGCATCAAGAAGACCTGAAAATTGGCGCATCACCCTTCCATCAACAGTTTTTTTGATGGAGCACCGCCGTGCGGATGAACTTTCACGCTCCTCTACAGTGTAGCTGAAGATATCGATGCACCACCTGCCCACGACCTAAGAAACCACTGCATCATGTCTTCAGCGCACTGTGTCTCCGAAGTCCGAGCACTGACTTTGACGCAGGCCCTGCTGTGTGGCTTAAAGAATCAACGCATTGTTGGACCAAGGCTGAAGAAATTGATGCAGCACCTGTTTGCTGCCGTCACATCAACCTCCAGCGCATCAGGATTTCCCCCCATCGCACCTGAGTGCCAAGTTTTTCCGACGCATCACCTGCAGACCAGAACCATCATGGATTTTGATGCATCACTTCCCCCTACAGAACGGATTCGACACAATACTTCTCCTGCGTGCAGCAGAACTGATGCATCGCCTCCCCAAGGACTTATGAACCAACACATCACTGTGTTTTCCGATGCTTCCATCCTCTGCTGCAGTTTTCCCAGTGAATTTTGACGCATCTCAAGGTACTTTGTGTAAAATCACTGCATCTGTAGAGTTCTATGGACAGAATTGCTGAAACCTTTTAAAATTGATATTTTGAGTTGTGTAGGTTGGATTTTTTTCATTTTGGTTTTGACTGCTCATGCCACGCTACCAAGGGGGTGAGCAGTCGTTATCTTGGGTGTGTAATCTCCTTATCCTGACTAGAAGGAACGGTCCCTACTTGGACAGGGTGCATACCACTTCCAACTAGAGACACCCATTTCTAAAAGGTGGGATCATGTCAGGGTCCTCATCCTAGCAATATAACAAGATACCAGGCTTCTGATGGGCTTGGGATGCTGTAGGCTGTTGCCTTCTGCAAGGTAGTCTAGGGCTCATGGACAGCCCAAGGTCTGCTGCAGGCACAGGATCACAAGCAGGGAAATGAGACAAGAGAAGAAACTCATTTATGTAGCAATGACTGTCATGAGCACACTGGAGCTCCTCAGGTCCCCATGTGCTCATCTCATCAACCAGTAGGCATGCACATTGTGTGGATGGGCAAACCTCCTACAAGCCACTACACTCACATCCACAGTGAGTGTGTGTGTGGAGGTGAGCATGATTAGTACACACTGTGAGGACCTGAGTGGTCCTCACAGTGCTGTTATACCCTGTTATACCCTGACAAACCCGGACAAACACCATCTCTCTGAGGACTAGCACTCTACCTCTACAGGAACTGGTCTCTGCAGTGTACTTAGATATTCTCGAGCAAGTGCATCAACAAACCTAAAATATCATAAATTTTTGCTTTGAGCTGTACAACCTACCTCAATATCAAGGAGGTAGACTAGTGCATACACACTGCCTTACTGTTCATAACTGATGCTTGTAAATAAAGGTATGTCTTGATGTGTGTGTTTACTGTTCCATGGCAAGTCTACTCTCAGACTCATAAGTTGAAGGAGAGCTAAGCAATCTGCTGATATAGCCTCCTCCCAAATTCTTCTGCTGGTGAGGTTCTGCCCTAAAGTCCTGCCAGTGGAGCCACCCCTGACCTGGACTTTATTTCTTCTTCAATTTTTTATATTTATGTTCCGCTTGCTTTTCTCACATCGAAAGAGTCAATTATTGTATGTGTGCAAGTTCCACATATACACAAGAATGGTTAGATTTATGGTAGCAAGGATTTCTCAAAATGATCCCTTGCTCTCAGAAATTGACTTGCCTACACGTAGTATTATTCCACAGTGATGAAAAACTACACATAGGTAGGTCCTACTCCTAGGTGTGAAGTTGCTATTTCATTTGAGAAGATTTGGACTGTTCATAACGGTTGTAAGAAGGAACCCCGCATGAACCTACCACGCATGCTTTTAAAATGCATTCACAACCCCGACTGCGACGTTATCACGCATTTCATTGCCCCGCAACTAGTTACGCAGACATGCCTTAGAGGGGCGCTGGACTTTGGAATAGTATAATTTTCTATTCCAACTCCAGTCTACGCAACAGTGGGGAAGGTGTTGGACTTAAAATCCAACAAATTGTGTTTCCCGTTCATAACATTTAGTTTGATCATTTCGAGCCTTGAAATGGCCTGATGTCTACTCCTGTTAAGAGCTGGAGTAAATCCCATTCCAGTAAATTCCTCCACAGTGACCAATATTTTCCCAGTTGAAAAATACAAAGAAACAAAAAAGCAACATTTCTCACCCATCGCTACTCAAGATTTGAGAGTGAAAACTTTATGTGTTCTGAAATAAAAAGGTATAAGAGGGATAACAAAAGATTGTGTCCCATAATAGGCAAAAACATTGGTGTACACAGTAAGTAGAGAAAAGCAAACACTGATTCATGGAGGCATTGATTGTCCACTCTCACTGCAGACAGAATGAGGTTAATTATGGTTGGGATGCAAATGTATGGAAAACTAAACAAATTGGACTTCATCCCAGAAACCTTTCAGCAGCTTGGACCATTGTATGTTTCCAGAAGTTTCTTAATTGAGCACAAAAGTTCATCTGTGCCGCCATGTTCTTGCTCATGTAGGCTCAGAACAGACTTCTTAAATAATTATTTATAGGTTGTCGCATTCATAGTGTCGCGGCAGGAGGATCTGACAACCTAAGGGGCTGCGCACCCTCTGGTGTGGACCATTAGAGCTGGTGGGTCAACGTATGACGAGTGAAATCTTGGCACCGCTGAGTTGTCGCTACGTCCCAGTGCATTCCTGCCATTGGACTGCCGCGGACAAGTGTCGCTACGCCACAGTGCATTCCTGCCATTGGACTGCCTCGGACAAATGGGGAGATGTTGGCCTAATGGGTTTTTTGCTTTACTTGAAGCAAACATTTGCCTGCAACAGCTGTGCCACTGGGTGATCTGAGGTATCGAATCAAATCCACTCACAGTCAAATTTAGCCTTTCACTCCTCAGAGATATTGTACAGTGATTTTAATTGGGTGATATCAATTTTAACAAAGCATTTTTCATAATTCAGGATGTTGCATGCACTACATTGATATTTTTTTGCTATTTATCTAACACACTTTGCTGCTCGTTTCATGTTTGCACTTTGTTGACCTAATCTGCTTGTGTTACCAGCTTCAACTTTATTGCTTCTTCCATTTCTTATATTTATGTTCCGCTCGAAGGAGGAATATCTTCTGTAGACAGTTTAAAGGGAAAATAAAAAGCTTTGGTGCTCATCCTTAAGTGCATTATTTTACATCAAAAGTTAGCATATATAACTACATTGTTGACATCCACCTTTTCCTTATCTGTTCATCTTTTTGTCAACTTTGCATTTTTCTGTCAAATAATGCAGCATTTTCTGAGTCCATGCAAAGTCCAGAAAACAAGAGCTTCACCTTTTATTCCCGTTCCCATGTTAGCAAGTCAGATATTCGGAGGCCACTTGGTGTGCTGATGACGAACAGCAGCTGGGCCCCTCAAACAATGAGCTCAGCATTGATTGATACTCATTGTATTCTATTGTATTGCGCCTACATTTATAAAGTGCTTACCATCCCTGCTGAGGCACTGAAGTGTTCACTTTGGGTAGCCCGCTACTCCATGACCCAAAGTTAGTGTTTAATCCAGTGGTTATTAGTTATTGGATGATATTGTTGGTTACTGGGTTAGTCTTGTGCTCTCAGTAAATTATTTGAAGCATCTCCTCCAGTTCCTAGTGGTGGATTAAGTTAACAGGAGTCATGTGTGATTATTAAGGTGAGTTCATGCAAGAGGAAAAGAGGGAAAAGTAGATACTGTGGAGGAGGTTAGATGTTGAGAGACAGAAAGGAGAAGTTACACAGAAGGAGAATTTGTGATTTATGAGACTGGGATGTGTAGATAGGTTAGAAAAGGTTTGATACTGCAGGAAAGGTTACTAATAAGGGTAATGATTTTAAGGAGAGATATGGTTAATTTACTGCGGTATTGTAAAGGGTAAGGTGAGAATGCATGTGACACAGAAGGATTTTCTCAGAGTCACCAATTATGCGATCTCCCAGGGACCATGGCGGGCTTAAAAAAAGCAGTAAATAACATTAGAAAAGAATCGCTCTTGCGGGACAAAGCCTCGCTGGCGGAGCGAGCACACGGCTGGCTAACTATACAATCTTACAATAAACTCAGGCCCCAAATATATCTTCAGACTAGTTTCACCAAAAAGACAAAAGAGAAGTTTTTGAAATTTCGCTTAGGACTGTTGCCCTCTGCACATTATCTGGCCCCTTGGCTGCGCCCCTCAATGCCAGCAAAGTGCCGCCTTTGTGGTAACGGTGAAGAAAACATTGTACACCTTATCACCATCTGCAAGGACCTGCTACAAGAACACCGGACACTTTTGAGACCACTATTCAATAAAAACCGGACAAGGTCATGCAGGCAAGCAGTCCTGGCATGCTTCTCCGGCGATGAAGTTCAACTGAGCTGCCGATTGGTAAAATATCTCGAAGCTGCAGAGCGGAAACTAGCGTCACAATCCTCATGAAGAAGGCACCACACTCGCACTAGCGGAAAAGCAGGAAGGACAGTGACGGAACCCAGCGCAACCTTTGTACCCTTAGAGCCAAAGTAATCGGATGGCAACAAGGGTCTGGTCGAGACCTTGGTGTCCATTGAGCTTTATTGCTATAAACCCTAAAAACTTTGATCAGCTAATGGCCAGAGTTCAAGATCTGAATAACTATGGCTTAGATGTCTCGCTGAAACTTTTTTGTTCAATAAGCAATCGATTGTCTGCTCTGCTAGAAGGGCACTATTAGGACTCCTTTCTTCTTTTTTTCCTCCCATTCTACTGTTTGCTTTCTTTGTAGCACATGTGGTAATTCCCTTTTGGGCGGGACTAAGCAAGCACAAGTTTACACGGAGGATCAACTCTTGCGGCCCAGGCACATTAAGGACTGCAACAATTAACTGAACTCGAATGGAAATGCAAGTTAGCCCAACCACGCAAAGTTTTTAATGGCATGACAGAACTGAGCCCGCTCTTAGGCCAATTTTACACTCTGCCTGTATTTTAATAGTTTTAGCTGAAGTATCTTCATAGCAGTTCTGACTCATAGCTTACCATAGTATCATGGTACTTTGCTATGGCTGTTTCGAAATATGAAACTGTTTTAATTGATGATGACTTGTAATGGTTTTCATTAACTGTACAATAAAGTATTACCTTACCTTACCAGAGTCACCATGGCAGGTAGAGGGTGGTGTGTAGGGCGAGTATCATGCACATAGAAAGCTTGCAGGGACAATAATCCCTAGCTTATAATTCAAAGTAAATTTTCACGCAGAGTTTTTAAGTATATGGTGGCGGTGGAATATTGAGATAGGGTGCAGTCAAAGGGAGTATAAAGTGCACACAAAAAAGGTTGAACATTGATTACTTGATTTTATGTTGCTGCATCTTTGGTTGTTCCGTGCGGCTATTGAAGGTGTTGATATAGTCTGTCTGATTATTTACAAAGATACTGAGCATTAAGGCGATTGTTTGACCTGTTTTTAATATGCGGTATTGAATTATGTGGCATGTCCAGATAGTGGGTCCATTGGGCTTGTCTGGTAAGATTTCGAGGAGTGGACAACCTCTGTGATTTGCATTGATAATTCTGCTCTGCCCTTGTTTGAGACAGATGCATGTGTGGTGTGTCCAGCGGGGGGGTTGGTTCTCGCTGTTATTTTTAGGGGTTGTTTGTAAGAGGACTCTGCTGATTTAGCTCTTCCTTGATCTTAGAGGGCCCTGGGGGGTATCTATCTGTGGGTTCTTTCTTGGATCCCATTGGGAATAACCAGCTCTTAACCTGTCATGGTGACAGGTCTTGAATGCACTGGCCCTCTGGTTGAATTCAATAACCCCCAGCTTTGGTTTGATCCAATTATTGATAGCTTTTTGAAATTGTCGTTCCATAGCACCCCGCTTTAAGCGTTCGCTGTTCTCGCGCTGAAGAAACAGCCTCATGCATTCTAATGAAGTACCTCCAGAGAGATCTTCACACCTGGAGAGGCAGTAATTACCCAGGTTCTGCGTGAGGTGAGCAGGCGGCTGCGCCTTTATTCTTAGACATAGGCAGAAAGGAGGTAAGTTGCAGTGGGTGACTTTTTCTGGCTCCTGATTAGAGCTGTGAAGGCAGCTCGAGCCGACAACAAATTCTCCATCTGCTCGCTTCCAATTGGCTCTTCCGGTTGCAGCAGGAAATGTCCCCAAGCTCAATGCATGACATTAAAGAGGGTGAGATAGTGTGTCATCATTTAAAATGCAAAAACTAGGCAAGTTGCTGAGTGAGAGCCTTCAGAAGAACCTCTAATGGGGGCATGGAGGCTGGAGGGCAGGGGCTGAGGCGGGGTGCATGTACCGGCACTTTCAAACCCCCGCGCGGTCATGTGTGGCCATTGATACAATAAAGTATGAAGAAACCCATACAGGAAAAACAAGGTGTGAACAACAGCGCCTGCATAAGTAATGTTCTGCTTTAATTAGCTTTGGATGAGAGAAAACGTTGTGAGAAATAAAAAGAATACAAAATGGTGCTGCTCAAATGTCTGAACAATGTTTTGTTGACAAACTGTCAATTCCTCCCTGCAAGAAAAGGGACCGCGCCAACGGAAGCGGAGGTTCAGGAACAGGTAAGTGTTTTAGACCATGTCATTTAACATTCACTTGAGAGACTACAATCTGGCCGTCCGCCGACATATGGCAGGCAGCCATCTGTATTCGGTGCATGCGTGCCAAAAGATTGCGGGATGTGGCACCCTTGCGTGCCACGCGCATGCTCTTCCTGTGGGCCTCATGCCCTTCCTTCCCCACATCTTCCAGGAGGTGGCTGTGGACTGATTGAGATGAGCTGGGTGCCACAGTGCGTTTATAAGATCGAGGCGCTTGGTGTAGGGCTTCTAGCAGCTTCAGCAGCAGTATATCAACAGTCCGAGTACTAGTTGTGGACTGTACGTGTTTCCGAATGAGTGCTGGTGTCATGTCATTCATGTCAAAGCAATATCCATGGAGACCCAGCTGGGCAGCCAGGAGTGGGTGGGTTCAGTCTGATGGGGTACTCCGCGTCGGTTCCTCGCCTCCCTTCTAGGTCTGGCGACAGACAAGACCTTTCAATTTAACTAGAAGTATATGTAAGATATACTTGCTCGTTGGGACTTAGTCCTCATCATCTATTAGACTGCTTCTGTGTCATTCACAAAGTCAACTACTGAATATTTATGTCAAACGATATTGTTGTTGTTAATAATCTCACATTCAACTGGATCCAGGTGTTATCAACTGCTTATAAATGGTGGCTTCGGTGGGAACGTCAGTATTATTCTAAAATTCTGTTTTTCAAAGCAGAATGACTCCTCCCCATGTCTGTGCTTCTCTCTTGGCTCTTGGTGACTGTGAAATGAGGGCTTGAAGTTGTGCCATGAGAGGGGTCTCTGCATGTGCCTCAAGAATCTGCCCCTGTGTTGGGGACACAATCTCAGTTACATCACTTCCTTCCCACTGCTGCTCCATTAAAACTGAGGGCGCCTGACTTTCCCTACAATACATTCCTAAATCTTCACATTGGAACGCTCGTCATTTTTGTGCAAACAGGAGACCAATCATCCCCTGGCTCCTTTCACCCACCCCTCTGCCCCTCCCCTCTTCGAACACCGATCTCCCATCATGGCTCTTGTAGTCTTTAGCACCAGTAATGTTTTCACCACTTTGTTTTTGCCACGTTTTGTTTTCTCAAGCTTATTGTTGAGTCTTTCTTTTTGTTTCGCGGCTTGCTACACGTGTGAGAGTCACAGCGGAAGCAAGAATTGATGCACTAGACTGGCGCTGGCTTGAAAAACAGGTATCAGCCGCCATCTATTAAACATAAAAGACATCAGAAAAAAGAAAATAAATGACGGGGACAGCTGTTGACAATCATTGGCCTTCATAGATGAATTTATTAATTTATTTATTTATGTTTGCAGTTTTATGAGGGCCAATGTGGCCCAAGGCTGTTAACAAACTTTACAACTGAGGGCTAAACTTACAACACAACCAAACCATAGCCATACAAACACACTTTGGATAATAGCAGAGAGAACGTGGGGAGGGAAATCAAAGAAGAGAATGTGCAATTGAAAGAAGATATCGAAAGCATCTGCTTGACAAGTCAGAAGGCAGTGAGTAACCTGAGAGGTGAGGCAAGTAAAGCAGCCGTGGAGAGGAAGTAAGAATCATCGATGGGGGGTGGGGGATAAAAAACACATGTATTAAAGAGATTAAGCATTGGTCATAAAAGACAATGACTGGATCAAGAAAAAGGTAGGAGAAACAGCTAAAGAAGTAAGTGACAAGAGAGGACGGGGGGAAGCAACGAGGGTAGAGAGTGGAAGAGAGCTGGGATTAAGCATGAGAAATGAGCTTTGGGGGAAAGATGAAGATGGAAAAAACAGCTAAAGGGAGCCAGACTGAAAGGGTATTTGGAAAAGATGGTTAGGATCCTTCTTGGAAATCCCGAGAGAACTGTTGTGCTTAGACCTGAAGTGGTTGACGTCAAAGTTCACGTCACACTGCCTGAAAAGAGTTGAGCCAATGCCCACTCTCTTTTGAGAGTCAGACATTCAAGGTGAAGAGACATCACACTGGGGAACCGGCCCTGGCAACCAGCCCGACCGGCCCCGGGGGCGGTGGGGGGAGGGGGGGTGGTGCTAGCTGGAAGCCAGGGAATGAGCTGCATCGCTTACCCAAAAGGAAAGGCAAGAAGGGCCACCAAATAGGACGTTTCTTTAGAAATGTGGGAGGTGGATTTGTAGGAAGAGACACCTCAACTAATCAAAGAAAATGTAGGACTAGTGTGACTACTTGGGGGGAAACTGTGCTTCCACTCTCCCCATCCCTACATCTCCCTTCCTCAACTACCTCAGAACTTTTATGTACTCTATCATTCGCATTCTTCTATGATTTACTTTCACTTTGTACTCCACTGTATCTCGTCTACTCCTTTTTAGGTCTCGCCTGAGACAGCGCTTTAGCGCTGCTCTGGCGAGACTTATAGTACGCACTTTTGGAAGTGCAAACGAGTGCTTTCAGGCCGCCAACTACAGTGCATGTGCTCCGGGCGCGCGCACCATTTGGCAGCCTGAAAGCACTCGTTGTCTTTCACTTTCGGGGCCGGTCGGCCGCTTTGATGTTTGATCACTTTCACTTTCGCGGCCGCACTTTAACAAGCTCCCGTTATGCAATTTGGCAAGATTCTGTCACTTCGCAGTTAACTTCTGGAATGTACAATAATTTCTGTAAAAGAATAAATAGTGATTGCTGATCACTTTTGTTAAGAAAAACTATATGAAGAGACAAGGGCTTCTACTGCACCAACATTATGTACGGGGAATTGAGTGCACGTCTCATTAAGTATTTACCAGCCTCGCTGATCACTAAATGTGATGGCATCAGATGTAGAGGCATGTATGTCTTGATGACAAGACAGAAAACTTTTCACAGTTAGCCAGATGTAAAGAATGCATATGTGATTGTTATGACGTTGCACTGCAACTGGCATAATACTGAGTCGGTTTATTAAATAAACTGAAAGTGCATCTCCAGTTTTCCTCTCTCTCTGGCTGCTGAATTTCAAAGCCGACAGCAGCAGAGGACCAAAACACACGAAGAGGCCCAGGCTGGAGGCAGCTGCACACTGGGAGTATGGTGTGGAAGGGGTGTCTTTGAGAGGCCAGCCTTTCTCTACAAGGTGACATGGAGAAGACAGTAACCTTTAATTATTCTAATGAAGAGCGGTGCGAAGACGTGCAGGGGAGAGAGGGGTCACACAGGGGAAGAAAGAAGCCTTTAATACCAAGCCTGCCTGGCAACAGCACTGTTAGCACCATTGGGCCAGTGGTCAGTCTGCGACCAGCATCTGCTGAAACACACTTTGGAATAGGAACATTAATCATGACGTCTACAGCAACGGCGGCACAGATCAAAACACGTGATCGATGTATTATATAAACAAAGGGATTATTAACTCGTTACAAAAAACTGAAGGCCAAACACGAGGTTATGTTACATTTTCCTGTTTTGGTAACGTCGCAGCTTCTCGAGGCCATTCCTCTTTTGTTTGTTTACATTGGGCAGATATACTCACACAGAGACACAAGCAGAAATGCGCACAGAAAGCATCCCAAATTTTTCCTAAAAAATATCTCGTCCTCGAAGTGTCTCAATCGTCTCTCTCGCTCACACAGACACACGCATACGATCAGCCAGACAGGCACACAAACGGCTCACGCGGGATTAGATGGAATTTTTTTCCCGCCATTCTCTCTCTCCACTTTTATTACCTTTCATTCTCTTTGCCTATCTCAGCCTCTTCTTCCATGATAACTTTTCCCCTTCTTTCTTGCAGTCCCACTGCGCTCTCTCTCTCTCTCTGTCTCTCTCTCTCCCTTTGTCTCTGTCTCTCTCTCTCGCTCCCTCTCTCTTTCTTTCCCGCTCCCTCTCTCTTTCTTTCCCTCTCTCTTTCTCTCTCCCCCTCTCTCTCTCTCACTCTCTTTCTCTCTCTCCCTTCATTTCTCTCTCTTTCTTTCCCTCTAGCTCTCCTCTCTCTCTCGCTCTCTCTCTACCCCTCTCTCTCTCCCTCTTCTTTCCCTGTCACTCTCTCTACCCCTCTCTCTCTCCCTCTTCTTTCCCTGTCACTCTCTCTACCCCTCTCTCTCTCCCTCTTCTTTCCCTGTCACTCTCTCTACCCCTCTCTCTCTCCCTCTTCTTTCCCTGTCAGTGTCTCTCTCTCTCTCTCTCTCTCTCTCTCTCTCTCTCTCTCTCTCGCGCTCTCTCTCGCTCTCTCTCTCTCTCTCGCTCTCCCCCCTCTCTCTCTCTCCCCCCTCTCTCTCTCTCCCCCCTCTCTCTCTCTTTCCTTCTCTCTCTCTCTTTCCTTCTCTCTCTCTCCCCCCTCTCTCTCTCCCCCCCCTCTCTGTCTCTCCCCCCTCTCTCTCTCTCCCCCCTCTCTCTCTCTCCCCCCTCTCTCTCTCTCCCCCCTCTCTCTCTCTTTCCTTCCCTCTCTCTCGCTCTTTCTCTCTCCCACTCTCTTTCTTTCTCTCTCCCACTCTCTTTCTCTATCTCCCCCCTCGCTTCTTCCATGATGACTTTTCTCCATCTTTCTTGCTGTCCCACTGTGCTTTGTCTCTCTCCTCCCCTCTCCCTCCCTCTCTCTTTCTTTCTTTCACTCTCTCTCTTTCTCTTTCTCTCCCTCTCTCTCCCTTTCTCCCTCTCCCTCTCTTTTTCTCTTTCTCTGTCCCCCTCTCTCTCTCTCTCCCTCTCTCTCCCTCTCTTTCTCTCCCTCTCTCTCCCCTCCCTTTCATTCCCTCTCTCATTCTGTTTCTCTTTTTCTCTCTCTATTTCTCTCTCCCACTCTAGCTTTCTTTCCCCCTCTCTCTTTCCCTCTCTCTTTCCCTTTCTCTCTCCCCCTCTATCTCTCTCCCTCTCTCTTTCTCTCTCTTTCGTTCCCTCTCGCTCTACTCTCTCTCTCTCCCCCTCTCTCTCTTTCTTTCTTTCTCTATCTCTCTCCCCTCTCTCTCTCTCCCTCTCTCTTTCTCTCCATCTCTTTCTATCCCTCTCACTTTTTCTGTCCCTCTCTCTCTCCCTCTCTCTCTCCCTCCCCCTCTCTCTTTCTTTCGCTCTTTCTCTCTCTCTCGCACACACACACACACTCTTTTTCCCGAGATCCATATATTTATAACCACATCTTAAACTTATGGTGGTGCGATAGGTGGCACTGCCTCCTTGTGATTGCTCCCTGATGGAAAAAATGCAAAATGTAAAAAATATTCAGTCTCTAATTTGTATTCATGGCTACAAAACCAATGCTTGATTTCCAAAATGTGGTAAACCATACATTGCTAACAACCTTCCTCAAATATGCTATTTACACAGCATAAAGTGAATATAAACTGCTTTCTTAGCACCACAACATATTTTTTTAGGTCTCGCCTAGGCAGCATTAGGGTTAGTAATGCTCATTAAGAAAACATTTATGGTTGTGGTTGAAGCAAAATCAGCTAATAATTTTAAGGATGTTGGATCACCAGCATGTGTCAGATAGCTAAGTTAACAGAAAATACAGAACATGAGTAGATAAACTGGTGGAATAATTTTTGGTTATAAATGGAACGTCGACAGATGAGGCAAGGATGAAAAAGCATGTACCAATGACTGGTAACAACAAGCATTTGCAATGCAATATGTCTCACATTTACGCGAGTTTAAGCTATTAGCATTGTAAATGACAATGCGTTTTATTTATATTTCAAAAAACAAAACATAAATAAAAGGCCTTTTTATTTACAATGCCAATAGCTCATGCTCAGGTAAATGCGAGACCTGTTGCATTGCAAATGCTTGTTTACTGTTGGCACTTATTTTTATTTGCTCTTTTTGTACCTCAAGTTTCTGCTGTAGTACCTACTCTGTAAAGTGCTAGTTTCATGATTTTAAGTGCTCTGTTGCTATGCTTGTTCACTACTACAGTGCACCTACTCTCCCCACCCATGCAACTCCCTACTGTAGCCACCTCAGAACTTCACATCCTCTCATCCCTCTGTCTATCGAGTTCTTCTTTTATAAAATGTTTATATATACTTTTAGTTACACTTTATGTAACTCAGGCCCTTGCCCCTGTTTTGGCTATAAACCATTTGCCCTTTTTATTGTTACTATATATTTTTTATCTATCATATTATTATTCTGCTTAATCTGTAAAGCGCTCTGAAACCTTCGGCCTAGCTCACGATATATAAAACTCACAAGTAAATAAATATATAAATATGAGCTAGCATAAGTGAAGAAAGGACCGCCAGCAAGTTCAAAAATGTGAGTTGAGCGCCAGAGAAATTAAAAAGTTGCTTTGTGTTGGTAAGTACACGTAACTACATATATATGTACCTTCACAATATTTTAGCTGTTGATATTTGGGACACAATAGATTTGTAGCAGAATATTTAAAACTCAATATTCTTGTAATAGCATCTGAAATATTCTACATTGAAGATACCAAATCTGACGAAAAAGAGTTTCAAAGCCTTTCATTACATAACGTTTGAACACAAATGTTTACCTTGTATTGTGTCAATCTTAAAAATTAGAGCTATGGCACTATATCTTAAACCAGGAAAAAAATCACGTTGATATCTGCCCAGCAAATCACAGTGTTCGAGTGGTTTCTAAGCAGCTCTCTTTTGTGTTAAAGAATTCATTCCTGGAAGCGGCTACACATTTTTGTGGCAGATAAAAATATATAGCATTAATAATTGATGCGGGATTATCCCCGCCTTTCACGCTCCATCCATTAGAGCGCGCAGATTTAGAGCTGTTTAGCGCTGTTGAACAAAAGCGCCTGGAGCCTGGTTTTAACCCGCTGGGCAATTTGGCGTCATCTCGGTGGTTTACATTACAGCTCCGTCCACCACTCGTGACAACATCCCTTTGGCATGGCGGATGCTTTTTCTAACCCCGATCTCGCATGTGAATGTTCTTCTTAGGTCATGTGGGAGAAGTTCCAAGTGTGCCCATCACAAAGCGCTCCAGTATAGAAATGCACCAGTCTGACGCCACATAAAACAAGCTATACGTAAATCTACAGGGAGGAGAAATATGCATGTGATTTGGGTAGATATTTGTATACCAGGTGAGCCTCAGTTTATTTTTTATTGAATTATAACATTAATAATATTGTAATTCGTCATAGTATATAGTAAAATAACATTAAATAATTAAAGCCAAAAGTTATAATGTTGAAGTATCAGAAACAAAAGAAACACATTTTACTTTGAAAATTATAACATGAAGTTCATTTTGTATTAAAATTCTTAAAGTGGGGTGAGGAGAAAAAGCGAATTAAAGCATGCCAGTAATCAAATTTCATTATGAAGTAAAGAAACATAACGTTATAGAGAAAAGGAACAGTAGTTACTAATACAGTAAAAATACTGCAATGGAAAATAAAAGTAGCACCAACGTACAAAGTCACAGAGCATTAGCAACCTTTTCGTTTCTAGTGAGTAAGTGGTATTATACATTTGGGTCTGTACCTGGTGGTTCTTAACACTTTTCAAAAACTATGTGCACAAATCCAGGAAACTCTTCACCCCCGTGCCCACTTCTGCGGGTTTTCTGTGTGCCAAGAGAGCAAGAGAAGTCCGTTTTTTTTCAAGGAATGTTTGTCTCCTTTTTCGCCCATGGAAAGTACCCCTTTCTCTTGGAAGGCATGAAATATGGGGTGCAAAATTTCTTACGCTATTAATTTTGAGGTTAGAAAACTCTTTACAAAACCTTTTTCCATAACCATTGTGTGACTGTTGACCGCAGTATTCCTTATATATCTCCACTACTATGCAGAACGCATAGTTTCCCAGTCTGGCCTTTATTACGACTCATTTTTGGCAGATTGTTGGAATGTGTAAATCTGCTCTGTGGGTGCAAATGTCCTGTGATTCGGATTCTGTGAATGACGAGCAAAACATTTCCACAAGCTCATCAAGGTATTTGGTCACATCACACAACAATCACTTACATACACAAATAATGTTGGGAATTTGCCCCTAATTTTTAGGTGTGACATCTCAGTAGGCTTCTGCACAAAGCTGTGTGTTACCTGAAAGCAAGGCCAATGGAATTCTGCAGCAGGACAGGGTCAAATTATGCTGCAGGGTTGAGTAAATTATGTGGCAAGAAAAGGCAAATTAGGCAGCATAATGGGGCACATTTTTTGATAGTATTACTTCAATATTTGTTGCAATTTTACCCTTGATAACACTGTCTGGGCATTGGTTGTACCTCATAAGTACCAGTTTAACACCCAAATATAGCAAAAAGCAACTGAACTTAAGCAGTCAACCTTTACAAAGGGGTTTCCACTGTGCTGCAACATATGTTGGTGCGTTTTTAGTAACTTTTGAATCAAGTAGAGCTAGAAACAACATTTCTTTTTGTTAAAATCAACAGATTATGCGGTAGGTGATGGATTATGTGGCAAATGAATCTAGAATTATGCAAAAAATGCAGTGACTGCACAATCGCATAATTCCAGTGATCCTGCCTGAAAGTCACATATCCAAATCCCCTTACCTGGTTGACTTACCTATTTATTATAATAAGGCAAATAAAAGGAGTAACATTAGGTTTGGTAATAGTATCAGTTGTTAAAAATCCCCCTTAAGCATTTTGTGTAGAGACTTTTCCACTACCAATGTTCCTGTAGGCATTTTTGACATATTTACTCTAAAAGTAAAAAAATCCAACCATCCATTTCCTTTTATCTGTTTTTAACAATTTTGTGAGATTTTGTCTATTATTTTCTCTTGAGATTTCAACATTGATTTGGGATTTTTATTGTATTGTGTTCTTAACTTCATAGTTGTTTGGTACTGTTTACACTTCACATGCATTTTTCTGAGGAATTGCCTGCTGCGTGTGCCACAGATACCAGAGGTTAAGCGATGTTTCTCATGGACCTGTATTGGGATCGAACCAGATTGTATTTATTTAAATGGCAGGGGAACCTCCGCCCAAAATAATAACCCAATCTCTGACAACCTTGGATAGTTGTAAAGGATTATGAAGCTTTCTATTTCAATCTACTTTGCTCATTTTCAGTTTGAGGTGCATTATGGGTGGCTGAATAGCCCTTCGCTGCAAAGAGGGTCTCAGCTTCTGTCGAATATCTTAAGAGAAAGCGATGACCTGAGCCCGATGAGTGCAAATAAAATAAACCATTCACTTCAGGACCGGTGCAGTGTGAGAGAACAAGTTCAGACTAGAGTCCTCCTCAACACATCTGAGCCTCCGCCTCACTTCTTGAGTTCCACAAGAAGCTGAAGACCTGGCACTCTGTAGAAGCACCTTGGGGACCACAAACCTACTCACCTGCCCAAGTGCCTGGATGCCCTCTCAGGTGATCAGTGCACTACTTAAATCAATGTAACATAACAACATAACATAAGCAACATAAAATGAAGTGACTCAAGACAAACTGTGACTTACTAATGGTATCTGCTTAAAATATTTTGTGTGAGTTTTCAAAATGGATCAGTTATTGACCAAAAACAACAAAGCGATGTCAGCATTGTTTCGCTCTTGCATTAGTTTTGGATGGCCTTCCTCAGGACAGGATACCATCTGCTCATTGGTACTTTCTTATTGAAAGACAGTTTGATAGGTGGAAAGCACGTCGTTAGGAAATTCAATTAAACATGTTTCTGAGGGCTGGTATAGAGAAAATAATTATATTTGTCTAATAGTAATTTATGTACAATTTCAATGGTGGGAGGTCTGCTTGATGACTGGCAGTCGGAGTAAAGAGTCCAGACAAAGAGTTTACTGGAACTGAATTATTACACCAAGATGTGGATTAAACATGTTTGAGATGATGCAGTTAGTAATTAATTGAACGCGTGCGAGGGGCTAATTGCAGCTCTCCTAGAGTCTTTTTGTCAGACGAGACCTTTTATGGCTAGTTACAAATAAATCTGTAGCCATTCTCCTATAGATCAGGGGCATTAAGTGAAATACAAGATGATGAGACAGGACAAGGCACAGGCCTGGGGGACGGCAGGAGAAAAGCAGGCGATGCAGGCAAGAGGAGTGGAAGAAGGGTAGATACCTGGGCAGATGAGCCCTCCTTATGAGGAAAACAGAACTGCAGGAGCGAGAATGGAACTGGGGGTGTCTGCCGAAGGAGGAAGATGGTGCAAGCTTCACTGAGGGAGGTGGAGGGAGGGTGGGGCTGCAGAAAAGAATGAGGAAACATGGGAGAAACATGGGAGAAACATGGGAGAAACATGTCCTACCGCAGGGACGGGGCTGTCTGCATAGTGGAGAGATTATGCATGGCAAAGAGACAGCATGGAGAAAGTACAGAATCTTGCGACCTTTAAGAGTGGCCACTTTGGAGAGAGAATTTGTAAAACTAAGAGAGGACGATAATGTTGCAAGAGTCCTGCAGGGGCTCCTAGTTGCTGCAGGAAGGAGAACTAGGCAAGAAGAAGAATGAAGAGGACAATCTGCAAGAAGAGAGCAAAGGACTTCAGGAGATGGCGAGAGAGAAGCAGAAAGCATCAAAGAGTGGATTGACCTGGAAGGAGGAGCAGAGGTTTATCAAGAACGAGACTGAAGGAAGAAGAGGATAGTGAAGAGGAAGGCTGTGTGCGGGGGAAGCACAGGGACAAACGAAGGCAGGAGGGTAAAAACGAGAAAGGGATTCTGGCAAAGGAGGGCAGTCTGCAGAATGTAAGCAGAATCCTTCAGGAGAGTGAGATATGTCAGCCGAAGGGAGCAGAGATGTTGCAGGAGAGAAGAGGGCAGCCTGCAGGAAGGATAGGAGGTGCTGCAGGAGACAGGAGGACAGTCTGCAGGAGGGATCAGACGTGCTGCAAGAGAGAGGAGGACAAGAGAGAGGAGGGACTGCAGGGGAGAGGAGTCTACAGGAGGGATCAGAAGTACTGCAGGAGAGAGGACTTTCTGCAGGAGGGACTGCAGGGGAGAGGACAGTCTGCAGGAGGGATCAGAAGTACTGCAGGAGAGAGGACATTATGCAGGAGGGATCAGAAGTACTGCAGGAGAGAGGACTTTCTGCAGGAGGGACTGCAGGGGAGAGGACAGTCTGCAGGAGGGATCAGAAGTACTGCAGGAGAGAGGACATTATGCAGAAGGGATCAGACGTGCTGCAGGAGAGAGAAGGACAGTCTGCAGGAGGGATCAGAAGTGCTGCAGGAGAGAGGACAGTCTGCAGGAGGGATCAGAAGTGCTGCAGAAGAGAGGACAGTCTGCAGGAGGGATCAGAAGTGCTGCAGAAGAGAGGACAGTCTGCAGGAGGGATCAGAGGTGCTCCAGGAGATAGGAGGACAGTCTGCAGGAAGGATCAGAAGTGCTGCAGGAGAGAGCACAGTCTGCAGGAGGTATCAGGAGTACTACAGGAGAGAGGACAGACTGCAGGAGGGATCAGATGTGCTGCAGGTGAGAGGAGCACAGCCTACAGAAGGGATCAGATGTGTTGCAGGAGAGAGGCCAGTTTGTAGGAGGGATCAGAGGTGCTGCAGGAGAGAGGAGGACAGTCTGCAGGAGACATCAGAGGTGCTGCAGGAGATAGGAGGACAGTCTGCAGGAGTGATCAGAAGTGCTGCAGGAGAGAGGACAGTCTGCAAGAGGGATCAGACGTGCTGCAGGAGAGAGGATAGTCTGCAGGAGGGATCAGCGGTGCTGCAGGAGATAGGAAGACAGTCTGCAGGAGGGATCAGATGTGCTACAGGAGAGAGGAAAGTCTGCAGGAAGGATCAGAAGTGCTGCAGGAGAGAGGACAGTCTACAGGAGGGATCAGACGTGCTGCAAGACAGAGGACAGTCTGCAGGAGAGATCAGAGGTGCTGCAGGAAAGAGGAGGACAGTCTGCAGGAGGGATCAGAAGTGCTGCAGGAGAGAGCCTGCAGGAGGGCTCAGACATGCTGCAGGAGAGAGGAGGACAGTCTGCAGGAGGGAGCAGAGATGCTGCAGGAGAGAGGAGGACAGTCTGCAGGAGGGATCAGACATGCTGCAGGAGAGAGGACAGTCTGCAGGAGGGATCAGCGGTGCTGTAGGAGATAGGAGGACAGTCTGCAGGAGGGATCAGAGGTGCTGCAGGAGAGACAAGGAAAGTCCACAGGAGGGATCAGAAGTGCTGCAAGAGAGAGGACAGTCTACAGGAGAGAGGAGGACAGTCTGCAGGAGGGATCAGAGGTGCTGCAGGAGAGAGTATGATACGAAATACAGTGGTTCTGTCGGGTATGAACAAACAATTGCTTTGTTTTGTGTTGTGATTGAATCAAAAAAGAACCTAAGTACATTAATCAATAGAGGAAAACAAAACTAATCCTGAGAATAATTGTATTAAAAGGACCACATAAAGCAATGACAGTGTACAAATCACAATAAAATCAGATTTGTAGGGTGGCAGAATGTTCTTTATATATAAATTGCATCATTTATATCAACACCCATAACATTCTTTTTTTGCAAAGTATGGCTACCAAAGTTATAAAGATTAAAGTGAATTGGTGAATCAGTGACAAAGTGACATAGGTGACACAATTAGTGTACAATATATACAAAGTGAATACAAAAGTTTTTATATACAGAATAAAAGTCGGCCAGTATTTGAAAGAGCACAATGACCCAGTTTCCACGGAAAATTCAGATTCTATATGAAAACGAGTCTTGAACTGGTCCTAGGTACTGTTGACGTTTCAACCCTATATATGCGATCTTAAATCGTCATGCGGGTCTTCATCAGGGCTTAAATTTTGACAATGGCAACCTACAAAAGCAAGTAAAGTACGTGTCAAAAGCTGGTCCTGAATAGTCACAAGCATATGGTCCCAATACTGCCAAAAATGGCCATGACTCACCTAGCCGTTGGTCTAGGATGGCCTAATATTCACACTTAGTGGGTCCGATGCATTCATCCAGCGGAGTTTCTAAAAATTAATTCAAACAAATGGTATTGGATGACGTACGATCATCAACCCATCACCATTAATACGAGAGCTCCACCAACAATTCTGGGAACTGAGAGACTAACAGAATCATTGTACAAGCGTGACATATGAATCGTTTAGAAGTAAAACAAGCGCCAAACTCTCAACGTGGTAGAAATTCAATTAATGGTAACGCAATTGCCCGGGTGAAATCATAACCAAGAGCCAATTAGAAGGCAACTCATAGGGTTAACTAAAGCTCTTACCATAATAGGGAAGTGCGTATAGATTCAGTTATTAACAACCTAATTATCAGGATGAGATTGGCAATTAACGGGGGCTAATTAAAAAAGAGACCACTCATAAAATTGGTACAGAAACAGAAGGCGGTTGTTATATAAAAAGTCTATTTGAACTACGCTAACCACCCGGTTAAAAGACATCCTTAACAGGGGGCTAATGGTGACAGGCTCATTCTTGGGTTCAAATTTGCGAAGAATAAGCTCAAACATAGATGTCACAGCTTTAAGTATGGACGATTGGCTCACCTTAAAGTTGACTTGTAAGCTACAATACTTAGTAGAGCGAATGGTAGCCGTCAAATCCAATTTGAAACAGGAGTTATTAGAAGAATCTAACTGCGTCTATAAGGTAAATAACAAGCGCAAGCTTAGTTGTATAACCTTAGCAAAGCAAACAGAAAAGGGAGATGCTTCAACGCGTTATTCGCAGACTCACTTTCGGTGAGAGCAACAACTTGCTTCCGAGCGGTCTTGATTCACGCTTCTGTGCCACCTTTCGTTACTGTGGGGAACCCGCCTTAGGAACGCCAGCTGATATATGAAAGCGACCAGGTCCCTCCCTGTATGACGTAAAACGTCAAAAACGCCAAGTCGGTTGCCACGCAACTCAGTCAGCGTCAAAGGAAACTGGGACAGCTGATAGAACGCGATAGCTGTTCGACCGTACTACGTTCTATACTGACGTCAAACCTATAGTCTTCTCATGACTAACGAGGAATGTGTCATGATGTTTGCTAGGCAACGGAATTTCCCGCCGAGAGCCACAATAAGGAATCAGATTTCCCCCATTTAAGTGCCCTCATACTGCTGATGTACCTAATAATTTCCAACAGAAAATGAACGTGAACAAAGATTCAGCATTGTCACGCTGTTATATGTGCCAAAACAGTTACAACGAATTAAAATAAATTACAAAAAATTATTTTCTTTGCAAATGAGACATACTCAACATTTTCATTTGGAAGTTGAAAACAGTTTGTTTTGATAAAGTTTCGAGGAACATTGATGACATATCGCACAAAGCTCTGTGTAAAACAAACATCCGAAAACATCAATAAAAAATAAAAATTATATTCTGACACTGTTATTAAACAGAATAATTGTTTCACATCGGGCCAACCATTAAAGATATAGACGCTATGATTTGTAAAACAGTTATCTGATCCAAAAACAAATTTAGAAATATCTCGTCCCAAAAAGGGGCACACTGAACATTTTCATTTAGATGTAAAAAACAGTATGTTTCAATAAAGTTTCAAAGGGCATGGTGAGATGTCATACAGAGTACATCAATATGGAAAACCTAATACAACTGTTGTGCATAATAATTTTCACATTAAACAAACATGAAAAGAATTTGGTCACAGTCGCACTATGATTTGTAACCCATCACGTTACAACATGATCTCTCAAGAGAAGAAGCACGTTGGACCTTTTGAATTAGATGTAAAAAACGAGTGTTTCAATAAAGTTTAAAAAAACATGACATATAAATCTAGGAATGTAGATTAAGTTAGATTAGCCAAGCGCTCACATCCACTACCTAACCTACTCTAGAAAAACGAAAGTTCAATGGCCAGCAGCCTTTAAATGATATCTGTGCAGTTGAACATATATCAAAGAGAAAAGAAAGGAAACCGTGGATTATAATTGACCCATCTGTCTAGATGTTTCCTCAAACTCATTCAAACCCTGTTGTACTGTGTCAAGGGAATGTATCCACCTACATTCTTTTCTCTTTAGATTAAATGTAATCGAACCGCCTCTTGGAGCTAAAATCACCTTTTCCAGCACCCACCATTTGATATCCTCGGGCTGATGTTTCTGCGCAAGAAAGTGATCCACCATGGGGGCCCCTTGTGTACTACATCTGATACAACTCATGTGTTGGAGTATCCTAACTTTTATCTTTTGTGTGGTTTGACCCACGTATAGAAGGCCACAGGGACAGTTTATTGCATAGATTAAATTGCAACTGTTACAATTTGTGAAACTAAATGATTTGTATGTTCTGTTGTGATATGTGAAAGAGGAGCCCTCCACTGTCAAAGGACAGGCTTTACAGTGGCCGCATTTGTAATGGCCCAGGAGGGGAGGTAAACCCAGGTGATCTCTAAGTCCAAGAGGTTTAGGTGGTTCCAGATATGCCTTAACAACATTATCTTTCACACTCCTGCCTCGTTTAAAGGCAAATAGTGGTTCCTCAGTGGTTGGAAGTTCACTGGCAACCAGGTTCCAGTATTTTTTCATAATCTTCTTCATGTCATTACTTTTAGTATTGAATGTAGTGACACATACAATATTCTCCATTTTCGTTGTTCTCTCTTTCACTTGTAAGAGTTGGTCTCTCGGGCAGTACCAGGCACGTTTCCGTGCGCGTTTCAGTAGACCAGTTGGGTAACCCCTCTCCTTGAGGCGAGTAGTAAGGATGTCAGTTTCTTTAAAGAAATCAGCTCGTCGTGTACAATTCCTTCTTAATCTAAGGTATTGGCCGTACGGGAGGTTGTCCCTAAGGCTGCGTGGGTGGTGGGAATCGTATTTGAGGAGGGTATTCCTTTCTGTAGGTTTGCGATACAGATCACAAATTAACCGTCCATCATCAACTTCAAATGTAAGATCAAGAAAGTCAATTGTTTTGTTGCTATTCGTCATAGTGAATTGGATATCAATTGATCTTGTATTCAACCAGTCATAGAATTGCTCAAGTTCCTCGCCAGTGCCCGTCCAAATCATTATAACGTCATCTATATAACGTTTCCAAACCATAATTTGGTTGATGAATGGGTTTAGATGGCTGTAAAGATGTTCCTCCTCGTATGAATCCATAAAGATATTGGCCAGGCTCGGCGCATAAGTAGCGCCCATCGCAACGCCTTTGCATTGGTAGTAGAATTGCTTCATGAATACAAAATAATTATGCTTCATTGCAATTTCTAAGAGGCCTATCAGAAAATCAGTTGGTATCCAATGCGGTCTCGACCTCTTATCAAGGGTAGCTCTAATCACCTCAAGGGCCCTAGCCTGGGGAATGGAGGTGTAGAGCGAGGATACATCCAGCGTGACAAGTAATTGGGTTTGGGTGTGGAACGGTTGTCCCTCCAACAGCTGAATAATGTGCATTGTGTCCCGCACATATGATTTAGTCTCAGGTATCCAAGGTTGGAGAAAATGATCTATGAACTGGTTGAGTGGTTCCAAAACCGATCCACATCCGGAGACAATTGGTCTCCCTGGCGGTTTCTCTAGGGGCTTATGTATTTTGGGAAGAGTATAGATAGTCGGGATCCTGGCTTCCCTTTTGTTTAGAAAATCGCACTCTGGTTGACTTAAGAAACCCTTTGCCACTCCGTCCATGGTTATCTCCTCAATCAATGATTTAACCTCCGACGTAGTATCCCTTGGTATGGGGCAATAACTGTCTCTGATCCCCAATTGGAGCTCTATTTCAGCTACGTAGTCTTGTGTGTTTTGTAGGACAACCGCCCCGCCCTTGTCGGCGGCCTTGATCACAATTGCATCGTTGGTTCCTAATGCAGATAATGCCAATCTTTCCTGCTTGCTGATATTGTATTTTATATATTTCTTCTTCTCCATCAGATCCATGATTTCTTCAAGAACAATTCTTTCATATGCGAGTATTTTCTCGCTCATCATATACGCACTTGGAGTGAACGTGGAAGAAGGTCTGAACGGTGTCGCAGCTGCTACCGGGGCATAAAAATTTTTGCTGAAATAATATTTCAAACGAATTTTCCTGAAAAACCGTTGTAGTTCAACCTTAACATTAAAGGAATCAGGAGCAGACGTAGGTACAAACGTTAGCCCTTTTGCAAGGACCATCCTTTCCTCATTCGATAGTCTATAGTCCGAAAGATTGATAATAGGGTCTTGGGTTCCGGCTATCGATGGATCAGACAAATCTTGAGTCATTGTAGGACAAATAATGTTTTGAGGATTCAACGCAGTCTCATCCAAAGAAATGGGTTGAGGGTTCATAATGGAAAGTAAATCAGAATTATCCACCTGTAAGGTTTCTATCACAATATCACTGGTTTCCTGTCGCTCCATTGGGCTCCCATTGGTGGTTGTGGCCGACGTGCTCTGTGTAGACATGTGTGTCACAGATCTATATTGTGAGCAAGGTAAAGTCAATGACATAATGGAGATGCCTGGGTTTCTAATAGGGCCCATAATCAAGGGAGTGGGATGTGTATTGGCAACCACTAAATTAACACACTGCGTGTTCACCATCTGTATGTTTGTCTGTGGGTCGAGATCTCGCCATGTGTTTCTGGCTGAAAGAAACGGACCCGTGAGTTGGTACGCCGAGTGTTTCTACCCCTGTGGTTGTTCCATCCTCTTGAGCGACCCCAGAACTGCTCTTGGCCCCCGCCCCTGTTTGGTTGTCGCTGGCCCTCCCCTAAAAAATGGGACACTTGGTTGTCCTGGCGGCTGGTGGAAGGTCTATCTAGGTCTGAATCTGAGCCACTACCAAATGAAGAATCTGAGAAGGTCTTAAATCTCCTGGGACCTTGTCTACAGAGTATGGCAGTCTGCAGGAGGTATCAGAAGTGCTGCAGGAGAGAGGAGGACAGCTTGCAGGACATGCTGCCGCAGAGAGAAGTGTCTGCAGGAGGGATCAAAAGTGCTGCAGGAGAGAGGAGAGTATGCAGGAGGGATCAGACTTGTGGCAGGAGAGAGGACAGTCAGCAAGAGGGATCAGACGTGCTGCTGTAGAGAAGAGGACAGTCTGCAGGAGGGGTCTGAAGTGCTGCACGAGAGAGGAGTGTCCTCAAGAGGGATCAGAGGTTCTGCAGGAAGGATTAGATGCATTGCGGGAGAGAGGACGACAGTCTGCAGGAGGTATATAAGGTGCTGCAGGAGAAGGAGAGCTGCTTGCAGAAGGCAACAGAGGTGCTGCAGGAGAGAGGAGAGATACCTGCAGGAGGCAGCAGAGATCCTGCAGGAGAGAGGAGCGCAGGCATCAGAAGGGATCACAGAGAATTGTCTGCAGGAGGGAGCAAACGTGCTGCAGGAGAGGATTGTCGACAGGAGGGATCAGACATGCTGTAGGAGAGAGGTGGACAGTCTGCAGTAGGTAGTAGAGGTGCTGTAGGAGAGAGGATAGCTGCCTGAAGAATAGAGCAAAGGTGTTGCAAGAGAGAGGAGAGCTGTCTGCAGGAGGGAGCAGAGGTGCTTCAGGAGAGAGGATGGCAGTCTGCAAGAGGGATCAAACGTGCTGCAGGAGAGAGAGAAGGGCAGTCTGCAGGAGGTAGCCGAAGTGCTGCAGGCATGTGGGACACAGCCTGTAGGAGGGATCAGAAGGTCTGTAGGAGAGAGGACAGTCTGCAGGCGGGAGCAGAGGCTCTGCAGGAGAGAGGAGTGTTGCCTGCAGGAGGGAGCAGAGATGATTCAGATGACAAGAGAGCTGTCTTCAGGAGAGAGCAGATGTGCTGCAGGAGAGAGGAACACTGCCTCCAGGAGGGAGCAGAGGTACTGCAGGAGAAAAGAGAGCTGTCTGCAGGAGGGAGTAAAGTTGCTGCAGGAGAGAGGAGAATGGCTGCCTTCAGGAGAGAGCAGAGGTGCTGCAGGAGAGATGAGAGCTGCATGCAGGAGGGAGCAGATGTGCTACAGGAGAGAGGAGAGCTGTCTGCAGGAGCAAGCATAGGTGCAGCAGGAGGGAAAAGTGCTGCCTGCAGGAGGGAGCAGAGAAGCTGCAGGAAACAGAAGAGCTGCCTGCAGGAGGGAACAGAGATGCGGCAGGAAAGAGGAGAGCTACCTGCAGGATGGATCAGAGGTGCTGCAGGAGAGAGAAGTGTCTGCAGGAGGGAGCAGAGGTGTTGCAGGCTACATGAGAGCTATATGCAGGAGGGATCAGAGGTGCTGCCGGAGATAGGAAAGCTGCCTCCTGGGTAGATCGTCGGTTCTACAGGAGAGAGTAGAGCTGCCTCCAGGAGGGAGCATAAGTGCTGCAGAAGACAAGAGAGCTGTCTGCAGGAGAGAACAGAGGTGCTGCAGTAGAGAGCAGACTGGTTGCCTGCAGGAGGGAGAGGGTGCTGCAGGAGAGAGAAGAATGACTGCCTGCAGGAGAGAGCAGAGGTGCTGCCGGAGAGAGGAGGGCTGCCTGCAGGAGGGATCAGAGGTGCTGCAGGATAGAGTAGTATCTGAAGGAGGGATCAAGGGTGATGCAGGAGAGAGGAATGTCTGAAGGAAGGATCAGAGGTGCTGCAGGAGAGAGAAGTGTCTGCAGAAAGGATCAGACGTGCTGCAAGAGAGAGGAGAACTGTCTGCAGGGGGATCAGAGGTGCAGCAGAAGAAAGGAGTGTCTGCAGGAGGGATCAGATGTGCTGCAGGAGAGAGAAGGGCTGCAGGAGTAAGCAGAAGTGCTGCAGGCGTGTGGGGCATAGTCTGCAACAGGGATCAGAAGTTCTGCAAGAGAGGGGACAGTCTGCAGGAGGGAGCAGAGGTGCTGCAGGAGAAAAGGGAGCTGTCTGCAGATGGGAGCAAAGTTGCGGCAGGAGAGAGAAGAATGGCTGCCTAAAGTATGCCTAAAGTCTAACTGTAGACCTAAACTCTAACTGTAGACCTAAAGTCCAACTGTAGGCCTAAAGTCTAACTGTAGGCCTAAAGTCTAACTGTAGACCTAAAGGAGGCCTAAAGTCTAACTGTAGACCTAAAGTCTATCTGTAGACCTAAAGTCCAACTGTAGACCTAAAGTCTAACTGTAGACTTAAAGTCTAACTGTAGGCCTAAAGTCTAACTGTAGGCCTAAAGTCTAACTGTAGACCTAAAGTCTAACTGTAGACTTAAAGTCTAACTGTAGGCCTAAAGTCTAACTGTGGGCCTCAAGTGTAACTGTAGAACTAAAGTCTAACTGTAGACCTAAAGAAGGCCTAAAGTCTAACTGTAGACCTAAAGTCTAACTGTAGGCCTAAAGTCTAACTGTAGGCCTCAAGTCTAATTGTAGACCTAAAGGAGGCCTAAAGTCTAACGGTAGACCTAAAGTCTAACTGTAGGCCTAAAGTCTAACTGTAGACCTAAAGTCTAACTGTAGGCCTAAAGTCTAACTGTAGACTTAAAGTCTAACTGTAGGCCTAAAGTCTAACTGTGGGCCTCAAGTGTAACTGTAGAACTAAAGTCTAACTGTAGACCTAAAGAAGGCCTAAAGTCTAACTGTAGACCTAAAGTCTAACTGTAGGCCTAAAGTCTAACTGTAGGCCTCAAGTCTAACTGTAGAACTAAAGTCTAACTGTAGACCTAAAGGAGGCCTAAAGTCTAACTGTAGGCCTAAAGTCTAACTGTAGGCCTAAAGTCTAACTGTAGACCTAAAGTCTAACTGTAGACCTAAAGTCTAACTGTAGGCCTCAAGTCTAACTGTAGGCCTAAAGTCTAACTGTAGGCCTCAAGTCTAACTGTATAACTAAAGTCTAACTGTAGACCTAAAGGAGGCCTAAAGTCTAACTGTAGACCTAAAGTCTAACTGTAGACCTAAAGTCTAACTGTAGGCCTCAAGTCTAACTGTAGAACTAAATTCTAACTGTAGACCTAAAGGAGGCCTAAAGTCTAACTGTAGGCCTAAAGTCTAACTGTAGACCTAAAGTCTAACTGTAGACCTAAAGTCTAACTGTAGACCTAAAGTCTAACTGTAGGCCTAAAGTCTAACTTTAGGCCTAAAGTCTAACTTGGACCAACTTAGTCGAACTTTACCTTTGTGAATTGGGACCTTAGCATCCTTCCCCAATGTTTCCTAAATCAGTTTTTTATGGACATTCTCTAAGCTGGACATGTTAGCACTGATGTGCTGCCTGGAGTACTTGTGACCTTCTTAGCTAGATTGGAGAAGGTCTTTCAGTGACTGGTAAGGTTGGGACGCAGGCTGTAAGGATAGGCAGTATGGAAGGGCAAAGGTGCGCGGAGACCCACACTGAGCTATTCAAATAGTGAGGGAAGGGTCGCCTTTGTGTAGTGCGTTGGTGAGACCTTCCCTTTACCCCGGCCACAGGGTATACTTGCCAACATTAGGAAGATTTAAGAAGGAGCTGTAAAGAAAACAGTTTGAGAATTTACATTTCTCCATCCACATGCAGTGGTGCAGAGTTAGTTTTATGCAGGAGGAACCCAAAACAACGCATTTTAAAAATCCAGAATCTCCAGCTTAAATTGGGAGTGCTGGCATTTATATATCGGCTCTAGTTCCAATCTTCTAAAGCCTGAAGGCCTCTCAGACACAGTTCTGAGGAAAGATGCCAAATGACCCCGCTTCCACCCACAATGAACTTACAATTGTGGCTGCGAATAATGCAGAATGTTGAATATACAGACTTTAGGTGAGTTTTCAATTCTTGAATTGTATTGGGGCATTTTAGTACTTTGCTTGGTGTATTTTTTCTTTGCAAAAATGTGTTTTGTGTGTCAGTCAGTCAAGAATACTTTATTTGACAACTTAATGCCATAAAAGTGATCATATCATACAACAACAATACATTTCATTAACGCCATAATCTTTAAACACATGTAAAATCTCATAAGCAATAAAACCATACAATAAAAGGATCACATAAACAAATAAAAACACCTGATTCCTTAGAACTAATTTAGCTTAATACTTTGTTAAGAAGGTGCCGGAGACTACCTTCTTTCCTGGTAGCATCCATATTTTCATTATTAAATGCATAGTTAAATAATCAAAATAACCTTAAAAGTTGTTAGTCGGCGGTATCATTGATACTCTCATTTAGGGGGATTCATTTTCCTCATCCTTTCTCTTTAGCAGCAGTTGATTAAAACCAATGAATCTATAACTAGTATTTAAGCTTTATTGTTTATATACTTGGGTAAGGGTTTTTGAACATAG
Source organism: Triturus cristatus (assembly GCF_964204655.1). Classification (NCBI taxonomy): domain Eukaryota; kingdom Metazoa; phylum Chordata; class Amphibia; order Caudata; family Salamandridae; genus Triturus; species Triturus cristatus. The sequence goes on along the minus strand of NC_140593.1, from coordinate 105,075,511 downwards.
ATGAAATTTCTACCCTTGCTTAAGTTTATCCCATACAACGCGCTGTATGCCTTTTATGTAGCTTCCTAGTGCTATAGCAATATCAAGACTTATCATTTCTGTCAGTAACACAATGGCTTGGGCTCGTGACCTTATACCATATTTTAAAAATACTGGGCGTAAAAACAATTTTCGCAGCTCTAAAACTCTAAGGCAATCCAGCAGTATATGCTGGATTCCAGATTTGGTCCCAAGGCCGCATTTGCATGTTCCATCTGAGTATAACATCTCTGACTTTATTCTTCCCTCCATTAACCATGGGTCAATGCCAATTCTTATCCTTAGAATTTCACACCTAAGCCCATGGTTTGGCAGAGTTTCAAGGTATGGATACCATGCAGCATTTACCCAGGAGTTTATTATATATTGGACCGATTTTTTCTTCCTCAGGTACTCTAAATCATTATTCCTTGACTGCTCCATGCCTTGGTACTTGAGATACGTCTTTGTGAATTCTACGTCCAGGGAGTGCTGTATAGTACTCACATTTAAATTCCTTATTATTACCTGGATTTTCCTTCTAGCTTCTTTTGCCCAATTTAAATTACTATGCTGGATCTCTTCGCTACACCAGTGTGAGATTTTCTGCACTCCCCCTGGTTTCTGGCGTTTCCAGAATCTTATCAAGGACATTTGAACCTGGCTATTCCATGCTATTGTTCCTAACTCCATCCTAATTGCCTGGACCATTGCAGAACTTGGTAGGGACAACAGCATTTTTAGGGACTTACCCTCCTCCCGATCCCACTCTCCTTTACCACTTAGAAGGAGGACTTCTGCCCCATACAGTACTTGGGGTGGGATCATGGCTTCATAAGCTTTTAACATAGGTTTGTGCGACATATCCCCATAATCCTTGTTAAATTTTTTCAGCCCACAGATGGATGAAAAAGCTTTTGTTTTTTGGGCTTCTAGGTGAGTACACCATTTTAGGGAGCTGTCGAACCAAAGGCCCAAATATTTATATTCTTTCACTATTTCCAGTTTTATTTGTCCTAAATACCAACTACATTTTTTATCTCTCTTGCCAAAACATAAGATCTTTGTTTTATCCATATTTACGACTAAAAACTTTGCCTCACAGTATTCTTTAAAAGCATTTAATTTCCGTTGGAGCCCAAGTTCCGTTTGATCAATTATTACAAGATCATCGGCATATAAAAGACTTGCTACTTTCCTTCCGTTCATTCTAGGGCTTGCGCTTCTTTCTACTTCCAGCGCTGCAGGTAGGTCGGCTAGGAATATTGCAAAAAGCAGGGGAGCCAGGACACAACCCTGTCTTAGCCCATTTCTTATAGCTATTTTCTTTGTTAGTGACCCTTGAGTGTCCTTTATTACTTGGGCCCAGTTCCCTCTATGTAGTTCCTTTAAGATGATCAATAGGCTTTCCGGTATATCATATTTTATCAGGCACTCCCATAAGCTCTTACGATCCACTAGGTCGAAGGCTGCCCTGTAATCAACGGAACAACAATACATTTTCTCCCTTTGTTCTATTGACTTCCGGGCAAGTGCCCAGAGGGCGAAACAGTGGTCTATAGTGGAATGACCTTCTTTGAATCCCCCCTGTTCAACCGGTACCACTGAGTTCTGGTCTGCCCAATCTTTTAGTTTCTCTAATACTATTTTTGCGAAGATCTTTTCCCCAATATCTATTAGATTAATTAATCTATAGTTTTTTGGGGCTTGCATATCGCCTTTCTTGTGTAGGGGCCTTATTATTGCACCCTTCCAATTGTTAGGGAACTTCCCAGTTTCTAAGATGACTTGGAACATCTTAGCAAAGAATTCTGCCCACCAGTCCAACTGAATTTTAATTATCAGGGCAGGGAGGTTGTCTGGACCTGCTGCCCTTGTTAGATTTAAACGTTTTATCGTTTTTTTCACTTCAGAGGCCGAAAAGTCGGGTTTTAAGACTGCTACCAGACCGCTCAAATCTGGTTGCACACCCTCTTCTGGTTCTCTGCCTGGGCTGTATAATTCCAGCAAATATTCCTCCCAAGCTGCTTCTTCTACCACACAGTTCATTTTGGCCACTGGGCGATCTACTGCTGATTGAATTAATTTCCAGAACTGGCGTATATTCTTTGTTTCTATTGTCTCAAGCAGCTCTTTCCAGCAGCCTTCTTTATACTCACTATTTGCCATCCTAATTAACAAATTATAATGTCTTTTTAATTTTAAGAGGGTATCAGCCTTACCCTGATCATACTTTATACTTAGGCTACGTGCTGTTCTCCTCAATTCTCTCTTCTTTTCCAAACAATTCTTTGTAAACCATCTTTCTTGTCTCTCCGGCTTTCTTTGGTTCCTTTTATCATCTATTTTTTCTTTCCTCAGACCATCGCTGAGGCTTTGGACCACTTCTTCAATTTTACCCACATACCAATCCAAGCTCTGGCCACTTAGTGTTCCCAGATCTAAGTTCTGCTGCAGTTTTACTAGCCGGGCTACATACTCTTCTGTTAGTCTTGTGGTGATCCGCCTGGGGTATCCCACCTCTTGGTGAATAACTTTATTACAGTGATTCAAATGTACATTTGGGAGCTCTAATTCTAAGAGGTTATGGTCACTTCTTTCTCTATTAGTAATCCTAAAATCTTGAATTTGGTGGAAGCACCAGGGTGTCGTAAATACATAATCTATTGGGCAGTTTTGCAAACCTAATTTAAATGTTTTCTTTGCTGGACAGTCTAAGGTTGATCTTCCGTTTAGACAAAAGAGGCTTTTAGATCCCAAGTAATTTCCCAGCTGAATATCATTGGATGTACATACACCGTCTGGGAAAGTTGCTTGTATTATATCATAAGCCTCCAGCAATTCTTGGGACCAACAATCTACTTTCTTGGGGTCCAGTTTATGATTAAAATCGCCCATTAGTATGATCAGATCCATGCCATATTTTTCACAAATTATGTCCATATCATCTTTAAAATTCCCCATTTCGACAGCATATTCCTCTCTGGAACCCCATTGCATATACACATTTAACAGCACCATTGTATTCTTTTTGTCAGAGGTAGATAAGGTTGCCCTACATGCGAGTAACCATTTGCATTTCCCAGTTAATTCGAACACCTTTTTCACTATTTTGGTTGATAGCAATGTCATTATTCCCCCTGCCGGGCGCCCAAATCTTTGCTTCTTTGCTAATCGATTAAACTGGCGGAAGCCAACAAATGTCGGGGTCTTGCCGCATAGCCAAGTTTCCTGGATACAGATGATCTCGGTGTTTTTCCCTAGTTCCCTTATGTTTTCTTGTTGGAATTGATCTCCGAGACCATTTATGTTCCAGGAAGCTATTCTTATGCCATGCGGCATGTCTTTTACCTATTCAACGTCATCTAGGTATCCTTCCTCCCCCCGCCCCTCAGTATACCTGTTTGAGGGACCTCCGTGGCATGATCCCTGACTCCAGTTCCCCCACCAATTTTCCATATCTGAATTATTTACTACTATTTTTAGGTTTCGCAAGTCAGCTCCTTCATCTTCTTCCATATCAATTATCCTTACCTGTCTCTTTCTTAATCCTGCATGGTACCTTAAAAATGTTTTACTCTGCTGCTCTATCCCTTCTACTTCTATTTGAACTTCCTCTTCGGATAGTATCCGTATCCCTTCTTTCTGTACGTCACTCTCTGCTTTTTCAATCGTAATCTTTACCAGGTCCGAGTACATCAATACTCTGGTCACATCCTTTCCTTCTATATTTTGCCTAAATCCCACTTGTTTTAAATCGTTTGATCCTATCCCTTTCAAATTTGGGCACTTGGCGAACGCTTGGAGAAGTTGTGACCTGTTTAGAGGCAACCTCTTCCTTGACTTCTTACCCCCTTTACCTATTGGTATTGGTTCAAAATATAACCACTTACCCTCCTTCCTTGCACCTTTTACTGCCTGTTGTTGTATCATTTGTACCTTATTTATCTGGTTTGTGGGTCTATTAATTCCTACCACCGAAGTATTCCTAGTCTGATTATTTCCTCCATAGCCATGACCGAAGCAACTACCGGGATTCTTAGGCTGAGGTGGAGTTTTATTTCTAACTTGTTTCTCCTGCGTACTTGTATTGCTATCTAGTTGCGCCCTTTTATTTTGTTTCTCTGGGATTTTCTTCTTTATTATACTCCTGATGGGGTTGAGTGCCTTTTCCCCCGCCCTTGATCTTTTCACTATCTTGTTACTTCCCTTGTTACTATCCTTTTTTAATGGTTTCCTTCCTACTCGCCCTACTCTGTTTGCTGGCATAAATCTAGAGACCTCGCCTCTTCTTATTACTCTCATTGGCCATTTTGAAATATAGACCTCTGATTTTTCTTTAGGTAAGTCGACTGGTTCGAGGTGTTCCTCTACCATGGGCTGAGGATCAGTATCTGGGACAGGTCTTACCATAGAAGGCATTTGGGATCTAATCCCCTGTAACTCACACTCTATCTTAGCTAGGTACTTTTTCGGTACTTTTAAAATATCATTGTTTGTCAACGTGACTTCTAGAAGGCCTTGTAGAGTTCTCTGTAGTATTAACATGAGGTCCAGCATCGACGAGGCAGGTGTAGCAGAAAGTTCCAAATTTAGTTCAGAGTTTAGATTTAATTCCACGCTTTGCTCTGTCGCTGTTTTTTTCGGGTTATCAAGCGTGTTCTGTTTTTCTTTCCTCATTTGATTTAACTCTATACCTGGTACCTCCTCTTCCTCTTCCTCTATCATTGAGTCCACCTCTGAATTTAGGGTATCCTGGTGTCCTGTTTCTTGATCATAAATAAGAAGACCTCGTGGTGAAGAGGACAGCCGTGGTGACGACAATATAAATTGAAGGGACTGATTGGCCATAGTTACTGCTTCAATTGTGTGATTCTCAAGCGGTAGGGAAATGTTCACAATCCCGTTCCCACTTTTACTCACCCTCTCATTTAGCGGTGCAGCCTCTATTGTTTCTATGTCGGGGGCTTTTGCTGGTGAGAAATCTTTCTTAAAGTGTCTCCCCACAAATTCTTTTAGAGAACTTGAGGCATTACCACCCTGTTTTTTGCTTACGGCCACACATCTTTTTGCTCTTTTCTTTGATTTTTTTTCCTGGGCTCGTCTCCGGGCTCTCCCCACTTCCTTCTGAGGCACACGGGCTAACTAGGGTCACTCTTGGTCTCAACTTAAGTTCCAGGTTCTTTTTAAGCTTCTTGGGGGCCATCCCTAATGCTTGGTTAGGTTATGTTATGTTAAGTTATGTTAAAATTTCGCAGTCTCAGGCAGCACACCAGAGGTTCCTGGTTTCCCAGTTCTTAGAGCCCCTGTAATTCTGCTGTGGTTCCCCCAGTAGTGCTCCCTGAGGCTCGCTGAGGCTCACCTGGAACCTTGCCGGAGTCTCCCGGATTCAGCAACCTCCAACGCGGCTTGGCTCTTGATTCTCGGTTCGCGGCTCTCAGAAACCTGCGATTCTCAGCTCCGCTTGGATGCTACCGCTGCCTGTTACTGCTACTGCTGCTCTCCCGCTCTCACAGCTCTCACAGCGGGTCTCACGGTCTCACGGAAGACCAGGACTGGATTGAGTCTGTGAGCGGAACAACAGCGGAACAACAGTCATGCGGTGTGGGATGTGGGAGTTTGTACTGCTTGTTCGAGTGTTCGAGAGTCGAGAGTCACTCGCGGCTGCAGTCGCAGTCGCGTTTGATGCTCACTCGCGACTCCTGCTGCTTTCGAGGCTTGCTCGCGGCTCCTGCCACGTTCGGGAGTCACTAGCGGCTCCTGCCGCGTTTGATGTTCACTCGCGGAAGCTCGTAGCTTTCCCTGGGTCAGCGCCTGTCCGAAAGCCTGCTGCGCGTTCGGCCTTTCTTTCGCGGTAACGGCAGTGGTTGAAGTGTGAAAAGTAAGGTACGGGAACTTAATCTTCAGTGCAAAGGGGGCAGTGTTTTGTGTGGAAAGACGACATTTCTTTCTACCATATTTCGATTTTTATGTGTTATACATATATGAGGGTCTTAACTCTTACTGTTACTTATGCCTACACTTGCTAATACTTATTCAACTCTCGCTAATACTCGCTAATAATAATTTCTCTACTTACTCTAACTTCCTCCTACTCCTGCAGTTATTCCTACATTTACTCCAACTTAAAGCAATCTCTTCCTACTTATGCCTACTCATACTCAGGGGAGGCTCCTCCGCTAAGGTGGAGGAGCGTCACCCCACTGCTTTAAAGCAGAGAAAAGTAAAAAGAAATTGTTAATAAAGGTTGTCCGTTATTACCATATTATTTTTACTAATTTAGTCGCTCATAGGGTTGGGCGGGGCTGATCTCCCCTGACATCGAGGCCGGAGGAGGAGTGGTGTCTGCACCTAAGGTGCGCATGAAGGTTTGGCTGGCTGTCTCGAGCGGCCTACCAGTCATGCGTACACTGCATGTTCTCCAGAGGCTCTATTATGAAGCCTTAGTGGAGAACATACTCGGCCTCCAAGCCTCTGTCAGACCAATCACAATGCTGCTTAAGGCAGCATTGTGATTGGTCAAGGGATTATGGGAGGCTGGGTGCTTTCTGGTGAAGAAGACATGGCAGCTGCAACGGCGACGTGACTTCCAGATAAGTTTTGATTTCTTT